>NC_059194.1:32005790-32668290 GCF_020615455.1 Coregonus clupeaformis
AAAGAGAGAGAGAGAGAGCAAGGGAGCAGGTGCACTGCATTAGTAAATGTCGCTTTTCAGATGTATGCGTCTAATACACCTAGTCACTGTCTATCTACAGTGCCTTCGGAAAGTATTCTGACCCCTTGACTTTTTCCACATTTTGTTGCATTACAGCCTTATTCTCAAATGGATTAAATATTTTTTTTAATCAGCAATCTACACACAATACATGTTTTTTAGAAATGTTTGCACATTTATTAAAAATAAAAAACAGAAATAACTTATTTACATCAGTATTCAGACCCTTTGCTATGAGACTCGAAATTGAGCTCAGGTGCAACCTGTTTCCATTGATCATCCTTGAGATGTTTCTACAACTTGATTGGAGTCCACCTGTGGTAAATTCAATTGATTGGATATGATCTGGAAAGGCACACACCTGTCTATGTAAGGTCCCAGAGTTGACAGTGCATGTCAGAGCAAAAACCAAGCCATGAGGTCGAAGGAATTGTCTGTAGAGCTACGAGACAGGATTGTGTCCAAGAACCCGATGGTCACTCTGACAGAGCTCTAGAGTTCCTCTGTGGAGATGAGAGAACCTTCCAGAAGGACAACCATCTCTTCAGCACTCCACCAATCAGGCCTTTATGGTAGAGTTGCCAGATGGAAGCCACTCCTCAGTAAAAGGCACATGACAGCCCGCTTCGAGTTTGCCAAAAGGCACCTAAAGACTCTCAGGCCATGAGAAACAAGATTCTCTGATCTGATGAAACCAAGATTGAACTCTTTGGCCTGAATACCAAGCGTCACTTCTGGAGGAAACCTGGCACCATCCCTACGGTGAAGCATGGTGGTCGCAGCATCATGCTGTGGGGATGTCTTTCAGCTGCAGGGATTGGGAGACTAGTCAGGATCGAGGCAAAGATTAACGGAGCAAAGTACAGAGAGAACCTTGATGAAAACCTGCTCCAGAGTGCTCAGGACCTCAGACTGGGGCGAAGGTTCACCTTCCAACAGGTCAACGACCCTAAGCACACAGCCAAGACAACACAAGAGTGGCTTCAGGACAAGTCTCTGAATGTCCTTGAGTGGTCCAGCCAGAGCCCGGACTTGAACCCGATCGAACATCTCTGGAGAGACCTGAGAATAGCTGTGCAGCAATGCTCCCCATCCTACCTGACAGAGCTTGAGAGGATCTGCAGAGAAGAATGGGAGAAACTCCCCAAATACAGGTGTACCAAGCTTGTAGCGTCATACCCAAGAAGACTCGAGGCTGTAATCGCTCTCAAAGGTGCTTCAACAAAGTACTGAGTAAAGGGTCTGAATACTTAAGTAAATATGATATTTCTGTTTTTTTATTTTTTTATTAATTAGCAAGAAATTCTAAAAACGTGTTTTTGCTTTGACATTATGGGGTATTGTGTGTAGATTAATTAGAGAGAGAAAAATAATTTAATCAATTTTATGTGGAAAAAGTAAAGTGGTCTGAATACTTTCCGAAGGCACAGTGTCAGTATGTAATGTTACTGTGTGTCTGTTGGTTGGTTCACCTATCAGTCTTAAAGGGGGATTTGTCTGTCTGTCACATTTGACACAGATAATATGCTGTGTTGTAGCCAGTTGAACAACTAAGATAGCAACAAATTACTTACAGTTGATTCATCTCTAGGTATCATTGTGTTGGAAAGAGGTGTAAAATACAGGGAGATAGTAGACACAAAAAAGACACAAAACATGTTTAGAACTGCTTTCTGGCCCAGTCAGATTAGGTAGTAGTGAGAGGAGGACCTCTACAGTAAACTACAGGAGCAGGCTGCAGTCAACAGGCTACAGTAGGTTTACAGTAGAGAGAAAGGGAGTGGAGCTGAGAGCCTAGAGCTGATTACTGGCCCAGCCAGCCAGCAGCTGGCTGCTTCCCGCTCCTGCAGTCTACCAGGAGCCTTGTGGTCATGTGATCTCTGCTCTGGGAGCCAACCAGCAGAGGAAATGTCACTCTCCCAGCCGCCAAGAAACCCATACAAGGAGCTTCCTGCCTGACACAGCTCTTCCTGCTGGCTATGTATGGACTTTCCTGCCCTTTCTCTGAGAGGACTGTGCTCTTTTCTCTCTTTTCTCTCTCTCTCTCTCTCTCTCTCTCTCTCTCTCTCTCTCTCTCTCTCTCTCTCTCTCTCTCTCTCTCTCTCTCTCTCTCTCTCTCTCTCTCTCTCTCTCTCTCTCTCTCTCTCTCTCTCTCTCTCTCTCTCTCTCTCTCTCTCTCTCTCTCTCTCTCTCTCTCTCTCTCTCTCTCTCTCTCTCAGCTCACTCGCTTTCTCTCTGTTGGCAGGCCGCCCCAGCTGGCTCTGTGTGATCCTTTTTCTCTATGTGTGTGTTTTTGGCTCTGACTGTGTGTGAGGGCAATTCATTTTATGAATGCTGTCGTGTCCATGAATGACATTATATTAGTTTTCTATAATGTATCAAACAATATTGCAACTGATTAGTAAGTCATTACTATGGTATGAATGGAAACAACAACACTGAACTCAAGAGTATGATTGCTACAGTATGTGTATTTTCTATTACCTGGCTATCTCTGTACGCCAAGCTCCCTTTCAAAGCTACATGTGCTTCAACTCCTATTGATGTCTATCCACATGAACACAGGCTGACCCTCTGTGTTAATAGTCTCACAAGGGGATTTTGTAATTTTCTCCATCCTGCTGTTTCCACAGACCAAGTCCCTTTAGTCAGAGCAGCTTCCTGTCTTTCTACACTGGGCCTATCATAGGCCAAACACCTCCTTATTGTTTATCACACCATCCAGGACCTTGGGTGTGTCCCTATATTCTAAAATTGCTTCCTGTCCTCATCTCGTTTCCTCTTAGACCTTATTGTTGTCACACTATCAGGACCTGGGCTGCGCCCCGATACTCTTAAATAGCTTCTTCTCCCCGTCTCCTGTATCTGTTGTGGATGGGTGACTGGCACTGCAGTGATTCTTTTATGGCATAGATCCCAGGATATACAGTAATTGTGTCTATTGGCTAAGCTACTGTAACTCAATCTATTTTACAGCACAGTGGGCTACTCTAGAAATAATTATTAGAACGGGCCTCCCCATTCAAGTCAATGAATAGACTCTATTTCTGTGGGGCTACCTACTGTACTATAATTGCGTCTCAGTGTGATATCCTACTGTAACTGTATCCCTGTATGTATAGTAGATTGGCTGGTGGGGGTGAGAGCTGAGAGCTGAGCTCAGGCCTCAGCAGGGAGGTAATGGGCTGAGCCTGTGAGAGGGGCAATCCCCATCACTCTTCTCCTGCCTCACTCACAGAGGATCAGGGGACAGCGGGGGAGTGGCTCCGGCCTACAGACTGACTCCCAAAGAGACTCTGAACTGAAACACGAGGAGAGGAGGAGGGGAGGGTGGGAGGAGAGAAAGGGGAGGAGATGGAGGGGGAGCAGAGGGAGGAGAAGGAGGCAGGGGGGAGAGGAAAAGGGGTAAAGAAAAGGAGGAGGAGAGGGTTCGAAGAGTAGAAGCCCCCCTGATCCACAGTACATAAACATTCTGTCCGTGTGTTTGTGAAACTCCATCTTAATAATGGACAGGTGAAAACTTTAGTTTGAATGGAAGAACAACTCTATAGACCTTTACCTTCTTTCTTCTGGAATGATTGAGACCTTGGCCAATACTCTTTCTATTACATGTGTTGAACAGGAATGGTATGATGTTGTTGAGATAGTCTTAAGTACACAGTAATCATACTTGGTCTCACCTCTGTGTACAATCAAGATTCTCAGTATGGCTGCTAACCTTCAGGTAATTCAGAATATAACCAGGGCTAACAACACTTTATGTGGTTCGTGGGGGGCGGTGGGGTGTTGGCTTTTCCACCAAACTTAATTAGTGTTTCATCTAGAAATACATGTTCATAAAGTAATTGCTTTTCAATGCAATGCTCACATTACTTTGATATGTCTTCTCATTTGTTTAAATACATTTTACTATCACTTAATCTGACTGCTCTTAATTGACAATTACATAATGAAAATGTATGTTTGTAGAGTATAAACATATAAAGTATGATATATACAGTCGTGGTCAAAAGTTTTGAGAATGACACAAATATTAATTTTCACAAAGTCTGCTGCCTCAGTTTTTATGATGGCAATTTGCATATACTCCAGAATGTTATGAAGAGTGATCAGATGAATTGCAATTAATTGCAAAGTCCCTCTTTGCCATGAAAATGAACTTAATCCCCAAAAAACATTTCCACTACATTTCAGCCATGCCACAAAAGGACCAGCTGACATCATGTCAGTGATTCTCTCATTAACACAGGTCAGAGTGTTGACGAGGACAAGGCTGGAGATCACTCTGTCATGCTGATTGAGTTAGAATAACAGACTTTTTCATATGTGACGCCTGGTGTTGCTTGCACCATGCTCTTACTAACTGAGCCACACAGGTCAACTACAATGCAAAAGTACAATACAATAGTATAAAATACAATACATGATTACAATACAGGTGGAAGATGTATGATTGCCATCCCCATGATTGTGCCACGCTTATTCAGGTCATGGATGAGTCATGCAATGACATCGATCCAGACCAATGTCAGGCTCGGATTCGCTATGCCCAAAGGTTTTTTCCCCAGGTGCATGGACAATGAGGACATTTACTGTGATATCAATGAGAACCTATGCCCAAATGCTCAAGACAGACTTGATATTGCAATCAAAGGGCAATTTTTAAACATGCATCTTAGCATTTTTTGCAATTGGATTAACTAGTTGTTAAAACAACTAAGGCCATATAAAGTTGATTTACTGTTTAACAGATTATTATTTTGTGCAAAGTGAGGTGAGCGAGCGTATACAAATAAATATATGAAATAATCAGATAACATTTGAAAATACTAAACAACCTTAGTACAACACCTAATGATCTTAGAAATGTTAGCCTTTTGGTATAATGGTTTTGAAATGACAGTCACAGGGACCACATTTTGAGTCCTGGTCAGGGTACCCCTCTAATTAACTAATGGTATCAGGAGTAGGATAGCTGTCACGACTTCCGCCGAGGCTGCCTCCCCTCCTTGTTCGGGCAGGCTTCGGCGTTCGTCGTCACCGGCTTACTAACCACTGCCGTCCCCAATTATCATCACATTTGTCTTGTCTTGTCAATCACACACACCTGGTTCTAATCCCCTCATTAGTCAGTGTATAAGTGTTCCCTCTGCCCCCTTGTCCTTGTGGGTGATTGTTTGTATGTGAGAGTAGTGTAACTCGTACCAATTATTTCCTCTGTGCCTATGTATTGTTGGAGATACCGTTACAGTGTATTGCCAGGTAGATAGTTTTCCCTGTGCCTGTTTCGTTTGTCGCTATTCCAGCGTATTTTGTGTAACAAAGGAATAAACTCTGTATTCGGTGATTACCCTCCTGCGCTTGACTCCTTTCCATCACAGTCATCACAATAGCACCATTGAAAGCCCGTCCTCGCTGAGTTTTCGACACAATACAGGTATAGTTCTGCTATTTCTATTAGTTGAATCATTATCTGAAATATACAGTGCCTTCAGAAAGTATTCATACCCCTTGACTTATTCCACATTTTGTGGTGTTACAGCCGGAATTTAAAATGGATAAAATGTATATTTTTTCTCACCCATCTACGCACCATACCCTTTAATGACAAAGTGAAAACATGTTTTTAGAAATTTTGCAAATTTATTGAACATGAAATACAGAGATATCTCTTTTACATAAGTGTTCACAAGTCAATACTTTGTAGACGCAACACTGGAAGCGATTACGGCTTTGACTATTTCTGGGTAAGTCTCTAAGAGCTTTCCACACCTGGACTGTGCAACATTTGCCCATTATTCTCAACATTCTTCAAGCTCTGTCAAACTGGTTGTTGATCATTGCTACACACCCATTTTCAGGTCTTGCCAACATTCACTGTCTTCTTGGTAAACATCTCCTGTGTAGATTTGGCCTTGTGTTTTAGGTTATTGTCCTGCTGAAGGGTGAATTCATCTCCCAGAGTCTGGTGGAAAGCAGACTGAACCAGGTTTATCCTGAAAAACTCCCCAGTCCTTAACGATGCAGCCACCACTATGCTTGAAAATATGTAGAGTGGTACTCTGTAATGTGTTGTATTGAATTTGCCCCAAACATAACACTTTGTATTCAGGAAAAAAGGTGATTTTACTTTGCCAAATCTTTTGCAGTATTACTTTAGTGCCTTGTTGCAAACAGGATGCATGCTTTTTAATATTTGTATTCTGTACAGGCTTCCTTCTTTTCACTCTGTCAATTAGGTTAGTATTGTGGAGTAACTACAATGTTGTTGATCCATCCTCAGTTTTCTTCAATCACAGCCATTAAACTCTTCGACTGTTTTAAAGTCACCATTGGCCCCATGGTGAAATCCCTGAGCGGTTTCCTTCCTTGAGTTAGGAAGGACAACTGTATCTTTCTAGCGACTGTGTGTATTGATACACCATCCAAAGTGTAATTAATAATTTCACCATGCTCAAAGGAATATTCCATGTCTGCTTTTTTCTTTTGTTTTATCTACCAATAGGTGCGAGGCAGTGGAAAACCTCCCTCGTCTTTGTGGTTGAATCTGTGTTTGAAATTCACTTCTCGACTGAGGGACCTTACAGATATGTGTGGGGTACAGAGGTAAGGTAGTCATTCAAAAATCGTGTTAAAAACTTGTATTGCACACAGTGGGAGATGGTAGTGGGAGATGTGTTAAATGTAGAATTCAAGCTGAATAGAAGCTGAAGCAGTTTGTTATAGTAAGAACAGGTCTGATTACTTTAGTAGACTGCTATACAGAGTGCAACCTATTATGTGACTTGTTAAGCAAATTTTCACTCCTGAACTTATTTAGGCTTGTCACTGTAGAGCAGTCTACTAAAGTAATCAGACCTGTTCTTACTACAACAAACTGCTTCAGCTTCTATTCAGCTTGAATTCTACATTTAACACATCTCCCACTACCAAACAAATATTTTTAGAAAGCTGAAGCAAGCACACACATTTCCTTCAGGAAATATACCTTTTCTAGTTCAGTCATATTTATCATACCTTACTTTGCAGGCTGACTAGCGTCTATTGATTTGCAATGTCCCATAAATTGAATGCCCAAATCAACTTAAAGTATCTACAAAACAAGTTTTGCAGTAACAAGAGTTTACAAGATGGCATAGCAGTGCAGTCGTGTTCTTTGTTGTGTGTCTGTGTAAATAGCCAGTTTTTTGTATTTTTTGTATTTTTCGTACATATTTCCCTATCACACTTTTCATCCTTCTACAAAATATACTTTCCTGCAACCCGCCTCACTCAATGTGGAACGGATTCTATTATTGACTTACCTTTTATCTAGAATCTCCAGTTGATACCAGCTAGCCAGCTAACTAGGTACTTGCTATTAGCCACCGTTAGCGGTTTTCACCCAGAACATCGGATTTTCTGCCGGAATAACTGAATCACTGGACATTAACACCGGATCGCAACTAGCTAGCCGGAACCGAATTGGATGTTGCTGTTTGGCTAATCACCACTGCCCCTGAAGCAAGCACCAGTTAGCCTTGAGCCAGGCCCATATCCCGGCTATCTACCTCTCTGTCTACCGGACGGGAGTAGCCAGCTAACTAGCTACTTGCCATTAGCCACCGCTAGCGGTTTCTCACCATTGTCCGTGGCTTGCACTACCTACCAGCCAGCTCTAGCCTGGACTATTATCGGCCAGTCGCAAGCCAGGCCCTTCTCCCGGCTATCTACCTCTCTGTCAACCGGACGGGAACTCCTAGTGTTGACACAGAGCCCTGCCGATCCAACAGGACTGGTCTGCCGACGAAATCGTCTGATGCGATTACAACAGGTTTCCCGTTACGACGTCGACCACGAAGATCCATCTGCTAGCCCCGGCCCGCTAGCACACGCTAGCCGTGGCCTCTTGCTCGCTAGTGCTATAGCAGTCCCCAAACTACCTCCGAACTCTCCTATTGCTGTTCACAGGACCTTATGATAACTCAGCTATACAGCTGATGCCTGCTGGACTGTTCCTTTATACGGTACAGCATTCTGTTTATGTTTAGCCTCAGCCCGAACTTTGTTGCCATTACCAGCTGTTGTCTTAGCTCTCTCGAATAACACCTCTGATTGCTTTATGCCTCTCTCCCATGTCAATATGCCTTGCTTATTGCTGTTTCGGTTATTTCTTATTGTACTATTTCACTGTAGATCCCCCAGCCCAGCTCAACCTGTCATAGATAGCTCCTTTGTCCCACCCCCCATACACGCGGTAGACCGACTCAATCGGTGCCTCCAGTGATGCTATCTCTTTCATCGTTACCCAACGCTTAGGTTTACCTCCACTGTACTCATATCCTTCCATATCATTTTCTGTACATAATGCCCTGAATCTATTCTACAACGTCCGGAAACCTGCCCCTTTTTTTCTCTGTACCCAACGCGCTAGAAGACCAGTACTTAAAGCCTTTAGCCGTATCCTTATTCTACTCCTCCTCTGTTCCTCTGGTGATGTAGAGGTTAACCCAGGCCCTGTAGCCCCCAGTATCACTCCTACTCCCCAGGCGTTATCAATTGTTGACTTCTGTAACCGTAAAAGCATTGGTTTCTTGCACGTTACATCCGAAGCCTCCCCCCTAACTTTGAGTTATTGACTGCATTAGCACACTCCGCCAACCCTAGCAGTGTCTGAATCCTGGCTTAGGAAGGCCACCAAAAAATCAGACATTTCCATCCCCAACTACAACATTTTCCATCTCGATAGAACTGCCAAAGGGGGTGGAGTTGCAATCTACTGTAGAGATAGCCTGCAGAGTTCTATCGGACTATCCAGGTCTGTGCCCAAACAGTTTGAGCTTCTACTTCTAAAAATCCGCCTTTCCAGAAATAAGTCTCTCACTGTTGCCGCTTGCTACAGACCCCCCTCAGCCCTAGCTGTGCCCTGGACACCATTTGTGAACTGATTGCCCCCCATCTGTCCTCAGAGTTCGTACTGCTTGGTGACCTAAACTGGGATATGCTTAACACCCCGGCCAACCTACAATCTAAACTAGATAACCTCAATCTCACACAAATTATCAACAAACCTACCAGGTACAACCCTAAATCTGTAAACATGGGCACCCTCGTAGATATCATCCTGACAAATGTACCCTCTAAATATACCTCCGCTGTCTTGAACCAGGATCTCAGCGATCACTGCCTTATTGCCTGCGTCCGTAATGGGTCCGCGGTCAAACGACCACCCCTCATCACTGTCAAACGCTCCCTAAAACACTTTAGTGAGCAGGCCTTTCTAATTGACCTGGCCCGGTTATCCTGGATGGATATTGACCTCATTCCGTCAGTAGAGGATGCCTGGTTGTTCTTTAAAAGTGCTTTCCTCTCAATCTTAAATAAGCATGCCCCATTCAAAAAATTCAGAACTAAGAACAGATACAGCCCCAGGTTCTCCTCAGACTTGACTGCCCTTGACCAGCACAAAAACATCCTGTGGTGTACTGCATTAGCATTGAACAGCCCCTGCGATATGCAACTTTTAAGTAAGTCAGGAACCAATATACACAATCAGTTAGGAAAGCAAAGGCTAGCTTTTTCAAACAGCAATTTGCATCCTGTAGCACTAACTCCAAAATGTTTTGGGACACTGTAAAGTCCATGGAAAATAAGAGCACCTCCTCCCAACTGCCCACTGCACTGAGGCTAGGAAACACTGTCACCACCGATAAATCTACAATAATCGAGAATTTCAACAAGCATTTTGCTACGGATGGCCATGCTTTCCACCTGGCTACCACTACCCCGGCCACCAGCTCTGCACCCTCCGCTGCAACATGCCCATGCCCCCCCCGCTTCTCCTTCACACAAATTCAGACAGCTGATGTTCTGAAAGAGCTGAAAAATCTGGACCCCTACAAATCAGCTGGGCTAGACAATCTGGACCCTTTCTTTCTAAAATTAGTCGCCGAAATTGTCGCAACCCCTATTTCTAGCCTGTTCAACCTCTCTTTCGTAACATCTGAGATCCCCAGAGATTGGAAAGCTGCCGCGGTCATCCCCCTCTTCAAAGGGGGTGACACTCTAGATCCAAACTGTTACAGACCTATATCCATCCTACCCTGCCTTTCGAAAGTATTTGAAAGCCAAGTTAACAAACAGATCACCGACCATTTCGAATCCCACCGTACCTTCTCCGCTATGCTATCCGGTTTCCGAGCTGGTCATGGGTGCACCTCAGCCACGCTCAAGGTCCTAAACGATATTATAACCACGATTGATAAAAGACAGTACTGCGCAGCCGTCTTCATCGACCTGGCCAAGGCTTTCGACTCTGTCAACCACCGCATTCATATTGGCAGACTAAATAGCCTTGGTTTCTCTAATGACTGCCTCGCCTGGTTCACCAACTACTTCTCAGATAGAGTTCAATGTGTCAAATCGGAGGGCCTGTTGTCTGGACCTCTGGCCGTCTCTATGGGGGTGCCACAGGGTTCAATTCTCGGGCCGTTTCTATTCTCTGTGTATATCAATGATGTTGCTCTTGCTGCTGGTGAAGCTCGGATCCACCTCTATGCGGACGACACCATTTTGTATACATCTGGCCCTTCACTGGACACTGTGTTAACAAACCTCCAAACGAGCTTCAACGCCATACAACACTCCTTCCGTTGCCTCCAACTGCTCTTAAACACTAGTAAAAACTAAATGCATGCTCTTCAACCGAACACTGCTTGCACCCACCCACCCGACTAGAATCACTACTCTCGGCGGGTCTGACCTAGAGTATGTGGACAACTACAAACATCTTGGTGTCTGGTTAGACTGTAAACTCTCCTTCCAGACTCACATTAAGCATCTCCAATCAAAATTTAGATCTGTTTCGCAACAGTTAGATCCTATTTCGCAACAAAGCCTCCTTCACTCATGCTGCCAAACATGCCGTCGTAAAACTGACTATCCTACCGATCCTTGACTTCAGCGATGTCATTTACAAAATAGCCTCCAACACTCTACTCAGCAAATTGGATGTAGTCTATCACAGTGCCATCCGTTTTGTCACCAAAGCCCCATATACTACCCACCATTGTGACCTGTACGCTCTTGTTGGCTGAACCTCACTACATATTCGTCGCCAAACCCACTGGCTCCAGGTCATCTATAAATCACTGCTAGGCAAATCCCCATCTTACCTTAGCTCACTGGTCACCATAGCAACATCCACCCGTAGTCTGCGCTCCAGCAGGTATATCTGTTCTCCCGAGTGGCGCAGTGGTCTAAGGCACTGCATCGCAGTGCTAGCTGTGCCACTAGAAATCCTTGTTTGAATCCAGGCTCTGTCGTAGCCGGCCGCGACCGGGAGACCCATGGGGCGGCTCACAATTGGCCCAGCGTCGTCCAAGGTAGGGGAGGGAAGTTGGTAGAGCATGGCGTTTGCAACGCCACGGTTGTGGGTTCGATTCCCACGGGGGGTATGAAAAATTTAAAAATAATGTATGCACTAACTGTAAGTCGCTCTGGATAAGAGCATCTGCTAAATAATGTAAATGTATCTTACTGGTCATTCCCAAAGCCAACACCTCCTTTGGCCGCCATTCCTTCCAGTTCTCTGCTGCCAATGACTGGAACGAACTTCAAAAATCTCTGAAGCTGGAAACTCTTATCTCCCTCACTAACTTTAAGCATCAGTTGTCAGAGCAGCTTACCGATCACTGCACCTGTACACAGCCATTCTGAAATTAGCCCACCCAACTACCTCATCCCCATATTGTTATTTATTTTGCTAATTTGCACCCCAGTATCTCTATTTGCACATCATCTTTTGCACATCTATCATTCCTGTGTTAATACGAAATTTTAACTATTTTGCACTATGGCCTATTTATTGCCTTACCTCCAACACCATCATTAAGTTTGCCGACGACACAACAGTGGTAGGCCTGATCACCGACAACGATGAGAAAATCCTTTTGCAATTATGTTAGCACAGCTGAAAACGGTTGTGCTGATTAAAGAAGCAATAAAACTGGCCTTCTTGAGACTAGTTGAGTATCTGGAGCATCAGCAATTGTGGGTTCGATTACAGGATAAAAATTGCCAGAAACAAATAACTTTCTTCTGAAACTCATCAGTCTATTCTTGTTCTGAGAAATGAAGGCTATTCCATGCGAGAAATTGCCAAGAAATGGAAGATCACGTACAACGCTGTGTACTACTCCCTTCACAGAACAGAGCTAACTGGCTCTAACCAGAATAGAAAGAGGAGTGGGAGGCCCCGGTGCACAACTGAGCAAGAGGACAAATACATTAGAGTGTCCAGTTTGAGAAATAGACGCCTCACAGGTCCTCAACTAGCAGCTTCATTAAATAGTCCCCGCAAAACACCAGTCTCAACGTTAACAATGAAGAGGCGACTCCGGGATGCTGACCTTCTAGGCAGAGTTGCAAAGAGAAAGCCATATCTCATACCGCCCATCTTAATCTTTTATTTTTATTGGCCAGTCTGAGATATGGCTTTTTCTTTGCAACTCTGCCTAGAAGGTCAGCATCCCGGAGTCACCTCTTCACTGTTGACGTTGAGACTGGTGTTTTGCGGGTGGCTACTTTGAAGAATCTCAAATATAAAATATGTTGATTTTGGTTACTACATGATTCCATGTGTTATTTCATAGGTTTGATGTCTTCATTATTATTCTACAATAAAAATAAAGAAAAACCCTGGAATGAGTTGGTGTGTCCAAACTTTTGACTGGTATTGTATGTACTGTACAGCATATACACTGAATAAAAACAATATATGAAACCTGTAAAGTGTTGGTCCCATGTTTAATGAGCTGAAATAAAATATCCCACACATTTTCCATACATACAAAAAGCTTATTTCTATTAAATTAGTTTACATCCCTGTTAGTGAGCATTTCTGCTTTGCCAAGATAATCCATCCACCGGACAGGTGTGGCATATCAAGAATCTGATTAAACAGTATTATCATTACACAGGTGCACCTTGTGCTGGGGACAACACAATGCCACAGATGTCTCAAGTTTTGATTGAGTGTGCAATTGGCATGCTGACTGCAGGAATGTCCACCAGAGCTGTTGCCAGAGAATTGAATGTTCATTTCTCTACCATATGCTGACTCCAATGTCGTTTTAGAGAATTTGGCAGTACGTCCAACAGGCCTCACAACTTCAGACTACGTGTATGGCGTTGTATGGGCGAGCGGTTTGTTGATGTCAATGTTGTGCCCCATAGTGGCGGTGGGGTTATGGTATGGGCAGGCATAAGCTATGGACAACAAACACAATTGCATTTTATCGATGGAAATTTGAATGAACAGCGATACCGTGATGAGATCCAGAAGCCCATTGTCGTGCCATTCATCCACCGCCATCACCTC
Organism: Coregonus clupeaformis; assembly: GCF_020615455.1. Classification (NCBI taxonomy): domain Eukaryota; kingdom Metazoa; phylum Chordata; class Actinopteri; order Salmoniformes; family Salmonidae; genus Coregonus; species Coregonus clupeaformis. The sequence continues at coordinate 32,019,211 of NC_059194.1, forward strand.
ATGTTTCAGCATGATAATGCACGGCCCTATGTCACAAGGATCTGTACACAATTCCTGGAAGCTGAACATTTCCCAATTTTTCCATGGCCTGCATACTCACCAGATATGTCACCCATTGAGCATGTTTGGGATGCTCTGGATCGACGTGCACAACAGCGTGTTCCAGTTCCCGACAATATCCAGCAACTTCGCACATCCATTGAAGAGGAGTGGGACAACCTTCCACAGGCCACAATCAACAGCATGATCAACTCTTTGCGAAGGAGATGTGTTGCGCTGCATGAGGCAAATGGTGGTGACACCAGATACTGACTGGTTTTCTGATCCACGCCCCTACCTATTTTTTAAGGTATCTGTGACCAACAGATGCATATCTGTATTCCCAGTCATGTGAAATCCATAGATTAGGGCCTAATGCATTTATTTCAATTGACTGATTTCCTTATATGAACTGTAACTCAGTAAAATCTTTGAAATTGTTGCATGTTGCATTTATATTTTTGTTCAGTATATACAGTGGGGAGAACAAGTATTTGATACACTGCCGATTTTGCAGGTTTTCCTACTTACAAAGCATGTAGAGGGCTGTAATTTTTTATCCTAGGTACACTTCAACTGTGAGAGACGGAATCTAAAACAAAAATCCAGAAAATAACATTGTATGATTATTTAATAATTAATTTGCATTTTATTGCATGACATAAGTATTTGATACATCAGAAAAGCAGAACTTTTGGTACAGAAACCTTTGTTTACAGAGATCATATGTTTCCTGTAGGTCTTGACCAGATTTGCACACACTGCAGCAGGGATTTTGGCCCACTCCTCCATACCTTCTCCAGATCCTTCAGGTTTCGGGGCTGTCGCTGGGCAATACAGACTTTCAGCTCCCTCCAAAGATTTTCTATTGGGTTCAGGTCTGGAGACTGGCTAGGCCACTCCAGAACCTTGAGATACTTCTTACGGAGCCACTCCTTAGTTGCCCTGGCTGTGTGTTTCGGGTCGTTGTCATGCTGGAAGACCCAGCCACGACCCATCTTCAATGCTCTCGCGATACATGGCCCCATCCATCCTCCCCTCAATACGGTGCAGTCGTCCTCTCCCCTTCGCAGAAAAGCATCCCCAAAGAATGATTTTTCCACCTCCATGCTTCACGGTTGGGATGGTGTTCTTGGGGTTGTACTCATCCTTCTTCTTCCTCCAAACACGGCGAGTGGTGTTTAGACCAAAAAGCTCTATTGTTGTCTCATCAGACCACATGACCTTCTCCCATTCCTCCTCTGGATCATCCAGATGGTCATTGGCAAACTTCAGACGGGCCTGGACATGCGCTGGCTTGAGCAGGGGGACCTTGCGTGCGCTGCAGGATTTTAATCCATGACGGCGTAGTGTCTTACTAATGGTTTTCTTTGAGACTGTGGTCCCAGCTCTCTTCAGGTCATTGACCAGGTCCTGCCGTGTAGTTCTGGGCTGATCCCTCACCTTCCTCATGATCATTGATGCCCCACGAGGTGAGATCTTGCATGGAGCCCCAGACCAAGGGTGATTGACCGTCATCTTGAACTTCTTCCATTTTCTAATAATTGCACCAACAGTTGTTGCCTTCTCACCAAGCTGCTTGCCTATTGTCCTGTAGCCCATCCCAGCCTTGTGCAGGTCTACAATTTTATCCCTGATGTCCTTACACAGCTCTCTGGTCTTGGCCATTGTGGAGAGGTTGGAGTCTGTTTGATTGAGTGTGTGGACAGGTGTCTTTTATACAGGTAACGAGTTCAAACAGGTGCAGTTAATACAGGTAATGAGTGGAGAACAGGAGGGCTTCTTAAAGAAAAACTAACAGGTCTGTGAGAGCCGGAATTCTTACTGGTTGGTAGGTGATCAAATACTTATGTCATGCAATAAAATGCAAATTCATTACTTAAAAATCATACAATGTGATTTTCTGGATTTTTGTTTTAGATTCCGTCTCTCACAGTTGAAGTGTACCTATGATAAAAATTACAGACCTCTACATGCTTTGTAAGTAGGAATACCTGCAAAATTGGCAGTGTATCAAATACTTGTTCTCCCCACTGTATGTATATATTTTATTTTTAAATGTTATTATTATTATTATTATTATTATTGTGATACATCCGTTAAATAGTAAATCAACTTTGTTAGGCTTAAATTGAGAAGATATCATTATCTTCAGTGTTACAGTGTGATTCAAATTTTAAAGCAATGTTCCTGTGGATGTCGGTTCAATAGGAAATTACCTTTTGAATTTCTGTCACGCAATCTGTAACTCTTCAGCGATACAGATTGAATGAAGTCCTCAATCAATGTTCTCATGATATTTCACAGTAAACTTACATTTTGGATCAATGGTTGTGTAGTGAAAGATGTCTCCAAACAAAATGAATGCACAACAAAAGGTTTTGAATATTAGACTTGCTGCGTTACAAGTGTTACCAGTTTGGAGTTTAGTACTAAGAGTTTTGTGAAAATAGCACCAAAGCGATTGAACATGTACAGCATCAATGCCATCACGTGTTCACAAGATGTTTTGTCTGATGCATGTTTGTCATATATTTCAAAACTTGTAGGAAGCCATCACCCAGGCACACACACATACTGTACATTGACACATTAACATTCACTGATGCACACACACACACACACCCCAAAACACGAGTTCTCTCATATGGCTGCCTGTCTTGCAGCAATTACATGATGTGCGGTAATTGCCAGTCTCTGAAGCGAGCTCTTCAGACACACTTCAAAGAGAGAGGAGCGCATCCACGGACGCAATTAACAAGATCAACGAAGCCCAGATGAGCTGGCGGGCCCCAGTGCTCCTCTCCCCATTGTTCTCATTTTCACTCTCATTAGCGAGCACAGGGATGAGGGGGACACCTGCAGAAACACTGGAGCTGGATGGAGATATGGTGTAGGGATGGATGGAGGGACATAGTGTAGATGGAGCTATTATAACACCCCCACAGCAGAAGGACATATGTGTTAATGATGCTTATCTAACCTGCACAAGGACACAGCCAGCTATCCAAGGATGTCAAGGCATGTAGAGAAGTGATGTAATGTGTGTGTTTGTGTGTGCGTGTGTTTGTGTGTGTGTGACACTGCTCCTTCCTCCTGAGTGTATGGACCAGTGTGCGATGCACCTGGGAGAGGATATCACCACGGCAACTGGAGCGAGGCTGTCAGTGCGCTGGGGAAAGCTATGCTGCTTCACACACACACACGCCCGCACGCATGCACATGCACACACACAGCACTTAAAGCACACCAAATTTAGTGATACAACAGTGCTTAGATGATACCCACTACACATGGACATCCTGATAACTTGATGACACACACATGCACATACTCTCATGCACATAGGCACAGACAAATGCACTCAAAGGCATGAACGCCCACGGACGGGTAGCTCAGCCCAGCCCTGCATAAAAAACTCTGCTGACACCTAGAGGAGAGAGAGAGGGGGGGGGGGGGAGACAGAGACAGACAGACAGACAGACAGACAGACAGACAGACAGACAGACAGACAGACAGACAGACAGACAGACAGACAGACAGACAGACAGATATTGTACACAGACAGACGTACACACAGACATACAAGGACAGAGAGAGACGGGTTCCATCCTGTTCTAAAATTCAACACTAATATCATTCCTCAGCTGAAAAATCAGTGGATAGATAGACTTTCTATTTCTCCTTTTCCCTCGTGAAAACCCTCATTGCCTCTTTCTATGTTAAATGGAGTTGATCCTTATGGTTGAAGACAGGTTAGATCCATGATGATGTATCACCATTCAACCAGCTCCACTAAGTTTCCCTGCGTTTCTAAAGCACAGACAATGAACCTGCTATCAGTGCTCTGCAGGGACACATTATATCTGCATATTGCATCTCTGCAGCATCAATTCAATTTCGGCTCCCAATAAAACAAATGAAGATGTATACAATATACCGCCGCCATCACCAAAGGGGAAAACATTTAACTTATGTTGTCGTATTCTTTAAAAACGTGGATTTCCTGCAGTCTAGACCCCATTATTCTAGGTTTTATACAGATGCAGTTGGGCTAGTAAAAACCTATTGCCTAGTGATTTTAAGAGTGCCTTTCATTTGTCTCTGTGCTGTGTGGAGGGTAGGGGTGTGCTGACTTGTGTGGCGCTCAGTCAGAGTACGAATTACGGGGGGTGGCCAGGGTGGGCTCAGCTTCCCTGAATGAGACATAAGCTCCAATGAAGACTTTCGAGTGCTCTAAATATTGCTAGTTTGACCGAGACGCGCGGCGACAGCAAGCCGGAGAAAGCATCCGAGCGAAACACTGCCCCTCTGTCTCAGTATGTGTAGCCAATGTATCTGATGCTGTCTGGCCAAAGGAGTATGACAGGTCACTGTTTCACTCGCTCGAAAACGTTCTCAGGTGAGATAGATTCAGAAGCCACTTGATCAGCAGCCGCTTGAGAATTGAAGAAAAATTAGGAAACATACGTCTTTTGTATTTTTTTCTTGTAAATATTTTGGGGTCCCTTCACATCCATGAATACATACATCATCAAAAATGGATGCTGGAATTATCTTGGAGTGGACGAACTTGCGCAGGTAGCCTACTTTTTGAAGTGATTTGTTTGACAATCAGATGAAAACATCATGACTGGTTGTGTTCATGCCACATTAAAATGTAATACATTTTTACTGTTAAAAGAAATTAGGCCTATTAGACCCATATAGAGGCTCCCCGAATGTCATGGTATAATTTGCACTCTGTGCCCTCAGCTCAAGATTCAGAACAGCCTGTAGACTAGTTTTAGCATGTTGAGGTGCATTCAAAGCCCTTCCTGGTAGTGGATATGGAGCTGAAGCCCGAAGATAAGCAATCTGAGAGAGAGACAAGTCAGTCATCGAGCGAGAAGGAGAGTGAGAGCGCGGAAGAAGAAGGAGACGATTTTGAAAGCACTTCTGATGGTGAGTACACCAGCGACTATATTCTTCCTGAGAGCGAGGTTAACATTGTTTTTATTTTATTTAACCTTTATTTAACCAGGTAAGACCCATTGAGGTTAAAAACCTATTTTGCGAGGGCGACCTGGCAGGAAGGCAAAACAGGGAAATAGCAGCGTGTACATAAAATATTACAGAAAAATACAAAATACATGCAAAAGACAAAGTGTCAGAAGTTGCAGATACATAGGTGAATAGTCCTCCAACGGGGACCCAGAAGGAGCCGGTGACAATGAGGACAACGAGAGTTCACCCCCCTGCCCCCCTGCCCCCATGCCCCTAGCCCCCCTGGCCCCCCCTGCCCCCCTTCCCCTGGCCCCCCTGGCCCCCCAGCCCTCCTGCCTCCCTGGCCACCATGGCCCCCCTGGCCCCCCTACCACCATGCCCCTCCTGCCCCCTGACCCTGGCCCCCTGGCCCCCCTGGCCCCCCTGGCCCCCCTGCCCCTGGCCCCCCTGGCCCCCTGCCCTCCTGCCTCCCTGGCCACCATGGCCCCCTGCCCCCTGGCCCCCTGCCCCCCTGCCCCTGGCCCCCCTGGCCCCCCTGCCCTCCTGCCTCCCTGGCCACCATGGCCCCCCTGCCCTCCTGCCTCCCTGGCAACCATGCCCCCCTGGCCCCCCTACCACCCTGCCCCCCTGCCCCTGGCCCCCTGGCCCCCCCTGCCCTCCTGCCTCCCTGGCCACCATGGCCCCCCTGCCCCCCTGGCCCCCTACCCACCTGACCCTGGCCCCCCTGCCCCTGGCCCCCCTGCCCCCTGCCCCTGGCCCCCCTGGCCACCATGGCCCCCTACCCACCTGACCCTGGCCCCCCTGCCCCTGGCCCCCTGGCCCCCCTGCCCTCCTGCCTCCTGGCCACCATGGCCCCCCTGCCCCCCTGGCCCCCTACCCACCTGACCCTGGCACCCCCTGCCCCTGGCCCCCCTGGACCCCTGCCCCTGGCCCCCCTGGACCCCCTGCCCTCCTGCCTCCCTGGCCACCATGGCCCCCCTGCCCCCCCTGGCCCCCTGCCCCCTGCCCCTGGCCCCCCTGGCCCCCTGCCCTCCTTTCCCCACCCCTTCTGAGATGGCCAGCACAACTGCTCAACCTGTTAAGCAACGTCACTCCTCACCATCTACAGGTAATGCAAAAAGAAAATATGTGAAACCTAGCCATACATACTGTAGTATGCCACCCTATGTTTTTGGGATGAGGACACATCAAATTATCATCCTGAAGCATAATCAACATGGCTTTTAGTTGAGCAGAAATAGGAAGGAGAAAATATACATTTTTAAAAGCCAAGGCCGATATTATTTTTGTACAAGAACTCTGCCTGAAAGATCTAACAGATGTTGACCAATTTTTAAATGTAGGCTATGAGTATAAGGAATGTCTGTGGTGAAACTTTAATGCTTAGGGTATACGGTTATTATAATGTAGGAGGTGATCTTAATCCTGTAATAGAAGCTAACGACAAGTTTGAACATAACTAAAAGGGAGAAGAACCATTTCAATGAAACGTGGAAGGGGTGAACAATGGGAGAAATATATATTTTTTATTCCTTAAAATCAATTCTCAATAATTTTTGTATTATGAAATGTAAATGTGATGTCATGTATTGTATTGATGTTAATCACCTCTTTTGATCCCAAAAACAGAAAATATAAACCAAAACTAAACCAAATCTAAAGCCTATTAAATATGAAATGAATATATTTTTAACACACAAAAAAGCAACAAAACAAGAGATGATACAAAACCACTGTCTGAATCTCATGAAAGATAAAATCATTAGAGCGCTATGGTTTTAAAGTCGATGTTGTAAAAAAATAAGATATGGAGCTGATAAGGTAGATACTGTAGGAGGCTAGGTGGGAAACAACCCTTCAAACAACATTTTGATCCTTTCGGTCAGTCATTTCTCCCCCTCACACATCTTTCCAATTATTCTAATGTCAAGCACAAGCGGTGAATATCCAAAAAATGCGAGTCTTTGTGATTTATTCCATAAAAATCCAGTCTTAAATAAGGGCAGAAATTGACCAGTATTCTGAGAATATGTCTCTCTTATGTTCCTGTTCTAAACAGCAAAACAGAAGAGGAGCCAGTGTCTGGCCCTGACCCTGTTCTGTCTCTGTGCCATACCCAAACCCGACCACAGAGGTCTCCCAGCCAAACCCACAGGGGCCAGGGGGGCCTTGGGCAAAACAGCAGGCCTTGTGAAATAACACCATCTTAAAAGAGACTAGTGATCTATCAAATAAGGCTGGGTCACTAGTACTGTTATAGTACTCTGGGTTTTACAAGTCACAGTGAAAACAAGGTATTAAAAGTGGGTTTGGGTGAGTTTCTTCTGCTGTCTAATACATTCTGCCGGTTGTGATTCAGCCTGATTGAGTGTGACTATTGCTGGGAATGGGGAGATGATTTGGGTCACTGAACAAGGCTCTAAATACTATGTTTACCATGAAACAGGCTGAAACAAGGCTGGAAACCCACACATCCAGACAGCATCAATCATATACACACAGAACATACAGGACATACAGTACACACAAACGGAAACATATTCACATGCAGCAATATTGCATAACAACACGAATATACAAAAACACACACACTTGTCTAGTCTCGGTCATCTAAACATTTAATCTTAGACCTGTCATAAAACAAACAGCCAATGTTTTTGGGCTCAAAGAAAGTAAAACCAGACAAAAACATAGTTTGAGACCTAAAATTATGTAAAATATTGTAAGACGTCTCAGTCTTTAATGGTCCAGACTAGGTTTGCAAAGCTACCGGTAATTTACCAAAGTTACCGGAATATTCAGTAACTTAGGTAATTAATACTTGAATAACTTTAAACATTTTTATTCATATACAGTACCAGTCAAAAGTTTGGACACACCTACTCATTCCAGGGTTACTCTTTATTTTTTACTATTTTCTACATTGTAGAATAATAGTGAAGACATCAAAACTATGAAATAACACATCGGATGGAATCATGTAGTAACCAAAAAAGTGTTAAACAAATCAAAATATATTTTATATTTGAGATTCTTAAAATAGCCACCCTTTGCCTTGATGACAGCTTTGCCCACTCTTGGCATTCTCTCAACCAGCTTCACCTGGAATGCTTTTCCAACAGTCTTGAAGGAGTTCCCACATATGCTGAGCACTTGATGGCTGCCTTTCCTTCACTCTGCCATCCGACTCATCCCAAACCATCTCAATTGGGTTGAGGTTGGGTGATTGTGAAGGCCAGGTCATCTGATGCAGCACTCCATCACTCTCCTTCTTGGTAAAATAGCCCTTACACAGCCCGGAGGTGTGTTGGGTCATTGTCCTGTAAAAAAAATAATGATAGTCCTACTAAGCGCAAACCAGATGGGATGGCGTATCGCTGCAGAATGCTGTGGTAGTCCTGCTGGTTAAGTGTGCCTTGAATTCTAAATAAATCACAGACAGTGTCACCAGCAAAGCACCCCCACACCATCACACCTCCTACTCCATGCTTCACAGTGGGAACCACACATGCAGAGATCATCAGTTCACCTACTCAGCATCTCACAATGACACAGAGGTTGGAACCAAAGATCTCAAATTTGGACTCATCAGACCAAAGGACAGATTTCCACCGGTTTAATGTCCATTGCTCATGTTTCTTGGCCCAAGCATAACACTTCTTCTTATTGCTGTCCTTTAGTAGTGGTTTCTTTGCAGCAATTCGACCATGAAGGCCTGATTCACACAGTCTCCTCTGAACATGTTGAAATGTGTCTGTTACTTGAACTCTTGTGAAGCATGTATTTGGGCTGCAATCTGAGGTGCAGTTATTCTAATGAACTTATCCTCTGCAGCAAAGGTAACTCTGGGTCTTCCTTTCCTGTGGCGGTCCTCATGAGAGCCAGTTTTATCATAGCGCTTGATGGTTTTTACGACTGCACTTGAAGAAACTTATTTTGATTTGTTTAACACTTTTTTGGTTACTACATGATTCCATATGTGTTGTTTCATAGTTTTGATGTCTTCACTATTATTCTAAAATGTAGAAAATAGTAAAAATAAAGAAAAACCCTTGAATGAGTAGGTGTGTCCAAACTTTTGACTGATACTGTATGTGCTCATGTGTGTTTTTGTATGTGTGTGTGTGTGTTAGGGAGTGTACTAGAGCAGAGTTGAGTGGTAATGGGGCCAGCAGACAGACAGACAGCATGCCCAGTCTTTAAAAGGGCCTAGGTAATTATGGTCAGCCACACTCTCCACCACCACTAGTATTTATAAGCCTACGACACACACTGGGGCCATTGGGTGCATTCCCCCTCAAATTCCAACACATAGGGATTTTTTTTGTGAATGTAAACAAATGATATTTTAAGTACTGTGTTAGTGTGTTTGTACATGTGTGTGTGCAAGCTTGTGTACACGCTGGTGTGTGTGTCTTTATCTTACTATCAAAGCAGTGTGTACTCAAAGTACCAGTACAGTGACACTCCAGTCCAGCAACATCAGCAGCAGCAGTCTTCATCACAGTTGCTGTTCTTTGAGGACACCATTGATCGTCCCAGAGTGTCACTCACACTAACTAGTGCCGACAGAACTCATCAAAGAAACATGGCGGTCACAGCATGTCTAAATCAATGGGCAGGCAGTAGTCCCCAAACCACAAACCCCTGTATGTCTATTGCTCCAGACCTGCAACCTGCAGCTCTAGAGCCCTGGAGCCTATAGGCATGCAGCACCACCTCAACCCACAGTCACTATAAGGACCCACTGTAGTGGAAGGGAAAAAGAGAGAGGAGTTAATTTGAAGTGAAAAGAGGGACAGGGATGAAAGATGGAAGTGGACCGGTTTGTGAAGCCTTTTGAAAAGCTTTTCAGTGTTAGGATGTGGCCCATGTCTCTCTGTCTCGCTCCAGTGTAGTAGGGAAGGGGCAGGCAGTTAGGCAACATGTGCGGCACAAATGACGGAAGTATAAAATGTACAGGATATCCTGTCCTAATGAAAATCTACCACAGAGGAAAGACGTGTGTGTAGGGTGGGCACCAATGTGAGGGGATTGGGGCAATGAATCGGGGTTCATGAGGGGGGTAATAGGATGGAGTGGGACCTCACATATGAACGATGGGGTGTTTAGGGAAGGTTGGGGGACACAGTAGGTTTGGGGACTGAACATGTGAACAAGATTTAGGACTTGGGTAAGGATAGGTGAGGTGGAGCGGTTGGAGGGCTGGATAGCGGGACTCTATCACTCTCTCCCGCCATCTGTTGGGTGTTGAGGAGGGGGAGGTATTAGGGTCTTTGATAAATACAGTGGCAGCTGTGATCACGGTGGAAATGTATGTACACTATACATGTGCCTACCACATGCTGGCCAGCATTGGCCAGTGGTTTTTGACATAAATGTAACAGCCAAGCAGGATATTATACCTCCTGCTCACAAAGGGTTCTAGTAAATGATCTATGATATAGCTAATTTAACATTTTACAAAGCATATGTGTGCTCTAACAATGCTCTAAAAATGCTGAAATGTTAGATAAATGCGCAGTAACAAATACAGAGGTCTATCTTAAAGAGGTTCATCCCAACACAGACAGCAGGAAGAAGATGATAAAGCCTCTGACAATAACAAGCATTCTAAGCCTCCTCTGCTGGTGCTGTTTACACTCTGTGAGTCCTGCGGGGTAATTTGGAGAGAGGAAGAGAGACAGAGAGATACACAGAGCACAGAGAAAGCAAAACTAGCAAATAACTGTCAGGAGGCAACCTGTCTCCTTCAATGTTAGGTGTTGTGCTGACAAACACACACAGACACAAAGGCGAAAACGCACTGCATGCACAGATGCATCACCCCATTTACAGTGATTTGGATATTAATTTAAAATCGGCTCCTGGCACCAAAGGTTGTATAGATCTGAGAGGGCATGGCAATAGCTCCCCCTTGCCCTCGGATAAGCTAGAAATACATTTCACCATATTGCCTAACCCTCAAATGACCCCGGATTCAGGGCAGAGAGCCACATTTGAATTAGGCATAGTCAAAGTGTAGCCTGTATGAGGATCTCTCACTCCATCCATCACCCAGGCAGGCAGGACAGAGAGGGACCCATCCAGGGGTCAGGGCCACCACAAGGTGCTTCGCTCCCTGCCTGTCTGCCTGTCCGCCAGGGGGACGTGCCACACTGGTGCCATATTGGTGCCTAGGATTGGCTCTGGTTCAGTTCCTCAGGTCCACACTAAAACACTGAGACATTGAGACAGCCTGGGGTCAATATTTACTGTCAACCAGGCGCAAGTTTGGCTGGACATCCCTTTACTTTATACTTGATGTCATTTTTTTATTGGGGAAAGGGGGAGGGAGGTTATGGAATAAAACCAGTTTATTCGCCCAGTGTGTACACACACACATACACACACACACACACACACACACACACACACACACACACACACACACACACACACACACACACACACACACACACACACACACACACACACACACACACACACCTCAGGCTCCAACCCGGGACAGAGTCTGGGGAACAGCCTGATGTGAGAGGGGTGTAAGAGGAACTGTGGGGAGTGGGGTTAAGGTGGGGGTGGTGGTCACTGGAAGGGGTAGAGGAGAATCATCCAGGCTCCTTCTGTTTGTTTTCCTGGACACGGCAGGATCGTCTCGGCTGCCCGTTCGTCTTTTGGACCGGCACTCAAGCCTGACTTGGTCTGCTCTAACACCCACTCCTGCTCCTACCTCACCTCACCTCACCACACACGTACACACGCACACACACACACACACACACACACACATACATAAACACACACACACAAACACACCTCTCTACACGCTCCTGCTTCCACATCACAGCCTGGGCTGAGCAGCACTCACATTACAGTCTACTGGTCTCAGTCAACACCACAGTGATACGCTTCAGCTACTTTATTACCACTAACTGACTTCAGGCAGGAGGAATACCAGCCCTGTATACCAGGGCAGCGTCCCAAATGGCACCCTATTCCCTACGTAGGACACTTTTGTCCAGGGTCCATAGGGCTCGGGTTAAAAGTAGTGCACTATGTAGGGAATAGGGTGCCATTTGAGACGCAAGCCAGGTCTGTACCAATACCACAGAATAACAGAATAACACCTCAGAGAAGTCCACAAAGTAATATCAGTCATGTAGAACTGTGCTATGTCTGTAGCTATACCATCACAGGGCTAGCCTGACTATGGCTCTACCTTACTATACTTTAAACAGGCATGTCCTCTAATCTGACCGAATGGCTGATTGTTGACACTACATTTCGCGGAACTCTTGTCATACACCCACTGAAATAGAATGGTTGTAGTCGTTTTCCCCTCGTCTCTCTCTTTCCCTCACCTCTCCTTCTCTCCTGTCCTATCCTCTTTATCTCAGGCCTGGTTTGGAGATCAAGTATCTTAACCATTCTGCACTCTTACATCAATGCTACTGTGTAAGTAAGGGAATCAGGACCAGAAGCATTTGTCCTGATTCATTTTGGATACAGCTTCAAATCAGGGCTTGTGAATGCAGAGAAAGTCGCCCCCCAAAAAACATAAATAAGGCCCCGAAAGACCCAGCACGCTGCCACGATTATTCCTCAGGCTGTTTGCTGTGTATCCAACCGTCTGTCTCGCACTCTCTCTCGCTTTCTCTCTGTCTCTTTCTCTCTCTCTTTTTCTCTCTTTCTCTCTCTCTCTCTCTCTCTCTCTCTCTCTCTCTCTCTCTCTCTCTCTCTTTCTCTCATTCTCTCTCTCTCAGCAGAGACAAGTGCCACTGCACGCCTCATCACGTCCCATCAGCCTGTTCTCCGACAGAGGAGAGGAAACGACAAACAGCCTTCATCAACCATCCTCCCCTGTGCCATCCCTCTATCCCCCCTCCCCCTGTGTCATCCTTCCACCCCCCCTCCCCTGTGTTATCCTTCCATCCCCCCCTGACATTAAGGCTCTGTGTTTTACATGTTTTATCATTCGTTCTTTCGTTCCCATCATTATTCCCCTGCTTTTATCCCTCCTCTCCTCCTCTAATTAGCCTCTCATTCCATTCATTCCTCCCTGCTCCTTTCTTCCACCTGTGAGAGCGACGAAAGGAAGTAAAGAGAAAGAGGAAGGAGAGATGAAGAAGGATGGAATAGGGAGGAAAAAATGAAAGATGAAAACGGCAATGGAGCGAGTGGCGGAGCGTTCTGGAATGCTGCCTCTGAGGGGAGGATGAAGGCGCATGTCACGTCTCATCTCTTCTCTAGACACACACACACACACCCCCAACTGCAGCGCAGAGACACACAGTCCCCCGCACCACGCCACGGCACCGCTGAGCTCCATCTTTGAAGAGAAGAAAGTGTAGGGGAAATGAAAGAGAAGAGAGAAGAACAAGCAAGAAGAAGCCACTGCGTTGGATGTTTCATTTTGACCCATATTTGTCCTTACGCATAATTCAAACAGACAGTGATGAGCCCACCACAGCTGCCATTAGGCAGAAACGCCTGTGTGTCTGAATCCCATTAAGTGACGATACCTAAGAGCATGCACTTTTAACACAGCATGCAGGTGGCATGAACTGAATATACTGTATAAATATATGAAATATATAAACTTACGTGGAGAAGTAGAGATATCGTATGTGAACATTAGGGTTCAAAGATGTGTTCTTATTTCCCCTCTACACTCTTAGGTTCCAAGTAGAACCTTTTTGGTTCCAGGAAGAACCCTTTTGGGTTCCATGTACAACCCTCTGTGGAAAGGGTTGTATATGGAACACAAAATGATTTTACCAGAAACCAAAAGGGTTCTACCTGGAAGAAAGAAGGGTTCTTCAAGGGGACAACTTAAGAACCCTTTTAGGTTCTAGATAGCGCCTTTTTTCCCGAGAGTGTATCTCTCTACCCTTATCTCCTCTTTCCTTCCATCTCCTTCTCTTTCCTCTCTCCTTCATTCCATTCTACTATTCTCTATCTCTATGTCTGTCTTTCACTTCCTTTTGCTCTGTCTGCCCCCTCTCTCCCCCCATTTCCAGCCTGGCCATGGTCTGCCTTAGGTCAGCACCCAGACCCGGCCGGCTGTCATTGCGCCATCATTCCAGGGATGTTTTTGTGGGTCGGGAGGGGGAGGTTGGCTCTGAGCCCATGTGTGTGGTCAGGGTATGTTTACGTCTGTCTGTCTGTCTGTATGTCTGTCTGGGCCTGCAGCCCTGGAGGCTGAAAGTTGGAGCCTGAGGCCTGGAACGCTTTGGAACTGCATCCTGGACTGGACCCAGCCCATGGGGGCAGAATCGGTAGCCTGGCATGGGACCATGCATGCAGCACAGAGAGGGACAGAGGGAGACAGGGAGGGTGAGGAGGGGAATTCAGGAGAGCAGAGAGAGAGAGAGAGAGAGAGAGAGAGAGAGAGAGAGAGAGAGAGAGAGAGAGAGAGAGAGAGAGAGAGAGAGAGAGAGAGCAGGACAAGGGCAGGACCTACACACCTCTTAGTCAAGACCTGACATCTGCCATAGCCATCCTCAACTCTCTAACTTTTGATTTGTTTAAGCCCAACACAACTGGTCCCCTCATCTCACACACTATACAGTAGTTACCACTATCACAAGATGCACCGTCTCAGACTTTTTCATGTTTTCAGTGAAACAAGGCCATTTTGCCACTTCAGAAACTGTTGTCTCCTCTAGTCTGATTGAATGTCTATACGTTGGTATTTAATCTTGCCGTGTGTGAGATATGTTCAACACGAGATAATCCACCCACCAAGAGGAAGAGAGTTGAATAACGCTCGGTGCAGAACATGACAAACAGAGTGATCTGCCTATTGTTTCCCATACACCATGAATATACATGAGGGCCTGGGAGAGGAGAGGGCCCTTCTCAACGGAACATGTTGAACAATGGAATTACATCTCTGACACACATCCACCGCAAGGCTGGGATTAAAGATATGATGGAGAAAAGGGAGAGGAAGAGGGGAAGAGACAAGTGAAAAAGAACAGATTCTCTTCTTATCTATGGAGAAGCCAAGGCTTCAGGGAGAGAAAGGGGGGAGAGGGGAGGGAGGAAATGGAGGGGAGCGGAGGGAGGGAGGAAGCTGGTCGTCAATCTGATATATTTAATTTATTTAGCTGTTAGTGAATCATCAAGGGGATGATCCAACAGTGGATCAAAAGAATGAGCAAAGAAATGAAGAAAAGAGAGATTAACACTGCAGAACAAAGGAGACTCTCTCTCGCTCTCTCTCTTTCTCTCTTTCACTTTCTGTCTCTCTCTCTCTTTCTCTCTCTCTCCCGCTCTGTCCCTCTGCCCCCCCTCTCTCTCTCTCTCTCGCTCTCTCTCTTTCACTTTCTGTCTCTCTTTCTCTCTCTCTGCCACTCTGTCCCTCTGTCCCTCTGCCCCTCTCTCTCTCTCGCTCTCGCTCTCGCTCTCGCTCTCGCTCTCGCTCTCTCTCTCTCTCTCTCTCTCTCTCTCTCTCTCTCTCTCTCTCTCTCTCTCTCTCTCTCTCTCTCTCTCTCTCTCTCTCTCTCTCTCTCTCTCTCTCTCTCTCTCTCTCTCTCTCTCTCTCTCTCTTTATACAGTTGAAGTCTGTGTAAAAAGTTATTAAAACTTGTTTTTCAACCACTCCACAAATTTCTTGTTAACAAACTATAGTTTTGGCAAGTCGGTTAGGACATCTACTTTGTGCATGACATAAGTAATTTTTCCAACAATTGTTTACAGACAGATTATTTCACTTATAATTCACTGTATCACAATTCCAGTGGGTCAGAAGTTTACATACACTAAGTTGACTGTGCCTTTAAACAGCTTGGAAAATTCCAGAAAATGATATCATGGCTTTAGAAGCTTCTGATAGGCTAATTGACATCATTTGTGTCAATTGGAGGTGTACCTGTGGATGTATTTCAAGGCCTACCTTCAAACTCAGTGCCTCTTTGCTTGACATCATGGGAAAATCTAAAGAAATCAGCCAAGACCTCAGAAAAGTCTGGTTCATCCTTGGGAGCAATTTCCAAATGCCTGAAGGTACCACGTTCATCTGTACAAACAATAGTACGCAAGTATAAACACCATGGGACCACGCAGCCGTCATACCGCTCAGGAAGGAGACGCGTTCTGCCTCCTAGAGGTGAACATACTTTCGTACAAAAAGTGCAAATCAATCCCAGAACAACAGCAAAGGACCTTGTGAAGATGCTGGAGGAAACAGGTACAAAAGTATCTATATCCACAGTAAAACAAGTCCTATATCGACATAACCTGAAAGGCCGCTCAGCAAGGAAGAAGCAACTGCTCCAAAACCGCCATAAAAAAGCCAGACTGCAGTTTGCAACTGGACATGGGGACAAAGATCATACATTTTGGAGAAATGTCCTCTGGTCTGATTAAACAAAAATATAACTGTTTGGCCATAATGACCATCGTTATGTTTGGAAGAAAAAGGGTAAAGCTTGCAAGCCGAAGAACACCATCCCAACTGTGAAGCAAGGGGGTGGCAGCATCATGCTTTGGGGGTGCTTTGCTGCAGGAGGGACTGGTGCACTTCACAAAATAGATGGCATCATGAGGAAGGAAAATTATGTAGATATATTGAAGCAACATCTCAAGACATCAGTCAGGACGTTAAAGCTTGGTCGCAAATGGGTCTTCCAAATGGACAATGACCCCAAGCATACTTCCAAAGTTGTGGCAAAATGGCTTAAGGACAACAAAGTCAAGGTATTGGAGTGGCCATCACAAAGCCCTGACCTCAACCCTATAGAAAATGTGTGGGCAGAACTGAAAAAGCGTGTGCTAGCAAGGAGGCCTAAACCTGACTCCGTTACACCAGCTCTGTCAGGAGGAATGGGCCAAAATTCACCCAACTTATTGTGGGAAGCTTGTGGAAGGCTACCCGACACGTTTGACCCAAGTTAAACAATTTAAAGGCAATGCTACCAAATACTAATTGAGTGTATGTAAACTTCTGACCAACTTGGAATGTGATGAAAGAAATAAAAGCTGAAATAAATCATTCTCTCTACTGTTATTCTGACATTTCACATTCTTAAAATAAAGTGGTGATCCTAACTGACCTAAGACAGGGCATTTTTACTAAGATTAAATGTCAGGAATTGTGAAAAACTGAGTTTAAATGTATTTGGCTAAGGTGTATGTAAACTTCCGACTTCAACTGTATCTATTTCTCTCTTTCTGTCCCTCTGCCCCTCTTGTTTCTCTCACCCTCTCTCCCTCTCTGTCCGTCTTGTTTCTCTCACCCTCACTCCCTCTCTGTCCGTCTTGTTTCTCTCACCCTCACTCCCTCTCTGTCCATCTTGTTTCTCTCACCCTCACTCCCTCTCTGTCCATCTTGTTTCTCTCACCCTCACTCCATCTCTGTCCCTCTTGTTTCTCTCACCATCACTCCCTCTCTGTCCGTCTTGTTTCTCTCACCATCACTCCCTCTCTGTCCGTCTTGTTTCTCTCACCATCACTCCCTCTCTGTCCGTCTTGTTTCTCTCACCCTCACTCCCTCTCTGTCCGTCTTGTTTCTCTCACCCTCTCTCCCTCTCTGTCCCTCTTGTTTCTCTCACCTCTCTCCCTCTCTGCCCATCTTGTTTCTCTCACCCTCTCTCCCTCTCTGTCCCTCTTGTTTCTCTCACCATCACTCCCTCTCTGTCCCTCTTGTTTCTCTCACCCTCACTCCCTCTCTGTCCCTCTCACTCTCATAGTGTAGAAAGGTCTATGTGAATATGAAAAACAGTTGGGGCTCTCTATGAGTCCAGGGGCCAAACATGTCAAACTATTGCAAAAGCCAACAAACACACAGCTTCAGGTGGACATGGGCAGAAGAGCCTTACTTGACTCTTTTGGAGTCCTTGAAAGTATTGTGACTGAACAAGCTTACTAGTGTGTTCTGTTTTTACTGTCATAGAGAAAGGCAGTGGAGTGGAAACATCAAGTCCTTTATGTGAAGTGTGTAAAGCGTGCTGTGTCTCACTGCTTGGGAAGAGCATGGTTGACTGCCTTTCCAAACCCTCTCCATCCCTCCCTCTGTCTGCCTAGCTTAGTAAATTCTTGCTATTTGCTTATTCTCCACCGCTTCTTAGCTGCACCTCCAGGGTCCTTGGGCGGAATGGTAAGCCTGGTGACTTCAGAAACTTCAGTTTCCCTGCCACAGCTGTGAAACTCCATTCGGATGATGACACTGCAGTGCGACTGTGTCTGTGGTTCACTGTGGGAAACTTGTCTATCTGTGGCTCTCTCCCAAGCTGAGGAGGAGAGAGGACGATGCCGTGTTACCACGGTGATGAAACCGTCTGTAAAAGTGCCTTTTAGCCCAGACCCATACATCTCCTCACAGGGATGCTATTGTGACTGATATCGCCACTGTGTGTGACTGACACATACCCTTCTCTCTCTCTGTGTGTGTGTGTCCTCACTTCTCCAATGATCTTTTATACACTGAGTATACCAAACATTAGGAACACCTTCCTAATATTGAGTTGCACTCCCCCTTTTTGCCCTCAGAGCAGACGCAATTCGACGGGGCATGGACTCTACAAGGTGTCGAAAGCATTCCACAGGTATGCTGGCCCATGTTGACTCCAATGCTTCCCACAGTTGTGTCAAGTTGGCTGGATGTCCTTTGGGTGGTGGACCATTCTTGATACACACGGGAAACTTGAGTTTGAAAAACCCAGCAGCGTTGCAGTTCTTGACACAAACCGGTGAGCCTGGCACCTACTATCCTACCCCGTTCAAAGACACTTAAATATTTTGGCCCAGTCACCCTCTGAATGGCACACATACACAATCCATGTCTCAATTGCCTCAAGGCTTAAAAATCCTTCTTATAGTATAGTAGCAGGTGTATTCCTGTATGTGTGTGCAATGTGTGGGACAGTGTCTGCACATACTGGTGTCAAAGTTAATTTAGTGACAATATTATCCTTATGACAGACAGGTGTCAAAATAGATTTTGTATGTTCCCTTACATTGGAATTAGTTTCAGTAATCTGCAAGTAGACAGAGCACATAACCAAGCGAGAGAGGGATTTGCAGTTTAGAACCCAAGCCCAGAAAGACTTCCACATATCCATCCTTCTCTGAGGTGATGCAAGACTTGAGACAAATGTTTTGTTTGTTCAACAATGAATGGCTATCTTTCAGAGGGCTGGCTGCCTGCCAACACACGCACATGCACACACACAAGCATGCAGGGGCATGCAGGCGCACACACACACACACATTTGCTTTATTATGCTTGTGGGGATCAAACTGTTGATTACTAGGGTTACCGGAACAAAACAAGTCTCGTAAGCAATATGGCAAAAGTATTTTTTGTAATTATCCTGTGATCGTAAAAAAGTAAAATTTTCAGCTGCCAACACGCATCTCTCACTCAAACATTGTGAAGTGATGTGTGTGCCCTACAACTATTGGCTAGTTCTTTAGTCTGTAAAGAAACGGGCGGGGTATCGGTTGAGCCTGCTGCAACGACTGCATTAGAACATGCAGCTCTCAGTCTGCTGTCATTTCTCCAGACAGACACACACGTGGGCGTTTCACTCAGTCACTTGTCTCAGGGCACAAGTCTCCCCTTCTCCAAAAAACATTTATAAATCAGAATCCATAGCTAGTCATTGTTGTTCAATCTAGTTATTTCCTGTCGACATTGCTGATGCCATAATGTTGTTTTTGTCTGTCTACTTGGCATTGTTCAGTAGACCTACTTTGTCTCTCCATATATACAGTGAGGGATAAAATAATTTGATCCCCTGCTGATTTTGTATGTTTGCCCACTGACAAAGAAATGATCAGTCTATAATTTTAATGGTAGGTTTATTTGAACAGTGAGAGACAGAATAACAACAAAAAAATCCAGAAAAACGCATGTCAAAATGTAATAAATTGATTTGCATTTTAATGAGGGAAATAAGTATTTGAACCCCTCTCAATCAGAAAGATTTCTGGCTCCCAGGTGTCTTTTATACAGGTACCGAGCTGAGATTAGGAGCACACTCTTAAAGGGAGTGCTCCTAATCTCAGCGTGTTACCTGTATAAAAGACACCTGTCCACAGAAGCAATCAATCAATCAGATTCCAAACTCTCCACCATGGCCAAGACCAAAGAGCTCTCCAAGGATGTCAGGGACAAGATTGTAGACCTACACAAGGCTGGAATGGGCTACAAGACCATCTCCAAGCAGCTTGGTGAGAAGGTGACAACAGTTGGTGCGAATATTCGCAAATGGAAGAAACACAAAAGAACTGTCAATCTCACTCGGCCTGGGGCACCATGCAAGATCTCACCTTGTGGAGTTGCAATGATCATGAGAACGGTGAGGAATCAGCCCAGAACTACACGGGAGGATCTTGTCAATGATCTCAAGGCAGCTGGGACCATAGTCACCAAGAAAACAATTGGTAACACACTATGCCGTGAAGGACTGAAATCCTGCAGCTCCCGCAAGGTCCCCCTGCTCAAGAAAGCACATATACAGGCCCGTCTGAAGTTTGCCAATTAACATCTGAATGATTCAGAGGAGAACTGGGTGAAAGTGTTGTGGTCAGATGAGACCAAAATTTAGCTCTTTGGCATCAACTCAACTCGCTGTGTTTGGAGGAGGAGGAATGCTGCCTATGACCCCAAGAACACCATCCCCACCGTCAAACATGGAGGTGGAAACATTATGCTTTGGGGGTGTTTTTCTGCTAAGGGGACAGGACAACTTCACCACATCAAAGGGACGATGGACGGGGCCATGTACCGTCAAATCTTGGGTGAGAACCTCCTTCCCTCATCCAGGGCATTGAAAATGGGTCGTGGATGGGTATTCCAGCATGACAATGACCCAAAACACACGGCCAAGGCAACAAAGGAGTGGCTCAAGAAGAAGCACATTAAGGTCCTGGAGTGGCCTAGCCAATCTCCAGACCTTAATCCCATAGAAAATCTGTGGAGGGAGCTGAAGGTTAGAGTTGCCAAACGTCAGCCTCGAAACCTTAATGACTTGGAGAAGATCTGCAAAGAGGAGTGAGATGTGTGCAAACCTGGTGGCCAACTACAAGAAACGTCTGACCTCTGTGATTGCCAACAAGGGATTTGCCACCAAGTACTAAGTCATGAATTGTAGAGGGGTCAAATACTTATTTCCCTCATTAAAATGCAAATCCATTTATAACAATTTTGACATGCGTTTTCCTGGATTTTTTTGTTGTTATTCTGTCTCTCACTGTTCAAATAAACCTACCATTAAAATTATAGACTGATCATGTCTTTGTCAGTAGGCAAACGTACAAAATCAGCAGGGGATCGAATACTTTTTTCCCTCACTGTACTTAACAAAATAGAAAAGCAACATGTAAAGTGTTGGTCCCATGTTTCCTGAGTTGAAATAAAAGAGCCCAGAAATGTTCCATAAGCACAAAAATCTTATTTCTCTCAAATTTTGTGCACACATTTGTTTACATCCCTGTTAGTGAGCATTTCTCCTTTGCCAAGATAATCCATTCACCTGACAGGTGTGGCATATCAAGAAGCTGATTAAACAGCATTATCATTACACATGTGCACATTGTGCTGGGGACAATAACAGGCAGCTCTAAAATGTGCAGTTTTGTCACACAACACAATGTGGGGAAAAATTCATTCTGATTTGCTGAGCCTGGCTCCCCAGTGGGTGGGCCTATGCCCTCCCAGGCCCACCCATGGCTGCGCCCCTGCCCAGTCATGTGAAATCCATAGATTAGGGCCTAATGTACTTATTTAAATTGACTGATTTCCTTATATAAACAGTAATTCAGTCAATTCGTTGAAATTGTTGCATGTTGCGTTTATATTTTTGTCGTTATGTCGTGATCCAAGCCCATGCTTCTTGTTATTATTATTTGTTATGGCCCAGGCATGTTTACCGAGGGACAGAGCATTAAAAAATACACTTACAAATGTCGATAGTTTATTGTGATTGTACAAATGTTGTGGCATAAGTGTCGGGAGAGAAAAGTTTTGCTACTCTCGAAAGTGGAACAATATATGGGGCAAGCGAATTAGCCTACCTTCATCTAAATCTGTGGTTCGAATATATGAAGGCAGTAGTAGCCAGACATGCATTAGTGTATTTATTAGCCTATTTCATTAATAATTGAATAGGACTAAGTAAGTAAATAGCCCTAATGTGCATTTTCATCTATCGGGGTCGTTTACCTTTGAACAATGTGTGTGAATGAGTGAAGGAACATAATGATGCGATCTGAGTGAAAGTGCAATTATGCACGCTTGAGGTATAGGCTTTACCGGCATTTATAGCGCACTTCCGGGTTTTCTGATCACGAGTAAAACCGAATATGAGTATCAAGTGTGATAAAACGGATACGATTATAAATATGAGTATGGTGAGATCGGCACACCCCTATTGATTACCATTAAAAATGCTATTTTCCCTAACCCTTAACCCCTAACCCTAACCTAACCTAACCTTAACCCTAAACCCCTAACTGTAAACCTAACTCCTAAGCCTAAAATAGCCTTTTTCCTTGTGTGGACCAGCGAAATGTCCCCACTTGTATGGATTTTCCTTGTTTTATTATCCTTTTGAGGACTTATTTTTGGATAGTAAAACCAAACACACACACACACTGCAGAGAGGATCACTTGCGGATCATTTTTCTCCCTCCCAAAAAAGGTGGCAAGAATATTACAAAAAGAACTCATAATGCAGCGCCGTGGGCCTGAGCCTGCATGAGGAGGAGATGGAGAACAGAAGCAGCTGTGTAGCAGCATTACCATCTGAAAGAGAGCGAAAGAGAGAGAGAGAGGGGGGGACAGAGCCAAAGAAGGAAAGACAGAAAGAGGGTGAGGAAGTGGAAGTGGAACAGAGAGAGCAAGAGCGAGAGAGAGAGAGAGAGAGAGAGAGAGAGAGAGAGAGAGAGAGAGAGAGAGAGAGAGAGAGAGAGAGAGAGAGAGAGAAGCAGGGAGGACCGAAGGACCAAAAGGAATAGAGGAAGAGAGGAGAGAATGAAGAGAGGAAAATGATGGAATATAATGGGAATAAAACAATAAAGGATGGAAGAGAGAGAGAGAGAGAGAGGTGCATGGGCCTCGTTAATAACACACACTAATCCTGTAATGAGATTACCCCCCCCTCTCTATAAAGACAGCCATACCAGGCAGATCAGCTGATCGCTTATCCAATCTCTACTTCCTCTCCTCTCAAAGCCTTATCCTCCCTGTCAGCATGTACAGGTCTTCCATCCAGACAGCCCTTTCCCCAATGCTCCCAACACTGCCTGGAGGGCAGGTGAGGAGAAACCCTATGCAGCAGATGTGATGGTGGGGGAAAAACATCTAACCAGATTTACACCATGTTTCAAAGATGTAATGCTATTTGAATTAGAAGAGGCATGTGATATGAATGGTTTGAAATATGGTTTATAAAAATGCATTTAAGGATTATGTCTGTACAAAGGGAAGTAAGTAGCATGTCGGTATCTCTATTTTTGTCTTCAGTGATTGCCAAAATGATTTTTTTAAAACTATTTGACAAACCACATCAATAAAAACTCGCAACTGTTGCCATGGAAACTTTAGCCTTGAGAAGGTTCAGATTTTCACTGACTATCAGCCAAGTAAAACTATATAGTTACGAGTTCATACACACACGCTTGTTCGCTCACTCACTTGCATGTGCAGGCACACACGCACGCACGCACAAACACACACACACACACACTTCATATCCATATCTCTCTCCCGGATGGTTTATCCACATAACACTGCAGAGTCAATTACAAGACTTTACCCCCCCACAACATTCTCACTTTGCCCGCTGTTGAAAAGCAGAAGTATTTTGGGCATTTGAAGTGTGAACTTACCCTAAAGCATGGCCTTCTTTTGTAATGTAACTCGCTGAATTTTCATTAACGCTTTTAATCAAATGTGTGCTGATAGCCTAGTTTGGTAACAGAACTACAAACGACAGAGTGTCTTCTGTCAATAGTGAAACATTACTCTGTATGTTTCTCTCCAGTCACGACCGCACACATAAATAGACACACATCTTTGATAACCAAGATGGCGTAGTAGAGCGGTCGTGTATTCTGTTGTGTCCTCATGTAAATAGCCTGTTTTTTTTGTACATATTTCTCTATCTCACTTTCCATCCTTTAACTAAATATACTTTCCTGCAACCCGCCTCATCCAATGTGGAACGGATTCTATTATTTCTTTATTTTTATCAAGAACCTACGGCTGAAACTAGCCTGCTAGCCAGCTAACTAGTTATTAGCCACCGTTAGCGGTCTTCACCACTGTCCGTGGCCTGCACTACCTACCAGCCAGCTCTAGCCTGGACAATTATTGGCCAGTCTGCACAGCGTGCTATCGACCCAGAGCATATCGGATTTTCTGCCAGAATCACTGAATCACTGGACCTTAACTCCGAACCATCGCAACTAGCTAGCTGCAACCGAATGGCTGTTGTTGGCTAATCACCACTGTCCCGACGTACCAGTTAGCCTTGAGCTAGCCTCGAGCCAGGCCCATCTCCCGGCTATCTACCTCTCTGTCAACCGGACGGGACCTCCTAGTTTCGACACGGAGCCCCGCTGATCCATCATGACTGGTCTGCCGACGTAATTGTCTGATGTGGTTTCAACAGGCTTCCCGTTGCGACGACCACGAAGATCCATCTGCTAGCCCGGCCCGCTAGCACGCGCAATCAACAGCCGTGCCTCCTGCTCGCCTGTGCTGTAGCAGCCTACAAACTGCTCCCGGACTTACTTATTGCTGTTCACTGGACCTTATGATCACTCAACTACACAGCTAATGCCTGCTGGACTGTTCCTTTACACGATACCCCATCCTGTTTATCTGTTTAGCCTCAGCCCAAACTTTCGGCGCCATTACCAGTTGTTGTCTTAGCCCTCTCGAATAACACCTGTGATTGCGTTATGCCTCTCTCCCATGTCAATATGCCTAGCCTATTGCTGTTTGGGTTAGTTCTTATTATACAATTTCACTGTAGAACCCCCAGTCCCGCTCAACCAGCCTCAGAGAGCTCCTTTGTCCCACCCCCCATACACGCGGAGACCGGCTAAATCAGTACCTCCAGTGATGCTATCTCTTTCATAGTTATCCAATGCTTAGGTGTACCTCCACTGTACTCATATCCTTCCATATCCTTGTCTGTACATAATGCCCTGAATCTATTCTACAACGCCCGGAAATCTGCCCCTTTTATTCTCTGTACCCAACGCACTAGAAGACCAGTTCTTAAAGCCTTTAGCCGTATCCTTATTCTATTCCTCCTCTGTTCCTCTGGTGATGTAGAGGTTAACCCAGACCCTGTAGCCCCCAGTATCACTCCTACCCCCCAGGCGCTATTATTTGTTGACTTCTGTAACCGTAAAAGCCTTGGTTTCTTGCATGTTAACATCAGAAGCCTCCTCCCCAAGTTTGAGTTATTCACTGCGTTAGAACACTCTGCCAACCCTGATGTTCTAGCAGTGTCTGAATGTTGGCTTTGGAAGGCCACCAAAAATTCAGAAATTTCCATCCCGAACTACAACATTTTCCATCTAGATAGAACTGCCAAAGGGGGCGGAGTTGCAATCTACTGTAGAGATAGCCTGCAGAGCTCTATCATACTATCCAGGTCTGTGCCCAAACAGTTTGAGCTTCTACTTCTAAAAATCCACCTTTCCAGAAATAAGTCTCTCACTGTTGCCGCTTGCTACAGACCCCCCTCAGCCCCCAGTTGTGCCCTGGACACCATATGTGAATTGCTTGCCCCCCATCTATCTTCAGAGTTCGTACTGCTTGGTGACCTAAACTGGGATATGCTTAACACCCCGGCCGTCCTACAATCTAAACTAGATGCCCTCAATCTCACACAAATGATCAAGGAACCTACCAGGTACAGCCCTAAACCCGTAAACATGGGCACCCTCATAGATACCATCCTGACTAATTTACCCTCTAAATACACCTCCGCTGTCTTCAACCAGGAGCTCAGCGATCACTGTCTCATTGCCTGCATCCGTAATGGGTCCGCGGTCAAACGACCACCCCTCATCACTGTCAAACGCTCCCTAAAACACTTCAGCGAGCAGGCCTTTCTAATTGACCTGGCCCGGGTATCCTGGATGGATATTGACCTCATTCCATCAGTAGAGGATGCCTGGATGTTCTTCAAAAGTGCTTTCCTCTCCATCTTAAATAAGCATGCCCCATTCAAAAAATTCGGAACTAAGAACAGATGTAGCCCATGGTTCACCCCAAACTTGACTGCCCTTGACCAGCACAAAACATCCTGTGGCGTACTGCATTAGCATCGAACAGCCCCCGCGATATACAACTTTTCAGGGAAGTCAGGAACCAATATACACAATCAGTTAGGAAAGCAAAGGCTAGCTTTTTCAAACAGAAATTTGCATCCTGTAGCACTAACTCCAAAAATGTTTGGAACACTGTAAAGTCCATGGAGAATAAGAGCACCTCTTCCCAGCTACCCACTGCACAGAGGCTAGGAAACACTGTCACCACCGATAAATCTGCGATAATCGAGAATTTCAATAAGCATTTTGCTACGGCTGGCCATGCTTTCCACCTGGCTACCCCTACACCGGCCACCAGCTCTGCACTCCCCGCTACAACTTGCCCCCCGCTTCTCCTTCACCCAAATTCAGAAAGCTGATGTCCTGAAAGAGCTGCTAAATCTGGACCCCTACAAATCAGCTGGGCTAGACAATCTGGACCCTTTCTTTCTAAAATTAGCTGCCGAAATTGTCGCAACCCCTATTACTAGCCTGTTCAACCTCTCTTTCGTATCAGAGATTGGAAAGCTGCCGCGGTCATCCCCCTCTTCAAAGGGGGTGACACTCTAGATCCAAACTGTTACAGACTATATCCATCCTGCCCTGCCTTTCGAAAGTATTTGAAAGCCAAGTTAACAAACAGATCACTGACCATTTCAAATCCCACCGTACCTTCTCCGCTATGCAATCTGGTTTCCGAGCTGGTCATGGGTGCACCTCAGCCACGCTCAAGGTCCTAAACGATATAATAACCGCGATCGATAAAAGACAGTACTGTGCAGCCTTCTTCATCGACCTGGCCAAGGCTTTTGACTCTGTCAATCACCGCAATCTTATTGGCAGACTAAATAGCCTTGGTTTCTCAAATGACTGCCTCGCCTGGTTCACCAACTACTTCTCAGATAGAGTTCAATGTGTCAAATCGGAGGGTCTGTTGTCTGGACCTCTGACAGTCTCTATTGGGGTGCCACAGGGTTCAATTCTCGGGCAGACTCTATTCTCTGTGTATATCAATGATGTCGCTCTTGCTGCTGGTGACTCTCAGATCCACCTCTACGCAGACGACACCATTTTGTATACATCTGGCCCTTCACTGGACACTGTGTTAACAAACCTCCAAACGAAGCTTCAATGCCATACAACACTCCTTCTGTGGCCTCCAACTGCTCTTAAATGCTAGTAAAACTAAATGCATGCTCTTCAATCGAACGCTGCTTGCACCCACCCGCCCAACTAGAATCACTACTCTCTGCGGGTCTGACTTAGAATATGTGGACAACTACAAATACCTAGGTGTCTGGTTAGACCGTAAACTCTCCTTCCAGACTCACATTAAGCATCTCCAATCCAAAGTTAAATCTAGAATCGGCTTCCTATTTCGCAACAAAGTCTCCTTCACTCATGCTGCCAAACATGCCCTCGTAAAACTGACTATCCTACCGATCCTTGACTTCAGCGATGTCATTTATAAAATAACTTCCAACACTCTACTCAGCAAATTGGATGCTAGTCTATCACAGTGCCATCCGTTTTGTCACCAAAGCCCCATATACTACCCACCATTGTGACCTGTATGCTCTCGTTGACTGGCCCTCATTACATATTCGTCGCCAAACCCACTGGCTCCAGGTCATCTAGAAATCACTTCTAGGCAAATCCCCGACCTATCTTAGATCATTGGTCACCGTAGCAACACCCACCCAAAGTATGCGTTCCAGCAGGTATATCTCACTGGTCATCCCCAAAGCCAACACCTCCTTTGGCCGCCATTCCTTCCAGTTCTCTGCTGCAAACGACTGGAACAAACTGCAAAAATCTCTGAAGCTGGAGACTCTTATCTCCCTCACTAACTTTAAGCATCAGTTGTCAGAGCAGCTTACCGATCACTGCACCTGTACACAGCCCATCTGTAATTATCCCACCCAACTACCTCATCCCCATATTGTTATTTATTTTGCTAATTTGCACCCCAGTATCTCTATTTGCACATCATCTTCTGCACATCTATCACTCCAGTGTTAATACTAAATTGTAATTATTTTGCACTATGGCCTATTTATTGCCTTACCTCCATATCTTTTGTACACACTGTATATAGATTTTCTATTGTGTTATTGACTGTACGTTTTGTTTATTCCATATGTAACTCTGTGTTGTTGTTGTTTTTATCGCACTGCTTTGCTTTATCTTGGCCAGGTCACAGTTGTAAATGAGAACTTGTTCTCAACTGGCCTACCTGGTTAAATAAAGGTTAAAAAAATTAAATAAATAAACACACATATAATGAACTCTGAACAGCTAAAGGGGATGAGTTCATATGGTCTTGTGTGAATGCTGCATTCCAAGTTTGATTGAATAGAGCTTTTTTCAGTGCAAACACACACACACACACACTCTTCTTGATGGCGGTCCAAGGGGGAGAAGATAGAGGAGAACCACCCGGTTTAGTCTAACTTGGCAATGTCTCCATGGTAACTGTTATATCTGACCTTCAATCATGTGCACAGCGTTCCATCTGGCTAAGGTTGGTTAATCACATCAATGCACGCACGCACACACACATACACACACACACACACACACACACACACACACACACACACACACACACACACACACACACACACACACACACACACACACACACACACACACACACACACACACACACACACACACACACACACACACATACATATAATTATACACAGAAACATGTTATGCACTTCAACGATATAGACAACTAAGTAAAGCCAAACCCCTAATGATCACTCCATCAAAGAGCAAGCAAAGCAATTATTATTTTGTTTTTATCCATTTCCCTTTTTCTCTTCTCAAACAGCATCTAAAAGGTTCCTTCACAATCCATTGAGTGCATTATTCTGAAAAATAGCATTCTTCACCACTCTATCCCACCTGTCTATCTTATTCCAATCCTGAGTGTATCCATGTATTTCTGCTACTACAAATTGTAAAGTTAATGCGCCCCCTCCTTTTGTTTAGGGGTCTGGCTTATGAGAAGGCTTGAATCTATTAGGGTTTCTTTCATCACGGAAATGCCAGCCCCTTCTCCCCCAAAAACCACCAGTGTTACCCCTCTATCCCCCACCCTCCCTACAGCCACCTCCCCTCTTTCTTGTTCTGCCCCCACCCCCCTCATCTTTCGGTTTCCTTCCGTTTCTTGCTCTCATCTGCTCCTTCCTCAGGACTTCATAGGGAGCTCCAGAAGGGGCCACATCTGGCTCTCCTCAGGCCCAGGGACATTCACCCGAGTTGGGGCAGTCAGGCCTGTGGACTAGCCCCCCATGGAGCTCAGGCTTTGGTGTGTGTGGTACAGTACATAGCTTCCCCTTCCTGAACCATAAAGCCTTGATGTGGCCAAAGCCATTGTGTTGATGTATTGCAATACTAACTCCATCCCCACCACTATACCCACCATCCCTTCTACCCACCTGCATGCAAAAGCTGAGGCCTTGAACTAACAACTGCCACTGGATTCTATTAGGTAGGGGAGGGGGGTTGAAGGGGGTTGGATGGGGTGTGAGACAGTGTTGCTGATGGAGAAGGAGCAGCTCATGCTAGGGTTGTTGAAATAAAGGGTGTTTGTATTTATCTCATTCTTCTGTTTCCTTATTTCTAATTTGGTTGGGTGCCAGGCAGGGGCCTAGAAGGGCCTTGGGGGCCATGCGAGGATAAGTGGGGCCAAGACTCCATCAGCTGGTGGCTCCATGACCGATCAAAGCTCTCTCTAATCAATCTGAATGTGCGTTCAACAGCATCAAAGACACCCCGCCACTCGTCCTTCCCTCCATTCCTCGATCCGTCTTCCCCCCATCCCTCTGTTTGTTTATCTACCCTTCATCTGAGTAATCAGTGGGGTTGGGATGGAGGGATGGAGGGATGGAGGGATGGAGGGATGGAAGGATGGAAGGAAGGAAGTATGGCCCCAGGACAGAGGGATCAACGGTGTATGTTTTTATAGGACAGGACAGAGAATGAGAGCGAAAGAGAGAGAGACAAATAGAGAAAAAGAAAGAGAGGCAGACAGAGGCAGAGATGGAAGGAAGTCCTCAAGCAGAGAGGAGGGATGTGGCACCAGTGTGTTTAGGCCATAGTCACAGCATGGCATGGAGAGTGGAAGGGTAGTATCATACTGCTATGGGTAACAGTGGGGATTTTCCTGCTCAGCCAAACAAACTCCTGGCACCAATCGTACAACATGTGCTTCCTTGAGTGCCATGGTCCATGCTCTAGCTGGAATACAGGGGTAGGAAGAGGTGAAGAATTTTGAAGAAAGGGATTTTTACCCGTGGCCTTGAGTGGCATGGTCCAGCAGCTTAAACTTTTTGATTATTTTCATACTCAGAAACTGATCTACAAGGAGGGCCTTGAGTGAAGAAAGTATTTGGATGATGCTTGAGAAGCTTTAGAGCCCTAACAAAATAAAAATAAACATCTAAGGGAAACCCTGATTATCTGTCAGTGAGGACATCCATCCATCCCTCCATCCTAACTCCACCATGTGGGCCCTGCAGTGGGGCTAAGGGAGTGGGGAGAGGGAGAGGCCTGGGTGGGTATCCCCCCTCCGCTCCCCCGTTTGTGGGGAACTCCCTCAGTAACAGCTGCTGCCTGGGCCTGGCTCCACAGAGGTAACACATCTCCAAATTCAGCACATTAATTAGACCAATTAAGAGATTTACAGGACAGATGGGTGGAAATCCAGCAGCTACAGCGCCTCAGAGAGCCTCAGAGCCGGCCCTTGGAGGAATGCATGCAGGCTCTGAGAGATAGAGGGCTGAGTGAGCAGTCCCCTCTTATACAACCGTGTGTCTCTGCCCCCCTGGTGGCTATGGTTAGGACAGGCTGGATGTTGAATTGGAGTATTACTGTAAATGTGGTGTAGTGTTTCCAAAATTGTTGAAAGCGACTGGACCCATGAAATTGTTGATAGCAACTGGATCCGTGCGTGAGCCCATAAGAAAGAGTCAGACGAGCTTTAAGCAAGCATTTATTAACATGTGCACACAAATGTCACATCCCATTGTAAGACAAGAATGCTTTCAACATCAATTCAGTGGGAGGCCCCTGTTGATTAGTAACACTTCCTATCACTATGGTATATTTGAAATCATATATGTATCATCTTACACTTTATGTTAATCCCACTGTGACTACTGCATAATCTTGATGTGAATTCTAGCATCCCAGTGGTCTCTACAGTGCTGGCTCAGAGTCCCCGAAGGACAGAAAGTCGTTGTTCTTCCATAGTCTGAATGAGGGAGAGATGAGACAATTTAGTATCAGAGAGGGACGTGTAGAACTATAGATCAAATGACGAAGTGGGATATTGATATTTATTACTTTAGATACCACTTACATATTCCAGTTGCCTTTTTTAAATGTTGTACCTAAAGAGAGGGGGATAGATTAGGAGAGAATCAAAAATATCTGAAAAGTGATCCATATGATAATCTATAATTCTGTAGGCCTACTCACGCCTAAATTGCCATATGATTGCCATGACAACAAGCAGCCCCACCACCAGAGCTGGCACTAGGATGGCAACAAGATGACCGCTCTGTTCCTCAGTACCCAGCTGGAATAAAAACATAAGTTATTAGTTTGGTACTGTACTACTAATATTGTCAACAATGCACATTTTAAGTATCCAAATACAGAATACAGAAATGTGAACACACTTTTTTACTCAATACTGGGTCAGTAGTAGAGTTACTTAGTGGACTTGCAGTTGAGAAGTCGTCTACCCTCTGACCTACATGGTACAGGAAACAGGACAAAGAGATGAGACGCTGGTGAGTCGGTTGTTAGAGGAAGTGGATATGTGTTTACTATTTTGCAGAATAGAGGAGTTGTGCTTTGGGTTGTATAATTATGCACTGTGAAAAGTAACACAATAGCCTACCTTGAGTGGGACTGTCAGTGACAAGCAGCCATGTCTCAGTTGAAGAAGTTGTTGTCGCAATGGTTGAGGTTGAATGTTCTTGAAAGACATTACAGGTAAACATGATCAATAGCACCTAGTGGCAAGTAGCCTATACTCAACTGCAGTTTCATTTTCTCATAGTTAAAATCTCTCCCAATAAATTGTTGGAATCAGGTTATTACCTGTCTGAACTTCTGTTGTTGCTTGAGTTGTTGTCATATGCTGCTGATCATCTGACAAAGAAGATAAGAATATTGGTAGTTGAATACATGCACATAACCAATTCATGTGTGCGTTTTCCTTACTTGAATAACTATGGGGAGAGTCGTAATTCCACTTCACTTCACAAAAGCTAACCATTGAAAACCTCTCCTCACCATTAGTCAGAGTGGAGCAGACAAGCTCCTGTGAAGACGGCCCCAGGCCTGCATTGTTGATAGTGTGCAGCGTCACACTGTACTCTGTCGCCTCCTGCAGGTTGTTCATGGTGAAGCTCTCTGCTCCGTCCATCAGATGCACCACCCTGACAGGAAGCCGTTCATGGGGACTGTACTCACTGTAGCGGAGCTGGTAGCCCCGGATCAGCCCGTTCTGGAGGGACAACTCAGGGGCCTGCACGGGGAAGAGGACAAGACAATTGACCAAATAAAAGACCAATAAATTGTGGCATGTAAATGTTGGGCTGGACTCCGTTAAAAACAGGTCAAAAGAGCAAAGGTACCCTCCATGTGATTCTGATGCTATGGGAAGACAGGGCTTGAAGCTTCACATCCTGTGGGGGACCATCAGGGGCTAGAGGGAGAACATATTTTTCAGATACTTTACAAATTATGACATTTGCTTAGTTCGAAGTGACAGAGAGATGACAGAGATAGTGACAGAGGCGGATTGATATAATTACTGTAGGCAAATCTCATTTGACATTTAGCCTCAGGTTGTTTGATATACCTGCATCCTTAGTGGTGATGGTGAGCACATTGCTAGGTTTACTCAAGCCCATGTTGTTCTTGGTGAACATGCGGATGTTGTAGGTGGAAAAGGGTCGCAGGTCATTGATAGCAGTCTCTCTCTCCCAAGGCAGAACATTGCTGCCTCGTACCGCATCTACCCAGGAGTCTGTTAGCAAAAATTACGAAGAAATCATACAGAGTGAGTAAACATTCAAATTGTATTACGTTTACTATTGGTAGCACCCATTCATTCAAGCTATTAGGAAGTTTAAGTTTTGTTATTTCTGTTTTACCAGTTTGGCTCTTGCATTCCAGGTGGTAACCTGTGATGGGGGTGTTTCCATCGAAGCCAGCGCTCCACCATACAGAGATGGACCTGGCTGATATTTCTCGGATTGCCACAGTGGGAGGGTCTGGAGGTACTGGAGACAACCCATTTATCTGAGTTATTAGAGAGATCTTTCTAGATGGTACCTTGTAAAGTGATACAGGATGTAATATAATAGAGTAGGTGATTTGATTTTACCTGATAAAACCATCGTTGTCTGCATTGTTGTGGTTTGTTCTGACAAATAGATGAAATTACGTCATACATTTTCTCTGACACCCAAAAGTACTCTTTACATTTTGAAGGCTTAGCAGGACAGGAAAATTGTGTAATTTTTACTTGAGTCATTTTCTATTAAGGTATCTTTACTTTCACTCAAGTATGAAAATGGGGTACTTTTTCCACCACTGCATTTAACACAAACTAATAGCGATTGTAAACGTAATACCTTCTGGGTAGCCAACTGTTGTGCTCTCTCCAGGGATCCACGGTTCAGGGGTTGTGTCAGGAGCTGAAATAGATTCAAATGGACTGATTGAATTTGATGTAGGGAAGAGTGGGGTACGTTGAGCAATTGTTTACATTCAGCATCACTCAAGGGAAATATAGAATTATTTCTAACAAAGATTTTTT
Organism: Coregonus clupeaformis; assembly: GCF_020615455.1. Taxonomy (NCBI): domain Eukaryota; kingdom Metazoa; phylum Chordata; class Actinopteri; order Salmoniformes; family Salmonidae; genus Coregonus; species Coregonus clupeaformis. The sequence continues at coordinate 32,053,373 of NC_059194.1, forward strand.
TTGGGGGGGGACCTAACTTGCTTACCACTTTTCCATGTAATTTCTTCCATCACAGACTCCATGAAATGATGACCTCGTCCTAAATATTTGGTCACATTTTGTGTATGGTTTCCTAGAATCAAGGGTAGCTCAACTTACCCCCCACTCTCCCCTATAGATAAGTATAGATGATGGTCAAGATAGTCTTGTTGACATTGCATAGATAGCCTTCCCTGTTCTACAGAAAGTTTTCAGTAAACTTTTAATCTGATGAAATGACTGTCTAAATGACTAAATGGCTTAAATGCACCCTTGTTCTCTCACCGGGCTGGATGTCGAGTGCCAGATGGTGTTTCTGGTCATTAAACCATCCAGGTATGTCCACACGGCAGCCGTATATCCCAGAATCCTTCATCTGTGCTTGGATGATGGTCAGAGAGACGTCCCCTGCCCTCAGATCACCCTGGAGATGATACCGGACCGAAGCACTGTGGGTCACTTTGACCCCCTCCGTCCTGATGACCTCATTGGCACAGCCGCTGTTGGGGATGTGACCACGACCCCAGCAGACAGAGAGCGGACCATAATACTGGGCATCATACTTACATGTTAGGGTCACAACGTCACCGACATAGCCTCGGATGGTTACTGTAGAAGCACCGCCTACAATGGTGAAAGCGATTATATCAAATTAGTCTTTCATTTGACTGTTTATTAGACTACTACGATGAAGATCTTACCAAAGAAAAGGTAGAGCACTAGCCTGCAACAGGAAATGTATGAGTCCATGACTGTGTCTAGCTGTGCACACAGTGTCTAACCACACCACCTTCTGTACCTTCAACAGGCTCTGCTCAACAACTGAAACACACTACACATGACTGCACTGTTGTCTCACAATTAAACCCCCTACTGCACTGTCACACACACACACACACACACACACACACACACACACACACACACACACACACACACACACACACACACACACACACACACACACACACACCACCACACCACACACACACACACACACACAGACACACACGCAACAAACACACACACATAATCAGGTGACACAGTGTGCTTTATCTGCACACATCATCAGTTGTGTTGGTTGCAGCAGGGTCGCATTTTCGGCCTGTTTCCTTTTTTTGTGGTTTTGGTTCCTCGTGAAACACGGCTGACACCACAAAATTGTTTACTCCAATATTTAGGAGCAAAGACACTGCATCAACAGAAATAATTTCAACATTTGGACAGTGGATGTTACTCAAGGATGGGCTGCAAGCAAGGTTAGGGTAGGGTTAGGTTTGGGGTATAGTGAAGGTGTAGATCTAATGGATGTTACTAGGGAGAGCCTAGAAGCATAGAGGCCTAGAAGACACCCCATCCAGACAACTCAATATACGAAGGTGCTACCCACTGCTTGAGCAAGGCACTTAGCCGCACTTAGCCCCCAACCCACTTTAGGGGCGCTGCTCTGCAGCAAACCATGTGCTGCAAATGGAAAGGTTTGTTCTATTATATTCTACTGAAGCCCTTGGAGAAATAATCACAGCACCAAATACTTCAAATATCAGAAGTGTAAGTCTTTACATGCAAAATTCCCTCTCCTTCTTCTCTCTGTTTAACTTTGGTTTCTTCTTTCACATCTTGTGTGGGAAACTTGACCACATAATGTGACTTGCGAAAGTATTCACCCCCCTTGGCATTTTTCCTATTTTGTTGCCTTACAACCTGGAATTAAAATGGATTTTTTGGAGGTTTGTATCATTTGAGTTACACAACATGCCTACCACTTTGAAGATGTAAAATATGTTTTATTGTGAAACAAACAAGGAATAAGACCAAAAAAACACAGAAAACTTGAGCATGCATAACTATTCACCCCCCCAAAGTCAATAATTTGTAGAGCCACCTGGATGGGTTCCGCTGGTGTACAGCAATCTTTAAGTCATACCACAGATTCTCAATTGGATTGAGGTCTGGGCTTTGACTAGGCCATTCTAATACATTTAAATGTTTCCCCTTAAACCACTCGAGTGTTGCTTTAGCAGTATGCATAGGGTCATTGTCCTGCTGGAAGGTGAACCTCCGTCCCAGTCTCAAATCTCTGGAAGACTGAAACAGGTTTCCCACAAGAATTTCCCTGTATTTAGCGCCATCCATCGTTCCTTCAATTCTGACCAGTTTCCCAGTCCCTGACGATGAAAAACACAGCATGATGCTGCCACCACCATGCTTCACTGTAGGAATGGTGTTCTCGGGGTGATGAGAGGTGTTGGGTTTGTGCCAGACATAGCGTTTTCCTTGATGGCCAAAAAGCTAAATTTTAGTCTCATCTGACCAGAGTACCTTCTTCCATATGTTTGGGGAGTCTCCCACATGCCTTTTGGCGAACACCAAACGTGTTTGCTTATTTTTTTCTTCAAGCAATGGCTTTTTTTCTGGTCACTCTTCCGTAAAGCCCAGCTCTGTGGAGTGTACAGCATAAAGTGGTCCTATGGACAGATACTCCAATCTCCGCTGTGGAGCTTTGCAGCTCCTTCAGGGTTATCTTTGTTCTCTTTGTTGCCTCTCTGATGAATGCCCTTGTCTGTCCATGAGTTGTGGTGGGCGGCCCTCTCTTGGCAGGTTTGTTGTGGTGCCATATTCTTTCAATTTTTTTAATATTGGATTTAATGGTGCTCCGTGGGATGTTCAAAGATCTGTACTTCACCACAACTTTGTCCCTGACCTGTTTGGAGAGTTCCTTGGTCTTCATGGTGCCGCTTGCTTGGTGGTGCCCCTTGCTTAGTGGTGTTGCAGACTCTGGGGACTTTCAGAACAGGTGTATATATACTGAGATCATGTGATAGATCATGTGACACTTAGATTGCACACAGGTGGACTTTATTTAATTAATTGTGTGACTTCTGAAGGTAATTGGCTGCACCAGATCTTATTTAGGGGCTTCATAGCAAATGGGGTGAATACATATGCACGCACCACTTTCCCGTTATTAATTTTTTTCATTTCAGTTTACCAATTTGGACTATTTTGTGTATGTCCATTACATGAAATCCAAATAAAAATCAATTTAAATTACAGGTTGTAATGCAACATAATAGGAAAAATGCCAAGGGTTGAATACTTTTGCAAGGCACTGTAGTAACACCATACAGTTAATCAGGTGTAGCTCTATTGTGTGGTCACATTCCCTGAGAGAAAAAAAGACTTTCCACTGGGAAAAGACGGGTTGAATCAAAGTTGTTTCAACATAATTTTTCTACGTATTGTGAAGTGGAATCTATGTGGAAAATACATCGGATTTGCAAAAAGTCATCAATGTAAATGGCTGTTTTGAAGGTAAAATCTCAACCACAGGATTATGCCATCATCATTGTAACCAGATTTTAACATAGACAAACCTTTAAAACAACATCAGATCTTCTAGGTTATATTCTTCAACGTTATATTCACTATTAGAAAAACAACTATAGACTGGGCAGCACCTCCTACTTGAGAATGTATCTATCTACAGCTACCCTTCGCGCTCCCATCCAGGGTTTTAATTTAGCCCACTTACTATTACCAATGTGCTATCATGAGAATGATTGTTGAGAGTAGGATAGATTTAACGGAGCAAATTAAATGTGACCATAATTTATCATTCATACAGTATATCATCAATGATGCTATGTAGGCCTACTGTATATAGTATTTGTGAAATCATCAACAGCTATTGTTTCAATTCAACAAAAAATAGACAATACATATAGGCCTGGGATAGGATAAGTAATCCTTCTACCCCCCTTACTCCAACCCCCCCAAAAAAAAACAAACATTGTAAAGTGGTTATCCCACTGGCTATAAGGTGAATGCACCTATTTGTAAGTCGCTCTGGATAAGAGCGTCTGCTAAATGACGTAAATGTAAATGTAAATGCCTAGGAGAAATATATTCTGAGAAGTATATTCTGCTTGGATTAAAGAATAGGACTAAATCAAATCAAACTGTATTAACAGTGCATTAAATGTTTTATTTTATTTAGTCTTGTTCTTTAACTTACATTTTTGGTTGAGCTGGAGAATCCAACATATCAATTATTCTTTTGTAGACAAACTGGAATTAAAGCCAGACTACGTCAGTGGGACGGATGGAACTATCCAAGCAAAAGATGCATCTCCTTCAAATGTTGATATTTGGTTGCATTGACAACCAAACACAATTCAATATCACTTTTGAAATACAATAAATAGCTTATTAACTTGTTTACAAGTTAAGAAATGATTTGTTGGATTCACATCTTAAACTCCAAAAATAAAAGTCAAAGAATGGGATTAAGCCAGTCACTCAGATGGAATTATCCAAGCAGTAGACACTTCTCCTTTAAATATTGATATTTAGTTGATTTGTCAACTAAACACAAGTCAATATTAGTTTTGAAATATAGTAAATACACTGTAAAAATAATCCTGTTGTTTTTACGGTAATTTATTGACAGCCAGTTACCTGTAAATTACTGTAAAAAAAAATATGTTACTGTAAAATCCAAAGAAACTTTGGTTTAAGAGTACATTACTGGAAAGTTTACAGTACAAAAGTCTTACAAACTAATGTAACTTTCAACCTTAAAATTAGTAACACATCCATGGCCACATTTCGAGGTTACTGTAACAATGTCTTCTTAAGTATCATGTAAAGCGTGCGCATTCAAGATAGCATGCATAGGTTGTCGCAGGTCTGTGGAGATCTTCACAATTGCTCTAATAATATGCGCAGAATCTTGAACGGCATTGATCACTTGCACCGTGTACTTTTAAAGTAATATCAACTGCAATCCAGGTCATTTTTTTCTGCTATTAGATGAAGCACAGTGATAAAACATGAATCTGTTCAATAAATAAAAACAAATATCTGAAATTGTATTCCCTTTTGAACTTGGTTGTGCTTTTAGATTTTACATTTTAGCAGACGCTCTTATCCAGAGCGACTTACAGTTAGTGAGTGCATACATTATTTTATTTTTCATACTGGCCCCCCGTGGGAATTGAACCCACAACCCTGGCGTTGCAAACGCCATGCTCTACATCCCTGCCGGCCTTTTCCCTCCCCTACTCTGGACGACGCTGGATAATTGTGCGCCGCCCCATGGGTCTCCCGGTCGCGGCCGGCTACGACATAGCCTGGATGGTTGAAAGCATAGTGAGAACACATTGGAAATTCAACTAACTTTTGGCTGTCTTTTTGAGTGGGTGAATATAGGTTGTAATCTCATTGATCAATGTCTCAACCAAATATTACCCAATTATCTACTTTGAAATGACGTGGTGTGCCCAATGGTTTTTCTCTTTATACTGTAGTTTGATCTGGTTGCTGCTGCCCCCTTTATTACCACTTATAACCACTAGATGGCGGTATATCCAAAGCACCATGGAAGGAGCCAGATGAGGGGAAAACAGAAGATCTCTTAACAAAACCTTTATTCGTGCAAGAAGTACCATTGCAGTACCTTGTTGGCAAACATGATGGCAAACAAGAACATCTTATGAGAGAGACCGTAAAAGAGCCTAACTGACTCTGTGATGACTCAGAGGAGTTAAATCCATCACATTTGCAAATAGGCCAGCACCTACGCCACATGGTTCTATATCTGCTTTTCTTCAATTCTGGAAGAAAACGATTTGTGTGCCAATTTTCTTGCTTCTTTAGTAAAGGGACTAGAATGGTGTTGTTAACTGGCTAATACAGTACACAGTTGGTCTGTTCAGTGCAGTGTCCCGTTGCAGTAAACCCATCCATACACCAGCCACTGGTCTCCTATTGGACTACTATGGAATGTCTTCATTTCCCCTGGTAATCTCACTGATAAAAAGATAAGACTCAATGTTTTCTCTGTCTTCACAAGTCATGGGTCATAGACGAGGATAGAGAGCCAGCGGGTTCCTTCTGCAACTGTTCATCCATGCTCCACATCCATATAATTTTTAAGGTGTTTTCAGTGGATTATATTATTTCATTATGTAGGTAGGGGAGAGTGGGGTAAATTGAGCATAAGGGTTAGTTTAGCCACCCCTTGTTTCTAGGAAACCATACACAACATGAATCATGTGACCAAATATTTAACAAGAGGTCATCATTTCATGGAGGCTATGAAGGAAGAAACCACATGGAAAAACTGGTAAGCAAGTTAGATCCAAAAAACAGATTTTCACAGATGTATTATAATGCTTGTATCTAAACCAATGTACTGTAGATAGTTTTAAGATTGTTTTGTACATCAGTTGGGGTCCCTATAAGATACAATATGAGGTCCAAAACCTAGCATGAAAGTGCATCCTTGTAGCTGTTTCCCTGTCTTAGGTCAGTTAGGATCACCACTTTATTTTAAGAATGTGAAATGTCAGAATAATAGTAGAGAGAATGATTTCTTTCAGCTTTTATTTCTTTCATCACATTCCCAGTGGGTCAGAAGTTTACATATACTCAATTAGTATTTGGTAGCATTGCCTTTAAATGGTTTAACTTGGGTCAAACGTTTCGAGTAGCCTTCCACAAGCTTCCCACAATAAGTTGGGTGAATTTTGGCCCATTCCTCCTGACAGAGCTGGTGTAACTGAGTCAGGTTTGTAGGCCTCCTTGCTCGCACAAGCTTTTTCAGTGCTGCCCACACATTTTCTATAGGTTTGAGGTCAGGGCTTTGTGATGGCCACTCCAATACCTTGACTTTGTTGTCCTTAAGCCATTTTGCCACAACTTTGGAAGTATGCTTGGGGTCATTGTCCATTTGGAAGACCCATTTGCGACCAAGCTTTAACTTCCTGACTGATGTCTTGAGATGTTGCTTCAACATATCCACATAATTTTCCTTCCTCATGATGCCATCTATTTTGTGAAGTGCACCAGTCCCTCCTGCAGCAAACCACCCCCATAGCATGATGCTGCCACCCCCTTGCTTCACGGTTGGGATGGTGTTCTTCGGCTTGCAAGCTTTCCCCTTTTTCCTCCAAACATAATGATGGTCATTATGGCCAAACAGTTCTATTTTTGTTTCCTCAGACCAGAGGACATTTCTCCAAAAGTAGTGTGCAGTTGCAAACATTTTTTATGGGGGTTTTGGAGCAGTGGCTTCTTCCTTGCTGAGTGGCCTTTCAGGTTATGTCGATATAGGACTCGTTTTACTGTGGATATAGATACTTTTGTACCTGTTTCCTCCAGCATCTTCACAAGGTCCTTTGCTGTTGTTCTGGGATTGATTTGCACTTTTCACACCAAAGTACGTTCATCTCTAGGAGACAGAATGCGTCTCCTTCCTGAGCGGTATGACGGCTGCGTGGTCCCATGGTATTTATACTTGCGTACTATTGTTTGTACAGATGAACGTGGTACCTTCAGGCGTTTGGAAATTGCTCCCATGGATGAATCAGACATGTGGAGGTCTGCAACTTTTTTCTGAGGTTTTGGCTGATTTCTTTAGATTTTCCCATGATGTCAAGCAAAGAGGCACTGAATTTGAATGTAGGCCTTGAAATACATCCACAGGTATACCTCCAATTGACTCAAATTATGTCAATTAGCCTATCAGAAGCTTCTAAAGCCATGACATCATTTTCTGGAATTTTCCAAGCTGTTTAAAGGCACAGTCAACTTAGTGTATGTAAACTTCTGACCCACTACAATTGTGATACAGTGAATTATAAGTGAAATAATCTGTCTGTATTAATTGTGTCATGCACAAAGTAGATGTCCTAACCGACATAGTTTGTTAACAATACATTTTTGGAGAGGTTGAAAAACACGTTTTAAAGACTCCAACCTAAGTGTATGTAAACTTCCGACTTCAACTGTATACATTATGAAATCAAGATGGTGCATTTTATTGTTACAGAGTTCACATCATCATGCCCTGTGTATACATACAGTGAGGGAAAAAAGTATTTGATCCCCTGCTGATTTTGTACGTTTGCCCACTGACAAAGAAATGATCAGTCTATAATTTTAATGGTAGGTTTATTTGAACAGTGAGAGACAGAATAACAACAAAAAAATCCAGAAAAATGCATGTCAAAAATGTTATAAATTGATTTTCATTTTAATGAGGGAAATAAGTATTTGATCCCATCTCAATCAGAAAGATTTCTGGCTCCCAGGTGTCTTTTATACAGGTAACGAGCTGAGGTTAGGAGCACACTCTTAAAGGGAGTGCTCCTAATCTCAGCTTGTTACCTGTATAAAAGACACCTGTCCACAGAAGCAATCAATCAATCAGATTCCAAACTCTCCACCATGGCCTAGACCAAAGAGCTCTCCAAGGATGTCAGGGACAAAATTGTAGACCTACACAAGGCTGGAATGGGCTACAAGACTATTGCCAAGCAGCTTGGTGAGAAGGTGACAACAGTTGGTGTGATTATTCGCAAATGGAAGAAACACAAAAGACTGTCTCCCTCGGCCTGGGGCTCCATGCAAGATCTCACCTCGTGGAGTTGCAATGATCATGAGAACGGTGAGGAATCAGCCCAGAACTACAAGGGAGGATCTTGTCAATGATCTAAAGGCAGCTGGGACCATAGTCACCAAGAAAACAATTGGTAACACTACGCCGTGAAGGACTGAAATCCTGCAGCGCCCGCAAGGTCCCCCTGCTCAAGAAAGCACATATACAGGGCCATCTGAAGTTTGCCAATGAACATCTGAATGATTCAGAGGAGAACTGGGTGAAAGTGTTGTGGTCAGATGAGACCAAAATCGAGCTCTTTGGCATCAACTCAACTCGTCGTGTTTGGAGGAGGAGGAATGCTGCCTATGACTCCAAGAACACCATCCCCACCGTCAAACATGGAAGTGGAAACATTATGCTTTGGGGGTGTTTTTCTGCTAAGGGGACAGGACAACTTCACCGCATCAAAGGGACGATGGACGGGGCCATGTACCATCAATTCTTGGGTGAAGCCCTCCTTCCCACAGCCAGGGCATTGAAAATGGGTCGTGGATGGGTATTCCAGCATGACAATGACCCAAAACACATGGCCAAGGCAACAAAGGAGTGGCTCAAGAAGAAGCACATTAAGGTCCTGGAGTGGCCTAGCCAGTCTCCAGACCTTAATCCCATAGGAAATATGTGGAGGGAGCTGAAGGTTCCAGTTGCCAAACGTCAGCCTCGAAACCTTAATGACTTGGAGAAGATCTGCAAAGAGGAGTGGAACAAAATCCCTCCTGAGATGTGTGCAAACCTGGTGGCCAACTACAAGAAACGTCTGACCTCTGTGATTGCCAACAAGGGTATTGCCACCAAGTACTAAGTCATGTTTTGCAGAGGGGTCAAATACTTATTTCCCTCATTAAAATGCAAATCAATTTATAACATTTTTGACATGCGTTTTTCTGGATTATTTTGTTGTTATTCTGTCTCTCACTGTTCAAATAAACCTACCATTAAAATTATTGACTGATCATGTCTTTGTCAGTGGGCAAACGTACAAAATCAGCAGGGGATCAAATACTTTTTTCCCTCACTGTACGTAAAACAAGCAGAGGTCTAGTCCCCCTTGAGCTTCTTGAGAGAGCAGCCAATGAAGTGAGGAAAGGCTATACATCCATTTGAGCAGCAGCAAGGGACGAAAAATAGACTTAACGACATTAAAGAGGTACATTGACAAAAAATAAAACAAACATGTACCTGTCTGGAAGAGAAGCTATGATAGAGTAGCAGAGTCACACAAGGTCTTATCTGATGACATGGAGTCTGAGCTTGCTAAACATATCAAGAATGTTGCGGACCAGTTTAATGGGCTTAGTAGCCTCAAATGTATAGAAAACGGAGCAACTAGTGGTAGGGAGAGATATGTAACCCTAGGAAATAGGACATCACTACATCACTCCTGCACAACAGAAGCCACCAAAAGATAGCCTACCACGCAATGAATTGACTATGAGCCTAGTGTTTTTCACAATGTCTGTATTGGCATCAGTAATAGCTTACCTTATATTCCTCATGCAACTAATACATACATACTACATGAGCAACAAATTTGAACTTCAAAACAACAATGTGCCCGTAATGTACCCATCCTCTGACTGTGGTTCAATGTGGAGTAGTAGTGAAGCAGGATTGATTCCATAAGAGCAGTTTGACATGTAACAGTCGCATTTCCTTCACTCAGTTATTTTCTACAATTTCTTGGGGATTAATGATTAACCAGTAGAAGCAATTAAAACCAGTGTTCTGAACTAATATGTAAACGTTTTAGGGTCCATACACAGATTGACTACATAGCTCAAATCCATAGGCACACAGGTCTTTTTATCCTCCACTACACTATAGAGTACCACAGTATGAGTCATAATACCCATAACACCTAGCAGTCAAACAGGGAAATGGTTCCAATTGTTTTTCCACCATTCATTTTTTCCCATAGGGTATTTCAGAAATACTAAATAAGGGCTGTGTTTCGTGTAGGCTTATCCTGGTGTGACATTTTGATATCCGTTTAAATCTCTCTAGGACAAGGTGACTTGCTTGCGTACATAGAACAGTAGAAAGTTCTCATGGAAAGAGTGACTGGGTGTGCCTCAACTCTTAGCGGGCTCTTTCTAAGGTAAAGGTTTTGCTGTACCACTGGTTATCTGCCCTGTGCTCTTCCACTCCTGCTGAAAGGCCTCACTCCTCTCTCCACTTTCCCCTTCCACACGTCAACACTGTCCACCAGAGAGGATATCAAAGACAACCAAGCCAAGGGACTACAGTGGTAAGGTCCCCCATCCACCTCCACTACAATCTGAAGTAGAAACCTATTCCCATAATACACCATCGCTTAGTCAGATTTAGCCCTCCGACCTGAGTGTGAGAAGAAAATAATGTGTTATGAGAAAGCGGTCAGAAGTGGGACTTGTGGGGGGCACGTAACTGCATGGAATTGTTTTTGGAGTACAGCCTGTGTGTGTGTGTGTGTGTGTGTGTGTGTGGACACTCTTAGAAAAAAGGGTTCCAAAAGGGTTCTTCAGCTATCCCCATAGGAGAACCCTTTTTGGCTCCAGATAGAACCTTTTTTGGTTCCATGTAGAACTCTTTTGGGTTCCATGTAGAACCCTCTCAAAAGGGTTCTACCTGGAACCAAAAAGGGTTCTTCAAAGGGTTCTCCTAAGGGGACAGCCGAAGAACCCTTTTAGGTTCTAGATAGCACCTTTTTTTCCTAAGAGTGTATCTGTGCATGTGTGTTTGTGTGTGTGTGTGTGTGTGTGTGTGTACGTGTGTATTAGAGTGCGTGTCTGTGCATGTGTGTGTATGTTTGTATGTGTGCGTGTGTATGTGTATCTGTGCATGTGTGTGTTTGTGTGTGTGTGTACACTCAGTCCATGGTGGATTTACAGTGTCTACTCCCATTGTGGACAGGACAGCGTCCCCCAGAGACATGGTCAGAATGTCCCCCCCCTCCTAATAATAACTAATCATCAGGGATCAGGGGGACTAGGAGCACACAGGGGTTTGGGAGCGGAAGCGCCTCAGAGGACTGGTCCAGTTCACAAAGCGTCTCAGGAGTGCTGATCTAGGATCAGTTTAGCCTTTTTTAATCACAATGAATGAGATCATATGGACAGGGGTGACCTGATCCTACATCAGCACTCTGAGACGCTTTGTGAATACGTGCCATGGTTAAACAGAGAAAGAGAGAGAGAGAGAGAGAGAGAGAGGGGGGGGGTTATCGTCCACCCCAAACACACACAGACACCCACACAGTCTTCGGTATAATCTAGTTGATGCAGATGTTTTGCAAGGATTTATTATAGACATTAAAGAATAGAGATTAAAGGTACAGTGCATTCGGAAATTATTCAGACCCCTTGACCTTTTCAACATTTTGTTACGTTACAGCCTTATTCTTAAATGTATTAAAAATTAAAAAACAGGTTTTTTGAAATTTTTGCAAATGTATTAAATAAAAAAACTGAAATATCACATTTATTTAAGTATTCAGACCCTTTACTCAGTACTTTGTTGAAGCTCCTTTGGCAGCAATTACAGCCTTGAGTCTTCTTGGGTATGATGCTACAAGCTTGGCACACCTGGATTTGGGGAGTTTCTCCCATTCTTCTCTGCAGATCCTCTCAAGTTCTGTCAGTTTGGATGGGGAGTGTCGCTGCACAGCCATTTTCAGGTCTCTCCAGAGATGTTATATCAGGTTCAAGTCCGGGCTCTGGCTGGGCCTCTCAAGGACATTCAGATACTTGTCCTGAAGCCACTCCTGTGTTGTCTTGGCTGTGTACTTAGGGTCGTTGTCCTGTTGGAAGGTCACCACAGTCTGAGGTCCTGAGTGCTCTGGAGCATGTTTTCATCAAGGATCTCTCTGTACTTTGCTCTGTTCATCTTTCCCTCGATCCTGACTAGTCTCCCAGTCCCTGCTGCTGAAAAACATCCCCACAGCATGATGCTGCCACCACCATGCTTCACCATATGGATGGTGCCAGGTTTCCTCCAGACGTGACGCTTGGCATTCAGGCCAAAGAGTTCAATAATGGTCTGAGAGTCTTTTAGGTGCCTTTTGGCAAACTCCAAGCGTGCTGTCATGTGCCTTTTACTGAGGAGTGGCTTCCGTCTGGCCACTCTACCATAACGGCCTGATTGGTGGAGCGCTGCAGAAATGGTTGTCCTTCTGGAAGGTTCTACTATCTCCACAGAGGAACTCTGGAGCTCTGTCAGAGTGACCATCGGGTTCTTGGTCACCTCGATTGCTCAGTTTGGCCGGGTGGACAGCTCTAGGAAGAGTTTTGCTGGTTCCAAACTTCTTCCATTTAAGAATGATGGAGGCCACTGTGTTCTTGGGGATCTTCAATGCTGCAGAATTTTTTGGTACCCTTCCCCAGATCTGTGCCTCGACACAATCTTGTTTCGGAGCTCTATGGACAATTCCTTCAACCTCATGACTTGGTTTTTGCTCTGACATGCATTGTTAACTGTGGGACCTTATATAGACAGGTGTGTGCCTTTCCAAATCATGTTCAATCAATTGAATTTACCACAGGTGGACTCCAATCAAGTTGTAGAAATATCTCAAGGATGATCAAAGGGAAAAGCATGCACCTGAGCTCAATTTCGAGTCTCATAGCAAAGGGTCTGAATACTTACGTAAATAAAGTATTTATGTTTTATTTTTTTATAAATGTGCAAAAATTCCTAAAAACCAGTTTTCGCTTTGTCATTGTGTGGTATTGTGTGTAGATTGATGGGATTTTTTTTTTTTTTTGGGGGGGGGGGGTCAATTTTAGAATAAGGCTGTAACGTAACAACATTTTGAAAAAGTAAAGGTGTCTGAATACTTTCCGAATGCACTGTACATGTCTACGGGATACATAATATCCCTGATCACTATTGATGATGAATAAACACTACAGCCTTACTTGACTAAGGGAAAGACAGCTGTGGCGCTGGCTGGTCCACAGTACTATAGCTCATCCATATTATAACCAATTAACCCATAAGAGTCCAAGCCCTGTCTATGCCGGGGGAGGGGGTTCTACTAAGCTATATGGAATTGTTTTAAGAAGGCCATACCAAGGATCATTTTGCTATTTGATTTACAATTGTAAGACCCCTTGAAGTATAAAAAATTAATATAAAAAATAAATATCTGATGAAAAAAATTTTGGGGCCTTAGCCCAAACAAACACATTGAATAACAGATTCACTACATGGAACAAAAGATAGTCCCTTAAAAAAATCTAAAGGAAGTTTGTTGTACTGTGTCTGTCTTATATCAGGAGAGATATAAGAAAGAATCAAAATTTTTTTTTTTTTCATGTATTTAAACCCTTATTTTTGGCACTAAACAGTGTCCATATATACAGTACCAGTCAAAAGTTTGGACACACCTACTCATTCAAGGGCTTTTCTACATTTTTTATATTTTCTACATTTGTGAATAATAGCGAAGACTTCAAAACTATGAAATAACACATATGTAATCATGTAGTAACCACAAAAGTGTTAAACAAATCAAAATATATTTTATATTAGCCACCCTTTGCCTTGAAGACAGCTTTGCACACTCTTGGCATTCATTCAACCAGCTTCATGAGGAATGCTTTTCAAACAGTCTTGAAGGAGTTCCCACATATGCTGTGCACTTGTTGGCTGCTTTTCCTTCACTCTGCGGTCCAACTCATCCCAAACCATCTCAATTGGGTTGAGGTCGGGTGAATGTCCCATGTAGCTCAGTTGGTAGAGCATGGTGTTTGCAACGCCAGGGTTGTGGGTTTGATTCACACGGGGGGCCAGTATGAAGAAGTATGAAAATGTATGTACTCACTAACTGTAAGTCGCTCTGGATAAATGACTAAAATGTAAATGTGGAGGCCAGGTCATCTGATGCAGCACTCCATCACTCTCTTTCTTGGTCGAATAGCCCTTACACAGACTGGAGGTGTGTTTTGAGTCATTGTCCTGTTGAAAAACAAATGATTGTCCCACTAAGCGCAAACCATATGGGATGGCGTATTGCTGCAGAATGCTGTGGTAGCCATGCTGGTTAAGTGTGCCTTGAATTCTAAATAAATCATCGACAGTGTCACCAGCAAAGCACCCCCACACCATCACACCTCCTCCTCCATGCGTCATGGTGGGTGTAAAAATGGCCAGCTCATCTCCTTTCCAAGAACCCAACTTTCTTTTGGTTTTCCTATTGGATTTAGGTCACGCCAATCATCAGAATTTTATTAGCCAATCAGCAGCCTTAATGTAATACCCGACCAGGCAGGGACTCAGGCAGTCTGTAGTTTCCATTCTGATGACCAACCTGTTTTTCTCTCCTGCTTATTCTACCTCCTTAGAAGAAATTGCTTTTCTTTCTGATGTTTATTGTGCGTACAGCTAAATGTAAGTGCCAAAATCCTGATGTCTTGTTGTTTGGAGCTAAAAAGTGTCTGTTGTAAATATGTACCATTTGTGTTAAACTTGTTAGCTAGCTAGCTTGCTTACTCCCGCTAGTGTTAGCATTAGCATTAGCATTGTCATCCAGAATGCATTACTATTTAGCATGCTTATTAGCGATTAGCATTTGTTGGTGGTGCTAGGCTATTTTTGGTTGTAGATCGCTCATGCTTATTATGTTGTATTATGATGTGTAGATATTTCTACATTGCTCTATTGTTCTTTGTGCATCTATCATGTGTTTGGGTCCACATAGCCTGTTTAGTTGTTGACATGCAAATAGGCATATTTTTCCCATACTGTGCTATAGCCTAAGTTATCCTCTTTTCATTACAGAACCACAATTAGTATCAGCGAGAGTGGTGTTGTATGTGTGTATGTGGATCTTCATTAAACCTTGAACTGGAACTACTGCTTCCTCGTGTTCTGAACTGACTTTCTGTGGTGGTTGCTACCGGCCTAAAATCCAGCACCTACGTTTTTTATCCCTTTTTTATTGGTCCTTCGAATTGATAAACAACTCATATTTTACAGTGGGAACCATAAATGCGGAGATCATCCGTTCACCTACTCTGTGTCTCACGAAGACACGGCGGATGGAACCAAAAATCTCAAATTTGGACTCATCAGACCAAAGGACTGTCATGCCCTGACATAGAGTTTGCTAGTTGGTTTGGTCAGGGTGTGAATATCTATGTATGTGAATTTTTATGTGTACATTCTATGTTTGTAGATCTATGTTGACTGGGTGTGGTTCCCAATCAGAGGCAGCTGTCGATCGTTGTCTCTGATTGGGGATCATACTTAGGTAGCCATTTTGCCTACCTATGTTGTGGGATCTTGACTCTTGTTTGGCTTGTTTGTGTGTAGCCATTGTGAGCTTCACGTTACGTTGCTTTTGTTGTTTTGTCGTGTGTTAACTTAGCGAATAAACATGTATGCATTCCACGCTGCACCTTGGTCCAATCCTGTATTCAACGAGCGTGACAGAAGATCCCACCACCAACGGACCAAGCAGCGTGCCCAGGAAAAGCAAAGAGCCTGGACATGGGAGGAGATACTGGAAGGAAAAGGATCATGGACGTGGGAAGAGATCCAGGATGGTATGGATCGCCTTCCTTGGGAGCAAACAGAGGCAGCGAGGGAGAAAAGACTGCGACTCCAAAATGCGAAACGACGAAGGAGACCTGAGAGGCAACACCAATATTCTTTTTTTTTTTTTTTGGGGGGCACACAGTGTACTCGATGAAGCAGCAGGAGTCCGTGAAAGGGCTGACTGTGGAGGAGGAGGCCGCTATTGTAGAGGTCCTCCAAGACCTGCGGATCAGCAGTATGAGAGAGGAGGCCACCACATTACGGGGGCTGTTAGAGAAGAGGGAGCAGGAGCTCCCACTTCAGAAGGAGGCGCTGCAGGAGGCCCAAAGGGAGAAGGAATTAGTGGATGCACGGAAAGAGGAGCTGGCCAGGCAACAGAAGGAGCGTGTTTTCATTGAGGAACCCAGTTATGCGGAGATACGCACTGTGTCGCCAGTGCGCCTTCACAGCCCAGTGCGTCCTGTGCCAACGCCCCGCACGTACCGTGCGAAAGTGGGCATCCAGCCAGGATGGGTTGTGCCAGCTTTACACTCCAGACCTCCAGTACGCCTCCACGGTCCAGTATATCCTGCTCCGGTTCTACGCACTGTGTCACCAGTGTGCCTCCCCAGCCTGGTACGTCCCGTGCCTGCTCCCCGCACCAAACCAGTGGTGCGTGTATCCAGTCCGGTACGGCCCATACCTGCTCCCCGCACCAAGCCAGTGGTGCGTGTCGCTAGCCCGGTACACCCCGTACCTGCTCCCCGCACCAATCCAGTGGTGCGTGTATCCTGTCCGGTACGGCCCGTGCCTAATCCTCGCACCAAACCAGCGGTGCGTGTCGCTAGCCCGGTACGGCCCGTACCTGTTCCCCGCACCAAACCAGTGGTGCGTGTATCCAGTCCGGTACGGCCCGTACCTGCTCCTCGCACCAGACCAGTGGTGCGTGTTCCCAGTCCGGCACGGCCCGTGCCTGCTCCTCGCACCAGACCAGTTTGTGCGTGTCTCCAGTTCGGCACAGCCCGTGCCTGCTCCTCGCACCAGACCAGTGGTGCGTGTTCCCAGTCCGGCACGGCCCGTGCCTGCTCCTCGCACCAAACCAGTGGTGCGTGTCTCCAGTCCGGCATGGCTCGTGCCTGCTCCTCACACCAGACCAGTGGTGCGTGTTCCCAGCCCGGTGCGGCCCATGCCTGTTCCTCGCACCAGACCAGTGGTGCGTGTCCCCAGCCCGGTACGGCTGGTGCCAGAGCAGTCCGCTCCACCGGTGCCTGGTCTAGCTCCGGTCAGCGGTTCTACTCCAGTGCCAGAGCAGTCCGCTCTACCAGTGCCTAGTCCAGCTCAGGTCAGCTGCTCCACTCCAGTGCCAGAGCAGTCCGCTCCACCGGTGCCCAGTCCAGCTCCGGTCAGCTGCTCCACTCCAGTGCCAGAGCAGTCCACTCTACCGGTGCCTAGTCCAGCTCCGGTCAGCTGCTCCAGTCCAGAGCCAGAGCAGTCCGCTCCACTGGGATCCAGTTCAGCTCCGGTCAGCGGCTCCACTCCAGAACCAGACGTCAAACACTCTCCAGGGTCGGGGCCTCCCACATCAGGGTCCAGACAGGGCTTGGTGCATCGTGGGAGGACTGAGAGGGGAAGCATCGCGCTGAGGACCAGACCGGACCAGGGGTGCAACGGGGAGGCAGTAAGGGAGAGGACGTCATGCCCGGAGCCGGAGCCGCCACCGAGGCTAGATGCCCACCCGGACCCTCCCCTGTTAAGTTCGCTAGTTGGTTTGGTCAGGGTGTGAATATCTATGTATGTGAATTTCTATGTGTACATTCTATGTTTGTAGATCTATGTTGGCCAGGTGTGGTTCCCAATCAGAGGCAGCTTTTGATCGTTGTCTCTGATTGGGGATCATACTTAGGTACCCATTTTGCCTACCTATGTTGTGGGATCTTGACTCTTGTTTGGCTTGTTTGTGTGTAGCCATTGTGAGCTTCACGTTACGTTGCTTTTGTTGTTTTGTCGTGTGTTAACTTAGCGAATAAACATGTATGCATTCCACGCTGCACCTTGGTCCAATCCTGTATTCAATGAGCGTGACAAGGACAGATTTCCATTGCTTGTGTTTCTTGGCCCTAGCAAGTCTCTTATTCTTATTGATGTCCTTTAGTAGTGGTTTCTTTGCAGCAATTCGACCATGAAGGCCTGATTCACGTAGTCTCCTCTGAACAGTTGATGTTGAGATGTGTCTGTTACTTGAACTCTGTGAAGCATTTATTTGGGCACAATCTGAGATGCAGTTAACTCTAATGAACTTATCCTCTGCAGCAGAGGTAACTATGTGTCTTCCTTTCCTGTGGTGGTCCACATAAGAGCCAGTTTCATCAGAGCGCTTGATGGTTTCTGCGACCGCACTTGAAGAAACTTTAAAAGTTCTTCACATTTTCTGCATTGACTGATCTTCATGTCTTAAAGTAATGATAGACTGCCGTTTCTCTTTGCTTATTTGAGCTGTTCTTGCCATAATATGGACTTGGTCTTTTACCAAATAGGGCTATCTTCTGTATACCACCCCTACCTTGTCACAACACAACTGATTGGCTCAAACACATTAAGAAGGAAATAAATTCCACAAATTAACTTTTAACAAGGCACACCTGTTAATTGAAATGCATTCCAGGTGACTACCTCATGAAGCTGGTTGAGAGAATGCCAAGAGTGTGCAAAGGTATCCTAGAGCAAAACAACCAACATGTCACACCTTTCCACAGAGCGGTCATATTAGTGTGTAGCCCAAACTGTTCAGATTCTACAGACAGACGTTGGCAGATCGGCTGTAGCAACTTCAGACGAGTCCCAAGATGCTTGTGGGGGTCATAGAGCAAAATGGAGAAAACCATTGTGTTCTATAGTCATCCATAATAGTTTGTAGGCCAAACCGTTCGGATGCTACAGATGATTTTGTGAGAACACCAATTTTGGGATGTCTCATGGTCTGACAAACACCGCTCTAGCTCTGTGACCTTTCACCGCAGATGCATATGTGCGACATAGGCAGATGCGGTGGATTGAGACGCATCAAATGCATATCTGTAGCTGATATCTGTAAAAAAAAAACTGATATCTGTAGCTTTAACTGACAGATTTTTATGGGGATTTTGTTATTATGCTAATTAGGCACGGACATCGTATGGTATGGTATGGAAAATATAGAGGACAGTGATCATACGTAAAGCACATCTCTGTAAAACTCTATTTTCCATAAAAGGACATGCAGAGAAGGGATGCTTAGACTCTTCCCATGTCCCACAGTACATCCTGGTTAGAAGTAGGAGGGATGGATGGATGAAAAAAAAGAAAGAAAAGAGTGAGTCATTCAATGTTCTCATGAGGTCAGTCTCCTCCGGCACTATTGGGAAAATGTGCTAACGTAAACATGGCCAGAAACTAGGGATTATTAGAGGGATGAAAGAGAGAGACTGTCCTCCATTACCAAGCCTGATCCAGACCAAGCCTGTCTCCTCCTGGGAACCAAGACATCCCTCCATTTCTCACATGGCCAGACAGGCCACCCATTGTGGTCAAGACAGCAGGGCTGGGTTCAATTCTGAATTGATTAGCGAATTGCCCTTTAATTCCAGTTCAATTCTTATATTTGATTGAACTGTCTATCCATCTATCTATCTATCTATCTATCTATCTATCTATCTATCTATCTATCTATCTATCTATCTATCTATCTATCTATCTATCTATCTATCTATCTATCTATCTATCTATCTATCTATCTATCTATCTATCTATCTATCTATCTATCTATCTATCTATCTATCTATCTATCTATCTATCTATATACAGTGGCGATTTTAGCATGTCAATCTTGGTGGGGCAAAAAATAATACAAAACATATTATGCATTCCAGCAAAGCCACTACACAACACAACACTAAACAATACATTAATTGCACTATAACGGTATCAGTATCATAACGGTGCAAACAAACTGTTAGGGCCTACATAAAGCTGTCGCAACAGCAAAGCTTTCTTTTCAGCACCATGGAGTGAATCCTTACCACTGCTACACCTGGCTATCAGCAGAGCCTTGTCTGGCAGCGAAACAGGTCATTCAGCCTAATTTCCAGACATAAAAAAAAACATAGCTGATATGGCTGACTTGCTTAA
This sequence comes from Coregonus clupeaformis, assembly GCF_020615455.1. Classification (NCBI taxonomy): domain Eukaryota; kingdom Metazoa; phylum Chordata; class Actinopteri; order Salmoniformes; family Salmonidae; genus Coregonus; species Coregonus clupeaformis. The sequence continues at coordinate 32,073,501 of NC_059194.1, forward strand.
ACAAATGTGGTTTCTACTGACAATTGAGATGTACAAACTATGGCATAAGGGGACAAGAAGCGTATAAGAGGTAATCCGTAATTTCGATTAAGACATTAATGAGCGAGCTAGGACAGACATAGTCAATGTAACTATTTGTTCAGCACTTTTGAAATGTACAGTGACAGAATTCAGAACATGGGCCATTCTTACAGTATTCTCCCTGTACACCAAGTCAGAACCATAGGATAGATAAAGGGGGCATATAAGCAGACAATGAACACTCTTACAATATTCGATGATTACATTTCTCTAAAACAGGCTATAGGCTACATGTGCACCATCAAGTCAGAACAGTAGGCTAAGTTATGACGGTGAAAGGGACCAAATTATTAGGGTGAGGCACATGGGCTACTAACAGCTTACTACACAACATACACAGTATTACTTTCCTACCTACAGTATACGTATCTCCCTGGCATATTACATAATTTATGCAGCAGCATACAATACATGTTTGGACTCACCTTGTTGTGCTGTGCTCACTTGAACAAGAAGGTGGCACCGGGGCCTTGTGGGAAAATGACGTCAGTGATCTTCATGTTGGAGCTCTAGAAAGAGGCCCGAGTTCCTGACTTGGAATTCCGAGTTGGATGACCGTTCACAACGTTGTTTCTCAGACGGAGCTCGTTTTCTTCCAAGTGCCCAGTTGTCTTGAACTCACTGAAGTCTGAGATTTCCCAGTTCCGAGTTTCCAGTTGTTTTGAACACGGCAGAAGTCATGCTGAATTGACAGCATGATCAACGTAGTCAACCTTTTCTGGCCCATGGTGTTGAATGTTTCTCCTTTTCAGATTGGAAAAGATACCTTTAAACCCAGACTTGGACCACACACCCACTCAACTGAATAACAGGCTAGTGATTGCTTTGCAACGCTTGCAGTTAGTCACTGATTCCTTCCAAACCACTCATTGTTGAATTTGCAATTTCCAAATTGTTGTGTAGTGTTTATGTCCAATGGACGATGAGCACCGATATGTTTGATCTATAATTTCTCTTCATATGACAAGGATTGAAAAGGATTTGCCAGTAGATTGTTGACGTGATTCATGATGATGACCGCTTGTCTAGATTGCGAGCTAAGATTTTAAAAGTACGATGTTGACATGATCAGTCTAATCAAAGCTACGGTAGATATAACGTGATTTGACGTCATTTTATCTGTGGCCAATGACCTTGAGCCTTCTTGGATGGGCACTTCTAATTTAACTCTATGGCAGCACCCAAAGGGCTTGAATTTTCGAGCTCTCCCCGTAAATTTGGTGATGGAGTGTCCCCATGAGTGACATACAGTGGGGAAAAAAATTATTTAGTCAGCCACCAATTGTGCAAGTTCTCCCACTTAAAAAGATGAGAGAGGCCTGTAATTTTCATCATAGGTACACGTCAACTATGACAGACAAATTGAGAAAAAAAAATCCAGAAAATCCCATTGTAGGATTTTTAATGAATTTATTTGCAAATTATGGTGGAAAATAAGTATTTGGTCACCTACAAACAAGCAAGATTTCTGGCTCTCACAGACCTGTAACTTCTTCTTTAAGAGGCTCCTCTGTCCTCCACTCGTTACCTGTATTAATGGCACCTGTTTGAACTTGTTATCAGTATAAAAGACACCTGTCCACAACCTCAAACAGTCACACTCCAAACTTCACAATAGCCAAGACCAAAGAGCTGTCAAAGGACACCAAAAACAAAATTGTAGACCTGCACCAGGCTGGGAAGACTGAATCTGCAATAGGTAAGCAGCTTGGTTTGAAGAAATCAACTGTGGGAGCAATTATTAGGAAATGGAAGACATACAAGACCACTGATAATCTCCCTCGATCTGGGGCTCCAAGCAAGATCTCACCCCGTGGGGTCAAAATGATCACAAGAACGGTGAGCAAAAATCCCAGAACAACACAGGGGGACCTAGTGAATGACCTGCAGAGAGCTGGGACCAAAGTAACAAAGCCAACCATCAGTAACACACTACGCCGCCAGGGACTCAAATCCTGCAGTGCGAGACGTGTCCCCCTGCTTAAGCCAGTACATGTCCAGGCCCGTCTGAAGTGCATTTGGATGATCCAGAAGAGGATTGGGAGAATGTCATATGGTCAGATGAAACCAAAATATAACTTTTTGGTAAAAACTCAACTCATCATGTTTGGAGGACAAAGAATGCTGAGTGCATCCAAAGAACACCATACCTACTGTGAAGCATGGGGTTGGAAACATCATGCTTTGGGGCTGTTTTTCTGCAAAGGGACCAGGACGACTGATCCGTGTAAAGGAAAGAATGAATGGGGCCATGTATCGTGAGATTTTGAGTGAAACCCTCCTTCCATCAGCAAGGGCATTGAAGATGAAACGTGGCTGGGTCTTTCAGCATGACAATGATCCCAAACACACCGCCCGGGCAACGAAGGAGTGGCTTCGTAAGAAGCATTTCAAGGTCCTGGAGTGGCCTAGCCAGTCTACAGATCTCAACCCCATAGAAAATCTTTGGAGGGAGTTGAAAGTCTGTGTTGCCCAGCGACAGCCCCAAAACATCACTGCTCTAGAGGAGATCTGCATGGAGGAATGGGCCAAAATACCAGCAACAGTGTGTGAAAACCTTGTGAAGACTTACAGAAAACGTTTGACCTGTGTCATTGCCAACAAAGGGTATATAACAAAGTATTGAGAAACTTTTGTCATTGACCAAATACTTATTTTCCACCATCATATGCCAATAAATTCATTAAAAATCCTACAATGTGATTTTCTGGATTTTTTTTTCTCATTTTGTCTGTCATAGTTGACGTGTACCTATGATGAAAATTACAGGCCTCTCTCATCTTTTTAAGTGGGAGAACTTGCACAATTGGTGGCTGACTAAATACTTTTTTTCCCCACTGTAACACTGAGCCAATCACGGCGCAACCAGAGAACATTACCAGCCCCTACGCTCCATATTTTTCACTGGCTGCCCCAGCACAACAGAAAGCACTGAGCTAGGCTGAAATTCCTGCATTTTGGAGCTGCCTTACTCAAGCACAAAAAGAGACCATGTTTGTATGTGGCTTTATTAACTAAATTTCAAGGTTCACATCTCAGGTGAATTGTTTTGAATTGCTTTGAATAAAATTCTACTTCCTTCAAATCAAATTCAATTCAAATTCTGCCTCCTGTGGGGTGTGGCCAATTGAAATTAAATTCAAAATCATTGTTTGTATTGAAGGAAATTCAGAAATTCCAAATTGACCCCAACCCTGTAAGACGGGGGCATTAATACAGGGACAGGGTCAATGCTGAGAAAACCACCATGAGAGGACGCTAACAGCAGTGACTAGAAGAGTGAATCCGTACAAAACATTGGCTGGTAAATGTTTAGCGGAAGTCACCTTTAGGCACTGATCTAGGATCAGATCATCCTCCCTACTGTAAATCCTAACTTTGACCATTGGGGCAAAATGCCTTAAGCATCATTCACTGAGCTTAGTAGGGATAAGGGAACAGAATAAGTTATGCCTGTTGGAAAGGGTGGGTGAAAGGGTGGCAAAAGACAGGCTTGAAGATTACAATTTTGAACAGTAGTTATCAAACCCTAATGGTATCAGGAAGAAGTAAATGCCTTACTTGAATTATTCACATAGCAACTCTAGGCGTACAGGCCATGGACATGTACTGTAGGCATGTACTGTAGGGCATGTACTGTAGGGCATGTACTGTAGGGCATGTACTATAGACATGTACTGTAGGGTATGTTGGAGGCTTCTCTCCTTTGGCCTCTGGCTTGTCATCCTGCAGTTTTTATCTGGATGTTTTTTCCTGTTTCTGCTGCTCCAGACAGATCCTGATTCAGTCACAATACTGTGAATCAAATCAAGGCAACGAGCCCTCTCAGTGCTTAACGGAGCATGAGTCAAGGTTCATGAGAAAAAGTTATGGAAAGTGTGTGTGTGTGTGTTTGTGTGTGCGTGCTTGTGTGTGTGTGTACGTGTGCCATGTGCCTTTATTTATGAATATGCATGTTGTCCATGATGACTCCACTATGAAAAGCTGAGACTATCACGAACACACACATGTATTTTTTACATCTCTTTTGCTATATGACGCTTACAAGCCACATAAGAGTCGTTAGAAGGTAAGGGGTTCTTCTACATAGAAGATCATAGGAAATCCCAGGACATAGTGTCTTTAAGCTCACATAGTTGCTGTCACAAACTCCAAACTCCACAAAGTTGTCACTGACTAAATGGATATTCATTCATTTTTGCTTGGTGGATACTTATTTGTTTGTTTACATTTTTCAATAAAACTCATGAATGCAACTGTTTATGTCCAATTGTTTAGTGAAAAGAAAACGGTAAAACACTTCAATGTGAGGCTACATATGATGGCAGAGCAAACAGATGAATGAAAGTACTGAATTTTTTCTTTTTTACTGGGGGATTTCCTGGTTTCAACAGAGTTTTTAAACCCTGTTGAACCCTCTCCAATCTGCTCCTTCCCCCTACGCCACCCTTCCCTCTGACCTGTATGTGAGTTAGATCAGTCCAGGAAAAGAGGTAGCACACGACATCCAAGCCAGGGAGGACAGGCCAGTGAGAGATCTGGTACAAACTGAACCACAGAGAGGGAGAGAGACACACCAACAGCCAGGGAAGTAAGAAGATGCACACAGACTAAACAGGGAGGTGTGAGACTCCTAGAGTGTTAGAGATAGAGAGAGCGAGAGAGAGATAGCAGGAGAAATCAGCTCAATGTAATTGAAGAATCCATAGACTCTAACCACTTCTGGGAAAATTGGAAAACACTAAACAAACAACAACACGAAGAGCCATCTATCCAAAACTGAGATGTATGGGTAAACCACTTCTCCAATCTTTTTGGCCCTATAATAAAGAACAAACAGCAAAAAATATACATGATCAAATGCAAATCTTAGAATAAACTATTAAAGACTACCAGAACCCACTAGATTCTCCAATTACATTGAATGAACTACAGGACAAAATACAAACCCTCCAACCCAAAAAGGCCTGTGGTGTTGATGGTATCCTCAATGAAATGAAAAAATATACAGACCACAAATTCCAATTGGCTATACTTAAACTCTTTAACATCATCCTTAGCTCTGGCATCTTCCCCAATATTTGGAACCAAGGACTGATCACCCCAATCAACAAAAGGGGAGACAAATTTGACCCCAATAACTACCATGGGATATGCGTCAACAGCAACTTTGGGAAAATCCTCCGCATTATCATTAACAGCAGACTAGTTCATTTCCTCAGTGAAAACAATGTATTGAGCAAATGCCAAATTGGCTTTTTACCAAATTACCGTACGACAGACCACATATTCACCCTGCACACCCTAATTGACAAACAAACAAAACAAAACAAAGGCAAAGCTAGGCAAAGATTAGGTGGCACTGCTAGGCAAATCCCCGCCTTATCTTAGCTCATTGGTCACCATAGCAACACCCACCCGTAGTCTGCGCTCCAGCGGGTATATCTCACTGGTCATCCCCAAAGCCAACACCTCCTTTGGCCGCAATTCCTTCCAGTTCTCTGCTGCCAATGACTGGAACAAACTGCAAAAATCTCTGAAGCTGGAGACGCTTATCTCCCTCACTAACTTTAGGCATCAGTTGTCAGAGCACCTTACCGATCACTGCACCTGTACACAGCCCATCTGAAATTAGCCCGCCCAACTACCTCATCCCTATATTGTTATTTATTTTGCTCATCTGTACCCCAGTATCTCTATTTGCACATCATCTCTTGCACATCATTCCAGTGTTAATACTAAATTGTAATTATTTTGCACTATAGCCTATTTTATTGCCTTACCTCCATAACTTGCTAAATTTGCACACTGTATATTAATTGTATTTCTGTTGTATTTTTTTGATTTTTGTTTTGTTTTACCCCATATGTAACTCTGTGTTGTTGTTTTTATCGCACTGCTATGCTTTATCTTGGCCAGGTCGCAGTTGTAAATGAGAACTTGTTCTCAACTGGTTTACCTGGTTAAATAAAGGTGAAATAAAAATAAAATAAAAAAAAAAGTCTTCCCATGCTTTGTTGATTTCAAAAAAGCTTTTGACTCAATTTGGCAAGAGGGTCTGCTATACAAATTGATGGAAAATGGGGTTGGGGAAAAAACATATGACATCATAACATCCATGTACACAAACAACAAGTGTGCGGTTAAAATTGGCAAAAAACACACACACATTTCTTTCCACAGGGCCGTGGGGTGAAACAGGGATGCAGTTTAAGCACCACCCTCTTCAACATATATATCAACGAATTGGCGAGAGTACTAGAACAGTCTGCAGCACCGGCCTCACCCTACTAGAATCTGAAGTCAAATGTCTACTGTTTTTTTCTTCTTCTTCTTTTTTTTTTTTTTAGGGGGTAGATCAAATCACATGTCTACTGTTTGCTGATGATCTGGTGCTTCTGTCACCAACCTAGGAGGGCCTACAGCAGCACCTAGATCTTCTGCACAGATTCTGTGAGACCTGGGCCCTGAGATTAAATCTCAGTAAGACAAAAATAATGGTGTTCCAAAAAAGGTCCAGTTGCCAGGAACACAAATACAAATTCATCTAGACACCATTGCCCTAGAGCAAACAAAGAACTATACATACCTCTGCCTAAACAGGTAACTTCCACAAAGCTGTGAACGATCTGAGAGACAAGGCAAGAAGGGCCATCTATGCCATCAAAAGGAACATAAAATTCGCCATACCAATTAGGATCTGGCAAAAAATACTTCAATCAGTTATAGAACCCATTGCCCTTTAGGGTTGCGAGGTCTGGGGTCCGCTCACCAACCAAGAATTCACAATATGGAACAAACACCAAATTGAGACTCTGAATGCAGAATTCTGTAAAAATATCCTCTGTGTACAACGAAAAACACCAACTAATGCATGCAGAGCAGAATTAGGCCAATACCCGCTAATGATCAAAATCCAGAAAAGAGCCGTTAAATTCTATAACCACTTAAAAGGAAGCGATTCCCAAACCTTCCATAACAAAGCCATCACCTACAGAGAGATGAACTTGGAGACGAGTCCCCTAAGTAAGCTGGTCCTGGGGCTCTGTTCACAAACACAAACAGACCCCACAGAGCCCCAGGACAACAACAACACAATTAGAACCAACCAAATCATGAGAAAACAAAAAGAGAATTACTTGACACATTGGAAAGAATTAACAAAAAAACAGAGCAAACTAGAATGCTTTTTGTCCCTAAACAGAGAGTACACAGTGGCAGAATACCTGACCACTGTGACTGACCCTATGTACAGACTCAGTGAGCATAGCCTTGCTATTGAGAAAGGCCGCCGTAGGCAGACCTGGCTCTCAAGAGAAGACAGGCTATGTGCACACTGCCCACAAAATGAGGTGGAAACTGAGCTGCACTTCCTAACCTCCTGCCAAATGTATGACCATATTTGAGACACATATTTCCCTCAGATTACAGAGATCCACAAAGAATTCGAAAACAAACCCAATTTTGATAAACTCCCTTATCTATTGGGTGAAAAACCACAGTGTGCCATCCCAGCAGCAAGATTTGTGACCTGTTGCCACAAGAAAAGGGCAACCAGTGAAGAACAAACACAATTGTAAATACAACCCATTTTATTTATTTTTATTTTCCCATTTGTACTTTAACTATTTGCACATTGTTACAACACTGTATATAGACATAATATGACATTTGAAATGTCTTTATTCTTTTGGAACGTCTGAGTGTAATGTTTACTGTTAATATTTATGGTTTATTTCACTTTTTTGTATTATCTACTTCACTTGCTTTGGCAATGTTAACATACGTTTCCCATGCCAATAAATCCCTTCAATTGAAATTGAATTGAATTGAGGGGGAGGGAGAATGACCAGGAGAGATAGAGAGAAGATGGATGGTCTCTTTGAACTCAGACGAGTGCTACTGCTCTCCAGCAGGTTCAGAGGAGAGCACAGAGGCAGCAAGGCCATCGTAATTCAGAGCCACAGGCTTTTTAAGCCATTCAGGAATTCAGTGGGGGACCCGATTTAGTGTGACTCCCCACAGGTCACATGCAGAGCAAGGGAGGCTACTGTTTATTCCAGGGGAAACATAAATTCGTCAGGGCTAACTCATAGGTCAAAACAACATGGGAGGGAGGCTTCTGATGAAAGTGGTGGGGAGGTGATTTACTGTGACACCACCTAACAGGTCAAATTACAGGGTATTTTGGGGAGGTACTTAATGTGTTTCTGGTTTGAGTGTATGGAGATAATGCATTGCTATTTTTCCGTCATTGCAAAGTTACGTGATTTCACATATCACCTGTCTGAATTAGTGTTTGTCAACTGGTGGTCCTAGTGTCTCTTCAATTTTTACGAACAATTGGCAGTCAGATTGTTAGAAATTAAAGTTGAACAATGTCAGTCTACCAGAGGATCAGGCACAATTTTCCACACAGTTGTCCCAGTCAAGGCACTGCATCTGGTAGCTAATGAAACACACATCTTCTGTCTCCACTCCGTGACACCTGCTTATTGGAATCAGCTGGGGGGATAGAACACAGTGGTTGGAAGGTAATACACTGTCTGCGAAGTTGGACACCATGGAAAATGTGGGATTTTCTGATATATTACAAACATACTGTAAATCAATAACTAAGACTCCTGCTCCTGTGGGGAGAGAGAGCTCTTTTGTTTCAGTCTGTGAGACATGAGATGAAATATACATTGGCAGTGATAGAGGACAGTGATGGGGGGAGTGTGTGGTTAAACTCCTAATTTGCTTTAGGATAATAGTCTATAGAACTTGACATGCCAAACTATTAATACAAAATGTATCTGAATTGTTTTGATGATATTTATTAGGTCACGATAACAAAGGGCAGTAGGAATCAGCTGTTTGTCAAAACTTGAACAGTTGTAATAAACATTTCTCACACTTAATATCAGGCTTGGAAAAGGCTTAAAAGGCTACTTATTCTTTTTCCAAATCATGTAATTATTTTTTTCTGCCAAGAACACTGTGCTCTAACACAACCTACAAAATAGGAGCAGTGTACATATTTCCCCCCTCCTTTTCCCTTGGAATCTATTTTTTGCTCTCTCTTCTTCCCTCTATCTCTCTCTCTGAATTCCATTGTCTGCTTTCCCAGTAGAAAATCTTCCCACATCTCACCCTTCCTCTCTCTCTCTCTCTCTCTCTCTCTCTCTCTCTCTCTCTCTCTCTCTCTCTCTCTCTCTCTCTCTCTCTCTCTCTCTCTCTCTCTCTCTCTCTCTCTCTCTCTCTCTCTCTCTCTCTCTCTCTCTCTCTCTCTCTCTCTCTCTCTCTCTCTCTCTCTCTGAACACGCTGATGGCTTTCTTGCACAATCCATCAGATCCTCCAGCCAAGAGGGGTGACCAATCAAAACAATTATTCCAGAGTTGCGCAATCCACTCAGTCTCTGTTGCATGTTTTTTTAAATCTCACTGCGAGCTCCCTGGAAACACAGTACCATTCCACAGCCCCACTTGGTCCCATGCAGTTTAAAGGATTGGCCTTTGAGTTATCACAGATCCCTGCAGCATTTCAATTAGGCTCAGAAAAATTATTTTACTTAAGAGTGGCTGGTATGTACAGTTGAAGTTTACATAAACTTAGGTTGCAGTCATTAAAGCTCGTTTTTCAACCACTCCACAAATTTCTTGTTAACAAACTATAGTTTTGGCAAGTCGGTTAGGACATCTACTTTGTGCATGACACAAGTAAGTTTTCCAACAATTGTTTACAGACAGATTATTTCACTTATAATTCACTGTATCACAATTCCAGTGGGTTAGAAGTTTACATACACTAAATTGACTGTGCCTTTAAAAAGCTTGGAAAATTCCAGAAAATGATGTCATGGCTTTAGAAGCTTCTGATAGGCTAATTGACATAATTTGAGTCAATTGGAGGTGTACCTGTGGATGTATTTCAAGGCCTACCTTCAAACTCAGTGCCTCTTTGCTTGACATCATGGGAAAATCAAAAGAAATCAGCCAAGACCTCAGAAAAAAAATTATAGACCTCCACAAATCTGGTTCATCATTGCGAGCAATTTCCAAACGCCTGAAGGTACCACATTCATCTGTACAATCAATAGCACGCAAGTATAAACACCACGGGACAACGCAGCCGTCATACCGCTCAGGAAGGAGACACGTTCTGTCTCCTAGAGATTATCGTACTTTGGGCGAAAAGTGCAAATCAATCCCAGAACAACAGCAAAGGACCTTGTGAAGATGCTGGAGGAAACAGGTACAAAAGTAACTATATCCACAGTAAAATGAGTCCTATATCGACATACAGTGGGGGAAAAAATTATTTAGTCAGCCACCAATTGTGCAAGTTCTCCCACTTAAAAAGATGAGAGAGGCCTGTAATTTTCATCATAGGTACACGTCAACTATGACAGACAAATTGAGAAAAATAAATCCTGAAAATCCCATTGTAGGATTTTTAATGAATTTATTTGCAAATTATGGTGGAAAATAAGTATTTGGTCACCTACAAACAAGCAAGATTTCTGGCTCTCACAGACCTGTAACTTCTTCTTTAAGAGGCTCCTCTGTCCTCCACTCGTTACCTGTATTAATGGCACCTGTTTGAACTTGTTATCAGTATAAAAGACACCTGTCCACAACCTCAAACAGTCACACTCCAAACTTCACAATAGCCAAGACCAAAGAGCTGTCAAAGGACACCAAAAACAAAATTGTAGACCTGCACCAGGCTGGGAAGACTGAATCTGCAATAGGTAAGCAGCTTGGTTTGAAGAAATCAACTGTGGGAGCAATTATTAGGAAATGGAAGACATACAAGACCACTGATAATCTCCCTCGATCTGGGGCTCCACGCAAGATCTCACCCCGTGGGGTCAAAATGATCACAAGAACGGTGAGCAAAAATCCCAGAACAACACGGGGGACCTAGTGAATGACCTGCAGAGAGCTGGGACCAAAGTAACAAAGCCAACCATCAGTAACACACTACGCCGCCAGGGACTCAAATCCTGCAGTGCGAGACGTGTCCCCCTGCTTAAGCCAGTACATGTCCAGGCCCGTCTGAAGTGCATTTGGATGATCCAGAAGAGGATTGGGAGAATGTCATATGGTCAGATGAAACCAAAATATAACTTTTTGGTAAAAACCCAACTCATCATGTTTGGAGGACAAAGAATGCTGAGTGCATCCAAAGAACACCATACCTACTGTGACGCATGGGGTTGGAAACATCATGCTTTGGGGCTGTTTTTCTGCAAAGGGACCAGGACGACTGATCCGTGTAAAGGAAAGAATGAATGGGGCCATGTATCGTGAGATTTTGAGTGAAACCCTCCTTCCATCAGCAAGGGCATTGAAGATGAAACGTGGCTGGGTCTTTCAGCATGACAATGATCCCAAACACACCGCCCGGGCAACGAAGGAGTGGCTTCGTAAGAAGCATTTCAAGGTCCTGGAGTGGCCTAGCCAGTCTCCAGATCTCAACCCCATAGAAAATCTTTGGAGGGAGTTGAAAGTCTGTGTTGCCCAGCGACAGCCCCAAAACATCACTGCTCTAGAGGAGATCTGCATGGAGGAATGGGCCAAAATACCAGCAACAGTGTGTGAAAACCTTGTGAAGACTTACAGAAAACGTTTGACCTGTGTCATTGCCAACAAAGGGTATATAACAAAGTATTGAGAAACTTTTGTTATTGACCAAATACTTATTTTCCACCATCATATGCCAATAAATTCATTAAAAATCCTACAATGTGATTTTCTGGATTTTTCTTTCTCATTTTGTCTGTCATAGTTGACGTGTACCTATGATGAAAATTACAGGCCTCTCTCATCTTTTTAAGTGGGAGAACTTGCACAATTGGTGGCTGACTAAATACTTTTTTTCCCCACTGTAACCTGAAAGGCTGCTCAGCATGGAAGAAGCCACTGCTCCAAAACCGCCTTAGAATAGCCAGACTATGATTTGCAATTGCACATGGGGACAAAGATTGTACTTTTTGGAGAAATGTCCTCTGGCCATAATGACCATCGTTATGTTTGGAGGAAAAAGGGGGTTGCTTGCAAGCCGAAGAACACCATCCCAAACGTGAAGCACAGGGGTGGCATTATCATGCTGTGGGGGTGCTTTGCTGCAGGAGGGACTGGTGCACTTCACAAAATAGATGGCATCATGAAGAAGGAAAATTATGTGGATATATTGAAGCAACATCTCAAGACATCAGTCAGGAAGTTAGAGCTTGGTCGCAAATGGGTCTTCCAAATGGACAATGACCCCAAGCATACTTCCACATTTGTGGCAAAATGGCTTAAGGACAACAAAGTCAAGGTATTGGAGTGGCCATCACAAAGCCCTGACCTCAATTCCATAGAAAATGTGTGGGCAGAACTGAAAAAGTGTGTGCGAGCAAGGAGACCTACAAACCTGACTCAGTTACACCAGCTCTGTCAGGAGGAATGGGCCAAAATTCACCCAATTTATTGTGGGAAGCTTGTGGAAGGCTACCCGAAACGTTTGACCCAAGTTTACCCTCCCGTTGTCCTAGGGTCAAAATGACCCGCCACTGTGTTGAACCAACTTTATTTAATTTTTTAATTTTTTGGATCATTTGTGAGAATGAGGCAGTGATACTTTCTTTAAAGTCTCACTGCCTCCTTCTCACAAATGATCCCAAAAATATAAAAATTAAATAAAGTTGGTTCAACACAGTGGCGGGCCATTTTGACCCTAGGACAACGGGAGGGTTAAACAATTTAAAGGCAATGCTACCAAATACTAATTGAGTGTATGTAAACTTCTGACCCACTGGGAATGTGATGAAAGAAATAAAAGCTGAAATAAATCATTCTCTCTACTATTATTCTGACATTTCACATTCTTAAAATAAAGTGGTGATCCTAACTGACCTAAGACAGCGAATTTTTACTAGGATTAAATGACAGGAATTGTAAAAAACTGAGTTTAAATGTATTTGGCTAAGGTGTATGTAAACTTCCGACTTAAACTATACTTTTCATAGTTTCCTGTCTCTTAGGGCCACCAAGCTCCTGTTGGTAGCAACTACACCCATCCGCTTGTGGAGCTTTCAGTAAAGAAATAAAAGTCCATAGTGTTGTGAGTTTTTTCTTCTTCCAAGAAAATGAAATGATCCATTGAATACTTCTTTACTTGAGTAAATACAACCAAACAAAGAGGGTATCTGAAGTGTCACATTTGAGTTTGCAGGGAAATAGCTGTTTATAACACCGGAAATTAAAAAACGATTAGGGAAAAAAAAGAGAGGGACACATTTCTGACTGCCCCCACCCACCAAAACATTGCAGTTTGTTTTACAAGCACGAAATCCCTGAAGATATAAACAACTTGTGCTCAAAATGTATTACATCTGTCAAAACTGCACTTTTTTTTAAAACATTTTTTTTCTTCTACTCTCTAGTAATAAGCATAGTTGGCATGGAAGACAGGACTGGCGGAAGTGAGTGAACAGTATCGTATAGTCTTCTTTTTATTACTATTTAAACCAGTGGTGGAAAAAGTACCCAATTGTCATACTTAAGTAAAAGTAAAGATACCTTAATAGAAAATGACTCAAGTAAAAGTGAAAGTCACCCAGTAAAATATGAATTCAGTAAAAGTCTAAAAGTATTTGGTTTTAAATATACTTAAGTATCAAAAGTAAATGTAATTGCTAAAATATACTTCAGTACCAAAAGTAAAAGTATAAATCATTTCACATTTTCATTTTTTTTCTTTAAGGATGCTCCTACACTCAGACATAATTTACAAACAAAGCATTTGTGTTTAGTGATCAGAGGCAGTAGGGATGACCAGGGATGTTCTCTTGAGAAGTGCATGAATTGGACCATTTTCTTGTGCTGCTTAGTAACAAGTACTTTTAGGGCCCACAAACTTTTAGGGCCCACATAAAGCTGTCCCAACAGCAGAGCTTTCTTTTCAGCACCATGGAGTGAAACCTTACCACCGCTACACCTGGCTATCAGCGGAGCCTTGATGGCAGCGAAACAATTCATTCAGCCTCATTTACTGCCTTAAAAAAAAACATAGCTGATATGGCTGATTTGCTTAAACAAATGTGGTTTCTACTGACAATTGAGATGTACAAACTATGGCATAAGGGGACGACGAGCGGATAAGAGGCAATCCGTAATTTCGATGAAGACATTAATGAGCGAGCCAGGACGAACGTAGTCAATATAACTATTTGTTCAGCACTTTTGAAATGTACAGCGACAGAATTCAGAACATGGGCCATTCTTACAGTATTCTCCCTGTACACCAAGTCAGAACCATAGGATAAATAAAGGGGGCATGTAAGCAGACAATGAAAGCTCTTACAATATTCGATGATTACATTTCTCTAAAACAGGCTATAGGCTACATGTGCACCACCAAGTCAGTAAAGTAGGCTATGTTATGTGGGGGAAAGGGACCAAATGATTAGAGTGAGGCACATGAGCTACTAACAGCTTACCACACAACATACACTTAGTATTACTTTCTTAGCTACAGTATACATATCTCCCTGGCATATTACATCATTAATGCAGCAGCATACAATACATGTTTGGACTCACCTTGTTGTGCTGTGTTCACTTTAAGAGGAAGGTGGCGTGGCAGTCCTTGTGGCTGGCATTCTCTGGATTTATGGTGCTTTCAAGACAACTGGGAACTCGGAAAGAAAACAAGGTGGAACAAGCTCCCCCACGACACCAGGACAGCGGAGTCACTGACCACCGTCCGGAGACACTTGAAACCCTACCTCTTTAAGGGATACCTGGAATAGTATAAAAGTAATCGTTCTACTCCCCCCCTCCCCCACCCCCCCATTAAAAAAATAAAAACATAAAAAAGTGGTTGTCCCACTGGCTATCATAAGTTGAATGCACCAATTTGTAAGTCACTCTGGATAAGAGCGTCTGCTAAATGACGTAAATGTAAATGTGAATATAGAAACATGACTTCAGTGATCTTCAGCTCAGAGCTCAAGAAAAAGGCCCTAGTTCCCGAGTTGGATGACCATACAAAACGTATTTTCTCATTCGGAGCTCGAATCACTAGCCTGCTATTCAGCATGATTTCTGCCGCGTTCAAAAGAACTGGAAACTTCGGAGTTCCCAGTTGTTTTGAACTCACTGAAGTCTGAGATTTCCCAGTTCCGAGTTTCCAGTTCTTTTGAACGCGGCAGAAATCATGCTGAATAGCAGGCTAGTGATTGCTTTGCAACGCTTGCAGTTAGCCACTGATTCCTTCCAAACCACTCATTGTTGAATTTGCGATTTCCAACTTGTTGTGTACTGTTTATGTCCAATGGACGATGAGCACCGATACGTTTTATCTATAATTTATCTTCATATGACAAGGATTGAAAAGGATTTGCCAGTAGATTGTTGTCGTGATTCATGATGATGACTGCTTGTCTAGCTAAGATTTTGAAAGCACACTGCTCAAAAAAATTAAAGGGAACACTTAAACAACACAATGTAACTCCAAGTCAATCACACTTCTGTGAAATCAAACTGTCCACTTAGGAAGCAACACTGATTGACAATACATTTCACATGCTGTTGTGCAAATGGAATAGACAACAGGTGGAAATTATAGGCAATTAGCAAGACACCCCCAATAAAGAAGTGGTTCTGCAGGTGGTGACCACAGACCACTTCTCAGTTCCTATGCTTCCTGGCTTCCTGGCTGGTCACTTTTAAATGCTGGCGGTGCTTTCACTCTAGTGGTAGCATGAGACAGAGTCTACAACCCACACAAGTGGCTCAGGTAGTGCTGCTCATCCAGGATGGCACATCAATGCGAGCTGTGGCAAGAAGGTTTGCTGTGTCTGTCAGCGTAGTGTCCAGAGCATGGAGGCGCTACCAGGAGACAGGCCAGTACATCAGGAGACGTGGAGGAGGCCGTAGGAGGGCAACAACCCAGCAGTAGGACCGCTACCTCCGCCTTTGTGCAAGGAGGAGCAGGAGGAGCACTGCCAGAGCCCTGCAAAATGACCTCCAGATCCTCAGACCCCTTGTGAGACCATATGCTGGTGCTGTTGGCCCTGGGTTCCTCCTAATGCAAGACAATGCTAGACCTCATGTGGCTGGAGTGTGTCAGCAGTTCCTGCAAGAGAAAGGCATTGATGCTATGGACTGGCCCGCCTGTTCCCCAGACCTGAATCCAATTGAGCACAACTGGGACATCATGTCTCGCTCCATCCACCAACGCCACGTTGCACCACAGACTGTCCAGGAGTTGGCGGATGCTTTAGTCCAGGTCTGGGAGGAGATCCCTCAGGAGACCATCCGCCACCTCATTAGGAGCATGCCCAGGCGTTGTAGGGAGGTCATACAGGCACGTGGAGGCCACACACACTACTGAGCCTCATTTTGACTTGTTTTAAGGACATTACATCAAAGTTGGATCAGCCTGTAGTGTGGTTTTCCACATTCATTTTGAGGGTGACTCAAAATCCAGACCTCCATGGGTTGATACATTTGATTTCCATTGATAATTTTTGTGTGATTTTGTTGTCAGCACATTCAACTATGTAAAGAAAAAAGTATTTAATAAGATTATTTAATTCATTCAGATCTAGGATGTGTTGTTTAAGTGTTCCCTTTATTTTTTTGAGCAGTGTATGATGTTGACATGATCAGTCCAATCAAAGCTACGGTAAATATAACGTGATTTGACGTAATTTTATCTGTGGCCAATGACCTTGAGCCTTCTTGGATGGGCACTTCGAATGTAACTCTATGGCAGCACCCAAGGAGCTTGAATTTTCGACCTCTCCCCGTAGATTTTGCGATGACGTAGTGTCCCCATGAGTGACAGAACACTGAGCCAATCACAGCGCAACTAGATAACATTACCAACCGCTGGCTGCCCCACCACAGAAAACACTGAGCTAGGTTGAAACATCTTCATTTTGGAGCTGCCTTACTCAAGAAAGCAAAAAAGAGACCATGCGTGTATGCTGCTTTATTAACAAAACAAAAAAATCTTTTTTTTTTACATTGTTTGTAAACTGATATGTGACACGTATTAATGCCAAAATAACATGCAAAACAGGCAACAACAACAAACAAAAAATATATAATTATATATATATTTTTTGTTGTTGTTGATAAACAGGTGGGGCTCTGTACACATGGGCCTACACATTTACACCATTGATATCCATTACCTCTGACTGTATTAACTGACTTACTGATGAAATCCATTACAGTGTAGCATGCAGTGCCTGTCACCCATGGAAATTGAACTCTTATATTTCTAAAATCTCCATATAAGGCAAACTACGGGCTAATGTTCAAGATAATATACACTCTTAGAAAAAAGGGTTCCACAAGTGTTCCTCTGCTGTCCCCATAGGAGAACCCTTTTTATTTCCAGGTAGAACCCTTTTTGGTTCCCTCTGTGTAAAGGGTTCTACATGGAACTCAGATGGGTTCTACCTGGAACCAAAATGGTTCTACCTAGAACCAAAAAGGGTTATTCAAAGGGTTCTCCTATGGGGACAGCCGAATAACCCTTTTAGGTTCTAGATAGCACCTTTTGTGTAGGCCCTAAAATACACATCCTGAGGCTGTTTTATCACCCATAAAATACATTTTGGTGTGTAAAAGTCTTGTCAAATCAACACTGATATGTATTTCTAAATATATTTACCACTTTTCCCCTGAACAAGTATCACACTATCCCATGGCCTGACTTTGATGCCTGTCCATGATGCTTTGCACACGGTCCATGGCATGCGAGCTAGGATTGTCAGCTGTGATGTCATTGAAAGCACTAACAGGAAATTGCATTGCTTCAAAAACACTTAAAACACCAAGAGCTTCTGTGCTTCTCTAAATTGATCACCAACCTGTGTTTTCTCTCATAACCAACTTTAGAGGTCAAAAGTGCTTTGGTATGAAGCATCGCCAGTAACTAGGCAGTTTACTTAAACACGAGTAAACATCAGCATGAACCTGAAATACTGAAAATAGATAGTTGAGCTGTTTAGTTTACTTTACTTTAGTTTGTTTGCTTGTAATCAACTACAAACAACCACACCTGTCAGTCATTGAATCACGTAATCACAGAGTAAAGTGTTGACTGACAATGTACAGTATCATAATTCACAAACATCTAAAATAATGAATCTGTAATGACTTGGTAATGAAAGATATATTACAGAAACATCCAGGAAGGGCCAGAGACAGTCCTGAGGGTGCCTAAACCCTCTTCCTCTCCTCTCTCTCCTAATTCTTTCCCTCTCAACCCTCCAAAAATCAGACCTCCCACGGTAAGTTATTTCCCCAAAAAATTCCATTTAATTTCTGTTCACCTTCTGAATGGCCAAGGTCAATACAGGCACTCATTTGTCTGTGAGGATACTGTTACGATAGGAAGTTTGAAGTGCTCAGGGCTTGTGTTCGAGCCCAACTGAAACCCAAATACTAAGCTACACTGAAAGAAATAAAGGTTTGTAAATGGTTCTTCCTTAGCTCTTAAGGTTCCTTGGAGAATGCTTGCCTGATAAAGAACCTTAGAGTTAAGTGTGGGGTTCTTGACGTAGCATACTCCCAGTTGGTATTAAATAGAACATTGAGGCCCCGCCTGCCTTGGGGGATAACCACCCATGGTCAAGTTGGTTACCCCATTGGCTCACAACAAAAACTTGACCTTTTTTTAAATGCAATTTTCTTGTTGTCTGCTTGTTTTAGTCAATTACAAAACTACATTTATGAAAAGTACAACATGGCTAAATATTACATTTCAACATTGCCCGCTCCCGAGCGTTCTCACTACTTAGAAAAACATAATATTGTAGGACATGCTCCTTTTCATGACAACGCTAGCAGCCAAGTGAGTGAGTGCTAACTAGCTAGCTACCGACCGGAACATTAAGCTAGCCAAGACCAACAACCCAAACAAAGACTAAACAGCTACAAGTAGTGAGTGGAGTTACAAACGGACTGTACTAAACGAGTTAAATGTCTTACCTGTGATTCAATATTTTTCATTTGGACACCGGGTCCCCACAATTTCCCACTCTCCCACGTCGAATAGCCTGAAGCCACAGGGCTCTTCTCGCAGGCTCCATTCCCCTGCGTGGGATGATTTTTGACCTGGTTACATGTACACTGAACAACGCAGCAGCTTTATGTCCTGTTTTGTTATTTCTGTATAACTAAAAATCTACAACGAAGTTGGCTCTTTTACAATAGGGGTCAATGGGAAATAATGTTTGTTTTCCCCAGTTTGTGGGCGTGGTCGAGGGGAATTCCTTATTATTATGTGAATACCAACTCTGAGTTCTTCAGAATTCTAGAAGGTTCTTGAAATGTATGGAAGCCTACAGATTTTTCAGCGTAACATTTCTAGAGTTGATTCAGTAGTTAAATTAACTCTATAAATAATTAAATTAACTCAGTGGTGTTAAAGAACCCAAGTGTTGGTGTTAACCAGAGTTGAACCAAAACCACGCCCATCATTATCATATTTCCCAGCATGCTCTATTGCAGGTAGATTTTTTAGAATTGCTCATTTCAATATCTATGTTTGTGCATGGACATTGATTAATTCATCTCTTGCTCCTCAAATAAATACCGTAAAGCTTCAATTAAACACAGAGATTGTATCCTGGCGGCGAAGAAGATGGCGGCCTCGCGACTAGCTCTTAGGAAACTTTACAGATGCACAATTGAGAGCATCCTGTCGGGCTGTATCACCGCCTGGTACGGCAACTGCACCGCCCGCAACCGCAGGGCTCTCCAGAGGGGGGTGCGGTCTGCCGAACGCATTACTGGGGGCAAACGACCCGCCCTCCAAGACACCTACAGCACCCGATGTCACAGGAAGGCCAAAAAGATCATCAAGGACATCAACCACCCGAGCCACTGCCTGTTCACCCCGCTATCATCCAGAAGGCGAGGTCAGTACAGGTGCATCAAAGCTGGGACCGAGAGAATGAAAAAAAGCTTCTACCTCAAGGCCATCAGACTGTTAAATAGCCAACACTAGCACATTAGAGGCTGCTGCTGCCTATTGAAATCACTGGCCACTTTAAGAAATGGAACACTGGTCACTTTAATAACGTTTACAAATCTTGCACTACTCATCTCATATGTATATACTGTGTTGTATTCTATAATATTCTACTGTATCTTAGTCCATGCCGCTCTGTAATTGCTTGTCCATATATGTATATATTCTTAAATTCCATTCCTTACTAGATGTGTGTGTATTGGGTATATGTTGTGAAATTGTTCAATATTACTTGTTAGATATTATTGCACTGTCGGAGCTAGAAGCACAAGCATTTCGCTACACCCACAATAACATCTGCTAAACACGTGTATGTGACAAATACAATTGGATTTGATTTGATTTGAGTCTCAAATAGCTGCCTGTCCCTTTTAATAGCTGGGAAACAGCACACATTTATTAATTGTTTATGAGATTACTATGAATTACCATGAATTGTTTTTGTTACATAGTTTTTGTTACATTAAATATTTCAGTAATGACTCGAAAGAATTATGGCAATCATCCATTTCTATCGCCAGTAGGAAACTGCTAGCAATTGGCTGCTAACAACTGAGATCTGCTAGCTAACTGGCAAGCACAAAAACAGTCAACAACTTCGGGAGTACAGACCCCTAGAAATTGAACTGCCGAAAATGCACATTCAAAGAGGAGAATCATTATTCTGTCAAGGAAAAGTTGTATTTTTTGTATTTATTATAGAGGCGTAGGCTACTCAGACAAAAGAAACATGGCACAGTGTGTAAATGATAACACATTAGTGCAGGAAATAAAGAAATTGATTAAAAAGATGGAAATGAATGTTGGAATTAAACAATTAACTATGCAAATGAGAAAAAGCTGTCTGCATTAAGCAGGGGTGAAAGTAGATATACTTTCTTACCAGTACGGGACACCCAAGTGTGTGCACGCATTTGTTTTAATACAACAAAAATTACAGGGTAGTCTACTCTGCTGACACTGACAAGCAGATCAATAAAAACGTTGTTGTGTGATCAATCAATCAATCAAATTGTATTTACAAAGCCCTTTTTACATCAGCAGATGTCACAAAGTGCTATACAGAAACCCAGCCTAAAACCCTAAACAGCAAACAATGCAGATGTAGAAGCACGGTGGCTAGGAAAAACTCCCTAGAAAGGCAGAAACCTAGGAAGAAACCTAGAGAGGAACCAGGCTCTGAGGGGTGGCCAGTCCCCTTCAGGCTGTGCCGGGTGGATATTATAACAGTAAATGGCCATTAAGGCCAGATTTTTCTCCAAAATGTTCAAACGTTCATAGATGACCAGCAGGGTCAAATAATAATCACAGTGGTTGTAGAGGTTGCAACAGGTCAGTACATCAGGAGTAAACGTCACTTGGCTTTTCATAGCCGGGCATTTAGAGGTTGAAATAGCAGCTGCGGTAGAGAGAGAGAGTTGAAAACTGCAGGTCTGGGACAAGGTAGCACGTCCGGTGAACAGGTCATGGTTCCATAGCCACAGGCAGAAGAGTGGAAACTGGAGCAGCAGCACGACCAGGTGGACTGGGGACAGCAAGGAGTCATCAGGCCAGGGCTCAGGTCCTCCGGGATGGGAGGGAGAGAGGGAGAGAGAGAGAATTAGAGGGAGCATACTTAAATTCACACAGGACACTGGATAAGACAGGAGAATAACACCAGATATAACAGACTGACCCTAGCCCCCTGGCACATAGACTATAGCAGCATAGATACTGGAGGCTGAGACAGGGGGGGTCAGGAGACACTGTGGCCCCGTCCGACGATACCCCCAGACAGGGCCAACCAGGCAGGATATAACCCCACCCACTTTGCCAAAGCACAGCACCCACATCACCAGAGGGATATCAACAGACCACCACCCTGAGACAAGGCTGAGTATAGCCCACAAAGATCTCCTCCACTGCACGAGCCCGAGGGAGCGACAAACCGGACAGGAAGATCACGTCAGTGACTCAACCCACTCAAGTGATGCACCCCTCCTAGGGACGGCATGGAAAGCACCAGTAAGCCAGTGACTCAGCCTCCGTAATAGGGTCAGAGGCAGAGAATGGAGAGACAGGAACAGGCCAGGCAGAGACAGCAAGGGCGGTTTGTCGCTCCAGTGCCTTTCCGTTCACCTTCGCACCCCTGGGCCAGACTACACTCAACCATAGGACCTACTGAAGAGATGAGTCTTCAGTAAAGACTTAAATGTAGAGAACGAGTCTGCATCTCTCACATGGATAGGCAGACCATTCAATAAAAATTGAGCTCTATATGAGAAAGCCCTGCCTCCAGCTGTTTGCTTATAAATTCTAGGGACAATAAGGAGGCCTGCATCTTGTGACCGCAGCGTACATGTAGGTATGTACGGCAGGACCAAATCGGAGAGATAGGTAGGAGCAAGCCCATGGAATGCTTTGTAGGTTAGCAGTAAAACCTTGAAATCAGCCCTAGCCTTAACAGGAAGCCAGAGGCTAGCACTGGAGTAATATGTTCAAATGTTTGGTTCTAGTCAAGATTCTAGTAGCCGTGTTTAGCACTAACTGAAGTTTATTTAGTGCTTTATCCGGGTAGCCGGAAAGTAGAGCATTGCAGTAGTCTAATATAGAAGTGACAAAGCATGGATTAGCTTTTCTGCATCATTTTTGGACAAAAGGTTTCTGATTTTTGCAATGTTACGAATTTCAAGCTGTCCTTGAAATATTCTTGATATGTTCGTCAAAAGAAAGATCAGGGTCCAGAGTAACGCCAAGGTCATTCACAGTTTTTTTTTGATGACTGTACAACCATCAAGATGAATTTTCAGATCCAACAGAAGATCTCTTTGTTTCTTGGGACCTAGAACTAGCATCTCTGTTTAAAAGTAAAAAATGTGCCGCCATCCACTTCCTTATGTCTGAAACACATGCTTCCAGGGTAGGCAATTTTGGGGCTTCACCATGTTTCATCGAAATGTAGAGCTGTGTGTCGTCCGCATAGCAATGAAAGTTAACATTGTGTTTCCGAATGACATCACCAAGAGGTAAAATATACAGTGAAAACAATAGTGGTCCTAAAACGGAACCTTGAGGAACACCGAAACTTACAATTGATTTGTCAGAGGACAAACCATCCACAGAGACAAATTGATATCTTTCCGACAGATAAGATCTAAACCAGGCAAGAACTTGTCCGTGTAGACCAATTAAGGTTTCCAATCTCTCCAAAAGATTGTGGTGATTGATGGTGTCAAAAGCAGCACTAAGGTCTAGGAGCACGAGGACAGATGCAGAGCCTTGGTCTGACACCATTAAAAGGTCATTTACCACCTTCATGAGTGCGGTCTCAGTGCTATGATGGGGTCTAAAACCAGACTGAAGCGTTTCGTATATATTTTTTGTCTTCAGGAAGGCAGTGAGTTGCTGCACAACAGCTTTTTCTAAAAATGTTGAGAGGAATGGGAGATTCGATATAGGTCGATAGTTTTTAACATTTTCTGGGTCAAGGTTTGGCTTTTTTAAGAGAGGCTTTATTACTGCCACTTTTAGTGAGTTTGGTACACATCCAGTGGATATGGAGCAATTTATTATGTTCAACATAGGAAGGCCAAGCACAGGAAGTAGCTTTTTCAGTAGTTTAGTTGGAATAGGGTCCAGTATGCAGCTTGAAGGTTTAGAGGCCATTACTATTTTCATGAATGTGTCAAGAGATAAAGGATTAAAAAACTTGAGTGTCTCCATTGATCCTAGGTCCTGGCAGTTTTGTGCAGACTCAGGATAGCTGAGCTTTGGAGAAATAAGCAGATTCAAAGAGGAGTCCGTAATTTGCTTTCTAATGTCATGATCTTTTCGTCAAAGAAGTTCATGAATTCATCACTGCTGAAGTGAAAGGCATCCTATCTTGGGGAATGTTGCTTTTTAGTTAGCTTTGCGACAGTATCAAATATACATTTAGGATTGTTCTTATTCTCCTCAATTAGGTTGGAAAAATAGGATGATCGAGCAGCAGTGAGAGCTCTTCGATATTGCTCTGTACTTTCTTTCCAAGCTAGTAGGACTACTTCCAGTTTGGTGGAGCGCCATTTCCGTTCCAATTTTCTGGAGGCTTGCTTCAGGGCTCGGTTATTTTCTATATACCAGGGAGCTAGTTTCTTGTGACAAATTATTTTTGTTTTTAGGGGTGCGACTGCATCTAGGGTATTACACAAGGTTAAATGTAGATCCTCAGTTAAATGTAGATCCTCAGTTAGGTCGTTAACTGATTTTTGTACTCCAACGTCCTTGAGTAGGTGGAGGGAGTCTGGAAGGGCCTCTAGGAATCTTTGGGTTGTCCGAGAAATTACAGCACGGCTTTTGATGGTTCTTGGTTGGAGTCTGAGCAGATTATTTGTTGCGATTGCAAACGTTATAAGATGGTGGTCCGATAGTCCAGGGTTATGAGGAAAAACATTTAGATCCACAATATTTATTCCACGGGACAAAACTAGATCCAGGGTATGACTGTGGCAATGAGTAGGTCCGGAGACATGTTGGACAAAACCCACTGAGTCGATGATGGCTCCGAAAGCCTTTTGAAGTGGGTCTGTGGACTTTTCCATGTAAATATTAAAGTCACCAAAAATTATAATATTATCTGACATGACCACAAGGTCCGATAGGAATTCAGGGAACTCAGTGAGGAACTCTGTATACGGCCCAGAAGGCCTGTAAACAGTAGCTATAAAAAGTGATTGAGTAGGCTGCATAGATTTCATGACGAAAACGCAGCAATTTTTGGGGGAGTAAATTGACATTTGCTATCGTAAATGTTAGCAACACCTCCGCCTTTGCGGGATGCGCGAGGGATATGGTCACTAGTGTAACCAGGAGGAGAGGCCTCATTTAACACAGTAAATACATCAGGCTTAAGCCATGTTTCAGTCAGGCCAATCACATCAAGATTATGATCAGTGATTAGTTCATTGACCATAACTGCCTTGGAAGTGAGGGATCTAACATTAAGTAGCCCTATTTTGAGATGTGAGATATCACAATCTCTTTCAATAATGACAGGAATGGAGGAGGTCTTTATTCCAGTGAGATTGCTAAGGCAAACACCGCCATGTTTAGTTTTGCTCAACCTAGATCGAGGCACAGACACGGTCTCAATGGGATAGCTGAGCTGACTACACTGACTGTGCTAGCAGCAGACGCCACTAAGCTGGCAGGCTGGCTAAAAGGCTGCTGCCTGGCCTGCACCCTATCTCATTGTGGAGCTAGAGGAGTTAGAGCCCTGTCCATATAATCGGCCTACGAAAAGGGGAGACACAATGATGTCCATCTAACCTGGAGGAGGAAAGTATTGTCCAAAAACAAACAAAAGTGGCACTCACCCAATAATAAAGACAGTGAATATGCACACTCACCGGGGATATGGCCGATGTTCTCTGCTGGTGCCAATAAGATTTTGATAACTAAAAGACAGATTGGTGTCTTTTCATTGTCATCTCTTTACAGCAATATCCATTCGATTTCCAAACTGTTTTTAATGCAATAAATATTGCGATATGGCTGACTGGGTCTCCCTGCTTTTCACTGACAGTTGCAACTCAACAATCATCTATTTGGTATTTGTAGCGCGTGCTGACCAAATTGTGGGCCCTTCCGACTGTAGGCTATGCAATTTAAAGCAATCCACAGCTTTTGATCCTCTGTGGCCAAATCATGCTTTCTGGTGTAGTACACTCTAAAAATTAGGGGTTCAACAAGGGTTCTTCTAAGATCCTCAAAGTTCTTTGAAGAACCTTAGGG
Source organism: Coregonus clupeaformis (assembly GCF_020615455.1). Lineage (NCBI taxonomy): Eukaryota > Metazoa > Chordata > Actinopteri > Salmoniformes > Salmonidae > Coregonus > Coregonus clupeaformis. Next base: position 32,099,365 of record NC_059194.1, read on the forward strand.
TTCATGGCACTGAAAATGCCCCCCAAAAGGTTCTTCCAAGAACCCCATAGGAGGTGGGGTTAATCGAGGAACCTTCTTAGTTGGTGGGGGTTCTTGCAGGAACCTAACTGCCCAACTGAAACATTTGGATTTGAATTTGAAAGGTCAGCAGATGCAAGGACTTAAATGAAACATGTAAAGATCTCCTCAATTTAAGGTAAGGTTTGTGCCTTGTATGATCTAAATTGATATTGTTTTATGATGATACCATCTACCTTTTCATATTTGTGCAAATCTGTCTAAAACAGAAAATGGACACAATTCAATGGATATCAATCAACAAAGAGGTAAGAATATGTAGGCTATAAGAATATGTTGAAGGCTAGCTGTATTGGGTGCAGATGACTGAACTGCTCACTTTTGTGTCTGTGTCTGCAGGTGTACAGACAAGGAGGCATACCAAGGTATGTAAATTGGTATTGGCATGTTATGCAGATCATATTTACCATCCTCCTCCCTTACCTCTTCAATGAATATCCCATGGCCTCTACATTATGGACAAGGTACATGTATGAAAACCATTATCAAAACAGTTTTTTTCATTCACATTTACCACGAAAACCAAGGTATGAATACTGTCGTGTGCATGTTTTGTTAATCATCTGTATAATTAAAACATTTTGGATTCACAGACTTCACCCTCCCTACACCTCTGATGAATATAACAGGAAACCTGTTCTATCACCATGCACTGCAAAATAATTCTGGCTATGGATATGGAAAACATCAACACATTAACATCAACATGCCAGAGGATATACCCATTGGACTTGGGGCTCTGCTGGGAGTTTACCTCATATTTAATTTTTTTTATTTTGCTTTGTCACTAAAATCATAATAAACACTGAGAACTAAAATATTGTGTTATTGTTGTTATTGTTATGAGTATTGTTATTATTATTATTAATAATAATAATAATGGGGTGGGGGGGTCTTCAAAAGGTTATTCGAGGATCCATTAAAATGGGTTATTTGAAGAACTTATAGGTGTCACGCTCTGGCTCCGGGACTTTGTGTGTTGAGCCAGGGTGTGTTCGTTTCGTGGTGTTTTGTTTGGTTGGGTGGTTCTATGTGTTGTATTTCTTTGTTGGGTTCAATGACTCCCAATCGGAGGTAACGAGTGTCAGCTGTCGGCTCGTTATCTCTGATTGGGAGCCATATTTATCTGTATGTTTTCCTGTGGGTGTTGTGGGTTTTTGTTCCAGGTTCAGTCTTTGTCACTGTTGGACTTCACTATCGTCTTTTGTTTTGTATTTACGTGCTTTACTCATTAAAGTCATCATGTTCACTCAACGCGCTGCGTATTGGTCTGCTCCCTTTCAAGACGGTCGTGACAGAAAAACCCACCATAAAAGGACCAAGCAGCGTGTCCAGGAGCAAAGAGACTGGACATGGGAGGAGGCGCCTGGTAAGGAGATCGAGAGGCTGGCGATGGCCCAGGTGGGCAAATCGTGGTCCTGGGAGGACATGCTCGGGGGCAAGGGACCTTGGGGGAAGATCAAGGCCCTGGCGAGAGAGGAGCAACGGCGTCAGCAGGGTCATTGTTGGAAGGACGAGAGGCAACCCCAAAAAGTTTTTGGGGGGGGGCACATGGCTTGGGCGGCTGGGCAGCAGGAGGCTGCCACAGGGAGACGTGGAGAGAAGGCTATCGGATTACGGGAGCCATTGGCGAGTAGAGGAAGGGAAGTTGTTGCGGCACGGCGTGAGAGACTGATGTGTGTTACCAGTCCGGTCCGGCCCGTTCCTGATCCCCAGTTAAAGCCAGTGGTGTGTGTTCCCAGTACGGACCGGCCTGTTCCTACTCCACGCATCAAGCCCACGGTGTGCGTCGCCAGTCCAGCCCGGCCTGTTCCTGCTCCACGCACAGAACCTACGGTGTGCGTCGCCAGCCCAGCCCGGCCTGTTCCTGCTCCACGCACAGAACCTACGGTGTGCGTCGCCAGCCCAGCCCGGCCTGTTCCTGCTCCACGCACAGAACCTACGGTGTGCGTCGCCAGCCCAGCCCGGCCTGTTCCTGCTCCACGCACAGAACCTACGGTGTGCGTCGCCAGCCCAGCCCGGCCTGTTCCTGCTCCACGCACAGAACCTAAGGTGTGCGTCGCCAGCCCAGCCCGGCCTGATCCTGCTCCACGCACAGAACCTACGGTGTGCGTCGCCAGCCCAGCCCGGCCTGTTCCTGCTCCACGCACAGAACCTACGGTGTGCGTCGCCAGCCCAGCCCGGCCTGTTCCTGCTCCACGCACAGAACCTACGGTGTGCGTCGCCAGCCCAGCCCGGCCTGTTCCTGCTCCACGCACAGAACCTACGGTGTGCGTCGCCAGCCCAGCCCGGCCTGTTCCTGCTCCACGCACAGAACCTAAGGTGTGCGTCGCCAGCCCAGCCCGGCCTGTTCCTGCTCCACGCACAGAACCTACGGTGTGCGTCGCCAGCCCAGCCCGGCCTGTTCCTGCTCCACGCACAGAACCTACGGTGTGCGTCGCCAGCCCAGCCCGGCCTGTTCCTGCTCCACGCACAGAACCTACGGTGTGCGTCGCCAGCCCAGCCCGGCCTGTTCCTGCTCCACGCACAGAACCTACGGTGTGCGTCGCCAGCCCAGCCCGGCCTGTTCCTGCCACTGCACCAAACCTACGGTGCGCGTCGCCAGCCCGACCCGGCCTGTTCCTGCCACTCGCACCAAACCTACGGTGCGCGTCGCCAGCCCGGTCCGGCCTGTTCCTGCCACCCGCACCAAACCTACGGTGCGCGTCGCCAGCCCGGTCCGGCCTGTTCCTGCCACCCGCACCAAGTCTACGGTGCGCGTCGCCAGCCCGACCCGGCCTGTTCCTGCCACTCGCACCAAACCTACGGTGCGCGTCGCCAGCCCGGTCCGGCCTGTTCCTTCTCCCCGCACTAGCCCTGAGATGCGTGTCCTCAGCCCGGTACCTCCAGTTCCGGCACCACGCACCAGGCCTACGGTGCGCCTCAGACGGCCAGAGTCTGCCGTCTGCCCAACGGCGCCTGAACTGCCCGTCTGCCCAACGGCGCTTGAACTGCCCGTCTGCCCAACGGCGCCTGAACTGCCTGTCTGCCCAACGCCCGTCTGAACTGTCCGTCTGCCAAGCGCTGCATGAACTGCCCGTCTGTACGGAGCCTGCAAAGCCGCCCGTCTGCCATGAGCCTTCAGAGCCGTCCGCCAGACCGGAGCCGCTAGAGCCTTCCGCCAGACAGGATCAGCCAGAGCCTTCCGCCAGACAGGATCAGCCAGAGCCTTCCGCCAGACAGGATCAGCCAGAGCCTTCCGCCAGCCATGAGCAGCCAGATCCGTCAGCCGGCCATGAGCAGCCAGATCCGTCAGCCAGCCATGAGCAGCCAGATCCGTCGGCCAGCCATGAGCAGCCAGATCCGTCGGCCAGCCATGAGCAGCCAGATCCGTCAGCCAGCCATGAGCAGCCAGATCCGTCAGCCAGCCATGAGCAGCCAGATCCTTCAGCCAGCCATGAGCCGTCCAGCCAGGATCCGCCAGAGCCAGCCAGCCAGGATCCGCCATTGAGTCCGGTGCTGTCCCTTAGCCCGGTGCTGCCCCTTATCCCGGTGCTGCCCCTTAGTCCGGTACTGCCCCTTAGTCCGGTGCTGCCCTTAGTCCGGTGCTGCCCCTTAGTCCGGTGCTGCCCTTTAGTCCGGTGCCGCCCCTTAATCCAGTGGGGTTTAGTTGGGGGTGGTCATGTGGAGGAGGCTACGTAAGCGGGTAGTGACTTTGGTGGGGTGGGGACCACGGCCAGAGCCAGAACCACCGCCGAAGAGGTATGCCCACCCAGCCCTCCCTTGTTTAGCCTTATTGAGGCGCGGTCGCAGTCCGCGCCTTTAGGGGGTACTGTCACGCTCTGGCTCCGGGACTTTGTGTGTTGAGCCAGGGTGTGTTCGTTTCGTGGTGTTTTGTTTGGTTGGGTGGTTCTATGTGTTGTATTTCTTTGTTGGGTTCAATGACTCCCAATCGGAGGTAACGAGTGTCAGCTGTCGGCTCGTTATCTCTGATTGGGAGCCATATTTATCTGTATGTTTTCCTGTGGGTGTTGTGGGTTTTTGTTCCAGGTTCAGTCTTTGTCACTGTTGGACTTCACTATCGTCTTTTGTTTTGTATTTACGTGCTTTACTCATTAAAGTCATCATGTTCACTCAACGCGCTGCGTATTGGTCTGCTCCCTTTCAAGACGGTCGTGACAATAGGGGTTCCCATAACCCCTAAAGGATACTCCAGGAACCTTTTCTTTTTAGAGTGTAGCCTATTTTGAATGATTTTCTTTATTTCTGTATAGACAGGAGTAACCTAATTAGGCTAGACCTATATACATTTGGCAATTTTATTCAATTTACTTTAGAATAGTATAGAATAAAACTTTATTGTCCATCCAGGATGGACATTTTTCTTTGGCATCACCTTCCATTAAAAGGATCACATACAGTGGGGAGAACAAGTATTTGATACACTGCCGATTTTGCAGGTTTTCCTACTTACAAAGCATGTAGAGGTCTGTAATTTTTATCATAGGTACACTTCAACTGTGAGAGACGGAATCTAAAACAAAATCCAGAAAATCACATTGTATGATTTTTAAGTAATTAATTTGCATTTTATTGAGTGACATAATTATTTGATCACCTACCAACCAGTAAGAATGCCGGCTCTCACAGACCTGTTAGTTTTTCTTTAAAAAGCCCTCCTGTTCTCCACTCATTACCTGTATTAACTGCACCTGTTTGAACTCATTACCTGTATAAAAGACACCTGTCCACACACTCAATCAAACAGACTCCAACCTCTCCACAATGGCCAAGACCAGAGAGCTGTGTCAGGACATCAGGGATAAAATTGTAGACCTGCACAAGGCTGGGATGGGCTACAGGACAATAGGCAAGCAGCTTGGTGAGAAGCAACAACTGTTGGCGCAATTATTAGAAAATGGAAGAAGTTCAAGATGACGGTCAATCACCCTCTGTCTGGGGCTCCATGCAAGATCTCACCTCGTGGGGCATCAATGATCATGAGGAAGGTGAGGGATCAGCCCAGAACTACACGGCAGGACCTGGTCAATGATCTGAAGAGAGCTGGGACCACAGTCTCAAAGAAAACCATTAGTAACACACTACGCCGTCATGGATTAAAATCCTGCAGCGCACACAAGGTCCCCCTTCTCAAGCCAGCACATGTCCAGGCCCATCTGAAGTTTGTCAATGACTATCTGGATGATCCAGAGGAGGAATGGGAGAAGGTCATGTGGTCTGATGAGACAAAAATAGAGCTTTTTGGTCTAAACTCCACTCATCGTGTTTGGAGGAAGAAGAAGGATGAGTACAACGCCAAGAACACCATCCCAACCGTGAAGCATGGAGGTGGAAACATCATTCTTTGGGGATGCTTTTCTGCAAAGGGGACAGGACGACTGCACCGTATTGAGGGGAGGATGGATGGGGCCATGTATCGCGAGATCTTGGCCAACAACCTCCTTCCCTCAGTAAGAGCATTGAAGATGGGTCGTGGTTGGGTCTTCCAGCATGACAACAACCCGAAACACACAGCCAGGGCAACTAAGGGGTGGCTCCGTAAGAGGCATCTCAAGGTCCTGGAGTGGCCTAGCCAGTCTCCAGACCTGAACCCAATAGAAAATCTTTGGAGGGAGCTGAAAGTCCATATTGCCCAGCGACAGCCCCGAAACCTGAAGGATCTGGAGAAGGTCTGTATGGAGGAGTGGGCCAAAATCCCTGCTGCAGTGTGTGCAAACCTGGTCAAGACCTATAGGAAACGTATGATCTCTGTAATTGCAAACAAAGGTTTCTGTACCAAATATTAAGTTCTGCTTTTCTGATGTATCAAATACTTATGTCATGCAATAAAATGCAAATTAATTACTTAAAAATCATACAATATGATTTTCTGGATTTTGGTTTTAGATTCCGTCTCTCACAGTTGAAGTGTACCTATGAGAAAAATTACAGACCTCTACATGCTTTGTAAGTAGGAAAACCTGCAAAATCAGCAGTGTATCAAATACTTGTTCTCCCCACTGTACATATACATTCTCACATCATACACATTTAAACCAGTCAGTACATCATGTTGCATACACTAAAAACATAGAGGACATTGATACATTCACTCACAACCGACCGCTGTCCCAACTGTGCTAGATAGATAAGTACATATACTGATTTAATTTACTACATTTAGTAGTCCAAAAGCACAAGGAACATGGGCATTCTGAAGCGCCGGCAAGAGGGAAGCCTCTCGAACTGAGGGTGTAGAGGGTGGGAGGGGTCGCCAATCACAGCCAATGCCTTCTTTTTGGTTGCCTTGTGGAAAAGACTCCTCAAATGTGCCTGTGGTCAACCAATTACTTTGCTGGCTGTGTTTACTATTCTGGTCAATTTGCTTTTTCTCCTCACGCTCAGATGACCATACCAGACTGTCATATTGAATGTGAGGATGCTCTCCACCAAGCTGCTGTACACCCTTTCCAGAACACCCTGGCTGACCCCAAACCCCTTCAATTTCCTGATTAAAAACACACTCTAAAATGTAAAGGGGTTCTTCAAATTGAAACTGTGGGGGAACACCTATAAGTTCTTCAAATAACCCCTTTTAATGGATCCTCTAAGAACCTTTTGAAGAACCTTTTAGGGTACATTTTTTAACTACCCCCCACTCCCCTATGATTATTATTAATAATAATATGCATAACAATAACAACAATAACACAATATTTTAGTTGTCAGTGTTTATTATGATTTTAGTGGCAAAGCAAACTAAAAAAATCAAAATATGAGGTAAACTCCCAGCAGAGCCCAAGTCCAATGGGTGTTGATGTTAATGTGTGGATGTTCTCCGTTTCCATAGCCAGAATGATTTTGCAGTGCATGGTGATAGAACAGGTTTCCTGTTATATTCATCAGAGGTGTAGGGAGGGTGAAGTCTGTGAATCCCATATATAGAAATTATACAGATGTTTAACAAAACATGCACACAACAGTATTTATACCTTGGTTTTTGTGGTGAATGTGAATGAAAAAAACTGTTTTGATAATGGTTTTCATACACATACCTTGTCCATAATGTAGAGGCCTATTGGGTTTTCATTGAAGAGGTAAGGGAGGAGGATGGTACATGTGATCTGCATAACATACCAATACCAATTGACATACCTTTGTATGCCTCCTCGTCTGTATACCTGCAGACACAGACACAAAAGTGAGCAGTTCAGTCATCTGCACCCAATACAGCAGCCTTCAACATATTCTTATAGCATACATATTCTTACCTCTTTGTTGATTGATATCCATTGAATTGTGTCCATTTTCTGTTTTAGAAAGATTTGCACAAATATGAAAAGGTAGATGGTATCATCATAAAACAATAATAATTTAGATCATACAAGGGACAAACCTTACCTTAAATTGAGGAGACAGTCGTGAAGAGGGCACGACAAAGCCTATTCCCCCTCAGGAGACTAAAAAGATTTGGCATGGGTCCTCAGATCCTCAAAAAATTATACAGCTGCACCATCGAGAGCATCCTGACTGGTTGCATCACCGCCTGGTATGGCAACTGCTTGGCCTCTGACCGCAAGGCACTACAGAGGGTAGTGCGTACGGCCCAGTACATCACAGGGGCAAAGCTCCCTGCCATCCAGGACCTCTATACCAGGCGGTGTCAGAGGAAGGCCCTCAAAATTGTCAAAGACTCCAGTCACCCCTAGTCATAGACTGTTCTCTCTGCTACCGCACGGCAAGCGGTACCGGAGTGCCAAGTCTAGGTCCAAAAGACTTCTCAACAGCTTCTACCCCCAAGCCATAAGACTCCTGAACAGCTAATCATGGCTACCCGGACTATTTGCACTGCCCCCCCCACCCCATACTTTTTACGCTGCTGCTACTCTGTTAAGTATTTATGCATAGTCACTTTAACTCTACCCACATGTACATATTACCTCAACTACCTCAACTAGCCGGTGCCCCCGCACATTGACTATGCAACGGTACCCCCCTGTATATATAGCCTCCCTACTGTCACTTTATTCTATTGTATATATAGCCTCCCTACTGTCACTTTATTTTTACTTCTGCTCTTTTTTTCTCAACACTTTTTTGTTGTTGTTTTATTCTTACTTTTTTTGTTTAAAGTAAATGCACTGTTGGTTAAGGGCTGTAAGTAAGCATTTCACTGTAATGTCTGCACCTGTTGTATTCGGCGCATGTGACCAATAAAATTTGATTTGATTTGATTTGATTTGATTTGATCTTTACATTTTTCAGTTAAGTGCCTGAACCTGCTGTCCTTTCAAACTCAAATCCAAATGTTTCAGTTGGGCAGTTAGGTTCCTGCAAGAACCCCCACCAATTTATGAACTGACTTGTTGGAAAGGTGTCATCCTATGACGGTGCCACGTTGAAAGTCACTGAGCTGTTCAGTAAGGCAATTCTACTGCCAATGTTTGTCTATGGAGATTGCATGGCAGTGTGCTCAATTTTATACACCTGTCAGCAACGGGATTGGCTGAAATAGACAAATCCACTAATTTGAAGGGGTGTCCACATATATAGAGTATGTATGGTATTGTCTTAAAAATATATACATTGCTCAAAAAAATTAAGGGAACACTAAAATAACACATCATAGATCTGAATGAATGAAATAATCTTATTAAATACTTTTTTCTTTACATAGTTGAATGTGCTGACAACAAAATCACACAAAAATTATCAATGGAAATCAAATGTATCAACCCATGGAGGTCTGGATTTGGAGTCACCCTCAAAATTGAAGTGGAAAACCACACTACAGGCTGATCCAACTTTGATATAATGTCCTTAAAACAAGTCAAAATGAGGCTCAGTACTGTGTGTGGCCTCCACGTGCCTGTATGACCTCCCTACAATGCCTGGGCATGCTCCTGATGAGGTGGTGGATGGTCTCCTGTGGGATCTCCTCCCAGACCTGGACTAAAGCATCCGCCAACTCCTGGACAGTCTGTGGTGCAACGTGGCGTTGGTGGATGGAGCGAGACATGATGTCCCAGATGTGTTCATTTGGATTCAGGTCTGGGGAACGGGCGGGCCAGTCCATAGCATCAATGCCTTCCTCTTGCAGGAACTGCTGACACACTCCAGCCACACAAGGTCTAGCATTGTCTTGCATTAGGAGGAACCCAGGGCCAACTGCACCAGCATATGGTCTCACAAGGGGTCTGAGGATCTCATCTCGGTACCTAATGGCAGTCAGGCTACCTCTGGCGAGCACATGGAGGGCTGTGCGGCCCCCCAAAGAAATGCCACCCCACACCATGACTGACCCACCGCCAAACCGGTCATGCTGGAGGATGTTGCAGGCAGCAGAACGTTCTCCACGGCGTCTCCAGACTCTGTCACGTCTGTCACATTTGCTCAGTGTGAACCTGCTTTCATCTGTGAAGAGCACAGGGCGCCAGTGGCAAAATGCCAAACGTCCTGCACGGTGTTGGGCTGTAAGCACAACCCCCAACTGTGGACATCGGGCCCTCATACCACCCTCATGGAGTCTGTTTCTGACCGTTTGAGCAGACACATGCACATTTGTGGCCTGCTGGAGGTCATTTTGCAGGGCTCTGGCAGTGCTCCTCCTGCTCCTCCTTGCACAAAGGCGGAGGTAGCAGTCCTACTGCTGGGTTGTTGCCCTCCTACGGCCTCCTCCACGTTTCCTGATGTACTGGCCTGTCTCCTGGTAGCGCCTCCATGCTCTGGACACTACTCTGACAGACACAGCAAACCTTCTTGCCACAGCTCACATTGATGTGCCATCCTGGATGAGCTGCACTACCTGAGCCACTTGTGTGGGTTGTAGACTTCATCTCATGCTACCACTAGAGTGAAAGCACCGCCAGCATTCAAAGTGACCAAAACATCAGCCAGGAAGCATAGGAACTGAGAAGTGGTCTGTGGTCACCACCTGCAAAACCAGTCCTTTATTGGGGGTGTCTTGCTAATTGCCTATAATTTCCACCTGTTGTCTAATCCATTTGCACAACAGCATGTGAAATTTATTGTCAATCAGTGTTGCTTCCTAAGTGGACAGTTTGATTTCACAGAAGTGTGATTGACTTGGAGTTACATTGTGTTGTTTAAGTGTTCCCTTTATTTTTTTGAGCAGTGTATTTTAATGACAACATATTCACGTAGGATCTCACTTGGTGAAGGCCACAGGACTGAAAATTAATGAATCCAACAACCTCTGTCACTAGCAAACACAGTCATGGGTGGTACTAGTAACTCTAAAATTCACTAAAAAGGCACCCTGGGCAATATGCAAATAAGTCTTAAAACCCTACAGCAGGGTTATTCAATTACTATCCTGGAGGGACAAAACATTTCTGGTTTTGGAGTTTTGTATGGTTCGTCAAAGAACCATCCCATTTATGGTTCTTCAGAAACCCTAAAATGGTTCCCTTATGGCATCGCTCTCAAGAACATTATTTGGTTCCAACTTGCACCTTTTTTAAGAGTGTACTTTGGCTGATTTATGGTTCTTCAGAGATCCTAAAATGGTTCCCTTTTGGCATCGCTCTCAAGAACATTATTTGGTTCCAGCTTGCACCTTTATTTTTAAGAGTGTACTTTGGCTGCAGGCCTTAGGCAACTATGACTTTGAGACATTGGGGTCAATGTATGTATGGATTTATTTTTTCTACATGTTATTTGAATTTGTTTACTTCCTGCCATGGAAATATTGTACTCAATGTATAGGAACATTGTGGCTCAAGTACTTGTTTATGTGTCAGTACATTCAGTAGGAAGGGAGTAAACTGTGTGGAAATGAATGCATATTTCATACTACATGTCAACCAACTATAATGCATGCAAAGGTTTTAGTAGCTGTCCTCTTGTTCGGGTCAACAGCTGTATTTTCCTATGAAGTAGCATTGTTGACACTGGTGGTTGACAGACCATAAACATAATATATATTAATGGTTCTAAGATTTACATTACCTATTGACTTTGGAAAGCACAATATTATCTATAACTCCCTGAGTAATGAAACAACTGTTGAGAAACAGTCAGGCTGTTTGGTAGAAACTGTTGTTCTTGCCCACCAGCCCCTGCTTTTATGACAGGGGGTTTCTACAATTATTATTTTTTACCAAACAGCCTGACTGTTTCTCAAAGAATGGGATGGTTCTTTGACTGATGAGAGAGGAGAGCCCAGGACTGGGAATTGTTCCTTCTCTGTCTGCCTTAAATTGTTAAAAGTCTGATAGAAAACAACATAAATGCAGGTCTGGACTGTCTCCACTAATGACAGTAAATGACAGTGATTAAAACCCAGAGATGACTGAGGTAGATTGGTCTGACACATTGGAACATCACTGTGAATGTGTGTGTGTATGTGTGTGCTTGTGCGTGTGCGCATGTGTGTATGTTTCACCCATTGTCACCCTAAACACAGAGAAAGCAGAGTGAAGGGGCTTGAATATAAAAGAGATATTAACATAAAATTATGGTGTAGCATGGTGTCCCAGTGAGCAGGTTGTCTAAAATTGGATTGGGAAAATGAAAGGATAGAATAGGAACTGAGTGAAAGGACAGATAGTTTTTGTTTAATTTCTATAAAAAACAAGTTAGTGGATTGGGACTTATAAAGACTATTATTCCACAATTAGCTGTGAAATTATCAACTTATTTGGTTTTTACTGATGAATAAATTCACTCCATCATAACTTACTCTAAGAACCTTATAACTCATTTAATGTAACATTTATTGCCCTTCCTTAATTCTCCCTTTCTTTTTGGATACTGTACTATCTGGCATTTGAAATACAAAGTACAAAGACGGGAGAGGTTCATTGGGTTTATGGATTAGAGACATGTTCAGTGCGTTTTAGGAGGGGTGTGTGGGTACTTAGGAATGAGATTAAAGGTTGTAACGTCTACTCATTAAATATCAGTGGCTCCCGGGGGAAATCTCTCTCATTTTTCCCATTTCGTCCTTGCCTTGTTTAGTTTAAGTGCACATACATTCCTCAATAATGACAGCAGTGCTATATGTTGCTCTCTCACAAAATGGAAGTCAGCAAAGCAATGAAATAGTTTTTTTGGCGCAATTCTGTTTCGGGGGCGTCAAAAGGCACTGTTCACTACTACGTGAGCTCCTAAAAAATGGATGTACCAATCCCGGATTGCCCCTTTAAGATATATTTCAGCCAAACACTTAGTTCTTCCATTTGTTGTCATACAGTATGTTGTCATTTACACTATAAAGTCGTGGTATTGGTCTTCACAAAGTTCGCTGCTTCAGTGTTATGAGATATTTTTGTCAGATGTTACTATGGTATACTGAAGTATAATTACAAGCATTCCATAAGTGTCAAAGGCTTTTATTGACAATTACATTAATTTATGCAAAGAGTCAATATTTGCAGTGTTGACCCTTCTTTTTCAAGACCTCTGCAATCCGCCCTGGCATGCTGTCAATTAACTTCTGGGCCACATCCTGACTGATGGCAGCACATTCTTGCATAATCAATGCTTGGAGTTTGTCAGAATTTGTGGAGTTTTGTTTGTCCACCTGCCTCTTGAGGATCGACCACAAGTTCTCAATGGGATTAAGGTCTGGGGAGTTTCCTGGCCATGGACCCAAAATGTCGATGTTTTGTTCCCCGTGCCACTTAGTTATCACTTTTGCCTTATGGCAAGGTGCTCCATCATGCTGGAAAAGGCATTGGTCGTTACCAAACTGTTCTTGGATGGTTGGGCGAAGTTGCTCTCGGAGGATGTGTTGGTACCATTCTTTATTCATGGCTGTGTTCTTAGGCAAAATTGTGAGTGAGCCCACTCCCTTGGCTGAGAAGCAACCCCACACATGAATGGTCTCAGGATGCTTTACTGTTGGCATGACACAAGACTGATGATAGCGCTCACCTTGTCTTCTCCAGACAAGGTGTTTTCCGGATGCCCCAAACAATCGGAAAGGGGATTCATCAGAGAAAATGACTTTATCCCAGTCCTCAGCAGTCCAATCCCTGTACCTTTTGCAGAATATCAGTCTGTCCCTGATGTTTTTCCTGGAGTGAAGTGGCTTCTTTGCTGCCCTTCTTGACACCAGGCCATCCTCCAAAAGTCTTCGCCTCACTGTGCATGCAGATGCACTCACACCTGTCTGCTGCCATTCCTGAGCAAGCTCTGCACTGGTGGTGCTCCAATCCCGCAGCTGAATCAACTTTAGGAGACGGTCCTGGCGCTTCCTGGACTTTCTTGGGTGCCCTGAAGCCTTCTTCACAACAATTGAACCTCTCTCCTTGAAGTTCTTGATGATCCGATAAATGGTTGATTTAGGTGCAATCTTACTAGCAGCAATATCCTTGCCTGTGAAGCCCTTTTTGTGCAAAGCAACGATGACGACATGTGTTTCCTTGCAGGTAACCATGGTTAACAGAGGAAGAACAATGATTTCAAGCACCACCCTCCTTTTAAAGCTTCCAGTCTGTTATTCTAACTCAATCAGCATGACAGAGTGATATCCAGCCTTGTCCTCGTCAACACTCTGACCTGTGTAAACGAGAGAATCACTGACATGATGGCAGCTGGTCCTTTTGTGGCAGGGCTGAAATGCAGTGGAAATGTTTTTGGGGGATTAAGTTCATTTTCATGGCAAAGAGGGACTTTGCAATTAATTGCAATTCATCTGATCACTCTTCATGACCTCCTGGAGTATATGCAAATTGCCACCAACAAAACTGAGGCAGCAGACTTTGTGTAAATTAGTATTTGTGTCATTCTCAAAACTTTTGACCACGACTGTATATACAGAGTATGTGGACACCCCTTCAAATTAGTGGATTTGGCTATTTCAGACACACCTGTTGCTGACAGGGGAATAAAATCGAGCATACAGCCATGCAATCTCCATAGACAAACATTGGCAGTAGCATTCCCTTACTGAAGAGCTCAGTGACTTTCAACGTGGCACCTTCATAGGATGACACCTTTCGAACAAGTCAGTTCATCAAATTTCTGCCCTGCTAGAGCTTCCCCGGTCAACTGTAAGTGCTGTTATTGTGAAGTGGAAACGTCTAGGAGCAACAATGGCTCAGCCGCGAAGTGGAACGCCGACTGTGAGCCAGACCTAATCGCCCAACATCAGTGCCCAACCTCACTAATGCTCTTGTGGCTGAGTGGAAGCAAGTCCCCGTAGCAATGTTCCAACATCTAGTGGAAAGCCTTCCCAGAAGAGTGGAGGCTGTTATAGCAGCAAAAGGGGCACCAACTCCATATTAATGCCCATGATTTTGGAATGAGATGCTCGACGAGCAGGTGTCCACATACTTTTTGTCATGTAGTGTATTACCATTGATCTATACTGTTAAGGTTATCAAGTTGCACTCGATTACCAGCAACAGCACATAACTCCTGTCATCACTGTGCCTGGTCCGACATGCCATAGTTTTGATGATGTAGTGTACGTCCCCCCGACAAGTTTCACTGCCATTGAGGGGACATAGATCAACTTAGCCAGCCTAGTCTGGCCTTGAATGACCTGCTATTCTGAGCTGTCCAAGAAAACGAGACATCTTGCATCTTGCTGTTTTAAGAGCACCTATCATCTGGAATGATGAATTGTAGGATTTAATTTTAGATCACTTTCCAATACAGACGTGACAGAGCTTGTGTTGAGGTCTGTGTTGTGAGGGATGCTGGTTTTCTCTCATAGTGCTAAGGATTTTCATAACTTCCGTAGTAACGTACATTGCCTGTCTATGACAACCCAAACTGTAAACAAATCCAGAAATTCCGAAGTCTCACTGTCAAACATAACAAATAGCCTATGACTCATATCATCTACTAAATCTAGATCATTAAAAAGATAGAGACTGATTGAGACGTCTGTGGAAAGAATCACGTCTCTCCTTTAACCAAAACCTTTAGGCCAATAGCTGTCAAACATATTTCGGGAAATAACTTGTAAAATTAAACCTCTCTCAGGGGGAGCACATATAACATATGCACCAGTGGAGGCTCCTCGGAGGAAGAAAGGGAAGACCATCCTCCTCAGTGAATTTCATAAAAATTAAAATGGTAAAACATTAAAAAAGTTATCCTTTTTAGATAAAACTATACTAAATATATTCACGTCACCAAATAATTGATTAAAACACGCTGTTTAGCGATGAAGGTCTACAGTAGCCTCAACAGCACTCTGTAGGGTAGCACCATGGCGTAGCCAGAGGACAGCTAGCTTCTGTCCTCCTCTGGGTACATTTTCACTTTCAGTTTCACTTACTTAGGTAGCAAATGCAGAGCTAGTTTATCCTACTCAAACACCCTGCTCAAACAGAGGGATGATATGTTAGCTAGCTGGCTATGACTATCCAACACAACAATGGAACTCTTCCAAGTCAAGGTAAGCTTTTGGTTTCACTAATATATTGCCACAGGGGCCCGCCGGTGTAAGTGCTAAACTGCTTACTGAATGTACACTGTAACGTTACTGCATGATTGTAGCAGGTTTACTGACTCGTTAGTTCTATTAGCTATGTTGACTATGATGTTACTTTAGCTAATATGGTGACAACGATGTAGGCTGTGTGTAGTGGTTATGATATGGTTTGGCTTGGAAAGGTTTTTTCATCTGGTCACATACAGCTGATGTGTTGTGCATTGAAGTCCACAAGCGAAGGAAAAAGGTGAGAGAGGAGGCGAGCGCATAGATGCGAGAAGGAATATAACGTGGCTACTATGAAAGTGAACTGTGTTTACTCTTGATCAGGGGTGTATTCATTCCACCGATTCTGTAGAAAAAACGTTTCTTAAACGGAAGCAAACAGAACGAAACGGGGATAAACATACCTGAATTTGTCCAATAGAAACTCTTGTTTGCAACTGTTGGACTAATAATTACACCCTAGATCAGCTAGATGCAGGCAAGAGTGTGCAAGGCGGTGCATGTGTCACTGTCTGTCACCTCATATTTTACTCTCGACCTGTGTGCACTTAAACTTTCATTCATAGGTTGTAGCAAACTCATGATGGGTATAAGGAAAATTCGAGTATCATGTAGTAGCCTAAACCTATCGATGTTACATTGAATTGGGTGAACGGAATATGAATGACAGTCATTCAATATGATATAATAGAAATAAGGCCATGCCCTCCCTCATCTTAAACGCCACCGACCGCCACTGATATGCACGTAGGACTCAATAGCAGTTGAACATAGCTCCACCCTGTTTCTGGACTTCTAAGCCAAATTAAAGTAGATTGCGCCTATAATTACAAGGCATAGGCAAGTAGAGGACGATAATGTTGATTATATGGAAATTATTAGCTTGGTGTATTTGGCTGTATTACAGTGCAATGTAACGTTTCTTCAGTATGTTGTGTGTTCATGCTACAATGCTATGTGGCTAGGAGCCCGTAATCCAAGAGATTGTTGTAAGAACAAGATGTTTTGGAAATGTACCACACTAGAATTAACACAAAAATGTATCCATTCCATGACACATTTGAGTGAGTCATGTATGTTCTGGGAGATATTCACACACTGACCTCCCTCATGACATGCAAGTGAATCACAACATGCAATATAATAAACAGCATGCAATATAAAATTACTTTTATCATTGGTCTTCAGAAATAAAATGAAGGCAACATGAGTGGATCTGCTCCACTGGCTAAAATCAGGGAAATAATAGAGAGGGAATAAATAAACAAGACATTTTCATCACATTCTGGAAACCTGAAACATCAGGTCTGGCTAAACAAAGAAAATAAAAAAACAGGGAAGAAACATTATTCAAATTCTAGTATTATCATGCTGTGGTTTAATGCTTTGTGATGAGCTGTTTTAGTGAATAACAGAGAATTAAAGAGTAATATAAATTCCAGTCCTGTTCTTTAGATATATTCATTGTGTGGGGCGGCGCACAATTGGCACAGCGTCGTCCAGGGTAGGGGAGGGAATGGCCGGCAGGGATGTAGCTCAGTTGGTAGAGCATGGCGTTTGCAACGCCAGGGTTGTGGGTTCGATTCCCACGGGGGGGCAGTATGAAAAAAAAATATATATATATATAAAAAAAGAATAAAAAAAATAAATAAATAAATAAATAAAAGAATGTATGCACTCACTAACTGTAAGTCGCTCTGGATAAGAGCGTCTGCTAAATGACTAAAATGTAAATGTAAATGTCTCCTCTAGGCAATAAACTGTGAAAGAAAAGGTCATTTTTCTAAAATCCTATTACATTTATTAGCTTTTCTATTTTGCTTAGTAGGTCTCTTGCTCTTCTTCTTGGCAAAGAAAACTTTAAAACCGGTACTGTTGATTAAAGAGTTTAATATCTCAGTAGTGCTCCGAGGTAAAAAAATTAATTCATAATTAGTTCTGCCAAGTTAGATACGAATCATAACAATTAGTGGAAAACATGTTTTCACATTGCTTGTGGCCCTCTCCTCCTGAGTCCAAAAGTACCTCCAGGCCTCCAACCAATCACATGCTCTGCAAAGACAGCACCACAGCAAACTTTTGAAAATTAACTACTTACTCACTGTTTGAAGCATATACGGAATATGACTTTCTTGAGCTCTGACACAGACATATTTAGAAAACACACTGCAATGCCATCAGTTTACATATTTTATAATCTAAACAGAAGACATTGAGAATGTCTTCCATGAAGGCTATGTTTGCTTGAGTGTGGCATGTTCTCTTGACCATATTGTGTCACAAATACAGGGCACTTCTCTTGACAGCACTTAATTTAGGATAGCGTGTTACTGTTATTTCACTACTAAAATTAATAATTGTTTAATGTACAGTCTGGGCCTTTTATGACCCAATGTGTTGTGAGTTAACTGAGGACAATACACGAACACAACATCATAGCATCTAGTGTACTTTGTCCTGATCTCACATTTCTCAATTGCACTCTATTGGGGATATCTCAGAACACAAAGGGTCAGAACTAAACCACAAAAGTGCACCACCGTAGGGAATACTGAGGAGACTAAATGTATGTCAGGAAAATTGCATCTGTGCTTTTCATGGAAGTCCAGCGAGAGTAGGCTACCCCATATAGACAGGGTACGGTATTCCGAAATCCCAGGCCGAAATCCGACAGTACTATTCATCCTCCCTCCACTCCACCCCAGCTGTGCTCGTGACGGGAAACACAGTACACTGGTCAGTAATTATCCTCTTCTCACAAATGAGGTGATCAGACCTCCATGTCCCTCCTTGTCCTCCTTATCAGCCCTACCACACAGTGAGAGAGGAGGGGAGGGGAGGACCGTTACAAACAAAACATGTCAAATTTGCAGTTTTCACATGTTGAGCTTTAATTTCACACGTGAAACAATATTTTCACAATAATTACATTTAGAGTTCACATTTTAAAGGGATACTTCGGCATCTACTTCCCCAGAGTCAGAGGAATTTGTGGATACCATTTTTACATCTCTGTGTCCAGTATGAAGGAAAGTTTTGCGAGCCAATGCTAACTAGCGTTAGCGCAATGACTTGAAGTCTAAGTCTATGGGTATCTACTAGCATGCTAGCAGATACCCAGGAGAATATGTCTCACCCACTTTGGATCAAGGTTACGGACAGCTGTGAGATCTTGATCCAGTTGGCTAACAGCTTGAAAACACAGAAGGAAGGCCACCACAGAAGGAAACACAGAAGGAAACTCCAAGTAGAAAACTGGAGTGATTCAGCTGCCAACATTGTCCTGTTGAGTTCAATGCTGTGTGGAGTACAGTGTTGTACAGTCTGGTAGCAATTATCATTGGTCACCCAAATTGCCGTTGAGTTCTCAATTTCATCCTGAACCCGACGGGACCCAACGGGTTCGGACTTGAAACATGCATATCTGTGACATCCACATATTGTCTCTCTCTCCTCCTCCTTTTCAGCTGCAGGAGCAGGAGCAGGCACAGGCTGCAGTGTGTATTGCACTGTCCAGGGTGCCGAAGCTGCTATCTAATTACAGTTATTAACTAGCTAACTAGTTATTAACCTTGGGTAAGCCCAGCCGTGCGTGTGTGCCACTGCCAAACAGGTGTTAGATGAAAAGGTTTGTTCTTATATTATTTGTATGATTATTAAGTACTACTAACAAATTATAAGAAATCCCAGAGATTCTGTTCTAACAAAAAAAGGTTAAAGTCTTTATTAGCCTAAAGATTAAACACAGTCGCATTCCTACAATTGACGACATGTTGCAGTTTATTTGTTTAATTATTCAAGGCTCTCTTTGTTATTTCAATTTAAAACTAAGCTGATGATGATATTAGCCTACTTATTATTATAATGATGATGATGATAATGATGATGATGATAAGAATAACAACAAAAATATGCAAGAGATCAAGAAGGAGAGGAGCGAGTGCTGCGTGACCCATGTGTGTAAAGGTAGGCTTATTATAAAAATAAAAATTAATCTGACCGTTTGGAACAGCATAAACAATAATGAATAAATTATGAGAAATCACAGATAATATTTTCCTAGTGAAAACAATTATTCAAATCTTTATTACAACATGGCAAAGTGTAAAAACAGTGGAATTCCTGAAATTGCTTTATCCGACATAGGTTACATGTTGTGGTTGCATGAGGTAGTTGGAGCTCACGGAATCAAACACACACTTAAAACAGGCAACAGAAGCAGCATCTGTCTAATTTCCAAAGATATACAGTATATGGATGTTTTATAAACCCAGAGTCCACAACAGTTGTTGATTATATTCAAGTTGGGTTTTCCCCTCTCCTCACGTTCCATAGACAAGGCAAGGGCTTTCCCTTTCTCTCACTCCGGTCGCTGCCGTCTCTGCCGCGTTGTTGTCAACACCAGTGTAAATGAATAGCCTACTGTTAACTTACACAAAA
This sequence comes from Coregonus clupeaformis, assembly GCF_020615455.1. Taxonomy (NCBI): domain Eukaryota; kingdom Metazoa; phylum Chordata; class Actinopteri; order Salmoniformes; family Salmonidae; genus Coregonus; species Coregonus clupeaformis. The sequence goes on from NC_059194.1 coordinate 32,119,283, forward strand.
TAACAACATGGTCTAAGGAGAGGTGCAGCCGTTTTTTTTTTTTAATCTAGCTTTTTTTCGGGTTTGGGCTCATTACATTTCTGTGATGTCAGACCGGGGCTCGGGCTTCAGCTCATCGGGCTTGGGTCAGACCGGACTCTAATTTTTGGGCCCGATGAGAACTCTAAATTACCCCCTTAAAATTGCCACTTAATGGAAAAGATGCAGATATTCAAAATCAAATAGTTGTCTGTCCTGGGCTTAATTTTTATCAGATTTAGATCAATAAAATGACATGAGCCTCATGAGGGATCAGAATCTTTCGGATTACCTACTTTTCTACCTAGCTACCATCTTACATAAGTCACATGCAGACAGACCAATAGATAGGGTCCATGCAATGGTTCATTTTCCTCACCTATGCAAAACTATATAAGGAAAAATACCATGAGATTCTATCTATACTATGGTTATGGAAACAATTAAAGGGGCCATGAGTCTTTGAGGCTTACTGTATGTAACCAAAACCTCTACAAATGGCCCCCTGATCCTCACCAGAGTCTCATCACAGACCATTATTATAATACTATAGGATGTTATTACAGAGATGCCATAGTAATACCTCTAGTCAAATCCATCCCTACAAGACCAGCTGGTCTTTATTCTCTGATGAGACACATAGCAGCAATGGCGATTTAATTCCAGTCTCATTCTTTCAAACTCAGCAGTACCATTAGAGAGGAAAGTCTAGACAGTTCAGATAATGGAAATCTTTCCAGACAATGGCAGAATTTCCAGGATATATTTGATATTTGACTTATGCTTTTTCACACGAAAAGTCATTAATAAGAACTCCAGATTAATGAAATTGAATATCCACTTAATTTATCCCGTTCGCATGCAGCTCCTAAAAGCCAATGTTCCTTGAAATGAGCTGTTCCTCTGTCTATCACATAGAGCATTGATCCATTACCTGCATTCAAATTGAACGACACTTTTTTATTTTAATTAGGAAAAACAGCTTAATAAGCACACGAAGAGAGAGAACAGGTGAGAGAAAGGGAGATAAAGAAAGCGAGAAAGAGAGAGAGAGAGAGAGGACTCATGCAATAAAGCTCAGCTGTTTATCCTCATTTGTTTCTGATAAAATGAGTCGATTAATTGCTTTCAGAAAGTCACCAAGCCGGAGATAGGAGGCAGAACAGAGAGCATGCTTCATTCAGCAGTCCTCAGCTGTCACGTTCGTCGAGGAGTGAAGGAGACCAAGGCGCAGCGTGTCCAAGAAACATGACTTTATTTGAGTAAAGCACGTAATACAAAACAAAAGACGACTCAATGAAGTCCACGGTACACTGACCGAAACGGAACAAAAACCCACAACCCACATGAGAACACAAACAGTTTAAATATGGCTCCCAATCAGAGATAACGAGCCGACAGCTGACACTCGTTACCTCCGATTGGGAGTCACACGACACTACAAATAACTCACCCAAAACACAACCAAACGAATACACCCTATACAACAAAACCCAACAAAACAAATACACCCTGGCTCAAATACAAAAGTCCCGGAGCCAGAGTGTCACAGTACCCCCCCCTAAAGGTGCGACCTCCGGGCGCACCAGCATACAGTCTAGGGGAGGGTCTGGGTGGGCGTCTGTCCACGGTGGCGGTTCTGGCCCTGGTCGTGGTCCCCACCCCACCTTAGTCACCACCCGCTTCCCTAGCCTCCTCCACATGACCACCCTCCAACTTACCCCACCTGGATTTAGGGGCAGCACCGGGCTAAGAGGCAGCACCAGGATAAGGGGCAGCACCGGGCTAAGGGACAGCATCGGGCTAAGGGACAGCACCGGACTCAATGGCGGATCCTGGCTGGCTGGCTCTGGCGGATCCTGGCTGGACGGCTCTGGCGGATCCTGGCTGGACGGCTCATGGCTGGCTGAAAGATCTGGCTGCTCATGGCTGGCTGACGGATCTGGCTGCTCATGGCTGGCTGACGGATCTGGCTGCTCATGGCTGGCTGACGGATCTGGCTGCTCATGGCTGGCTGACGGATCTGGCTGCTCCTGGCTGGCCGACGGATCTGGCTGCTCATGGCTGGCTGACGGATCTGGCTGCTCATGGCTGGCTGACGGATCTGGCTGCTCATGGCTGGCTGACGGATCTGGCTGCTCATGGCTGGCGGAAGGCTCTGGCTGATCCTGTCTGGCGGAAGGCTCTGGCTGATCCTGTCTGGCAGAAGGCTCTAGCGGCTCCGGTCTGGCGGACGGCTTTGAAGGCTCATGGCAGACGGGCGGCTTTGCAGGCTCAGTACAGATGGCCAGTTCAAGCGCCTTAGGGCAGATGGGCAGTTCAGGCCCCGTTGGGCAGACGGCAGACTCTGGCCGTCTGAGGCGCACCGTAGGCCTGGTGCGTGGTGCCGGAACTGGAGGTACCGGGCTGAGGACACGCATCTCAGGGCTAGTGCGGGGAGAAGCAACAGGGCATGCTGGACCCTGGGGACGCACATAAGGCCTAGTGCGGAGAGCAGGAACAGGGCATGCTGGACCCTGGGGACGCACATAAGGCCTAGTGCGGAGAGCAGCAACAGGACGCACAGGACTCGGGGAACACACAGGAGGCTTGGTGCGTGGTGTAGGCACTGGTGGGAAAAGGCTGGAGACACGCACCATACAGCTAGTGCGTGGAGGAGACACAGGGCTCTGCAGACGTACAGGAAGCCTAGTGCGTGGTGTAGGCACTGGTGGTACTGGGCTGGAGCGGGGAGGTGGCGCCGGAAATACCGGACCGTGCAGGCTTACTGGCCCCCCTTGAGCACTGAGCCTGCCCAACCTTACCCGGGTTGATGCTCCCCGTCGCCCGACCAGTACGGGGAGGTGGAATAACCCGCACCGGCCTATGTGGGCGAACCGGGGACACCATGCGTAAGGCTGGTGCCATGTAAGCCGGCCCGAGGAGACGCACTGGTGGCCAGATGCGTTGGGCCGGCTTCATGACATCCGGCTCAACGCTCAATCTAGCCCGGCCGATACGTGGAGCTGGAATGTACCGAACCGGGCCATGCCTGCGTACAGGAGACACCATGCGCTCTACTGCGTAACACGGTGTCTGCCCGTACTCTCGCTCTCCACGGTAAGTCCAAGGAGTAGGCGCAGGTCTCCTACCTGACTTCGCCACACTCCCTTTAAGCCCCCCCCCAAGAAATTTTTGGGTAGTACCCACGGGCTTCCAGCCTTGACTCCGTGCTGCCTCCTCATACCGCCTCCTCTCGGCTTTAGCTGCCTCCAGCTCTTCACGAGGGCGGCGATATTCTCCCGGTTGTGCCCAAGGACCCTTTCCATCCAGTATCTCCTCCCATGTCCATGAATCCTTGATAGGCGTCCATAAATCCTGTGTAGGTAGGTCCTGTTGCCGCTTGACACGCTGCTTGGTCCTTTTACGGTGGGTTTTTCTGTCACGTTCGTCGAGGAGTGAAGGAGACCAAGGCGCAGCGTGTCCAAGAAACATGACTTTATTTGAGTAAAGCACGTAATACAAAACAAAAGACGACTCAATGAAGTCCACGGTACACTGACCGAAACGGAACAAAAACCCACAACCCACATGAGAACACAAACAGTTTAAATATGGCTCCCAATCAGAGATAACGAGCCGACAGCTGACACTCGTTACCTCCGATTGGGAGTCACACGACACTACAAATAACTCACCCAAAACACAACCAAACGAATACACCCTATACAACAAAACCCAACAAAACAAATACACCCTGGCTCAAATACAAAAGTCCCGGAGCCAGAGTGTCACATCAGCCCTCAGTCACTGAGTGTCCCTTCATAAAGTACTGTGAAAGAAAGCATAGAACATCAATTGCTGTGAGCAGATGCTGAATATGAAATAGAAATGCATATGACAACACAACCATAGCCATGTTTAAGTGGAATACTTGTAACCATGTCTCCTCCATTATTAGACCACAGATTGGGCAGATGCCCCTGTACTACTCAACACTACTCAGCAGCGAGAGTATTCTGTTGACTAAACACTTGTACATGCTGACTCAATCAGACCTGCAGAATGGAATTCATTGTGTTGAAACCAGAGATGGACCTGGATTAAAATAAATGTTTGATCAACTGCTCATTTGTGGAGAACAGAACATGCTGAGTCACCATTGCAGTGCGGACGGATGAAAGGAAACAATGAGAGGTGTATTAACTAATTTGGAGTCAATCCATGATGCTTTGATTACATCTCACAGGTTTGATGATGCCCATTGTTCAACATATACCGTACATTCACATACACACACCGGTTTGCAAGCACACACACACACAGTATATACAAACACCCTCAAGCTCACTCACAAAAACTCACAAGTTCACATTTCTTTTCATGGAACAGGAGTAAACTCTGAAATTCTTATTTATGAAAAAATGAAAATTAGAAATAGAAAGACGAGAAATAAATACACAGTAATATAATACTATGCCATTTAGCAGACGCTTTTATCCAAAGCGACTTACAGTCATGTGTTCATACATTTTTATGTATGGGTGGTCCCGGGGATCGAACCCACTATCCTGGCGTTACAAGCGCCATGCTCTACCAATTGAGCTACAGAGGACCACAGTGAATACCGAATAACAATAATGAGTAAAAATAACATGGCTATATACAGGGAGTACCAGGGGTACGAACAATTGAGGTAGCTATGCACTGTACATGTAGGTAGGGGTAAAGTGACTAGACAACAGGATAGATAACAAACAGTAGCAGCAGCATATGTTGTGAGTGAGTGTGTGTGTGTGTGTGTGTGTGTGTGTGTGTGTGTGTGTGTGTGTGTGTGTGTGTGTGTGTGTGTGTGTGTGTGTGTGTGTGTGTGTGTGTGTGTGTGTGTGTGTGTGTGTGTGTGTGTGTGTGTGTGTGTGTGTGTGTGTGAGCTGTAGCAGCAGCGTATGTGGAGCAGTAGCAGCAGCGTATGTGGTTTGTGGCTGGAGTCTTTGACCATTCTTTGGGCCTTCCTCTGACACCGCCTGGTATAGAGGTCCTGGATGACCTCTATACCAGGCGAGTCAGGAAGTCCACAATCCAGTTGCAGAGGGAGGTGTTCAGACCTAGGGTCCTGAGCTTAATGATGAGCTTGCAGGGGACTATGGTGTTGAATGCTGAGTTGTAGTCAATGAACAGCATTCTTACAGCATTTTACCTACTGCCCTCCTCCTTTCGTTTTACCCGAGTCTGCCGTCCAGTGTTGACGATGCATAGAAAAACCAGCGAGATTCAGCCACGACTGAGAAAACATTATATTACAGTTTTTCAGGTCCCATTGATAGGATAGTCTCGAACGGAGCTCATCCAGTTTGTTCTCCAGTTATTGCACGTTCGCCAATATAACAGAGGGCAATGGCGGTCGCTCACCTGCCTCTCTCTCGCCGTTGCTTCCTCTTTCAAGTCACGGGGAAGAGAGCCTGGTCCGGAGTAAGCAGAATGTCCAGAGCTGCTGACTTTTTGAAGTAGACATTTTCGTCCAAATCTGTTCTGAGCTGTTTTTGGTAATTGGAAATGATGGCGGAGACATTATGTACAAAATAAGTTACGATCAGCAAAAAACACACAGAATAGCAGAATTGGTCAACATCATTGATTTTTTCCCCCCTCTGGTAGAGATGCAGAATTGAGATCTGAAAAAACGTAAACATAATAATTGGGCCGTTTTGCACACACACAGACACACACACACACGGCTGCTATCCACTGCAGTGCCATCTCATCTGGCCTGCTTTCTCTGTTCCTTCCATTTCTCTCTTCCTCCCCTGTTCCTCCCCTGTTCCTCCTCCTCCCCTGTTCCTCCTCCTCCTCTGTTCCTCCCAGCTGAAGGATCTCAGGACACTTAACATTTCTCAGGATGAAAATATCTCCCTACTCACTGAGGCTTGGCGATGGACGATGTCTAGAGAGCTATCTGCTGCTCTACTTTATTTGGGGATTTATTTACAAACTTCCATAAAAAGTCCTCTTCTTCTTTTGAGAGTCGTCCATGATGCTGTTTCTCAAATCAAATGCCATGGAGAGTCATTTCTCTGTGTGTGATGACCAGGAACGATCCAAGAAACACAGAGGTCACATCCATGGAAAGTTACAACAAACTTGTATTGCATCCAAAATGGCACCCTATTCCATACAAAGTAAACGACTTTCTACCAAAGCCCTGTGGGAGAATATGGTGCCCAAAAGAGAATAGTTTGTCATTACAGACTCTTGGTTCTCTGATCTGGAGCATCCACAGATCAGCTCCAACCCCATGACCCCTACAGCAGCAGCGATCAGGTATAAGGGCTGCAGGCGTGTCTCCTGACCTATAATTCTTGAAGCCATACTGTATGTGTGACGTCTCTCAAGGATTATGACTTATCATAGTGTCTGCTGAGTTGTTTGAGTTTGAACACAACAATACTTCTAGAACAGCAGTAAGTCATTCACAGCCATCCAGGCTTATGATTATCTACAGTCCAGTCAGACCAGCAGCCTCAGCAGATTGATGATTATTACTGATTATTGACTATCCAGTAAAGATATGGTTGATGCCCACACTCTGTTACAGCACCCTACGGTTGTGATTAACTATGGCAGCCAAAACATATAGCCTATGAATACAATCTCCACCTTAGGGACCAATAACTCTGTCCTGTGGGTAGAATCTCTGCTCTCAAACGTAATCTATTCTTGCCAGTCAGCAACTGTGAGTCTAATAACCAATATGCCAACACAGCACACCATAACCTGCGTGATCATCATTATTGATCCCTCCCTCTACAGGTGTACCAGTAAAGATTCTTGTTTACTAGGCCATGTCCTGTGTATTGGGGCAGTACGAAGGAGAGCTGGCAGGGCACTCTATTAGCACTCTATTCCCTATATAGTAGATTACTTTTGACCTGAGCCCTGTGGGTCCTGGTCAAAAGTAATGCAATACAAAGTGAATAGGGTGATATTTGGACCAATGAGAGATTCAGAACAAAAGCTTCACTTCAACACTTTCAAGTGTGCCAAAATTCAGCAACTAGACAGTCCAAGCAGCCCTGTTTCTTTGTCCAGCAGTGCGACAATGCCTTTTTGGAAGAATCTGCACTTGGGGAATGAATGTGTTTTAGTTGGGGGGCCTAATTGGATGGGACAGTGAAGCATTTTTTCTTATTTTGGCTCTATACTCCAAAAGTTTGGATTTGAAATCAAGGTTAAAGTGCAGACTGTCAGCCTTAATCTGAGGGTATTTTCACCTCCCCCCATCCATTTTAGGGGAGCAAAAGTATTGAGGGGGGGGGGGGGTGAGTGCTAAGCTGACATATGGAATTGTTTTAAGATGATCATTCTATGGATCATTTAGCTATTTGATTCTGAATTTTAGGACCCCTTTAGGTATCCATATATTTGATAAAATATTGATTTTGGTCTTTACTACTAAAGCCCATAGAAACGCATTGAATAAAACATGTATAAATGGCAAAAAGGACAGTAAAGCAATAAATCATAAGCTTTTAGCAGACACTCTTATTCTGAGTGACTTACAGTTAGTGAGTGCCTACATTTTCATACTGGCCCCCCGTGGGAAACGAACCCACAACCCTGGCGTTGCAAGCACCATGCTCTACAAACTGAGCTACAGGGGACTACGTTTTGTTACGTCTGGCCTACAGCAAATCTAGGAGATATAAAAAAACTCAGGAAATATATATAAATATTTTTTACACATATTTAAAGTAGTAAAAAGTTAAGTATTTGGTCCCATATTCATAGCACGCAATGACTACATCAAGCTTTTGACTACATATTTGTTGGATGAATTTGCTCCTCTGTAGCTCAGCTGGTAGAGCACGGCGCTTGTAACGCCAAGGTAGTGGGTTCGAACACCGGGACCACCCATACACAAAAAAAATTATGCACGCACGACTGTAAGTCGCTTTGGATAAAAGCGTCAGCTAAATGGCATATTATTTATATTATTACTGTTTGTTTTGGTTGTGTTTCAGATCATTTTATGCCCAATAGAAATGAATGGTAAATAATGTATTGTGTCATTTCTGAGTCACTTTTATTGTAAATAAGAATATAATATGTTTCTAAACACTTCTACATGAATGTGGATGTTACCATGATTACGGATAATCCTGAAAGAATCGTGAATAATGATGAGTGAGAAAGTTACAGATGCACAAATATAGAGTATAGAGCCAAAAAAAGAAACAATGCTTCACTGTCCCAATAATTTCGGAGGGTACTGTATTTGTTGCAGCCCTGACCTTGGACACCTGATTCAATTAGTCAACTAATCATCAAGGCCTTGACCAGTTGAATCAGGGGTGTCAGTTCAGGGCTTTACAGTTAGTGAGTGCATACATTTTTCATACTGGCCCCTGTGGGAAACGAACCCCCACCCTGCTGTTGCAAGCGCCATGCTCTACAAACTGAGCTACAGGGGACCTATTTTGAATGGGACTGAATTGTGTGTCCCCACAAGGTTGCTGTACAAGACTGTGTGTGTGTGTGTGTGTGTGTGTGTGTGTGTGTGTGTGTGTGTGTGTGTGTGTGTGTGTGTGTGTGTGTGTGTGTGTGTGTGTGTGTGTGTGTGTGTGTGTGTGTGTGTGTGTGTGTGTGTGTGTGTGTGTGTGTGTGTGTGTGTGTGTGTGTGTGTGTGTGTGTGTGTGTGTGTGTGTGTGTGCGTCTGTGCGTCTGTGTGTCTGTGTTTGTGCCAAACGGCCCAATTCTGCATCTCTACCAGAGGAAATGAAAAATCAATGATGTTGACCACTTCAGCAGGTGATCCCTGTAATTGCATGGATGCCCCCTGGGTATCTCTGCCTCTACCTCTTCTCCTGATTCTGCCTGCTGTTTACCTGAGTTTGACAGAATGCCCCAGGCAGAAGGATGTGTTTACGAGTTCATACCAACTGCAGAGAATTAGGGAAGCTTTCTGGGAAACTAAGGGCATCTGACCCTGTCATGATGCCATTTTGGTTCTTTGAAACTCCATAACAGTTCTGTTCCACGAGCTGGCTAGTGGTCCAGTTCTAGTGTGTGTTTCCAGTGTTATTTTGCATTGTTTGTTCTGTCTGGGTTTTTGTAGTTTTAATGACTTTTATTTGTAGTTATTCACTTTTGTCTCAGGTCCACATTAATCTCGAAGCGATTGAAAAGCTGAACGTGCACATTAAACTAAATACAAACAGTACTAGAGTATTCTGAATCATTATTGTTTCTTTAGTTTCTTGCTTTGAATTTACAACAGTATACAAACCCATACAATCTGGGCTCCTGGAGTAGAAAATGACAGATTGCGATTCTGCGGAGAGATGATCAATTCATAATGGATATTATGAGTAGCTTTTAGCTGAAAGCCTAATGACAAATCTAATGTCACTTTATAGCACCTCATTGACAAACACACACAAAAGGCATCCTTTTCCAATGCTGCCCCTTTTACAGTGCTGCTTGATGCCAGCCGTTCATTTCATTCATTTTCTAAAAGTCTAACTGTTCACTAGCACTCAGTTTGAATCATCCAATCATTGTGTATATATAAGATACAGACAACCTGTCATTCATCTCCAAGCAGTTAGAGCCTACAGGTAATGCAACACATTCCAAGATCTAACAACATATTTTCTTTGATCAGCAATGTTCTTGAGAAACCATATGGTAAATCTCTGAACTTTTGCATTGGGTGAGTCGGTTAAGTCTATGATCCAAACATTTACATTTTACCAGGTAAATTGACTGAGAACACGTTCTCATTTACAGCAATGACCTTGGGAATAGTTACAGGGGAGAGGAAGGGGGATGAATGAGCCAATTGGAAGCTGGGGAAGATTGGGTGGCCATGACAGGCAGACACAGGGCAATGTCCCCAATCACTGCTCTGGGGAATTGGGAATTGCCTCCTACGGGAAGTGCCTCCTACTGGCCCTCCAACACCACTTTGAGCAGCATCTGGTCTCCCATCTAGGCACCAACCCCACTTAGCTTCAGAGGCAAGCCAGCATTGGGATGCAGGGTGGTATACTGCTGGCAAAAAATTGACTGATATGATGTTATTGTAACAGCTTCATTTGCATTTACAGTTTTTTTTTATCGCTTTGGTATTATTTTCACAAGTATGTGGTAAAATTGAACAACTCTTAGTACAAACTCAAAACAGATAATCAAAAAGGCTGTTTTTTCTAAACATTAACCACATTTTCAATTGACTAAGTACAACACACAAAATCACACAGTAACTTTTTCACAAAACCTAATCAGTGTTTCGTCTAGAAATACCTTTCATATAAAGTAATTGCCTTTCACAATGCTCTGCTCACAATCCTTTTCATATGGTTCTCTTCTCATTTGCTTAAATACATTTGACCATCACTTAATTCAACTGCGCTTAATGGTTAATCACTTAACTGTTCGGTAAACCTATAGATTTTAAACTGGTTTGTCTACTATAAAGTATATGGATTTTGAGAACTACAGAAATAAAATGTTTATCTATAAAGTATAAACATCTAAATTGCATGTATGATACATGATAACCATACATAATGACTACTTTTTATTGCTAATTGATTTCACATAGTGGTAATCACAATTGGTCACCATATGAAATGGTGTGTGAACACTTGCAATTTCTTTCAACATGGAGCAGGTTAGACAGCAAGGGAGAGGAAGAAATCAAAGAGCTTGTGGACAAGGGGCCCGTCTGAGAGGTGGGCATGGGCCCCGTTAAAGAGGTCAAAGAGGTGGGCATGGGCCCCATCAAAGAGGTCAAAGAGGTGGGGATGGGCCCCGTCAAAGAGGTCAAAGAGGTGGGGATGGGCCCCGTCAAAGAGGTCAAAGAGGTGGGCATGGACCCCGTCAAAGAGGTGGACATCAGAGAGAGGGGGGCAGACGACAGGGAACTGTTGTGTCTAATGATGTCCGGGCCATCGTCATTGACCATGTGGTAAACAGAGGCCTTACCATGGCAGAGGCTGCCAGATTAGTTCACCCCAATCTGAAAAGATCAACTGTCAATTTGAGAACTTTTCGCCAAGAAAACCGGAAAGTCTGCAGGATATGCACAATGCTTTACCATTACATTTACAGTAAATTACAAATTGTAATAAATGATAAAAAAAATTATAATATATAAATATATAATATATAAATTATCAAAACATGTCACAGTATTCTTACAGTATGATCTATTGACAATATACTCTGTTCTACTCTCAGAATTGACAGAAGACCCCATGGTGGTGGCCGTGTGCTGACCGACCAGCAGGAGTGGGCAGTGGTGGAAATGGTGAGGGCCAGGAATGATATACGGCTGTCCGAAATAAAGCAGGCCATTGAGGAGAACGATGACACCTTTGCCAATGTGGCATCCATCAGCCTACCAACAATCACCCGCCTTTTGAAGAGGCACCAGGTATCTATGGAACACATTTACCTGTTGCCTTTAGAGAGAAACAACGACTGGGTGAAACAACTGCGGGTCGAGTATGTTTAGGTACCGCACTATATACTGTATTACTGTTACTATTTGATGCACATACTACTTCACAATATCATATTGGAACTATACTGTAAAAATAACTAACCAAAATATATTTTTTGAGGGTGAAACACCACAAGCATATCTTTGTTGATAAATCGGGCTTCAACCTGGCCATAACTCGGCGCTGTGGACAGAACATCATCGGCCAATGGGCGAACGTCCAAGTGCCTGGATAACGTATGTGGACAACCCTTCAAATTAGTGGATTCAGCTACAGTGAGGGAAAAAAGTATTTGATCCCCTGCTGATTTTGTACGTTTGCCCAATGACAGTCTATCATTTTAATGGTAGGTTTATTTGAACAGTGAGAGACAGTATAACAACAACAAAATCCAGAAAAACGCATGTCAAAAATGTTATAAATTGATTTGCATTTTAATGAGGGAAATAAGTATTTGACCCCTCTGCAAAACATGACTTAGTACTTGGTGGCAAAACCCTTGTTGGCAATCACAGAGGTCAGACGTTTCTTGTAGTTGGCCACCAGGTTTGCACACATCTCAGGAGGGATTTTGTCCCACTCCTCTTTGCAGATCTTCTCCAAGTTATTAAGGTTTCGAGGCTGACGTTTGGCAACTCGAACCTTCAGCTCCCTCCACATATTTTCTATGGGATTAAGGTCTGGAGACTGGCTAGGCCACTCCAGGACCTTAATGTGCTTCTTCTTGAGCCACTCCTTTGTTGCCTTGGCCGTGTGTTTTGGGTCATTGTCATGCTGGAACAGTGGCGGCTCCTGAAAGAATTCTCAGGGGGGGCAATTTTTCTGATGATTTAGGTGACCTACACACATTTAAAAAAAGATATGTCCAGCAACAACATGAAGACAGGGGCAGCATATAAGTCAATACCAGAAGCATTTATTGACTGATCTCAAAAGTGTTGGCTTACAAAAGCAAAATAAGTTATCACAGTAAAAATAATCAAGGGTGTTCTTTCACATTCCTCAACACTGCATAAACAATATGCATTTCCATAAAACACCTCATCTAATTGTGCCACAAAGTTGACAAGTCCAAGAAAAATACCAGGGTTGGTGGAGCCCTCAGTTTCATCTTTGCCTCGCAAAGCTAACTCAAACACTCCGCAAAAACTTCACACACTGGATTAGCCGGCTGAGGATGTGGCGGTTCTTGCTAACCTCATCGTTGTGGCGGCGGACAGCTAGCCTGTATCCCTCATCCAGTTGAGTGGCAATGTTCACTCTCCCCAAAGCAGACAATCTCAAACAGCTATCCATGTGGGTCTTTGACAGCTCATGTTTCTTAATCTTTTCTGAAAGATGGTGCATGTCCGTTACACCAGTCGCTGTCCAAGCGGTGCTGTCTGCCGTGCCGCCTTCAGGGTGAAAGAGTAAGCAGGGGTAGCAGAAGACTACATTAGCTACATCGCAGCCTGCTAGCCAGGTTTTTCGTTCGTACCAATTTTTGGAAAATCCTCGGGTGTAGGACTTTCCCCCTTTAGTAGAAACCTGTTGAATTATTAAATTTGGTCTGGGAGGTCCCAATTGTTTCGTTGCCAATTTATCCTGATTTGTTCGCCGACAAAAAGGAACTTCTTTCAAAGAGACAATCGAGTTGCACTGAACGCTAGCCATATTGACAGTAGTACGTGAATTGATTGACGCTGCTACCCGCTCTTTTCTTAGTTACGTTCATGGTTATGTTACGTATGACGAAAGCGCGTAAGTGCAAGCCCTCCCGGAACCCATAGAGATTGTATTGAAAGCTCTGATATTTGAAAAAGAAAGATTTTACATGAGAGTCTATGAGAGACTTCTGGGGCGATTTTCAACCTGACTGAAATCGCCCCAAAAGGGGCGGGGCCATTTGAAGCACGACTTTAGCCTGATTGGACATTTAGTGGCAGATCAGACGTCTAGATTAGAACACTGATAACTACTGTTGCCGTGATATAATTGATTAGAAAAAAATCCCTTCCTTTTCCTGTTTGGCAGTGCGTCGCCCATATCGCCCTAATGAACACACCGCCCCTGTGCTGGAATACCCATCCACGACCCATTTTCAATGCCCTGGCTGAGGGAAGGAGGTTCTCACCCAAGATTTGACGGTACATGGCCCCGTCCATCGTCCCTTTGATGTGGTGAAGTTGTCCTGTCCCCTTAGCAGAAAAACACCCCCAAAGCATAATGTTTCCACCTCCATGTTTGACGGTGGGGATGGTGTTCTTGGGGTCATAGGCAGCATTCCTCCTCCTCCAAACACGGCGAGTTGAGTTGATGCCAAAGAGCTCCATTTTGGTCTCATCTGACCACAACACTTTCACCCAGTTCTCCTCTGAATTATTCAGATGTTCATTGGCAAATTTCAGACGGGCCTGTATATGTGCTTTCTTGAGCAGGGGGACCTTGCGGGCGCTGCAGGATTTCAGTCCTTCACGGCGTAGTGTATTACTAATAATATAATAATAATAATAATAATATGCCATTTAGCAGACACTTTTATCCAAAGTGACTTACAGTCATGTGTGCATAAATTTTTATGTTACCAATTGTTTTCTTGGTGACTATGGTCCCAGCTGCCTTGACATCATTGACAAGAGCCCCCCGTGTAGTTCTGGGCTGATTCCTCACCGTTCTCATAATCATTGCAACTCCACGAGGTGAAAACTTGCATGGAGCCAAAAGCAGAGGGAGATTGACAGTTCTTTTGTGTTTCTTCCATTTGCAAATAATCGCACCAACTGTTGTCACCTTCTCACCAAGCTGCTTGGCGATGGTCTTGTAGCCCATTCCAGCCTTGTGTAGGTCTACAATCTTGTCCCTGACATCCTTGGAGAGCTCTTTGGTCTTGGCCATGGTGGAGAGCTTGGAATCTGATTGATTGATTGCTTCTGGGACAGGTGTCTTTTATACAGGTAACAAGCTGAGACTAGGAGCACTCCCTTTAAGAGTGTGCTCCTAATCTCAGCTCGTTACCTGTATAAAAGACACCTGGGAGCCAGAAATCTTTCTCATTGAGAGGGGGTCAAATACTTATTTCCTTCATTAAAATGCAAATCAATTTATAACATTTTTGCTTTTTTTGTTGTTATTCTGTCTCTCACTGTTCAAATAAACCTACCATTAAAATTATAGACTGATCATTTCTTTGTCAGTGGGCAAACTTACAAAATCAGCAGGGGATCAAATACTTTTTTCCCTCACTGTATTTCAGCCACACCCGTTGTTGACAGGTGTATAAAATTGAGCACACCGCCATGCAATCTCCATAGACAAACATTGGCAGTAGAATGGCCCGTACTAAAGAGCTCAGTGACTTTCAACATGGCACCGTCATAGGATGCTACCTTTCCAACAAGTCATTTTGTCAAATTTCTGCCCTGCTAGAGCTTCCCCGGTCAACTGTAAGTGCTGTTATTGTGAAGTGGAAATGCCTAGGAGCAACAACGGAGTGGTAGGCCACACAAGCTTACAGAATGGGACCGCTGAGTGCTGAAGCGCGTACTGCGTAAAAATCATCTGTCCTCAGTTGCAACACTCACTACCGAGTTCCAAATTGCATCTGGAAGCATAGTGCGTAAAGATTGTCTGTCCTAAGTTGCAACACTCACTACCGAGTTCCAAATTGCATCTGGAAGCAATGTCAGCACAAGAACTGTTCGTCGGGAGTTTCATGAAATGGGTTTCCATGGCCGAGCAGTCGCACACAAGCATAAGACCACCATGTGCAATGTCAAGCGTCGGCTGGACTAGTGTAAAGCTCGACGCATTCTCTGGCAGTCCGACGGATGGATCTGGGTTTGGTGGATGCCAGGAGAACACTACCTGCCCGAATGCATAGTGGCAACTGTAAAGTTTGGTGGAGGAGGAATAATTGTCTGGAGCTGTTTTTCATGGTTCGGGCCAAGCCCCTTAGTTCCAGTGAAGGGAAATACGCTACAGCATACAATGACATTCTAGACGATTCTGTGCTTCAGACATTTTTTTAAATTATTTTTTTTATTTCACCTTTATTTAACCAGGTAAGCCAGTTGAGAACAAGTTCTCATTTACAACTGCGACCTGGCCAAGATAAAGCATAGTAGTGCGATAAAAACAACAACACAGAGTTACATATGGGGTAAAAAAACATAAAGTCAAAAAAATACAACAGAAAATATATATACAGTGTGTGCAAATGTAGCAAGTTATGGAGGTAAGGCAATAAATAGGCTATAGTGCAAAATAATTACAATTAGTATTAACACTGGAATGCTAGATGTGCAAGAGATTATGTGCAAATAGAGATACTGGGGTGCAAAAGAGCAAAATAAATAACAATATAGGGATGAGGTAGTTGGGTGGGCTAATTTCAGATGGGCTGTGTACAGGTGCAGTGATCGGTAAGGTGCTCTGACAACTGATGCTTAAAGTTAGTGAGGGAGATAAGAGTCTCCAGCTTCAGAGATTTTTGCAATTCGTTCCAGTCATTGGCAGCAGAGAACTGGAAGGAATGGCGGCCAAAGGAGGTGTTGGCTTTGGGAATGACCAGTGAGATATACCCGCTGGAGCGCAGACTACGGGTGGGTGCTGCTATGGTGACCAATGAGCTAAGATAAGGCGGGGATTTGCCTAGCAGTGATTTATAGATAGCCTGGAGCCAGTGAGTTTGACGACGAACATGTAGTGAGGACCAGCCAACAAGAGCGTACAGGTCACAGTGGTGGGTAGTATATGGGGCTTTGGAGACAAAACGGATGGCACTGTGATAGACTACATCCAATTTGCTGAGTAGAGTGTTGGAGGCTATTTTGTAAATGACATCGCCGAAGTCAAGGATCGGTAGGATAGTCAGTTTTACGAGGGCATGTTTGGCAGCATGAGTGAAGGAGGCTTTGTTGCGAAATAGGAAGCCGATTCTAGATTTAACTTTGGACATTGTGGCAACAGTTTGGGGAAGGCCCTTTCCTGTTTCAGCATGACAATGCCCCGTGCACAAAGCGAGGTCCATACAGAAATGGTTTGTGGAGATCGGTGTGGAAGAACTTGACTGGCTTGCACAGAGCCCTGACTTCAACCCCATCGAACACTTTCGGGATGAATTGGAGCGCCGACTGCGAGCCAGGCCTAATCGCCCAACATCAGTGGCCTACCTCACTAATGCTCTTGTGGCTGAATGGTAGCAAGTCCCTGTGGCAATTTTCCAACATCTAGTGGAAAGCCTTCCCAGAAGAGTGGAAGCTGTTATAGTAGCAAAGGGGGGACCAACTCCATATTAATGCCCATGATTTTGGAATGACATGTCCACATACCATGTAGTGTATCTCTGAAGATGGTGTGGTAGGACGTAGGTCATTACTTGGATCCTACAACTCTGCACACCTCATTGTGTTTCTCAATGAAATTGAGTAGGCCTGTAAAGGTGAAGGGGTCACTTATGTCAATGTGTGGGACAATGTCAGGTTCCACCATGCAGAGGTGGTTCAGGCATGGTTTCGGACCCATCCCCGATTCGTGACCCTATACCTGCCCCCATACTCTCCTTTTCTCAACCCTATTGAGGATTTTCTTTCAGCATGGAGGTGAAAGGTGTACGATCACCATCCCCATAAGCGTGCCTTCCTCCTTCTGGCCATGGATGAGGCATGCAACGACATCAATGCAGACCAGTGTCAAGCTTGGATTCACCATGCCAAAAGTTTTTTCCCGCAGTGCATGAACAATGAGGACATTCACTGTGAAGTGGATGAGAATTTAAGGCCAAATGCTCAAGAGAGGCTTGATGCAAATTAATGCGTGCTAAGCGTTATGTTTTATTTTCATTCATTTAATTTCTTACATTTGATTACAGTCAGTACACCTATGTTGCAATTATATATTTTAGTAATTTATTTTCTATTGCATGAATGATTGTAGAGGATGTCTTCATTGATCACACCTTTGATTAAACATTGGATAGATATTATAGATTTTCTGTCAATTTTGTTGGGTAATGTAAGTGTATTGCCTAATGTGAAAACTGTGAAATGTACTGTAATTTACAGTACTGTAGCATATTGCTTTAAGCACTTCTAAGGGCGATTTGAAACACATATCTTGCACTGGTTGCTATTGATTTAACTGGAAGTTAAAATTACTAAATTGAAAAGATATCATTATGTTGTGTCTTGGTGGTTAAACCAATGTTCTCATTACGTTTCACAATGACAGGTTTTGAATGAAAGACTGGCTGCGTTACAAATGTGACCAGTTTGGAGTTTTGTATTGAGAGTTGTGAAAATGTACCACATACTTGTGAAAATAATACCAAAGCGATAAAAATATTAATCACACAAAAAATGTGCTGTAATCTCTGGAGGAAAGAAGAGCGTGTGCGCTTGCCTGCCTGTGTGCGTATGATTCCGTGTGTGTGTGTGTGTGTGTGTGTGTGTGTGTGTGTGTGTGTGTGCATGAAGGGTTATTTTTTACTACTCTTTTTAGTTCTGTGCCTTTTGATATTTTAAGAAGAAATTATGCACGAATATTGAATTTTAAAAGCCTCATATTAAATGAAGTGCACTTTAATATAGACCACATGGAGAATTCAATAAATCAGATTTTAATATGAAAAAAGGCTTGCTAAAGTGCCAAAATTCAGCATTTTGACATGTCCCTCCATCAAGCCTATGCCACTTCCAAGAAGATTTCAACTACACTTAATTCAAAAAATTTCTCCAAGTTTTACCATCATTGTAAAGGCCTACTTATTTCACTGCTTTGACAAGTCATTTCTGAAGATTATTATTTATATTTATATTAATTAGTGGTTCATTTGCGTTTCTGTCAGTCATTTTAAGGTCAACCCTGTTATGCAAACAATTTACCCCTTTAAAATAATGGACCATTCCACTAAGTTAAATGATTCACAGTAGGTGACATCTTTGGGTCCTCCGAACAGCATGGTGGAAAAGGAAGACATTCTTGTGTCTCTTTTTGGTCTCTTTATACTTGTTTTATCCTCTTTGACTGAGGTGGTCGAGCTCAACACCAACCCTGTTCACTCAATTAATTTTAGGAAAACTTGAATTTGATTTAACTTTCATTATGTATGGAACATATCGATCATTCCTAATTTCATGAACACCATGTGGTCCCATGCTCTTCACCACATATAAGAGATCATACAAAAGATTTTGCTGTGACTCATATGTGGATGATGTAAAACAAATGTGTTGGTCTGATGTGATTAATAAGGAGCATCCAGACGCTGCACTTGATTAATTTATTAAATTGCTTCTTCCAGTTATTGATAAACACGCACCTGTTAGGAAACTGACCGTTAGAACTGTTAAGGCTCCATGGATTGATGAGGAATTGAAAAACTGTATGGTTGAAAGAGATGGGGCAAAAGTAGTGGCTAATAAGTCTGGCTGCACATCTGACTGGTTGACTTACTGCAAATTGAGAAATAATGTGACTAAACTCAACAAAAAAAAGAAGAAACTGTATTATGATGACAAGATCAATGATATAAAAAAGTATTACTTTAAATGAAATTATGGGCAGAAAGACAAATTGAACTCCATCTTTCATCGAATCAGATGGCTTATTCATCACAAAACCATTTCATGTTGCCAATTATTTTAATGATTACATCATTGGCAAAGTGGGCAAACTTAGGCAGGAAATGGCAACAATGAACAGTGAGCCATTGTATTCATGCATAAAAAAACAAATAATGAAAGAAAAGCATTGCGAGTTTGAATTTTGTAAAGGTAGTGTGGGAGAGGTGGAACAATTATTGTTATCGATCAACAATGACAAACCTCCTGGCATTAGATGGAAAGCTACTGAGGATGGTAGCTGACTCTATAGCCACTCTGTCAAGCGACGTGTATGCGGTTAGCGAAGTCAAATGCAGGACACAGAGCGGCTGGCAACGTACTTTACTGAACACAGTAAAATAAACATACAAAACAACAAACCTCCAAAACAGGGAGGAAAACACAAAGACCCGTACATACGAGAAACTGCCGGAATGACAAACGAACAATCACACACAAAATAACCAAATGACAGACAGGGGTTAATATAGGGAATACAATCCAACATAATGGGAAACAGGTGTAAACAATAAAGACCAAACAAGACAAACACCGAAACATAGATCGGCAGCAGCTAGTATTCCGGGGACGACGAACGCCGAAGCCTGCCCGAGCAAGGAGGAGGAGCAGCCTCGGCTGAATCCGTGACACACTCCTATCTGTCATATCTTTAATCTGAGCCTAGAGGAAAGTCTTTGTCCTCAGGCCTGGAGGGAAGCCAAAGTCATTCCGCTACCAAAGAGTTGTTGAAGGTAGGAAACAACTTCTCCACTTCGCTGATCCTCACACTGGGGCCTCACAAGGTTGCGTGCTCAGCCCCCTCCTGTACTCCCTGTTCACCCATGACTGCGTAGCCATGCACTCCTCCAACTCAATCATCAAGTTTGCAGACGACACAACAGTAGTAGGCTTGATTACCAACAACGATGAGACAGCCTACAGGGAGGAGGTGAGGGCTCTCGGAGTGTGGTGTCAGGAAAATAACCTCTCACTCAACATAAAAAAACAAAGGAGATGATCGTGGACTTCAGGAAACAGCAGAGGGAGTACCCCCCTATCCACATCGACGGAACAGCAGTGGAGAAGGTGGAAAGTTTTAAGTTCCTCTGCGCACATATCACTGACAAACTGAAATGGTCCACCCACACAGACAGTGTGGTGAAGAAGGCACAAAAGCGTCTCTTCGACCTCAGGAGGCTGAAGAAATGTGGCCTGTCACCTAAAACCCTCACAAACTTTTACAGATGCACAATTGAGAGCATCCTGTCGGGCTGTATCACCGCCTGGTATGGCAACTGCACAGCCCACAACCGCAGGGCTCTCCAGAGGGTGGTGCGTTCTGCACAACGCATCACCGGGGGCAAACTACCTGCCCTCCAGGACACCTACAGCCAGCACCCGATGTCACAGGAAGGCCAAAAAGATATTCAAGGACAACTACCACCCGAGCCACTGCCTGTTCACCCCGCTATCATCCAGAAGGCGAGGACAGTACAGGTGCATCAAAGCTGGGACCGAGAGACTGAAAAACAGCTTCTATCTCAAGGCAATCAGACTGTTAAACAGCCATCACTAGCACAGAGGCTGCTGCCTACATACAGACTTGAAAATCACTGGCCACTTTAATAAATGGAACACTAGTCACTTTAATGTTTACATGTCTTGCATTACCCATCATATGTACAGTGGGGAAAAAAAGTATTTAGTCAACCACCAATTGTGCAAGTTCTCCCACTTAAAAAGATGAGAGAGGCCTGTAATTTTCATCATAGGTACACGTCAACTATGACAGACAAAATGAGAAAAAAAATCCAGAAAATCACATTGTAGGATTTGTAATGAATTTATTTGCAAATTATGGTGGAAAATAAGTATTTGGTCACCTACAAACAAGCAAGATTTCTGGCTCTCACAGACCTGTAACTTCTTCTTTAAGAGGCTCCTCTGTCCTCCACTCGTTACCTGTATTAATGGCACCTGTTTGAACTTGTTATCAGTATAAAAGACACCTGTCCACAACCTCAAACAGTCACACTCCAAACTCCACTATGGCCAAGACCAAAGAGCTGTCAAAGGACACCAGAAACAAAATTGTAGACCTGCACCAGGCTGGGAAGACTGAATCTGCAATAGGTAAGCAGCTTGGTTTGAAGAAATCAACTGTGGGAGCAATTATTAGGAAATGGAAGACATACAAGACCACTGATAATCTCCCTCGATCTGGGGCTCCACGCAAGATCTCACCCCGTGGGGTCAAAATGATCACAAGAACGGTGAGCAAAAATCCCAGAACCACACGGGGGGACCTAGTGAATGACCTGCAGAGAGCTGGGACCAAAGTAACAAAGCCTACCATCAGAAACACACTACGCCGCCAGGGACTCAAATCCTGCAGTGCCAGACGTGTCCCCCTGCTTAAGCCAGTACATGTCCAGGCCCGTCTGAAGTTTGCTAGATTGCATTTGGATGATCCAGAAGAGGATTGGGAGAATGTCATATGGTCAGATGAAACCAAAATATAACTTTTTGGTAAAAACTCAACTCGTCGTGCTTGGAGGACAAAGAATGCCTAGTTGCATCCAAAGAACACCATACCTACTGTGAAGCATGGGGGTGGAAACATCATGCTTTGGGGCTGTTTTTCTGCAAAGGGACCAGGACGACTGATCCGTGTAAAGGAAAGAATGAATGGGGCCATGTATCGTGAGATTTTGAGTGAAAACCTCCTTCCATCAGCAAGGGCATTGAAGATGAAACGTGGCTGGGTCTTTCAGCATGACAATGATCCCAAACACACCGCCCGGGCAATGAAGGAGTGGCTTCGTAAGAAGCATTTCAAGGTCCTGGAGTGGCCTAGCCAGTCTCCAGATCTCAACCCCATAGAAAATCTTTGGAGGGAGTTGAAAGTCTGTGTTGCCCAGCGACAGCCCCAAAACATCACTGCTCTAGAGGATATCTGCATGGAGGAATGGGCCAAAATACCAGCAACAGTGTGTGAAAACCTTGTGAAGACTTACAGAAAACGTTTGACCTGTGTCATTGTCAACAAAGGGTATATAACAAAGTATTGAGAAACTTTTGTTATTGACCAAATACTTATTTTCCACCATAATTTGCAAATAAATTCATTACAAATCCTACAATGTGATTTTCTGGATTTTTTTTCTCATTTTGTCTGTCATAGTTGACGTGTACCTATGATGAAAATTACAGGCCTCTCTCATCTTTTTAAGTGGGAGAACTTGCACAATTGGTGGCTGACTAAATACTTTTTTCCCCCACTGTATATACTGTATTCTATACTATTTTAATAATGTTTACATGTCTTGCATTACCCTTCTCATATGTATATACTGTATTTTATACTATCTATTGCATCTTAGACTATGCCACTCTGATAATGATAATGACATTGCTCATCCATATATTTATATACTCTTATTCCTTTACTTAGATTAGCGTGTATTAGGTTTTTGTTGTAGAACTGTTAGATATGACTTACTAGATATTGCTGCACTGTCGGAACTAGAAGCACAAACATTTCGCTACACTCACAAATAACATCTGCTAACCATGTGTATGTGACCAATACATTTAATTTAATTTAATTTTTTCTATGTTTTGTGTGGATCCCAGGAAGAATAGCTGCTGCTTCTTCAACAGCTAATGGGAATCCGAATAAAAACCATAAAATCATGGTCGATATTGTTAATCATAGATAACTTAAATGTACTACCACCTTACCATTGCTCTTTTCTCTGTCTATGGAAAATCACCTCTTCATCTTAGACCAACTCTATATTGGCTTATAGCAGTCAATATGCTACATGCTTGATGTGTGTCTATGAGAAAGGGGAAAGGGGGATACCTAGTCAATTGTACAACTGATTGCATTCAACTGAAATGTGTCTTCCGCATTTAACCCAACCCCTCTGAATCAGAGAGGTGCGGGGGACTGCCATATTAAGAGCAGTCTACCAGAAGGAATGTAGCTGCCGTATGGTATGTGGATGTTTTCAGTAAACACAGTGTCATTGAACCTGGCCTATTTTATAGAACACATAAGACACAGTTATGGACCCTGAGGTCAGAGCTTTAATCACCGTGACCCAACAGAGAATAGATAACAAGCCCTACTCTCGTCAGAAAGCCAGGAAGTCAATCATCTAATGGTCAGACTCCGAGCTAAAGCATCCAGCTCAGGAGCCTGCTGTGAGCGGTTTGTTGTCCTGCCAGACAGAGCCCTTCATCCAACAACCCCCCCAGCCATCAGCCAGCCCATGCACATGCAGGCTTTCACCCTGATAGACACCATCACATTTACAACACACAGAGTGGCTTTCTCTCAGGGAGCAAACTGGGCCTTTAGCAAATTTGAGTGGCTGGGCCTCCCCCCCCCCCCAAGTATAAATGGCGCTTCAGAAAGTGCCAGCCTTGCATTTTGATTCTGGAGGGGCAGAAATCACCCAGTGGCTAGGGGGCTTCATATTGATGTGCGGTAGTAAATAGCCGGTTGCATGATGTACAGTATAGAACTGTATGGGCTGTGACTGTCACCATGTGGGCTGCCGTGATAACTTATCCCGGATGGACAGAGAGAAGGCGGGAGAGGAGGAGAGAGGAACATTGTGTTTGTGTGCATCAGAGAGACAAAGAAGGATAGTCAGACACAAGAATAGGCAGGGAGACAGGGTTTCACAGTATCTCTCCTCCCCTTTTGGTCATCAGAGCTGAATGCTATCTAAGCCCCATTACCAATTTCAAAAGCTATTCATCCATATTCCTCAGCAGCCAAAATATTACTGTGTCCTTTCAGCCCTCTCTGGCACAGTGGTAAGAAAACAACATGATTTAACTTATTTTCCTGGTTAACCACCTTCATTATTCTTAGCCTCGGATTCCCTAAAGCCATGATGAAATCAGTAGGACAAGGCTGTCTTTAATTTGATCCAAGGCACTGGTCCCAGCTAACCCTCCACCCCGCAGCAGGTCCCATAGTTGTTTTCAACACATATCTTCACAGCGGTCAACAACAGTTCAGTACTAGTGGACTCTGCCTAGGAACAAATAAAAACAAATACAAGTAGTTCTAATTGTTAAATAGACATATAATCTTAGATAAACTCAGTGAAAGACAAAATGAGCAAATGATAGAGTTGGAAAAAGGGACAAAGAGAGCAAGACAGACAGAGGGAGGGAGTAATTATTGTCTCCCTGAAGTGTGCTTGATGAGCAGACAGAGAAGCTAGAGATGATGGTATTCCCTCTGTTCTGAAAAGTGGCAACAACAGGGCCTCGGCGAGGAAGTTAATGTGGAGTTATTAATGTGATGAGAATGTCCTGTCTGCACCCAAATGGCACCGTATTCCCTTTATAGCACGCTACTTTTGACCGAGGCCTATAGGGCTCTGGTCAAAAGTAATGCACTATAAAGGGTGCCATTTGGAAAGCAGCCTCTGTTAATGTGAGAAAGGTCTTAACTACTAATCTAGGGACAGAAACCTGAGACGCCTCTCTGGACTTTAAAACGCCTAAAACATCTGTGATTGACAGGTCTAGAATCAATATTAAACTGGCAATCTAGGGAAAGACCAATGTCAATACGTTAAGAGAGCTTTGGCTTGGTGCCAATTCTCATAACCGGTTTTCTTTCCTTATCTCCTTTCCTGCATGACCACCGATCCTGTCGGGAATAGGTCAGGGTAAGGAGTAAGCCCCGACAATCCCTGAAGACGTTTTGGATCTCTAATCAGGAAACAAAAGAGTACAAGGATAAAGAACTACAGTATGCAAGACTGCTGAGATATACTTTAGCCATTTTCTCACAACATGCTGTACCAAACTGTTTGGAAAACCTTTGAAGAGAGTAAGGCAATATAACTCAAGAATGGTAAACCAACCCACCAGAGTTTAGAATCTCTGTATTGGTATTATTGTATACTATCTCCAGGGGTACTTCCACATTCATCAGAATATCCATGAAAATGCAACAGCAATGCTGATTAAGCTGAACTCTTACAGACCACATTAACCAACTGAAATATGCATTTTGCGTTATGAAGAGGGAAAATGTGTTCTATTCACTACGGACCATAACATTTTAGCTGAAATACTTATTGTATGACTGTCTCTGTAAATGGTGTTACAGCTATTCCATCTCATTCCAGTGCTCAATTACTGGGGAGGTATATTTAGAAGACATTTTCAAGCTGCAAATGCTAGACATAAATATCTGCATAATTTTTTAAAAATAAAAATTAAACATTATTCCCTAAATGAAAGCCATTTAGTTATACAGAGCTGTTTCTTTCAGGGACATGAAACAATGCCAACTGCTCTGTATTATAAGAAACTAAAAATGTCGTAACGATGGTGAAATATCATCATCATGTAACCATTCAAGCGATTATTCTCTCTAGTGCTAT
This sequence comes from Coregonus clupeaformis, assembly GCF_020615455.1. Lineage (NCBI taxonomy): Eukaryota > Metazoa > Chordata > Actinopteri > Salmoniformes > Salmonidae > Coregonus > Coregonus clupeaformis. The sequence goes on from NC_059194.1 coordinate 32,144,792, forward strand.
TCTCTCTGCGCCTGTGAAATTATTTCAAATCAAAGCTGTGAATGACTGCCTCAATTTAGTTCCCATTTAAAGTGCCTCTCAAGAGGCAGAGTGAGTCATTCTCATTTCCCTCCCAACATATAATATGTCACCTTGAGTCATCGTATAACACAGAAACAGTCAACAGGACCCACAATGTCTATCCCTGGAGAGCACCAACTATGTATCCAACTTCCATCAAATCAAATCAAATTTTATTTGTTACATGCTTCGAGTCAGTGCAAGAGAGTTAGTGCAAAAAATGGTCAATGCAGGTAGTCCGGGTAGCTATTTTATTAGCTATTTAGCAGTCTTGTTTAGCAGTCTTATGGCTTTGGGGTAGAAGCTGTTCAGGGTCCTGTTGGTTCCAGACTTAGTGCACTGGTACGTCTTGCCCTGTGGTAGCAGAGAGAACAGTCTATGGCAGGGTTCTCCAACAGGTCGATCACTAGCTACCAGGAGCTCGCAGCCCACTTATGAGTAGCTCACCAAACAATTCTCAAAATGCAAACTTTCATAAACAAATCTCACAAGTATCAGATACCTCAAGTTCCCGGCTACTATCCAATCAAATCCACATTGACATTATCCCATCCCTGGTTGGCCACAATTGGCTTAAAAAGCCAAACGTAACACAATATCTGCCAATTAATTTCCAGCAGTATGTCTGTGTTTGTCTATAATTCAGTTCATGTAGGCATTCATTTAGGCATTTAGGGACTTATGGGTTGACAGACAGAAAGACTTTCCCCAAAACATTCTCAATTAAATGTTAACTGTAAAGTAGGCTGACCTGGAAGAATTATATCATGATTATTTGTATCAATCGGGTGGGCTTTTTTTTTCAACTCTCAAAAATGGTCTGCTGATATGATTTAAGCATTGCCATGGACTCAGAACATCAGATGTCTTTGTTTCTCTATGAATAATTGTAATTTTGAGTGAAAAACACCAAAACCAGGAAAAAATCTAACCAAGAAAACATAATTCCGGAAAGTGCCTATTTGAAAGCTCAGTAGCTCGTGACAAGTTTCATCATCTAAAAGATGCTCTCATGCTAGAAAAGGTTGGAGACCCCTGGTCTATGGTTTGGGTGGCTGGAGTCTGGCAATTATTTTGGGCCTTCCTCTGAACGCCTGATGTAGAGGTCCTGGATGGCAGGGAGCTCGGCCCCAGTGATGTACTGGGTTGTACGCACTACCCTCTGTAGCGCCTTGCGTTCGGGTGCCTTGCAGCTACCATACCAAGTGGTGATGCAGCCAGTCAAGATGCTCTCAATAGTGCAACTACAGTGAGGGAATTAAGTATTTGATCCCCTGCTGATTTTGTACGTTTGCCCACTGACAAAGACATGATCAGTCTATACTTTTAATGGTAGGTGTATTTGAACAGTGAGAGACAGAATAACAACAAAGAAATTCAGAAAAACGCATGTCAAAAATTTTATAAATTGATTTGCATTTTAATGAGGGAAATCAGTATTTGAACAGTGGGGGGACTAAGCACATTTACAGGAAGGGACTAAGCACACACTCCTGAAGGGCCCCTGTGTTGACGGTCAGCATGGCGGATGTGCTGTTGCCTACCCTCACCACCTGGGTGAAGCCCGTTACGAAGCCAACGATCCAGTTGCAGAGGGAGGTGTTCAGTCCCAGGATCCTGAGCTTGGTGATGAGCTTGGAGGGGACTATGGTGTTGAATGCTGAGCTGTAGTCAATGAACAGCATTCTTACACAGGTATTATTTTTGTCCACGTGGGTGAGGGCAGTGTGGAGTGCAATAGAGACTGCGTCGTCTGTGGATCTGTTATGGCGGTATGTGAATTGGAGTGGGTTCAGGGTATCTGGGATGATGGTGTTGATGTGAGCCATGACCAGCCTTTCAAAGCATTTCAAGACTATAGATGTGAGTGCTACGGAGCGATAGGCAGGTTACCTTGGCATTCTTGGCCATGGATACTATGGTGTTCTGCTTGAAACAAGTTTATTAGAGATAGGTTGAAAATGTCAGTAAAGACACTTGCCAGCTGGTCAGCACATGCTCTGAGAACGCTTCCTGGTATTCCGTCGACTGTGTTCTGATGTACAATACATGAGCGTGGTGAGTGGTGCAGGGTTGTGATTGTTGTTGCGTGCTATTGGAGGAGGGTTTATGGAGAGAGCTACAGTATGTGTGGTGCGCAAAGCTGGGTGATGAGTGAGAACTTAGAGCTCTCTTTCTCTCTCTCTCTCTCTCTCACTCGTCAATGCATGCCATCTCACACATATGGCTCTCATCACTTGATGCTCAATCACAATCTCCAGGGACTCAGTCAGTCCGCTACAGAAGACTAGCAGAATCAGAGAGGGAGAAATAATCATAATAAAAACGTAGTACTGTGAAGAGGCCTGTGGCCAAGCAACATAATCACAAAATTGTTTAGCTTGTTTTAAAGGGTTTTGTCTTCCCTAAACAAAGACAGGTGGCACAGTGGTCTAAGGCACTGCATCTCAGTGCTTGAGGTGCCACTACAGACACCCGGGTTCGATTCCAGGCTGTATCACAACCGGCCGTGATTGGGAATCCCATAGGGCGGCGCACAATTGGCCCAGCGTCATCCGAGTTTGGCCGGTGTAGGCCGTCATTGTAAATAAGAATTTGTTCTTAACTGACTTGCCTAGTAAAATTAAATTAAATAAATTAACAAAGACTATTCATACGATTGAGGTTAGGGTGCTCTTCGAGATATGGAAGTGTGCTAAAGCTCTTTCGGCAAGTCAATATCACTTACATGTTTCTGAAGAGATCATGGTGAAAATAGTTATAAATTGCTGAGGTGTAGTCACTCTTGAGGGCTCCAGTGCACAATACAACTATGATAAAAATATGAACTATTTTATGTCAACAAACTGTATGAATAATGCTTGAAATGACATATTCTTTCTAAATATTCACATGACTGGGAATACATATATGCATCTGTCGATTACAGACACCTTAAAATAAATGGGCCTCACAATGCGCCTCAGGATCTCGTCGTGGTATTTTTCAAATTGCCAATCGATCAAATGCAATTCTGTTCGTTGTCCGTAGCTTATGCCTGCCCTTACCATAACCCCACCGCCACCATGGGACACTGTTCACAATGTTGACATCAGCAAACCGCTTGCCCACACAACGCCATACACATGGTGTGCGGTTGTGAGGCCGGTTGGACGTACTGCCACATTCTCTAGAACGACGTTGGGGGCGGCTTATGGTAGAGAAATGAACAATGAATTATCTGCCAACAGCTCTGGTGGACATTCCTGCAGTCAACATGCCAATTGCACGCTCCCTCAAAACTTGAGACATCTGTGGCATTGTGTTGTGTGACAAAACTGCACATTTAGAGTGGCCTTAAGGTGCACCCGTGTATTGATCATGCTGTTTAATCAGCTTCTTGATATGCCACACCTGTCAGGTGGATGGATTATCTTGGCAAAGGAGAAATGCTCACTAACAGGGATGTAAACAAATGTGTGCACAAAATTTGAGAGAAATACGCTTTTTGTACGTATGGAAACATTTCTGGGATCTTTTATTTCAGTTTATGAAACACAAATGTTGCGTTTATATTTTTGTTCAGTGTATAAAACGACTAACTATAAGATTTCACCTTCCTTATAACTGTAAAATATATATTTGTATGTTCAGTGTTAGAGAAAATGTGCATATTTTTTAAAGGTCTCTCTTGATCAAAACGTCTGCCCCCACCGCTGTGAACATCAGCTCTAGCTTGGCTTCCTGAACTCGTAAGGAACTCATCTTTCACCTCATATTAATCTTGTCCATCTATGACAAACAGAAAGTGGTTTGTGTTTCAAATCTATTAAACATTTTAGATTACTTTGATAAAGTTGGCTATGAATCGATTTCTGAATGTTCTAGAGTCTGCTGCGCTACGATGTAAGGATTGCAGGCATGTGCTTTGACAGTGGCTGTGGGGTTCAGCCTGGAGTTGATGGACAGTCGGAAGAGCAAATGAAATGGTAGGAGGGACAGCCCAGCTTCAAGTGGTGTCAGACACAGGGCTACCACTCAATGCAAGCCATTTTGATCTACAGTGGGACTTTACATCTAAGAGGTTGTTTTACTGACTTTTATAGAGTACTTTTACATTGTGGCATGTGTAATGGAAACGGCAGATATAGGATACATTTTCTAAAGATCGACAAAATGTGTATCCGTACGACAGGGGTGGATTTTTATTTTGTCAAACTTTCCTTATTGCTACAAATGATGATGGAAACCAGAGTCGTCATGCCCATTGGGGGCACAGGGGCAAGAGCCCCCTCAGATCTTCTTTAAACATTTTATTTTTATTAAAACATTTTTTTTAAATATTGCAGATAGATTGTATCTTCTATCAATGTAATTGTCTGCATCACTTCCAATCCCCCATGTTTTTTATATATATACTCCCCTTTATTACTTTTCAACCCCGCCATCCTTTCCCTACTTGGAGTAAATTAGTGAACAACAATGCCCAGGCCTCTACTTCCGGTCTATACTTACTATCTACACCTTATGGACACAGTTAATTTTACAATAATTCTATTATATATATATATATATATTTTTTTTTTTTTTTTTGCTCCTGAACTTCTTCTACTCTCAACCTCTCCGATCATTTTCATGATGTCCATCCGGTTTGCTTCTATATGCCATTTCTTTCTAACTGTGCTCTTTCCCAAAAGCTCCCAACATACAACCTATATACTTATTATGGACACAGTATGCTTACATTATTAGCTATCTTTGTTATTATTTGTTGTTATTCGTTATTAGTCCCATCCTTCAACTCTATTCAATACCTCCCATCTATCTCTTAACACCATCCATATAGGATTTCTATTTGCCATATATATTTCAACCGTACTGTGATGTTTTACAAAAGTTCTGAACCTTTCAATTCTCATTGCTTCTACAGATTTTGAATTAAAAATAAACATTTTTGCTAAAAGTATTATTATATTATTGATCGATTGACTATGACTTTTCAGATCACCCAGTAATGGTATCTGCAAGGTTAGCTCCAGGTACATATTGCAATCCTTTAGCCATTCCTGGACCTGTGTCCAAAAACAAGCTACAAATGGACAGAACCAAAACAAATGATCTAATGATTCTGTCTCTTCACAGAAAAATCTGCAGAGCTGGGAAGATTGTATCCCCCATATAAATAACATTCTATTGGTAGCAAGAATTTTACATAATAATTTAAATTGAAAGATTCTAATTTTTGAATCCGGTGTCATTTTGCGTGTCAGTTCATAAACACTATGCCATGGGATCGGTACGTCAAAGATCTCTTCCCAACTATTTTGCAATCTATATGGGACGGCTGTCAATCCTTTGGTCCTTAAGTGAAACTGATATACTTTTTTTATTTATCACAGTTTATCTTAACCAATTATGTTCTTTAATGCAAGGCCGACAGACAAGTTCCTTACTTTCTCCACTTTCCTCTTCCACTTTTGCGGTAAGGCTGCAATTATTTGGTTGTAATTTTGGGTGGAGCAGACATTTCCATATGTTTTTGTTAGCTACATGTGCGACATAACTCCACCAGTCCTACCGATGATATCATTTACGAAGATTATACCTTTTTTAAACATTCTGTAAAAAAATTAAGGTTTTTTGTCAATTAGTACAGTGGGGAAAAAAAGTATTTAGTCAGCCACCAATTGTGCAAGTTCTACCACTTAAAAAGATGAGAGAGGCCTGTAATTTTCATCATAGGTACACGTCAACTATGACAGACAAAATGAGAAAAAAAATCCAGAAAATCACATTGTAGGATTTTTAATGAATTTATTTGCAAATTATGGTGGAAAATAAGTATTTGGTCAATAACAAAAGTTTCTCAATACTTTGTTATATACCCTTTGTTGGCAATGACACAGGTCAAACGTTTTCTGTAAGTCTTCACAAGGTTTTCACACACTGTTGCTGGTATTTTGGCCCATTCCTCCATGCAGATCTCCTCTAGAGCAGTGATGTTTTGGGGCTGTCGCTGGGCAACACAGACTTTCAACTCCCTCCAAAGATTTTCTATGGGGTTGAGATCTGGAGACTGGCTAGGCCACTCCAGGACCTTGAAATGCTTCTTACGAAGCCACTCCTTCGTTGCCCGGGCGGTGTGTTTAGGATCATTGTCATGCTGAAAGACCCAGCCACGTTTCATCTTCAATGCCCTTGCTGATGGAAGGAGGTTTTCACTCATAATCTCACGATACATGGCCCCATTCATTCTTTCCTTTACACAGATCAGTCGTCCTGGTCCCTTAGCAGAAAAACAGCCCCAAAGAATGATGTTTCCACCCCCATGCTTCACAGTAGGTATGGTATCCTTTGGATGCAACTCAGCATTCTTTGTCCTCCAAACACGACGAGTTGAGTTTTTACCAAAAAGTTATATTTTGGTTTCATCTGACCATATGACATTCTCCCAATCCTCTTCTGGATCATCCAAATGCACTCTAGCAAACTTCAGACGGGCCTGGACATGTACTGGCTTAAGCAGGGGGACACGTCTGGCACTGCAGGATTTGAGTCCCTGGCAGCGTAGTGTGTTACTGATGGTAAACTTTGTTACTTTGGTCCCAGCTCTCTGCAGGTCATTCACTAGGTCCCCCCGTGTGGTTCTGGGATTTTTGCTCACCGTTCTTGTGATCATTTTGACCCCACAGGGTGAGATCTTGCGTGGAGCACTAGATCGAGGGAGATTATCAGTTGTCTTTTATGTCTTCCATTTCCTAATAATTGCTCCCACAGCTGATTTCTTCAAACCAAGCTGCTTACCTATTGCAGATTCAGTCTTCCCAGCCTGGTGCAGGTCTACAATTTTGTTTCTGGTGTCCTTTGACAGCTCTTTGGTCTTGGCCATAGTGGAGTTTGGAGTGTGACTGTTTGAGGTTGTGGACAGGTGTCTTTTATACTGATAACAAGTTCAAACAGGTGCCATTAATACAGGTAACGAGTGGAGGACAGAGGAGCCTCTTAAAGAAGAAGTTACAGGTCTGTGAGAGCCAGAAATGCTTGTTTGTAGGTGACCAAATACTTATTTTCCACCATAATTTGCAAATAAATTCATTACAAATCCTACAATGTGATTTTCTGGATTTAATTTTCTCAATTTGTCTGTCATAGTTGACGTGTACCTATGATGAAAATTACAGGCCTCTCTCATCTTTTTAAGTGGGAGAACTTGCACAATTGGTGGCTGAATAAATACTTTTTTCCCCCACTGTATATTTGAATTTAACCACAATATTTGTTGCATTATTTGTTCTGTCGTTTCTGGAGGATTAAATTGAAATTGCAACCAACTTTCTATGGCTTGTTTTAGAAATAGTGATATTTGGGAGATGATTTCCTTTTCAAATAACTGCAAATGAGTTGTTGTAATCTGAATAAAGGGAAAAAGGCCTTTCTTGAACATTGGGTGAGACAATCTTACTAATTTGCTCGAGAACCAGTTTGGATTTAAGTATAACTTTTGTATGACTGAAGCTTTTAGTGATAGGTCTAATGCTTTAATATTTAATAATTTATGTCCTCCGAATTCATATTCATTATATAAATATGCCCTTTTAATTTTGTCTGGCTTGCCGTTCCAAATAAAATTGAATATTTTTTTTCTCATATAATTTAAAAAACTGTTCGCTAGGCGTAGGCAAGACCATAAGCAAATAGGTAAACTGGGATAATATTAAAGAGTTAATCAGGGTGATTTTTCCACAAATTGACAGGTATTTTCCATTCCATGGTAGTAAGATCTTATCTATTTTTGCTAACTTTCTATTAAAATGTATTAAAGTGAGATCATTTATTTCCTTTGGGATATGTATTCCGAGTATATCCACATCACCATCAGACCATTTTATTGGTAAACTACATGGTAATGTAAAAATTGTTTTTTTTTAGTGATCCAATACGTAATATAGTACATTTGTCATAATTTGGTTGTAATCCAGAGAGGTTAGAAAATGTATCTAGATCCTCTATGAGGCTGTGGAGGGATTCTAGTTGTGGATTTAAAAGAAAACATGAATCATCAGCGTACAATGACACCTTTGTTTTTAAGCCCTGTATTTCTCATCCTCTGATATTATTATTGGATCTGATTTTAATAGCTAACATCTCGATGGCCACAATAAATAGATATGCCGATAGTGGACAACCTTGTTTCACTCCTCTTGACAGTTTAAAACTTTCTGAGAAATAGCCATTATTTACTATTTTACACCTAGGGTTACTATACATGATTTTGACCCATTTTATAAGAGATTCTCCTAAATTGAAATGCTCCAGGCATTTATATATAAACCCCAGTCAAACTTTATCAAATGCCTTTTCGAAGTCTGCTATGAATAGCAGGCCTGGTTTCCCATATTTTCCATAGTGTTCTATTGTTTCCAATACTTGCCTTATATTATCTCCAATGTATCTTCCATGTAAAAAACCTGTCTGATTAGAATGAATAATATCCGACAATACCTTTTTAATTCTATGCACTATACATTTTGCTAGGATTTTTGCATCACAACACTGAAGTGTAAGGGGCCTCCAATTTTGTAAATGGACTGGATCTTTATATTTTCCACTTGTATCCTGTTTCAGTAATAATGAGATCTTCTTCTTAAGTGTCAGATAATCCAACATTTACATAGGAGTGGTTAAAACATGCTAATAACGGTCCTCTTAGTATATCAAAAAAGGTTTGGTATACCTCGACTGGTATGCCATCCAACCCTGGAGTTTTCCCAGACTTAAAGTCTTTAATTGCATCCAGAAGTTCCTCCTCTGTAATTTCACCTTCACATGAGTCTTTCTGTGTGGCTGTTAATTTGACATTATCAATAGAAAAAAATCTCTACAATTAGCTTCAGTTAGAGGAGATGGAGGCGACTGAAAAGAAAACATGTGCTTAAAGTACTTTGTTTCTTCCTTCAAAATATTATTTGGTGAATTATGGGTGACTCCGTCAATTGTAACCAGTTTCATTAAGTTCTTTTTGGTAGCATTCCTATGTTGAAGATTAAAAAAGAATTTTGTGCATTTTTCCCCATATTCCATCCAGTTAGCTTTATTTTTATAATATATTACACTTGATCTTTCTTGAATAAGTTTCTCCATTTCTTTTTGTTTTTCCTCTAATTTATTCTGAGCCTCTATGTTACAGTTTTTATTGCCATCTATCTGTTCTGTTAGACTTTCTATTTCCTTTCTTAGTATAAACTCTTTTGCTTTTGTTTTCGAGATGAGTACTGAATTGCATGGCCTCTAAAGGCACATTTAAAGGTGTCCCACACAATAAGGGGATTCGCTGTACCTATGTTATGTTGGAAAAAGTCTGTTATAAATTCCTTTGTTCTAATTATAAATAAATTATCATCCAATAGGCTTTGATTAAATTTCCAATATCCTCGCCCACGTGGAAATTCAGTAAGAGTAATGTACAGTGGGGAAAAAAAGTATTTAGTCAGCCACCAATTGTGCAAGTTCTCCCACTTAAAAGGATGAGAGAGGCCTGTAATTTTCATCATAGGTACACGTCAACAATGACAGACAAATTGAGAAAGAAAAATCCAGAAAATCACATTGTAGGATTTTTTATGAATTTATTTGCAAATTATGGTGGAAAATAAGTATTTGGTCACCTACAAACAAGCAAGATTTCTGGCTCTCACAGACCTGTAACTTCTTCTTTAAGAGGCTCCTCTGTCCTCCACTCGTTACCTGTATTAATGGCACCTGTTTGAACTTGTTATCAGTATAAAAGACACCTGTCCACAACCTCAAACAGTCACACTCCAAACTCCACTATGGCCAAGACCAAAGAGTTGTCAAAGGACACCAGAAACAATATTGTAGACCTGCACCAGGCAGGGAAGACTGAATCTGCAATAGGTAAGCAGCTTGGTTTGAAGAAATCAACTGTGGGAGCAATTATTAGGAAATGGAAGACATACAAGACCACTGATAATCTCCCTCGATCTGGGGCTCCACGCAAGATCTCACCCTGTGGGGTCAAAATGATCACAAGAACGGTGAGCAAAAATCCCAGAACCACACGGGGGGACCTAGTGAATGACCTGCAGAGAGCTGGGACCAAAGTAACAAAGCCTACCATCAGTAACACACTACGCCGCCAGGGACTCAAATCCTGCAGTGCAAGACGTGTCCCCCTGCTTAAGCCAGTACATGTCCAGGCCTGTCTGAAGTTTGCTAGAGTGCATTTGGATGATCCAGAAGAGGATTGGGAGAATGTCAGATGAAACCAAAATAGAACTTTTTGGTAAAAACTCAACTCGTCGTGTTTGGAGGACAAAGAATGCTGAGTTGCATCCAAAGAACACCATACCTACTGTGAAGCATGGGGGTGGAAACATCATGCTTTGGGGCTGTTTTTCTGCAAAGGGACCAGGACGACTGATCCATGTAAAGGGAAAGAATGAATGGGGCCATGTATCGTGAGATTTTGAGTGAAAACCTCCTTCCATCAGCAAGGGCATTGAAGATGAAACGTGGCTGGGTCTTTCAGCATGACAATGATCCCAAACACACCGCCCGGGCAGCGAAGGAGTGGCTTCGTAAGAAGCATTTCAAGGTCCTGGAGTGGCCTAGCCAGTCTCCAGATCTCAACCCCATAGAAAATCTTTGGAGGGAGTTGAAAGTCTGTGTTGCCCAGCGACAGCCCCAAAACATCACTGCTCTAGAGGAGATCTGCATGGAGGAATGGGCCAAAATACCAGCAACAGTGTGTGAAAACCTTGTGAAGACTTACAGAAAACGTTTGACCTGTGTCATTGCCAACAAAGGGTATATAACAAAGTATTGAGAAACTTTTGTTATTGACCAAATACTTATTTTCCACCATAATTTGCAAATAAATTCATAAAAAATCCTACAATGTGATTTTCTGGATTTTTTTTCCTCATTTTGTCAGTCATAGTTGACGTGTACCTATGATAAAAATTACAGGCCTCTCTCATCTTTTTACGTGGGAGAACTTGCACAATTGGTGGCTGACTAAATACTTTTTTTCCCCACTGTATATGCCTATTATATGATGGTCTGACCGCATTCTGTCCCCATCAACACTTTTTTTTACTTTTGGTGCCAACGAGAATGAGATAAGAAAGAAGTCAAGACGACTAGCTTGATTCAGTCTCCGCCATGTATATCTCACTAGATCAGTATATTTAAGCCTCCATATATCTACTAGTTCTAATGTATCCATGACATTCACAATTTCCTTAAGAGCATGTGGGTGATTGTTTGTGGTGTGATTTCCTTTATGGTCCATTGAGCTATTTAAAACAGTATTATAATCCCCCACCATAATAATATTGTCTTGAATTGCTTGCAGGCTTGATAATTTATTATATATATTGTCAAAGAATTGTGGATCATCATTATTTGGTCCGTAAAGGTTAATGAGCCATATCTGTTTATGGTCCAATAACATATTTAAAATAATCCATCTACCTTGCGTATCTATTTTGACAATTTGCACATTCGGATCGAAATTACTATTTATTAATATCATCACCCCTTTTGAATTTCTTTGCCCATGGGAGAAGTATATTCCCCCCCATTCTTTTTTCCACGCTACTTCATCTCGAATTGTTGAATGAGTTTCCTGTATACAATAGATATTATATTCCTTCTCTTTGAGCCATGTAAATATTGTTATTCTTTTGTTATTATCAGCTAAGCCATTACAATTATAACTGGCTATACTTATTTCACCATACACCATAATGAGATACAAGTTTCAAGTCTATTTATCATTATATATGTTTGTAAATTTACCAATAAAAAATACCGTAATGATTGAGTGTCCATATAGCTGTACCGTAATATTTGCATTGCTACGGAGTAACCCTTCAATTGTTCTCCACTAATTCCCCCGCTAAAGCCCCTCCCCATCCCAAGTTGAGCCGTCATCCCAGTGATCAGCATCCCACCCACGTCCCTCCGGATCCCTAAGGCCCCGAGAGGCCAGGACCCATCCATCGAAAACAGCACACAGTGCCACCCACAAAACAGAAGCAGATTAACCGCCAAAAGCATTTCCAATGCTTTCACCTCTCTATATATATATCTATATAACTATTTTAAAAAAAATATGCATATCCTATTTTCCATCATTATCAATTAATATGCGTAATAATGTCGGCAGTTCACGCGTAGGATTCTAACATATAACCCGGATTGCCATTGTATTACATTTAATTCATTGACAAGCAATTATTATCCTAGCAAATAATTCCCGTGGTCCATCCCATACCCCCCCCCCTCCCCCCCAACATCCCCACCCCCCCCACAACGGATGCCAGACAAGCACACACGCACATACTCACATACTCCAACACACTCAACCCCCCTCCTCCACAATCCACCATAAAATCAGATACTCAACGGCTGTTATATCCCAGAGCCCAACTCGAGAAATAACTTGATTTACGAGTGCACATACAGTTAAAGCTGATTGAGAAAGCATGCAGATTGAACAGAAATTGATAACAATGTGAGATTTGATTAATCTACTTAATATATGTCAAGTCCTAGGTGATGGAGATCAGATCCACCCTCTTCACCTGAGACACAAACACTCTGATACCCTGTTGTAACCATTTTCCCAAGCATCTCCGTGCGGTCAGACCTTTGATTATTTTGTGCCACCTGGGCCACAATGATAAACCCCCTCTCTGATTGTCCGAGTGTGACCCCCTCCCCATGGGCTACTGCAGCCAGTGTTGCCAGCACTGCCACTACCTGGGTGGGCGTACCCCACCGGAATCCCCACCGGCTAGGTAAAAGGTCGTCAAGGTTCTCATTAGCAGCTTTGAGAATTTCCTTGTATATTTTGCTCTCCCATCAGGGGGCTCTGGCTTTGTAGGACCAACCCTGCCAGGCAGGCTCAGAATCTTGAGGGGGCGGTGCTGCTCAAGTAGGTCTTTGACCGCATTTATTTCTCTGTTTAGGCTGCATACTCACAGCAGGTCCATAAAAGAGATGGGAACTTCTCTTTGGTGTATGGGTCGCTCAGGTGGGTGTCCAGGTTATAGGGTTAGGGATCTTTCCATCATGATAGGACAATGAAAAATTAGATTAGATGTATACTATATTTAAAAAAGTATATCCCTCATCTACACAAAATTGAAAGCTCTCTCTCACTACCCCTGCTCATAGACCCCCGGTCGGCTCTGGGATATGCAACCATTTCCCCTCTCACTCACTTAACGCCGCACCTTTTCAAACACAAAAATGCACACCACATGGTTGACGGTGGAAGAAATGGGCCGAGCGTGCAAACGCACCCGCATCCACATCTGCCGCAAGGGGGAAAGGACGCCAGAGAGAACACAGGACCAACCACAACAACCATCCGCCAAAACAACAACCTCCCGCCAAAAAAGCCATGTTCTAATTATTTGTATTTAAAGATGTATTATTCTGCTTGTTATGTCGTTTTATCCTTTTATAAAATACTATACTTACTATAAATGTTATTTAATATTACAATCCCTATCATTGCTAGTATCAGGTGCTCCAATATTCGACTCCTCTATTACAACTTCCAGAATAGCCATGGAGTAGTCTTTGTGTCTCTGAACATTTGGTTGTCAATATATAGTTTATCCACCACGAGTGCAACACGTTTCCCTTTTAATCTGTTTTCCTTGAAGATTGGATACAGAACTTTGCGCCTTTCTACAATCTCCCTCGGGAACTGATCATTCATGCCTATTTTCGTGCCAGCAAGTCTTTTTCCTAGGCTTTTCACCAAAGCTTTATCTTTAAAAAAAGCAAATTTGGCAATGATTGGGCGCTCATATTTCTGTCCTCTTTTTCCGAAATGGTGTACACGTTCGAGTTGGATTTTATCGACAGCCTCGAGTGGGATTTGTAGCGCTGTATGCAGGAAGTCCTTCATAATATTCTCTGTTATTTCTCCCTCCTTTTCCTGAATACCCGTAAATACTAGATTTTCCCTCATCGATCTAGTTTGGATGTCTAGTAAGGCTTCTCTCAGAAGGTTGGTCTCCTTTTTTAGTTCCCTAACGTCCGTTTCCATTTTAGAGACTGTCACTTTTAATGTTTTGGTTTCTTTCTCCATTACCAAAGCTTTTTCGTCACTCATTTGAAGACTCGCTTTCAACTCTTTTACGTCTTTACTGACCAATTCTAGTATGCCCAATTTGTCATTTATCGACTTCAACAGGTCGCTTTCCACACTTACCATACCCAGTGGTGAAAAGCATATATCATCTGTATCAGTCGATGAGTCGCGTTTCCTTTTGGGGATTGGCTCTCCACGCTTGTCTTCAGTCATGTTTGGGTGTTGCGTGTTGTTGTAATATTTGTCGATATATTTCTCTAGCCTTATGATCTGTTTTGTGTTATTATCCAGATTGAATTATATTAACTGCGAATATATGAAATGCTAATATTTAGTCTAGCTTACTGATTTTTAATATTATGTTTTTATCTTGAGGTGTTTTGTACCGCTTTCTATTCATTACGCCATCTTGTCTACGCGTGCCCCGCCCCCTAATTTTCTAAGTAAATGTTTTTGTTGTTTCTCTGTAATACTGCTAGTCACCTAGCAATTTTATGAAGTTGGCTTTAGCTAGCTCAGATAGGTTCCCAACCTCATAACTAGCTACCAAGATGCCATTGCAGGCTATCAGTCAAGTTACATTAGCTAGCTTGTCTAACTATCTTAGCTGGCATGCCTGCTGGCAAGGTTGGTAGACTTCAGAAAAGCAAGCAATAACTACATTTACTGAATAAGACCCCGATTTTAGCAGCAATGCATATTTAGTTCAATTAAAAAAAGAACTACCAGTCAGGAGGATGCACACAGCTCAAGAGGTATGTTTAGACATGCTGAACAATAGACATATTTTTGACATAGAATAAAAGCATAAGCCCCCTAGCCCCCCTCTGGACCACCCCCCAGCCATCCTCATGTATTTTGTGCCCCCTCAGATTTTTGGGGTGCATGACGCCCCTGATGGAAACAGTGTTTATCGAATCAATGTTGATTGCCGAATAATTTTGGGGGCACGTGATGTCATGGCCTCAGTTGCATTTGCAAAAAAATAATTTTTCTGTACGAAATCCATAGCATAATATGTAAACATAGGGTGACACTAGGTATTTTCCCATTGACCCAGGTTTCTGTCGCAATTTGTTTTTTTGGGGGTGACATCATTACATCCAGCTGTTTCTATCGACACACGATAGTTCAATGGAAATAGCGCAGAGAGAGAAAGCGAGAGAGTTTGAGAAATAGAGAGAGAGAGAGAGAGAGAGAGAGAGAGAGAGAGAGAGAGAGAGAGAGAGAGAGAGAGAGAGAGAGAGAGAGAGAGAGAGAGAGAGAGAGAGAGAGAGAGAGAGAGAGAGAGAGAGAGAGAGAGAGAGAGAGAGAGAATATATTTTTGCCTCCTGATTGATTATGAGTGAGTACTTGCTTTGCTGTGGTGTCAAAAACATATTATATAAATAAGTCTCACATGCAACTAAAAAAAGTGGTCTTAGTTCTACAGATGAACCATATATGGGCAGGGACAGACTCTATGCAGAATCAGACATCGGAAGACCACTCTGAATGGAGGGCAGACTGGTACAAATGTAATCATTTTACATTTCCGTTATTTAGCAGATGCACTTATCCAGAGCAATTAGGGTTAAGTGCGACAGATTTTTCACCTAGTCAGCTCGGGGATTAGAACCTGCGACCTTTCGGTTACTGGTACAACGCTCTTAACCACTAAGCTACCTGCCGCCCGTATATTGGACTGGACTAGGGCTGCGTGTGGGATAAGCCACATGTGCTTCCTCTGGCATGTGCCAATCATCTGGATGAAAACATCAACACCCTTACTCTAGGGGTGGTTCTCTAAAAAACAAACAGTAATGAGAGAACAGATCGTTCTTGTGTTTTTGGTTCAGCTCAAAGTGTTTCCAGACTGACTGACTGACAGCCATAGCAATTAGTCTTGGTGCCTTGTTTATGGATAGCAAACATATGCATGAAAAGGTCCGTAATGCAGCTTGGCCACCCCATCTACTGTTTAAAAGACAATTTATGCTAGATCCGTCAATGCGGTCCAGAGGCTCTGGTCCGGAGGCTTGCGGAGGCCAAATTGAGCTAACATGAAATAACATGCCCACAATGTGGTTACTAAAATCCGATTTGGATATATTTGGCTGTTTTTGCTGAATAACATTTAGAAGTTGTCCCTTATCAGGTTTAGGAAAAGTGTGCAGTGGTCTAAGGCACTGCATCACAGTGCTTGAGGCGTCACTACAGACCCGGGTTCGATCTCAGGC
Organism: Coregonus clupeaformis; assembly: GCF_020615455.1. NCBI lineage: Eukaryota > Metazoa > Chordata > Actinopteri > Salmoniformes > Salmonidae > Coregonus > Coregonus clupeaformis. The sequence goes on from NC_059194.1 coordinate 32,161,187, forward strand.
TGTGTCACAACCGGCCGTGACCGGGAGTCCCATAGGGCGGCGCACAATTGGCCCAGCGTCGTACAGATTAGGGGAGGGTTTGGCAGGGTGGGCTTTACTTTTCTCATCGTGCTCTAGCGACTCCTTGTGGCGGGCCGGAAGCCTGCAGGCTGACTTCGGTCATAAATTAAACAGTGTTTTCTCCGACACATTGGTTCAGCTGGCTTCTGGGTTAAGTGGGCAGGTGTTAAGAAGCGCGGTTTGGCGGGCCTTGTTTCAGAGGACGCATGACTCGACCTTCGCCTCTCCCAAGCCTGTTGGGGAGTTGCAGCGATGATACAAGATTATAATTGGATATCACAAAATTGGGGAGAAAAAGGGGGATAAAATACAACAAAAAATATATATATAAAAAAAGTTAATGCTAACTCCCATAATTCGGATAAGCTGGTAGCATAGCTATCATACAGAAATCGGTGGTGGTAGTCAAAAGTAGTTTTTAACTGCAATGCAGTTGATTGATGATGATGACATGAACATGTATTGGGGTTGACATCCATACAAGCATTATACTCCAATTTTTACCTCAACATAGTTAGTTTGTGTTTCTGCAGGATGCACCTACAGTCAACCAATCATGTCAATGCGGAGCTATACAGAGCTATGTGGAGCCCTCCGCATTGTTACAACATTTGGGAAGCGCACCGCATCGCTGTACGGAGGTCGATTTGGCCACCGCAAGCCTCCGTAGGGTCCACAATTGCGTCACAACCTCCGTACGGAGCCTCCGGACCACATTGTCGGATAAAGCATAAATTGACTTTAATGAACGATATCTCAATGTTGACTTAAGGGGAAGCACCGCAGCATCAGTCCTGTAAGTGTTGAAAGCTTCCGGACCTAGACACCTGAATACCAACTTCATGGTGTACTAAACTATTTCTTTTGAGGTTTGCAGGTCAGCCCCTTACAATGTTAACATTAGTTCTCCCTTGTTAAATTGATTTGTTGCCCTTGCTGGACCGGAACACACAGAACATATGAATGAATGTGGTGTAGCATTAACATGACTAGTGAATAAGCACTCTAAGGGGGAATGTATCCCAGAGCACTTGCTCCCTCACCTTTCAACCTCTTGGGTTATCAACATCGTCATAGGTTACAACATCCAACCCTTGTTCTTCCCATCGCAGCAGCTCTGGTTTAGCGCTCCGCTGGACACTCTCCAGAAAAGAAAATGAATTATTATTAATTTTATTTGAATTCCCTTACCTAAGCCTACGCATCAGCCATAAGTTTTGTCAAAATAAAAAACACCTCAATCCACCAATGTGTGCTGCATAGTTTAGGACTTTTCTTTCTATATGCACTCACGGTAGTTTGGTTTCGGGCAGTGACAGTATGAAGGGAGGATGCAGTACATAGATAGTGTTTATTATGTATGGCTGCATAACTATCCTACAAGAGAAATCCTGCCCGTGCCAAAGCAATAATTGAAATGCCTGATCAGCAAAAATTGGACAAGAACATCTATTTTTCTGCAAATGCATGATAGTCCATCACTTGCATTATGCCACCCTACAGTCTACTGCACCACCAGTTTGAAAAATATATTCAGCTTCTGTTAATGATGAGCAAGGATATCAATCAGTCTTGATGGGATTTATTTTTACATCTATGCATTGCATACATGTATTCTATGGGTTCAAACACAGGCCAAATTCAGCCATTGATCCTCTTCAACTCTTGACAATGTCTCCACTCCATTTAACTAAATGACAGATCAAGAGGCACATGCAGTGCTCTATTAAACCCTTATTAAAAAGTTAATCTTTGGAGGAAATATATGACATTTTCCTCCCATGTTCTCACCTGAGGCGCTTTCCACTTGGCAACGCTCAGTGTTCTAAAGCAGACAAACCTTCACTGTTTTTAAAGCCCAAAATATTCAATCTGCTAAAGCCCACCACTAAAATGCAGTTTAGGATATGTAGTGATAGACTTTTAGATTATTTATTTCTCAACATTGTTAATATTACCTGAATATTGTGGGGTTTCTTGGCAGATACATATATTGAGGGAATAATCCGTACTAAACCATTTTTAGATCAGACAGCTATTCCTCACAAAATGGTCTGTCGTCCAACACATAAGATGCATGGTCAATAGTTTGAAAAAAACAGCATCTGCTCTTATTAAAGCCCATTATGGACATAAAGTGGTAATTGTTTGGTTTTAGGTTTACCCTTGAGTGAAAGCTTACTTTTGTTTTGTACCCTCTACTCATATTGGGCCAAATTTGTGAATGAATTTAAGCCTATCCACCCAAAAGGAAATTAAAAAGTGTGTGTTACTACTGAGAGGGAACAGCCAGAGCAGAGCTTGAACCAGCAACACTGTAATTATGGTGCAAATGCACTACCACATGTGCCATGAAACTCCAGACCTCTTGGCAGAGGCAGTAATATACAGTCACATAAGGAGGTTATTGTCTATATAACATCTCTCTATATATTTTTTACCAAGTCATTTCGTCATTATCCAAAGGGGTGGGGGGCAGCCCTGAAACGTTGCATGCATAAACCTCACCACAAAACCAACACAGAAATCCATGCGTTTTCTGCGGTGCCAGAACGATTTTCCTAGTACGTTATTCTTGAGCTATTGAGTTATATACGTATTTTTGTGTTCCCGTATATCAGCCAATTTATACAGTCAAGCTGTGTTTAGGAGAGAGCAGCTGTGGCCTATACAGCATTGCGCGCCGAGCAGTGAGGTTTGACAGGAGCACACAGGGGTACTTCTGCCCGCCCCCTCCGTACTTTTAAAGCAGACAGTTTAGGGGGAAAACAGAGAGACAACGAGAAAGCGAGACTGCACTGCAAGTGGACGGATGTGACAAAATTCGTTATGATACAATTTCACCCAATTGGTTTCATAATTGAGTGGAACGTTAAGAAAACGCACCTTTTTGCAAATGGAATTTTAATCCTTGATAACTTCTCCAATAATCATGTAGCCTAACAACACTTGGCCTAACTGAGTAAATGTATTTTGACATGGTGTTGCTCGTTTTCGTGTGCTACAGCTCCATGTGATTAGAAACCTGCTATGGAGAACCTCTTTAGTCAAAATGAATCTGACCACTGACGATGCGGCAAACTTATGGGGAAATGGTTCCTTATTGGAACAATATGACGGGACAGTGGGGACACCGTGGTTGTCAGAGTCGCCTGGTGAAGTGGACCTTACCCATGCCATCCCGCTCGGCTTCGTCCTGGGGGCTTTCATCGTGTTCGCCATTGTGGGCAACATCCTCGTCATCCTGGCTGTGGTGACCAATAGGCACCTGCGGACCCCGACCAACTACTTCATTATAAACCTGGCCATCGCTGACCTGCTGCTGGGAACCACAGTGCTGCCGGTGTCTGCCACCCTGGAGATCCTTAACTACTGGGTGTTCGGCCGGATCTTCTGTGACATCTGGGCGGCTGTGGATGTTCTGTGCTGCACAGCGTCCATCATGAGCCTGTGCGTAATTTCTATCGACCGTTACATCGGGGTGAGCCACCCGCTGCAGTACCCGAGCATAGTGACCGAGAAGCGGGCACTGCTGGCCATGCTTGGGGTTTGGGTGCTCTCGGTGGTCATCTCCATTGGACCCCTCCTCGGGTGGAAGCAGCCTCCGTCGCCGGACAACACGGTGTGTCTCATCACCGAGGAACCGTTTTACGCACTGTTTTCCTCCCTCGGTTCCTTCTATATACCGCTGGTGGTTATCTTGTCCATGTATTTTAGGGTTTATGTAGTCGCCAAACGGACCACCAAGAACTTGGAGGCCGGGGTGATGAGGGAGAGGATGAACACGAGTGAGCTCACGCTCAGGATCCACAAGGGATCTCAGGTACAGGATGACAGCAGCAGCACTGGGAAGGGCCGTGCAAACCAGGCAAGGAGCTCACTGACAGTGAAACTTCTGAAATTCTCCCGGGAGAAGAAAGCAGCTAAAACGTTGGGAGTCGTGGTTGGCATGTTTACGCTTTGTTGGCTGCCGTTCTTCCTAGCGTTACCCATTGGTAGGTATATATATATATATATATTTTGTAAACATATTTTATTGATCCCTTTCCAAACGAATATCCAAGACACAGCAGGCCAGCAGTTTTAATGAAAAAACGATAGTAAGCCTATTAATTTGATAATATAATCAACAATTAAAACAACCCTCAATATGTGATAAGACACATGATAAAATATAATGGTAAATTAATATACATTTTGGTGCCATATTCAATTTCACAAGCCATAATAGGCACAAACCATAATCTACCCACACCCAAAACGGAATAGTGAAGGTGCTGGAGGCAAAATATAAAACTGGAGAAAGTCTCAGCACACTTCCAGTCAGATGGAAATGTATTTTATTTACCAACTGCTGAAACATGTCTGAGAAGCTTTTTCATTCATATCTGGAAGTAAATCTAAGTGGTCCCATTTCCATAAATTCCATCTCCAGACAGTTGGCACTGATACAGGCAGTGACATATATGATATAATATTCACCCATTCAGTGCCCACCGCCACGGCTGTAGAGAAAACATCTCAAAGGAAATGAAACAAAATATGTTGTGGAGAGGGGACTCGTGCTGCGGGCACGTTGTGGTGAGGGACAGAGCAGTGCAGACCGATGAGGGAGGCTAAGAAAACATTACATTGGATGATATTTATATAGGGTGACCCAAATATGAAAAATTACTGTAGCTGGTACTGTACATTGATAAAGATTGATCAGAAAGTTGCTGGTCCCCTCCCCAGTGTCAAAGACTTGGATTTAGGAGGCAGGCATTATCAAGGATTTCCTTCCGGCTTTATGCAACATCACATAAAGCCGGAAATGCAATACGCCAATGGTAGCATCTTACCTGAACTAATTTAAATATGTACTACCTTCAAACCGTCATCACGTGCCCCTACACCTTGCTTTGGCTTTGTTTACAAACCTAGTAGCTAGCTCAAGCAGAAGGTACGACCAAAGATACTGGTAACCTTTCATCTGTGGTATGACTGTTAGCTAGCAAGCTACATACCAGCATGCTGGCAAAAGCACACTGTGTCGTGACTGGATGCCATAGTGTAAAATTAACCTTACACTATTTTCCAAAGAATGAAGACAGCAAGGGTTGCTTTTCATTTCGTAGCTAGCTTTCTGTGGAAGGACTGACTGAAAATTACGATCATGTCACGCGTGTGCAGTGCACATTTCGAGTGAAGTTGCTTTATCAATTGGGGAGAACATTCGATGGGTCTTGCCAGGAAACTAATCCTGAAGACGGATGCGTCATTGACAGTGGATCTTGCAAGCACTGACCATAATGTAAGTATCAGAGTTTGATACGGTAGCCAACATTTTGGGTGGGACCAGGGGGCTAACGTTAGATAATGCAACTGTGGCTGTGACTGCTTTGACTTGTGAACTCTATATTTTCTGTAACACACCTGATAGTCACTATATGGTTTTTGTTCCTTCATCCCTAAACCCCCTACATTGAGTCTTAGAACTGCCAGTACATAGCTGACACATTTTACATTTTAGCATTTAGCATACGCTCTTATCCAGTAATGTTGTCCACAAAAGGGGATTGTGTGTAGTATTTGTAATTGACCCCTGAAAATCATATTTTGCCATTCCATTGTGTCGTTTTTAAATGTATTTATTTTAATTTAATTTTTTACAGTTGATGAGGCTTGTGTCATTGGGACTAATCATGATGATGAGGGGTAATATTATTTCACTTTCCATCTCCTTTTGTCATTCAAATATCATCAAGCTGTAGTGATAGACATTTTAGAAAAATCTACATAAAGCTTCCCAGGCAACTGCAGCAGGAATTATGTGATACAATATAATCTTTCCCAAGGCAAAGAAGGGGCGATATGCTGTGAAGCCTGTGAAGACAGACCCAACATACTGTAAGTCATAGTTATTCATTTCAAATCTGCATTAATTGAGAATTTCAGGCACAAAAAAAATCCAATTAGAAACATTGAAAACATTCACAAACAAGTGCATAACAAAATATTGCATACATCAAAAACACCAGAAAACACATTGTAGAATGAGTAGATCACAACATTAATGAATTGATAGCATCATAACTCAGAACAGTAAATAAAATAACATTAAATTCACTACCCATTTAACAAACATTTCCCTTTTCAAAAATGTTACAGGCTACGTAGACAGGTTCCTGGATCTCCTCTTCAACGAGGTCACCCTTGATAAAATCAAAACACATTTAATTTGTCCCATGCTTCATAAACATCAGGTGTAGACCAACAGTAAAATGCTCCAGCGACGTATGTGTGGAAGCTGTGCGAGCTGTCCATCCCAGGACCCCTGTCTGCCCAGAATGAGAGGCCTGACTAGGAGGAAATAGCTGGATATGTCTCCTGCTTCAATCTTGGGGGTGACTGAAGCCAAGTGGGTGACTGACACCTGCTTGATTGAAATGGGGTACATGGGTCCCCCTCCGCTCCCCTCCCCTCCCCATCAGTCTCTGTAGTTGGTTGCATTTCCTAAAGCCAAAGTAATTCCCTTTTACGTGATACTGTATGATATCACATTGTTACTTTGTATAGTTTTTTTATTCAAACATTCGGACGGGAGATGAGTGTTACAAATTGTATGAATCAATGGGTCCTGGGACACTGTAGGGTGGCCGGGTACCTATATTAGGCTTATGGCTAAAAAACATTTTTTTATGTCAAATTATTTCTCACCTTTATTTCTCATGAGTGTTCATGTTGATCAATATTTTGGATATGCTGGCCTATCGTAAAATATCAAATAAATGTCTGATCAATACACACAATTACAAACATATTGTAATTTCTAATGCTAATGCTAATTGTCCGGTACACTTATTGTATGCAGTTTTCGTGTACATTCACTAATGTCTAAGCTTCTAAGGTGATTCAGGCTTTACTAAGTCTGGTGAAGAAGTGTATCAGGGAACTGTATTCTGTAATTAGTTACAAAACAATAGAAATGTTTGTCTGATATCCAACAGTCCACGAACAGATCTGTTGACCATGAGAGCATTTTGCAGATAAAATGGGTTGAGGCATGCTATTTAGGCTCAGAATGACATGTGGCCCATTGTTTACCTTGTTACCTGGCAATGACCACAAGGGCGTTTCAAAGAGCTGTCAGTTAAGGTGAGCTCATAAATAAAAGCTCCCCGCCCACTCAGCCTGTTCTTTCAGGCTTCCTGATAGTTAGAGATGAGAGATAAGGTCAAGTGTATTGAATCCGGAACATTTTAATAGCGTAAAAATATTATGAGTGATGTTTTGGTCATTCAAAGGCTACTTTTACTTGGGAAATAGGATGACTGTGTGGGACCTGTTTACAGCAGCCATGTGGGAACGTGCTTGGTGACAGGCCCTGGTCTTAGGCCACCCCTCGCCACTACACACACACGCGGGCACCACACACAAACACACACTCAGAAACATACACAGGCAGGCAGGCAGGTGCATGCACACACACACACACTCTCTTTCTCTATAAGTCCAGGTTATTATTATGAATTTGCATAGCATGCATTCCTATCCAGGCAAGATCGGACAGCAGGAGCTTCCTCCAATCACTCCCAAGGAAAGTTAAATTAGATAGCAGAACCATGGAACTCTGGGAACATTCTTGGAACATTCTGGCGTTGTATTCCGTTGATCCTCAGGGTTCTTTGGGGGAGGAGGAGGATGTGAGAATGAGGATGGCTCTGGACTCTGTTTATTTAAGACCAATCAACAGAAAACCAAGGGTTCATACTTGCGAACTCTTGAAAAACATTTTATGTCTCAAAATCTGCATCAGCCAATTAAAATCATCTACGTAGTTGCAAGTGATACTTGCGAACTCTTGAAAAATGTTTTATGTCTCAATCTGCATCAGCCAATTAAAATCATCTACGTAGTTGCAAGTGATAGAACGCTACAAGTTAGCTTTTCAGATATTAAACGTTTCTAATTTTGTCAGAAAGTCGTTTTCATTGCAAGTTAAAGCTTACTGTTAGCTAGCTAGCGAACTTTAGCTGGCTCGCTAGCTAACGTTACGTGTATAATCTGTGTAGCAATATTATTGGTGTCTCAGAAAACCATTTGCATTGTTAGTTATAGCCTGATGTTAGCTAGCTAGTTAACATTTAACCTAGTTGGTTAGCTTTAGCTACCTGCAGATTCATACTACAGTATTTCATGCATGGTGGCTGTATGGGTTGGGTTTATGCTTCATTGTTTAGCTAGCTAAACAAAAGACTCCACTTCGCCAGATGATTTCATGACCCATCAAGTTAGCCAGGTGTGTCTGGGGGTGATTACGGCCATCTATTGTATTTCATGAACTTGTTTACATGTCTGGACAATAGTGACCCATCCACTTAGCTAGATGTGGCTGGGGGGGGGGTGGTTATAGCATTTCTTTCACATGACCCATCAATTTAGACAAGTGTGTCTGGGTAAGCATCATCTAATAATTATAAAATATGAATACAATATTTTTTATGGATACTTTCCATTTTTTATATTGCTACTATTTAACCATTTCACTGTACCGTTTACACGTTCTGTATCCTGTGCATGTGACAAATACATTTAGATTTAATTTAATGTTGTGTGTGTTTACCAGAGACTGCAATGTGAAGAACAACATGACCTGCACCAAATTCAGATTAGGATATAGGCCAAGGACTAGATAGTGTATTTTTACCTGGACTTTTTCCTTAGTGTAGACTACTACTTTCACCACTTTTAGTCTTGAAATCTTGTTTACTACATTACCTTATTCACTCTGTTTTAGCACATGGCCTCACGTGAATCCTTAAAGAGATGGGTTGGGCTAAGGCTTAAGAGAACGACGCTGAATAGGTGTAGAAAAATAAGTGCTCTCCAGTAGGTGTACCAAAACATTCAAGGGACATTTTCTCAAAAGTGGGGTTACAAGTTTATCAACTTTCAAAGCATAATTACTTTCCCATTGTTACTCAACTGCAGTGCATGATATACCATTTTGTAGCTCTGAGTCTCTACTTTTATCCAATGTAAAAAACACCATTTCAAATGTTGCAACATAAGACCGAATAGAGGTGGTCGGTCACACATACAGTTCGAACAGTGGACCATATACATCCATATTGTTTACATACCCACACAAAAAAATGTAATATCCAGTATATTATGACAATCCCATAGGCTTTTCCTTACCCATGCTTCATCTATTCTTCCTATCCCATAGTCTGTAAATGAAGGGTTAAGGGATGGGTTGTCGTTTAAAAAAATAAAAGAATAAGCTCCTGCTTTTCTGAGCCCTGCTTAAATGTCTTGCTCATTGGCTCAATGTATAAGCCCTAGTAATAGGAGCCTGATTGGAGCAGACAGACACGCATGCACACACCGCACGGATGCACGCACACACACACATCCTCTCCCTCCCAGCCCAGCTCTGCTCCCACATCCTTCTTCAGCCTCCATCAACCCACTGAGGGGGATTTCCTGTGAGCCGCTCATTTCACTCATTCATCTCCCCAACGCATACAGTATCTGCCCAATGTTATGTCTTAGTGCATTGAGCTTGTGTCTTGAGTGCATTCAGTTTGATAACAAATAACAAAGCAAGCACTCTATTATGTAGGAACTATTTTCCTTTATTTGCAATCAGTGAAAGCCTTACCATGTTGATTTAAATTTGTTGATATACTCTACATTAGCGTTCCAAATTACATCAATACACTCTAGCAGCTGTTATACGCTGACTGCACTGATTTTTCACTACGTTCAGACCACATAATAGGGCAAAAATGTGATTATACTAATCACAATATTTTACATTGTTCGTGTACATAATTTAAATCTAACATTAATTTTGCATAAGACAAAGTCCACTTGATCAATAGTTATGCTGCATTCTTAAAGGGATACTTCGGGATTTTGGCAATGAGGCCCTTTTTCTACTTCCTCAGAGTCAGATGAACTTGTTGGATAGCATTTGTATGACTCTGTGTGCAGTTTGAAGGACGTTGCTAACTAGTGCTAGCGCAATTGCTAACTAGTGTTAGTGCTATTACTTCCAGTCATTGCGCTAAAGCTAGTTAGCATTGGCTTGCGAAACTACCTCTAACTTCCTTCATACTGGACACAGAGACAAAAAAGTTGTATCCTTGAGTTAATCTGACTCAGGGGAAGTAGTTAAATGGCCTCCTTTTCAAAATCCCGAAGTATCCCTTTAACCAAGTGAGAATTTACCACATACGACTGGGACAAATCCACTTGAACGGCCCTCCAACTGGTAATTACTAGTGGGAATCTCGTCCAAAGATTGTGGATAAATGAAGATGGTTCACTTAGGCCGTTTACCATTGAAAATAATTGTCAGTTCCAGTCTACTTAACGGGGTGGGTCTCCCATAGACACCAATGCAATAGCAGCTGGGTCTGGTCTACTTAGTTAATTGACTTTCATTGAACCAGAAAAAAATAGCGAGTGGAGTGTCTGGCTTCCTCTTCCGTCTCTGACTCGTCTATCATCCTGAGCTCCCACTTCTCCCACATGCTGACCTCTGACGTCACCTACTAAGGAAATTACCTAGATAACAGCATTTTTGGCAGTTAAATGCAACAACAAAACATCATTTATAAAAATAAATGTATGCATATGTTTTCTGAACACTATCATTTGTTTACAAACATCTACTTTTAGTTTATGGTTTACGCAGCTTGTTGGCCATTAGCCAATCAGCGTTTCTCGACGAGTTCAAATCACATGAATGCAACCAGTTGGTATTTACGACTTCACAACTCCCACAAATTCACACCTCCCACTTGGTTGCGAACACAGCTTTATTGCCCTAGTTTTCTATGGTGCCACTGGTGCCAATGACATCTAGAGTGGCACCAACTGGTCTGGTGCAGCAATCTAAGGTTGTAGTGACTTTATATGCACACAGCTTCTAAGGACATATAGCTACATAAGATTTACATACCACATTTCATGGCCCGATGTCCATCGGTTCAGTTCTAGAAGCCAGTTGTTGATGCCCATAGTGGAATCATCTAACCCGCTGGCTCCTGAAGCCCCCATGAGTTCCTGAGTCTAGAAGTAGTCTAGCTATCGCGTTAGCTAGCTAGGGTCGTACATTTGCATTTTGCTAGCTAGCTGAGCTGTTTTGCAAGAAAACATCAGAGATGACTCAAACACTGTAGCTGGATAGCAAGCCCTTCTCTGCGGCAATGTTATTGGGTATGTTTTATTTTATATTTTATTTGAACTGTCATTGAAGTTGGTGGTTACTACGGCTTTCAGATCTTAGGCGAGAGAAACTGTCCACCATTATTTGTGTTTTGGTAAGGACTCGGAGTGACGTCACTCACCGAAGAATCCTCAACAAATCACCCGACGGATATTAATGACTTTGCCTCCGGGTACTTTTAGTCCATGAGAAGAAGATTTTTAAGTGAATTGTTAATAGTTTCCTCATTTTTTAAGGTATCAATACCAAACTTAAAGGGGAACTTCACCCGGGGGGACCCTGGGTTTGTTTTGATCATGTCTGAGGGATTTCTAGGTCAGTGAGATGTGTTTCACACATAATTGGCCATGTATTGAGGGGGAGTTACGTGATCTGAAAATAAATGTAGTCCTGCTTTGTGGCATTTCGCTAAGCACTATACGTTTTTTTGTGTGTAGATATGGTTGTCCTTGTTTGATAGAGCCATTGGATGTCTTTCAGCGATGTTCCTATCGGCGGAGTCATTGCTAAGTATACAAGGTGACACATTCTTTCCAGTCTCTGAAATACTACAACTCGTGTGGGGCGGTGCTTCCTGCTCTGACCCAGTATCTGCCAAAAGTGGGCTTTTTTGAAATAGAGGCGGACACAAAACAAAATCCTCTGGGCAAAACTGAAAGAACTGACCAGACCGCAATAACTTCAAGTGAATCCTCTCATCAACACGAATTCGACTTTTTTTGTTTGTTTGATGTTCTACTAGCTAGCAACATGGTGACATTCAACCATGTATGTTTCAACCGGAATATAGCGAAGAGGATTCGAAACAAAGCTTTGAATTTGGCTAGAACTGAGCTACAGCCGATGCCAGCACCCAAAGGGGAGATGATGACAAATACGGTAGCTAGCTAACTTTAGTTTATCTACTGAAACCCATATTGTGTATGTGTATTGCGGAAGGTAGGTTAGCGGTTAAGAGCGTTGGGCCAGTAAACGAAAGGATGCTGATTCGAATCCCCGAGCCGACTAGGTGAAAAATCTGTCTGTGCCCCTGAGCAAGAAACGTATCCCTAATTGCTCCTGTAAGTCACTCTGGATAAAAGCGTCTGCTAAATGACAAAAAAATGGATAAAGTTAGCTAAACAGCTACCGGTAGACATCTATATGACAAACAAAATAATATGTTTTACAATCGGAGACGCTCTTATCCAGAGCGACATACAGTTAGTACATACATTATTATTATTATTAGGAATTTTATTTTGTAACTTTTTTTTTATATATATATATTTTTTTAAATCATACTGGCCCCCGTGGGAATCGAACCCACAACCCTGGCGTTGCAAACGCCATGCTCTACCAACTGAACTACATCACTGCCGGCCATTCCATCCCCTACCCTGGACGACGCTGGGCCAATTGTGCGCCGCCCCATGGGTCTCCCTGTCGCGGCCGGCTACGACAGAGCCTGGATTCGAACCAGGATCTCTAGTGGCACAGCTAGTGGCACAGCCTTAGACCACTGCGCCAATCTTGATTGTAAAACCTATAAACGTTTTAGCAAACGTGTAAAATCAGCAACTGTAAATAATTTTACTCTCAAGCTAGCTATGTAACTACATTTTACGAAGGTTGACATTGGTTATGGTAATGACAGTGGATGCATTTCATTCTAACAACATTACAGGCATGACGCAAGATAGGATTCCAAAAAGATGCAAATAACAATTATTGGCTATCCAGCAAGCTAGCTAGCTAGCTAGCTAAGTTTACTAACAGTGAGGAGAAACAATAATACAACAATTTAGTGTTGTAAATCTCTAAAACGAATTAGTTGGTTTAACTATAAACATATTTGCCTAAGCATGCCCGTGCTTCTACATCTGCATTGCTTGCTGTTTGGGGTTTTAGGCTGGGTTTCTATATAGCACGTTGTGACATCTGCTGATGTAAAAAGGGCTTTATAACATTTGATTGTTAGACATGGTTGTAGCTAGGTACTGTCTGCCTACCTAGGTAAATTTGTACGGTCTGGTCACTGTGAAAAAGTTATTTCTATTAGGCTAAATATTGGTCTAAATATAATCTCTGTGCCTGTGCACATGTATGCATGTTCAATTAACCTACACTAATGTTGATGTTATGCTGGCACAGTTCAACTGTAGTTCAAACTGTATTATAGAGTATAATTGAGTATCTTTTTCGTCTTAGAGACAATACCATGTGGAGCCTGGGGTTCTTCCTGGAGTGGATTCTAGATGGAGAGAAACATAATTCATTTGCCTGTGTTTGTCATTGAAGCAGAACTGTATCCTGTGCACTGTATCCCTCTCGATGAATTGAACATTATGCTGGATTTCAAGCAGCAGGCCTAGATGACTCAAGAGGAGCTGAATGGCAGTTAGATCATGACAACACAGATGTCTGTACTTTACACCTCAGACACACTCACACACAACGTATTCCCTGAACTTTAATACGTGGATCATACTCTATTGTCTTACTGTATGTTTCTTTGTGAATGACAATTTCATCATGACCACCTCTCCCATTCTGCTGATCACTAGTTCTCTGCACTTTACTACACCTGAGACACTCTCAGACACACTGAACTGTACTACACTTCAGTACTGTATTTGTTTTGTATGTTACTTTTACCATATAACATTCTTGTTGAATATGTAGTTCTGTTTTTGATATAAAATATCCATATTGATTTTATGGTGGTTCTGCATGGTCTTATGTTGAGCCACACTGTCCTTTATCTGGCTTCGGTACACTGGCAATGGTGTTTAGCATTGTGGGCAGGGGAAGCTGAGACTCTTTGTGCTTGTGGCGAATGGTCTTGTCCTGTCTGTGGTGAACGGCCAGCTGGATAAGACTCTGATGGAAGTGGTGAGTGCAGGGCTCGTAGACCTTCTTAACCACCAACTGCCTGAACCTCTTGCAGAAGATTTGCTGGTACTGTATGTTTTGAGACTGCAGAGAGAATAATGAGGTGGTTGTGTCATTACTGTTGTAGTCTTGATTTTATACCTTTCAGTGTCCTTTGCTAGTTTCAGCCCCACAACTGCAAGGTGTGTCTGCTCCCTGATGTGCGTGTATTTTTACAAAGAGAAAAGGTAAAATGAGAAAAGGGGTAGACTAAATTGATTACATGGTCTGGAAGGTACTCTGTGATCCTCAGGCTACCTCTAACCACCTGTAACCCCATAACACAAACACAAACCCGTACAAACACTACCCAATTCATGTTTATACTATGCTTACTGTAAATTGAGCCGTCTTAGCCGTCAGCTTGCAAATATTTTTGCCAACTTACCCTCACCTTGTGCAGAGCTAGGGGTTGAAAGCTCATGCTGGTGGAATCAGATTCTGTACCACCTACAACAAAATACACAACAATACACAATTTAACCAATTTATATCTGTTAGACTGGCTAGCTTATCACACCTAACATGGACATTTCAATATTGTCAGCTTTCTTTTAGATAGCTAGCGTCACTAAATTGGCAGCAAGATTGCTAGCCAGCTGAGAATTAACCAACCATCATTGCTATCAACACACAGAGTGAGTTAGCTATATCTGCGATTTTATGTTTTAGTAATGGTGTGATTTCCAGACAACAGTGGAATAGATGGCTACCACATTCAGCTACTCTTATTTGCTAACGTTAACTAGCTTATGTTAGCTAATGTTAGTCAAAGATGGAACAAAAAACATGTCTACTCTGCTGAAGGTAGATACCAGACTAGAAGTGACCATGACATAGTTGAAATTGATTGACAGTCTGTATCCAAAAGAATTTCAGAGTGGAATACAGGACTGTAGCTGGCTAACTTAGTCCAGCTATGCTAGCAAGCTAGCTAACGTAAGGCTACCTCTAATCGAGAATCTTCTGTTTTATTGTGAAGAAAAAATGTGACGGTATCACTTCTCAGCTGGCATCAAAATGGATTCCCCATCAGTTCAGCCTGAAAATCCCTCTAGTAATCTTTGGTCACATCGGGGTAAATCCCCGGTATGTAGAACAGTGAAAGATAACTCATTTTTGCACTTGTTTGTAATTAACACAGCCAGGCACAAAACACCACACAGGCATGATGACAAACATTAAAACAAACGTTTAAAAAATGCCTAGAGAAGTTCTGAGAATACTGTGTGTTGTTCATTTGAAGTAAACAATGCCATCAAAATCCAAGTTTGTGGGCACGCCTCATCTACCTAGCGGGGCAGTATCTGCATTTGCTATCAAGCCAAACTTTGTGGTTTACTATGAGCATACAAATACACAGGAAGTCTGTTCTAGCTCTGCGCTCGTTCTAGCTTGTGGTGTGGATAATTGTGATGTTTATGACAAAAAGGTAACGTTGTTAATATAGTAATGACTATATGCAGTGGCAGGGTGAAATTGATAGGCCATTGTGAAGTGGATTTACAACTCGGCCATTACAACTCGACCATCTCTTAACTAATCCCTTAGCTTTACTCAGATGGTAAGTTACGAGCTGTACCATGGGCCTACATACCGAATTTTGTGTTATTTGTACTTATGGTTCATGAGAATAATTTTTTCAAAGGTTTTCCAAAAGGAAAATCTATCCTGGCGGACCTTATGGGTCCTTGAGGCAAATGTGTTCAGCATAAAGAAAGACACCTACATACAGTGGCTTGAGAAAGTATTCACCCCGCTTGGCATTTTTCCTATTTTGTTGCCTTACAACCTGGAATTAAAATAGATTTTTGGGGGGTTTGTATAATTTGATTTACACAACATGCCTACCACTTTGAAGATGCACAATATTTGTTATCGTGAAACAAACAAGAAATAAGACAAAAAAAACAGAATTTGAGCGTGCATAACTATTCACCCCGCTAAAGTCAATACTTTGTAGAGCCACCTTTTGCAGCAATTACAGCTGCAAGTCTCTTGGGGTATGTCTCTATAAGCTTGGCACATCTAGCCACTGGGATTCTTGCCCATTCTTCAAGGCAAAACTGATCCAGCTCCTTCAAGTTGGATGGGTTCCGCTGGTGTATAGCAATCTTTAAGTCAAACCACAGATTCTCAATTGGATTGAGGTCTGGGCTTTGACTAGGCCATTCCAAGACATTTAAATGTTTCCCCTTAAACCACTTGAGTGTTGCTTTAGCAATATGCTTAGGGTCATGAAGGTGAACCTCTGTCCCAGTCTCAAATCTCTGGAAGTCTGAAACAGGTTTCCCTCAAGAATTTCCCTGTATTTAGCGCCATCCATCATTCCTTCAATTCTGACCAGTTTCCCAGTCCCTGCCGATGGAAAAACATCCCCACAGCATGATGCTGCCACCACCATGCTTCACTGTGGGGATGGTGTTCTCGGGGTGATGAGGTGTTGGGTTTGCACCAGACATAGCGTTTTCCTTGATGGCCAAAAAGCTCAATTTTAGTCTCATCTGACCAGAGTACCTTCTTCCATATCTTTGCTTAATTTCTTCTTTAAGCAATGGCTTTTTTCTGGCCACTCTTCCGTAAAGCCCAGCTCTGTGGAGTGTACGGCTTAAAGTGGTCCTATCGACAGATACTCCAATCTCCGCTTGCTTGGTGGTGCCCCTTGCTTAGTGGTGTTGCAGACTCTGGGGCCTTTCAGAACAGGTGTACAGTGAAGGGAAAAAAGTATTTGATCCCCTGCTGATTTTGTAGGTTTGCCCACTGACAAAGAAATGATCAGTCTATAATTTTAATGGTAGGTTTATTTGAAGTGAGAGCCAGAATGATCAGTCTATAATTTTAATGGTAGGTTTATTTGAATGGTAGGTTTATTTGAAGTGAGAGCCAGAATGATCAGTCTATAATTTTAATGGTAGGTTTATTTGAGAGGAAAGAGGACATAATGAATAACAACAAAAAATCCAGAAAAACACGTCAAAAATGTTATAAATTGATTTGCATTTTAATGAGGGAAATAAGTATTTGACCCCCTCTCAATCAGAAAGATTTCTGGCTCCCAGGTGTCTTTTATACAGGTAACGAGCTGAGATTAAGAGCACACTCTTAAAGGGAGTGCTCCTAATCTCAGCTTGTTACCTGTATAAAAGACACCTGTCCACAGAAGCAATCAATCAATCAGATTCCAAACTCTCCACCATGGCCAAGACCAAAGAGCTCTCCAAGGATGTCAGGGACAAGATTGTAGACCTACACAAGGCTGGAATGGGCTACAAGACCATCGCCAAGCAGCTTGGTGAGAAGGTGACAACAGTTGGTGCGATTATTCACAAATGGAAGAAACACAAAATAACTGTCCATCTCCCTCGGCCTGGGGCTCCATGCAAGATCTCACCTCATGGAATTGCAATGATCATGAGAACGGTGAGGAATCAGCCCAGAACTACACAGGAGGATCTTGTCAATGATCTCAAGGCAGCTGGGACCATAGTCACCAAGAAAACAATTGGTAACACACTACGCTGTGAAGGACTGAAATCCTTCAGCGCCCGCAAGGTCCCCCTGCTCAAGAAAGCACATATACATGCCCGTCTGAAGTTTGCCAATGAACATCTGAATGATTCAGAGGAGAACTGGGTGAAAATGTTGTGGTCAGATGAGACCAAAATCGAGCTCTTTGGCATCAACTCAACTCGCCGTGTTTGGAGGAGGAGGAATGCTGCCTATGACCCCAAGAACACCATCCCCACCGTCAAATATGGAGGTGTAAACATTATGCTTTGGGGATGTTTTTCTGCTAAGGGGACAGGACAACTTCACCGCATCAAAGGGACGATGGACGGGGCCATGTACCGTCAAATCTTGGGTGAGAACCTCCTTCCCTCAGCCAGGGCATTGAAAATGGGTCATGGATGGGTATTCCAGCATGACAATGAACCAAAACACACGGCCAAGGCAACAAAGGAGTGGCTCAAGAAGAAGCACATTAAGGTCCTGGAGTGGCCTAGCCAGTCTCCAGACCTTAATCCCATAGAAAATCTGTGGAGGGAGCTGAAGGTTCGAGTTGCCAAACATCAGCATCGAAACCTTAATGACTAGGAGAAGATCTGCAAAGAGGAGTAGGACAAAATCCCTCCTGAGATGTGTGCAAACCTGGTGGCCAACTACTACAAGAAACGTCTGACCTCTGTGATTGCCAACAAGGGTTTTGCCACCAAGTACTAAGTCATGTTTAAGAGTGTGCTCCTAATCTCAGCTCATTACCTGTATAAAAGACACCTGGGAGCCAGAAATCTTTCTCATTGAGAGGGGGTCAAATACTTATTTCCCTCAATAAAATGCAAATCAATTTATAAAAATGTTGACATGGGTTTTTCTGGATTTTTTTGTTGTTATTCTGTCTCTCACTGTTCAAATAAACCTACCATTAAAATTATAGACTGATCATGTCTTTGTCAATGGGCAAACGTACATCAGCAGGGGATCAAATACTTTTTTCCCTCACTGTATATATACTGAGATCATTTGACAGATCATGTGACATTTAGATTGCACACAGGTGGACTTTATTTAACTAATTATGTGACTTCTGAAGGTAATTGGTTGCTCCAGATCTTGCTTAGGGGCTTCATAGCAAAGGGGGTTAATAGATATGCACAAACCACTTTTCCGTTATTTATTTTTTAGAATTTTTTGAAACAAGTTATATTTTTCTTTTGACTTCACCAATTTGGACTATTTTGTGTATGTCCATTACATGAAATCCAAATAAAAATCAATTTAAATTACAGTTTGCAAGGCACTGTACAAAGTTTCAAGTCTCTAGGTCAAATGGGGCGGAGGATATGAGGGTTTAAGTGAGACTACACATAACAGCGCCACCTATAGGCCAATCGGTGCCATTCTTTTTGACCAAGTTATTCATTGCCTCTAGTTTCTGTCTGCCAAATTAGAAAAATGTTTACCAATCTATGCTTGAGTTATTTGGTTTTCTGTGAACCCCTAATAAATTCAACAGTTGGTCAATGGATGAATACACTCAAAGTAAAAAAAAAAAATCTTTCAGATATTGACTGAATTATGGCACATATGATTGTACTGGCATGGGCAAGTAATGAATGGAGTTCAGTCATTTTGGTGGGAATTCAGGTATTCAATTTATTGTAAAATTGTACTTTTTTTCTTATATACACATTTTCTTAGTATATCAGGTATTTTTTTAATACTTTCATAAAATAAAGAAAATGATATGTGCTTAATTTGCATAATATACACTGAGTGTTTTTGCATACATTAATACATTAATCTAATGTATTATCTAACGGTATTAAATCATAACTTTTTTCAATTGTACAAAAAAACAATACCCATCAAAATAAAGTTATTTTAACTCTTTCTTGTGATGTAACTGTCGAGACGGTGCGTTAAATCCCCGAAGCAGCGTTGGCGTTCATTGTGTATGTCAGGTCATTACAAACGTTTCAGCGGTCGTTACGTTAACAGGAAAAAATCGAATGGCATGAGCAGGGGTTGGAACATAAATCATTTTCCAATCGTTTCGTTCTGAACGGAACCATACTTTTTTTTTGTTCCGTTCCACTGTTCCAACCAGCAAAATAATGTTCTGAACTGGTTCGAACCCAAAAAAAGTACCGGTTTATATCGTTCATTTCTGTTCCTTTTGAAACCTCTGAAATTAATGTTTTTATTTGTATTTAGCTCGACATTAAATTACTTCACCAATATCAGTGTGGATAGAGAAGTTTGCTATGAAGTGGGTGAGAGATTTCATCTGTATAGGAAAGTCATTAAGAGCAAATAGTATTTTACCGTAACAGCATGGTTTAATCATTATGAAAGACAAACACACTGTGCTGCCAGTCAAAACAAATCAAATCAAATTGTATTGGTCGCATACACATGTTTAGCAGATGTTATTGTGGGTGTAACTAAATGCTTGTGTTCCTAGCTCCAACAGTGTAGTAATATCTAACAATACGCAACAATAAACACAAATCAAAAAGTAAAAGAATGGAATTAAGAAACATAGAAATATTAGGACAAGCAATGTCAGAGTCCGGAGTATAAATTTATATAGCAAACAAAAATATAAACGCAACATGCAACAATTTCATTGATTTTACTGAGTTACAGTTCATATAAGGAAATCAGTCAATTGAAATAAATAAATTAGGCCCTAATCTATGGATTTCACATGACTGGGGATACAGATATGCATCTGTTGGTCACAGATACCTTTAAATAAATGGGCCTCACAATGGGCCTCAGGATCTCGTCACGGTAATGTTGCGCATTCAAATTGCCATCGATAAAATGCAATTGTGTTCATTGTCCGTAGCTTATGCCTGCCCATACCATAACCCCACCGCCACCATGGGGCACTCTGTTCACAACATTGACATCGGCTCGCCCACACGACGCCATACACATGGTCTGTGAGGCCGATTGAACATACTGCCAAATTCTCTAAAAAGACGTTGTAGGCGACTTATGGTTGAGAAATGAACATTAAATTATCTGGCAACAGCTCTGGTGGACATTCCTGTAGTCAGCATGCCAATTGCACGCTCCCTCAAAACTTGAGACATCTGTGGCATTGTGTTGTGTGACAAAACTGCATATTTTAGAGTGTCCTTTTATTGTCCCCAACACAAGAAGCACCTGTGTAATGGTTGTGATGTTAAATCAGTTGCTTGATATGCCACACCTGTCAGGTGGATGGATTATCTTGGCAAAGGAGATGTAAACTAATTTGTGCACATAATTTGAGAGAAATTAGCTTCTTGTGAGTATGGAACATTTCGGGAATGTTTTATTTCAGCTCATGAAACATGGGACCAACACTTTACATGTTGCGTTTGTATTTTTGTTCAGTGTATATATATATAATATATATATATGTGATGGGACATTGTATAGACATTATGGACAGTATGTGGATAGAATATATAGTCACAGTGTAGGGCGTGAGATGCAACTGAAAATTTGCGGGTGAGGAGAGAGTATGGAGGAAGCTTGCATTGAAGCCCTGGGCATCTTGTTATGACATGCATTATCTGAATTAGGCCCACAGAATTATACCTACGGAGGAGCGGCTTCTATGGAGGAACTTTGAATGTCTTTGAACTTCCGAGTTGGTTTAACGTTGGACCAGAGCAAACGTCAAGGATTTTCCTTTATTTAGCTCCATTAATTGATCCCTCTATCCTTACCAGTCTCAGAGTCCCTGCCGCTGAAAATCTTCCCCATTGCATGACGCTACCACCACCATGCTTCATGGTAGGGATGGTGTTAGATGTGTGATGAGTCAGGCCAAAGAGTTACATTTTTGTTTCATCAGACTACAGATTACTTTGGTTTATGCTCTGAGTCATTTACATGTTGTGACGTCACGAGAGGCTACACAGCTTTCAGCGGGATTGCTCAAGTAGTGCAAGGAGACAAGGTTCAAACAAAACAAGGATTTTATTATAGGTCTTGGGAAATTAACGAAAATATAACAAAATTCTGTTCTCTTGTGGCTCTTTAAGGGTTAACAGTTCAGGGATGTCTCTTCCACATCCAAAGTCATAACTCTCACTCGCTCAGATAACTTTTCCCCAGCCTTACTGTAGTCCACGTTGCAGCTAGTGGCCAACCCAGCAAAAAGTCCTTCCAAATGTCTCTCACGTATTTCCACAGGTGCATATATCCAAAGGTGAGTATTTCCCAAAGGTAAGTATCTCCAAATCCTTATATTCCTCATGGAAGTGGACGTGCAGCACTCTTGTCCTCCAGAGAGCCCAGTTTGGAGACCGTGTCTCTTCCCTTCAACAAACCTTCAGCTCATCAGCTCCTGATTGGTTTCAGCTGCGTGGGAAGATTGGCCATAGAGGGTTGGAGTTCCCGACCATACCAGCAGATGGAGCCATAGCTGTCTGGGTTTGCAGCCATCTCAGGGGGATGTAACGTCCCTCCAGGACACAGCCTCTCGTGACATCACACATCCCCCTCCTCGGGACCGACGTCCTCGTCGGGGTAAAGGCAGCGAAGAAGGCATCACGCCGGAGAGGGCGTCCGCATTGCCGTGGTGCTTGCCAGCCCTCGGCTGTTTCCACTCCATCCGGTGAGTTGGTGCTGTGTTGTACAGTGCCGGTCTCTGGGGTCTCTCCTTGAGTTTCTTACTGAACGCATCAGCCTTGGTTTTAGCAGAGTTTAGCTTCTGTTGAGCAGCTTTCAGTTCCTTCTCTCTCTCTGCCTCCGCATTCTTCATCTTGTTCTCCAACACCTTGTACTTCTCCTCTGCCTTCTTCTGGACCTCCTTACTACTGCGCAGGGTCTCCTCACACTCTCGATGGTCCTGCGCAGCATCTCCAGCTCCTCCTGTTGCTTAGGGAAGGAGCTCTGTTGGAGTTTAGCCTGGAGGATATCTAACTCTTCTGTCTTCATGTCTAACTGTTGCTTTAACAAACGATACCTCTCAGCGGTCCCCTTCAGACCAGACAGTTCTTTGTCCAGATTCTGTAGCTCCGTCTCTGTGTCGGTCTGGGCACCTGCCATCCCTATCAGAGCCCGGGGCGGGAGTGAGTAACTCGGAGGATTGCACCGGAGCCTTCCCAGGATGAGTCTTGCCTCTCCGTTTCCGAGGTACTCGGGTTATCCTCTCCTGAGACTCTCTCCAGAGTGGGTAAAAGGCTGGGCAGTCTCGTCCAATTAGGACAGGGACGGGGAGGGAATCAACCACCCCCGCCGTCGTGTGTATGGTTCCCCGTGTGCTGGTCATTGTAAGTTCAGTAATGGGGTATTCTCTGGTGTCCCCATGGACACAGGAAACTGGGAGGACTTTCCCCGGGGTCAGACACGTTGGGCCCACCAAATCCTTACGCACCAGGGTGGCCCGGCTACCAGAATCCAGTAAGGCCTCCACATCATGGTGATTCACAGTTACTGGGCAGGTGGGGGTCGATCTGGGCCGCCATCTACGACTCCCAAGAGCGAGGCAAAACGGTGTGTGGGTGCTGAGCTGGAGGACTCCGCAGTGGGCATAGGTTCATCGGCTGGTTTCCCACACTGCCAGGAGATATGTCCCATCTCCCCACACCGGTAACACTGTCGAGTTTCCCCCTCCTGGTGTACTCTTCTTGGACCCGCCTGGTTTCTGGCTCCCCCTGGAGCCGGGATAAGTCCTGACGTGGCTGGGTTCGAGACCTTGGGGTCCTTTGGACGGGTTCTTCCCATTTGTGGTGGGGCCGCCCTCCTGGGGTCTTTTCGGGAAGCATTCAGCATCTCCGCTGTGGCCTGGTACTTTTCCACAGCTTCCACGGTCAGATCAGCCGTGGTCAAGGCCTGTTGACTGATGAACCGTTTTGCCTCATAAGGCAGGGCGCGTAGGTAACGATCCACCACAACGGCCTCCACCACCGCCGCTGCTGTATTCCTCTGCGGATCCAGCCATTTCCTTGCGATTCGGACAAGTTCATGCATCTGCGCCCGAGGAGGTTGGTCTGGTTGGAAGGTCCAGCTGTGAAAGCGCTGGGCCATACCAAACTTTGTGAGTCCATATCTGCTGAGGATCTCAGACTTCAGGGCATCATAGTCAGTAACCTGGTCAGGGCCCAGGTCCCGGACAGCATTCAGCGATTCTCCGGTTAGAAAGGGGGCTAACAGACCAACCCACTGTTGCTTGGGCCAGGCTTCCCTAGTGGCCGTGGCCTCAAATGCATGCAGGTATGCCTCAATGTCATCGGTAGCTCCCATCTTAGATATAAAGTCACTTGCCTTTATTGGGCGGGTATTTTGGACAACCATCTGTCTCTGCAACTGCAATTCCTCTGCCTTCAGAAGGTTGGCTGTCTTTTGCTCCTCCAAGAGAGCCACGGTTGCTTGCATCTGGGCTTGCTGGCCAGCAACAAGGGCTTTCAATATGTCCTCCATTTCAGTCGGCGGGGAGCCTACGGCCAACTTGGAAAACTGGGTGATCAAACCTTCGGTATCCTCCTCTGACATGCACTATTAACGCTTGAGCGTGCCCGTATTCTCCACCATCTGTGACGTCACGAGAGGCTACACGGCTTTCAGCGGGATTGCTCAAGTAGTGCAAGGAGACAAGGTTCAAACAAAACAAGGATTTTATTATAGGTCTTGGGAAATTAACGAAAATATAACAAAATTCTGTTCTCTTGTGGCTCTTTAAGGGTTAACAGTTCAGGGATGTCTCTTCCACATCCAAAGTCATAACTCTCACTCGCTCAGATAACTTTTCCCCAGCCTTACTGTAGTCCACG
Source organism: Coregonus clupeaformis (assembly GCF_020615455.1). Classification (NCBI taxonomy): domain Eukaryota; kingdom Metazoa; phylum Chordata; class Actinopteri; order Salmoniformes; family Salmonidae; genus Coregonus; species Coregonus clupeaformis. The sequence continues at coordinate 32,185,664 of NC_059194.1, forward strand.
TTGCAGCTAGTGGCCAACCCAGCAAAAAAGTCCTTCCAAATGTCTCTCACGTATTTCCACAGGTGCATATATCCAAAGGTGAGTATTTCCCAAAGGTAAGTATCTCCAAATCCTTATATTCCTCATGGAAGTGGACGTGCAGCACTCTTGTCCTCAAGAGAGCCCAGTTTGGAGACCGTGTCTCTTCCCTTCAACAAACCTTCAGCTCATCAGCTCCTGATTGGTTTCAGCTGCGTGGGAAGATTGGCCATAGAGGGTTGGAGTTCCCGACCATACCAGCAGATGGAGCCATAGCTGTCTGGGTTTGCAGCCATCTCAGGGGGATGTAACGTCCCTCCAGGACACAGCCTCTCGTGACATCACAATGTATTTTTGCAAAATCCAGTCATGTTATCATGTGCCTTTTACTCAGGAGTGGCTTTCGTCTGACCACTCTCCCATAAAGCCCATATTGGCGAAGTGCTGTAGAGACTGTTGTCCTTCTGGCAGGTTCTCCCACCTCAGTCAAGGAACTCTGTAGTTCTGTACAATATTTGTAAATTTTCTTTAAAAAAGTTATTTGAGCTCTGTCAAGTTGGTTGTTGATCATTGCTAGACAGTCATTTTCAAGTCTTGCCATAGATTTTCAAGCCAATTTAAGTCAAAACTGTAACTAGGCCACTCAGGAACATTCAATGTTGTCTTGGTAAGCAACTCCAGTGTATATTTGGCCTTGTATTTTCAGTCATTGTCCTGCTGAAAGGTGAATTTCTCTCCCAGTGTCTGTTGGAAAGCAGACTGAACAAGGTTTTCCTCTAGGATTTTGCTTGTGCTTAGCTCTATTCCGTTTCTTTTTATCCCCAAAACTTCCCTAGTCCTTGCCGGTGACGAGCATACCCATTACATGATGTAGCCACCAACATACTTGAAAATATGAAAAGGGGTACTCAGTGATTTGTTGTGTTGGATTTGCCCCAAACATAACGTTCTGTATTCAGGACATAAAGTTAATTTCTTAGCCACATTTCTTGCAGTTTTACTTTAGTTTCTTATTGAAAACAGGATATTTTTTATTCTGTACAGGCATCCTTTTTTAGGTTAGTATTGTGGAGTAACTACAATGTTGTTGATGTATCCTAATTTTCCTCCTATCTCAGCCATTAAACTCTGTTTTAAAGTCACCATTGGTCTCATGGTGAAATCCCTGAGCGGTTTCCTTCCTCTCCGGCAACTGAGTTAGGAAGGATGCCTGTATCTTTGTCGATACTGGGTGTATTGATACACCATCCAAAGTTTAATTAACAACTTCGCGATGCTCAAAGGAATATTCAATGTCATTTTTTTTTTTTATCTACCAATAGGTGCCCTTCTTTGCGAGGCATTGGAAAACCTCCCTGGTCTTTGTGGTTTAATCTTACTTTGAAATTCACTGCTCGATTTGAGTGACCTTACAGATAATTGTATTTGTGGGATACAGTCATTCAAAAATCATGTTAAACACTTTTATTCCGTGCAACTTATGTTTACTACTGAACTTACTTATGCCTGCCATAACAAAGGAGTTGAATACTAATTGACACAAGACAATTCAGCTTTTCATTATTTTTTTTTAAACATATTTCTAAAAACATAATTCCACTTTGACATTATGGGGTATTGTGTGTAGGCCAGTGACACAATAATTAACAACTTCAGGCTGTAACACAACAAAATGTGGAAAAAGTCAAGCGGTGTGAATACTTTCATTGTGTGCCTCATCACAATTATATCTCGGAGTTCTAGGGACAGTTCCTTGGACATGCACTGTCTGTCACGTCTCCTCCCGTTGCTCCCCTCCGGCGCTCTGATTTGCCGGTCTACTGAGCCACCGGTCTGAGCGCACCACCTCGGCAACACCGGAATGGAAACCCAATGCACCCTAATCACCTCCAGCGCACCTGCACCTCATCATCTCATCACCACCCCTATTTAGCCCTGGACTGTTCCTTATGATGTCGTGTGTGATTGTTTAGCTTCGTGTCGTGTACTCTATCTTTGTTATTTCTCTTTGTCATTGTTGAAGTAAACATTGACCTTGTTGATTCCTGCGTCTGCGTCCTGCCTCTTCGTATACTCAGTACTCGTCACAGAATCACACACCAAACGAAAATGGATGCAGCAGGAGTTTCCCAGTGCCTCGACCAGCACCATCAGCAGCTTTCCCAGTTGAACGCCGCCATGCAGGAAGTGCTCCAAACTCTGCATAATCTGCCCAGCGCTCCGGTTCCACCTCAGGGAGCGGCGAGTGCCCCCAATCCACATGTTCCCGGGCTATCACCCACTTCTGCGGGAACCCTCGCCCTACCGGAGCGCTTTGACGGTAAAATGAATAAATGTAGCGGCTTCCTGCTACAGGTTTCACTTTATCTGGCGCGTCAGCCTGGGGCATATCCATCTGACCAAGCCAGGATAGCGCTGGTGATTTCGCTACTGAAAGGGAAGGCGCTGGAGTGGGTCACGGCAGTCTGGGAAGGAGAGGAGGCAGTGGCACTACCCTACCCCACCTTCCTCGCTTGGTTCAGGGCGGTGTTTGATCATCCCACGGGGGGAAAGGACGGGGGTGAGCGTGTCCTCCATCTACAACAGAGAGAGGGGCCCGCGTAAGAGTACGCTCTGAGCTTTTGCACGGTGGCAGTGTCTTCCAGCTAGAATGAGCGTGCTCTGCGCACAGCCTTCAGGAGAGGCTTACAGGAGGACATCAAGACGGAACTCGCATGTCGGGACGACGAGATGGACCTTGATGCCCTCATCACCACGTCCATCCGTCTTGACGACATGTTGAGAGAGAGACGGCATTCCCAACACCTCCCGGAGTCTCGACGCTCACCCCATCTGAGCTATGGAAGCCGCCCTGCTTCCGAGTCCTCACCCATGGAGGTTGGCAGCACCCCCTACACCACCACGGACCACAGATCTATCTAGGCGGTATGACTCCCGTCGCCGCTCCGTGAGTGTTACGTCAGCTCCTATCACAAAACCATTGTTTTTAGTTCCCATAACGGTGTCTGGTTATTCCTTTTCTTCCATTTCTACTGCAATGATAGATTCCGGATCAGCGGGGAACCTTATCGATAGGGAGCTGGTCTCTGAATGGGGGTTGCCCACCGTGCCACTGCCATCTCCGCTACACGTCACCTCACTGGACAATAAACCCCTTGGATCAGGCACTATTACGCACGTCACTCTCCCCATCACCATCACCATTCCCACACTACCGGAGCACCACGAGGAGCTGTCCTTCCACATCGTCACATCACCCCTTCACCGGATCGTCTTGGGATTGCCCTGGCTCAGACTACACAACCCCACCATCAATTGGAGCACCAAGAGGATCACAGCCTGGTCTACCTCATACCGGAAGACCTGCCTGCCGGTAGTTTGTTGTTCCACGTCAGTGGAGAGTCCAGGGTGCGCCCTCCAGCCCAACATTCCACGTGAGTATGCAGATCTCTCTGATGTCTTCTCTTCAGTAAAGGCTACGTGTCTCCCTCCTCATAGGCCCTGGGACTGCGCTATTGACCTGCTGGAGGGACAACACCCCCCGAAGAGTCGCATTTACCCCCTTTCCATGGCGGAGACTGAGGCCATGAAGAAGTATGTGGCGGAGACCCTGAAACAGGGGTTCATCAGACGCTCTAACTCTCCTGCCTCCGCCAGCTTCTTCTTCATGGCCAAAAAGGACGGAGGACTGAGACCATGCATTGACTACAGGGGGCTGAATGCATTCACCACCAAGTACCGGTACCCCCTCCCTCTGGTTCCGATGGCCATCGAGCAGCTACGAGGGGCCCGGTACTTTACCAAGTTGGACCAGAAGAGTACCTACAACCTGATCCGAATCCGGGAAGGAGACGAGTGGAAGACGGTATTCAGCACTACCTCAGGCCACTATGAATACCGCGCCATGCCCTACGGCCTCGCCAACGCACCTTCTGTGTTCCAGTCCTTCGTCAATGACGTGTTCCGGGACATGCTGAGTAGACAGGTGGTGGTGTACATCGACGATATCCTGATCTACTCGGCTACGTTCGAGGAGCATGTCAGGGACGTCCGAGCTGTCCTGCTCTGCCTCCGGGAACAAAGCATGTTGGTGAAGGGGGAGAAATGCAAATTTCACCAACAGGCCATCTCCTTCCTGGGATACCGGATCAGTCCTCAGGGGGTGTTCATGGAAGGAGTGAAGACGGACGCCGTCAGGTCATGGCCAGTTCGCACCACCATCAAGGGCCTACAGTGCTTCCTGAGCTTCGCTAATTTCAACCGGCGTTTCATCAGGTCCTTCAGCTCCATAGCCGCCCCGCTCACCTCTCTCCTTAAGGGTGGGCCTCAGAAGCTGGCCTGGAACCCTGAGGCTGACGCTGCCATCAAGAGGCTGTAGGAGAGGTTCACCACAGCGCCCATCCTAAAACACCCAGATCCATCTCGTCCTTTCATCCTAGAGGTGGACGCATCGGAGGAGGGCGTGGGTGCGGTCCTCTCCCAGCGGCACAGTAAGCCAGAGAAAATGTATCCCTGTGCCTTTTTCTCTAAAAAGCTTACCCCCGCAGAGAGGAACTATGGAGTTGGAAACAGGGAGCTGTTGGCGGTGGTCCTCGCTCTGGAGGAATGGAGACACTGGCTGGAGGGCGCAGTCCATCCATTCCAGATTCTTACTGACCACCGGAATTTGGAGCACATACGGGCAGCGAAACGGATGAACTCTCGTCAAGCCAGGTGGGCCCAATTTCTCACGCACTTCCAATTCATTCTGTCCTACCGACCAGGATCCCAGAATGTGAAGGCCGACGCACTCTCCAGGATGCACCATACCGGAGAAAGGAAGGATCTGGGGGGTCCTATCCTGCCCTCGTCTCTCATCGTTGCACCTGTCGTTTGGGATGTGGACGAAGACATCCGCCTGGCGGCTCAGGAGGACCCAGCGCCTGTTAACGCCCCTCCGGGGCGCGTGTATGTACCCACCAGTGTCCGTGACCGCCTGCTGATCTGGGCCCACACCACCCTTACGGCAGGGCACTCTGGTATTACGCACACCCTGCATTCTCTAGCCCAAAAATACTGGTGGCCCAGTCTTTTTAGGCCAAGTGAATTTAATCTTGCTTATAGACTACGTTTGGCATGTCCATATCCAGAGTGCAATTTACAGTAGGCCTGGCCCCTATATTAGTAGGAATGCTGTAGTTTATGTTTAACAATGTATTTCTATATTGAAGCAATGCAATTAGAACAATGTGGACTGCAAACATGTTCAACATATTTAGCAAATATTGTGCAGGCTATTTAACCAACTAGGCTATAATGGACTAACATTCGAATTAGAGTTGATGACATTGCAATACATTAAAGACTGTAAATACGCAACTTGAAGCAACCACATATTTAGCCATGGAGCATGTTCTGATTGGCCAGTGAGGTGCCAAGCCTCGACACAACCACAACTTGTTTATTCATGAAAACCCAGCCCTTTCGCCACTGCCAGCTACTGCGCCCATAATTTCAGTTGTGAAAATAGCAAAAATATTTCTGAGACACCCCCGAACTTATAACGCTACCACCAGCGCTAAGATTTACCATTGTGTTAGGTTTGTTAAAATAAATCCCAGTATGTATTGTTGTGTATGGGAGAAATGTCACCTCTCAATCGCTCTCTTTAAACACAATCCTGCACAACCTAAACCTCCCTCATCCCAAAGACCTGTCTGTAAACCTCCCTTAGCCAATTGACAGATCATTCTTGTCAATAGTAGCCCTGGGCAGTCTTTGTATTGTGTTTTGAGAATCTGCAGAGAGAATGATGAGGTGGTTGTGTCATTACTGTTGTAGTCTTGATTTTATACCTTTCGGTATCCCTTGCTGGTTTCTGTCCCACATTCTTGTTGTGCTCCATAACGGCAAGGTGTGTCCGCTCCCTCATGCGTGTGTACCTAAAATACAGCCCCTTTAGGGTATATTTCAGCAGGGCACTGTGGAAGGACTCCAGATAAAGTTTTACAAAGAGAAAAGGTAAAATGAGAAAAGGGGTAGACTAAATTAATTACATGGTCTGGAAGGTACTCTGTGATCCTCAGGCTACCTCTAACCACCTGTAACCCCATAACACAAACACAAACCCGTACAAACACTACCCAATTCATGTTTATGCCATGTAAATTGAGCTATCTTAGCTGTCAGGTCGTAAATATTTTTGCCAACTTACCTTCACCTTGTATGCTGGTGGAATAAGATTATGTACCGCCTACACAGTGGCAATTTTAGCATGTAAATCTTGGTGGGGCAAAAAATAAAAACAATTGGGGATGCATGCCAGCAAAGCCACTAGACTACACAACACTAAACAGTACATTAATTGCACTATAACGATGACAAACGGTGCCCACAAACTGTTAGGGCCTACATATAGCTGTCGCAACAGCAAAGTCCCAATAGCAGTCCCAACACCTTTCCACTGCTACACCTGGCTATCAGCGGAGCCTTGTCTGGCAGCGAAACAGTTTATTCAGCCTCATTTACTGCCTTTAAAAAAAACATAGCTGATATGGCTGACTTGCTTTAACAAATGTGGTTTCTACTGACAATTGAGATGTACAAACTATGGCAGAAGGGGATGACAAGCGGATAAGAGGCAATCCGTAATTTCGATTAAGACATTATTGAGTGAGCTAGGACAGAAGTAGTCATAACTATTTGTTCAGCACTTTTGAAATGTACAGCAACAGAATTCAGAACATGGGCCGTTCTTACAGTGTTCTCCCTGGACACCAAGTCAGAACCGTAGGATAAATAAAGGGGGCATATAAGCAGACAATGAAAGCTCTTACAATATTTGATGATTACATTTCTCTAAAACAGGTTTTAGGCTACATGTGCACCACCAAGTCAGAACAGTAGGCTAAATTAAGAGGGGAAAATAGACCCAAATTATTAGGGTCAGGCACATGGGCTACAAACAGCTTACTACACAACATAAACTTAGCAACTTTCTTAGCTACAGTATACATATCTCCCTGGCATATTACATCATTTATTCAGCAGCATACAATACATTTTTGGACTCGACTTGTTGTGCTGTGCTCACTTGAACAGGAAGGTGGCGCGGCGGTCCTTCGTGGGCAAATATTGTCATCAAACTTTGTCATTAAAGTCTGCCATTCTCTGGATTTATGGTGCTTTCAAGACAACTGGGAACTCTGAAAAAAACAAGGTCGAAACATGACGTCAGTGATCTTCAGGTTGTAACTCTAGAAAAAGGGCAGAGTTCCTGACTTACAATTCCGAGTTGGATGACCGTTCAAAACGTATTTTCCCAGTCGGAGCTAGTTTTTTTTTCCAGAGTTCCTAGTTGTCTTGAACTCACTGAAGTCAGATTTCCCAGTTCTGAGTTAACAGATGTTTTGAGCGTGACAGAAATCATGCTGGATTTATAATTTTACGCTTGGAAAAGAGACCCTTAAACCGAGAATTGGGACCACACACCCACTCCACTGAATAGCAGGCTAGTGATTGCTTTCCAATGCTTGCATTTATCCACTGATTCCTTCCAAACCACTCATTGTTGAATTTGCGATTTCCAACTTGTTGTGTAATGTTTGTCCAATGGCCAATGTGCACTGATACGTTTTATCTATAATTTCTCTTCATTATTTCTCTTGATATGACAAGGATTAAAAAGGATTTGCCAGCAGATTGTCGACTTGATTTATGATGATGACTACTAGCTAAGACTTTGAAAGTATGATGTTGACATGATCAGTCCAATCAAAGCTATTGTAGATATAACGTGATTTTACATAATTTTATCTGTGGCCAATGACCTTGAGCCTTCTTGGATGGGCACTTCTAATGTACCTCTATGGCAGCACCCAAGGGGCTTGCATTTTCGAGCTCTGCCCTTAGATTCGGCAGTGATGTAGTGTCCCATGAGTGACAGAACACTGAGCCAAAATAACATGCAAAACAGGCAACCCCCAAAACATGTGGGGCTCAAAACAGGTGGGGCTCAGACGGGTCGCCACTGCGCCTACAACAAAATACACAACAATACACAATTTAACCACCATGGAATTGATCTCTATTAGACTGGCTAGCTTAGCACACTTAACATGGACATTTTAATTTTGTCAGCTTGCTGTTAGCAAGATTGCTAGCCAACTGAGAACCAACTAACCAACCATAGATGATTTAAACAAATTAATCATTGCTACCAACACGCAAACAGAGAGTTAGTTAGCTTTATCAGCCATTCTATTTTTAGTAGCAGAGTGTTTTCAAGGCAAGGCTGGAATAGATAGCTACCAGATTGAGCTACTCTTATTTGCTAACATTATCTAGCTTATGTTAGCTAACGTTAGTCAAAGATAGAACAAACAAACATGTTTACTCTGCTGAAGCTAGCTACCAGTCTAAAAGTTACTACCATGGCATAGGCGAAATTGATTGACAGTGTGTATCAAAAAGATAGCTATATGATTTAGTTGATGACTTTCAGAGTTCAATACAGGACTGTAACTATCTAGTCCATCTAGGCTAGAAATCTAGCTAACGTTAGGTTACCTCTAATAGAGAATTATCCATTTTGTTGTAAAGGGAAAAAAACGATGGTATCGCATCACTTCTCAGCTGGCGTCAAAATGGATTCCACATCAGTTCAGCCTAAAATCCCTTTGATAATCTTTAGTCACTGTAAGCATAATTCTTGATAGCAGCAAGCTGGTTAGCCATCTAAATCCAAGTTTGTGGGTACACCCCATCTACCTAGTAGGGCGGTATCTGCATTCGCTATGAATGCCAGACTTTGTGATTCACTATGAGCAGACGAATACACAGGAAGTCGAAACTTCCTGATTCTACAAGTGAAATTAAAATGCACTCGTTCTAGCTTGTGGTGTGGATAATTGTTAGTATAGTAATGACTATATGCAGTGGCAGAGCCAGGGTGAAATGTCCCTTTAAAGCTAAAGATCACAAATTCCTGAAACCTGGATTCATCAATTACAAATATTGAATGTTTTATTCATTCCAACACCTAGCTGGACAACAAGATTAGCATGGATTCTCATCAAACACTTTTATTTTGTAAGCTAATGAGTGCAGCTGGTCTGTGTTATGTTGTGTCATACTCCCCACTGTGCACTCCCTCCTGCTACTGTCAAGCATCGCTGGTGAGAGGGAAGCTCATAGGCTAATGAGGTGAGAGTGGACGCTAGGAGCTACCCCTTAGGAATGAAAACACTGAGTTACGAATCACAGACAGGAAGTATGGAATAACTGGGCTGTGTATTTGTGTGTGTTTGTGCATGTGTGTGTGTATGCCTGTGTGTGTGTGTGTGTGTGTGTGTGTGTGTGCGCATGTGTGTGTGTGTGTGCATGCGTGTGTGTGCATGTGCCTATGTGTGTGTGTGCGCTCACATACAGTGGGGAGAACAAGATTTGATACACTGCCGATTTTGCAGGTTTTCCTACTTACAAAGCATGTAGAGGTCTGTAATTTTTATCATAGGTACACTTCAACTGTGAGAGACGGAATCTAAAACAAAAATCCAGAAAATCACATTGTATGATTTTTAAGTAATTAATTTGCATTTTATTGCATGACATAAGTATTTGATCACCTACCAACCAGTAAGAATTCCGGCTCTCACAGACCTGTTAGTTTTTCTTTAAGAAGCCCTCCTATTCTCCACTCATTACCTGTATTAACTGCACCTGTTTGAACTCGTTACCTGTATAAAAGACACCTGTCCACACACTCAATCAAACAGACTCCAACCTCTCCACAATGGCCAAGACCAGAGAGCTGTGTAAGGACATCAGGGATAAAATTGTAGACCTGCACAAGGCTGGGATGGGCTACAGGACAATAAGCAAGCAGCTTGGTGAGAAGGCAACAACTGTTGGCGCAATTATTAGAAAATGGAAGAAGTTCAAGATGACGGTCAATCACCCTCGGTCTGGGGCTCCATGCAAGATCTCACCTCGTGGGGCATCAATGATCATGTGGAAGGTGAGGGATCAGCCCAGAACTACACGGCAGGACCTGGTCAATGACCTGAAGAGAGCTGGGACCACAGTCTCAAAGAAAACCATTAGTAACACACTACGCCGTCATGGATTAAAATCCCCCTGCTCAAGCCAGCGCATGTCCAGGCCCGTCTGAAGTTTGCCAATGACCATCTGGATGATCCAGAGGAGGAATGGGAGAAGGTCATGTGGTCTGATGAGACAAAAATATAGCTTTTTGGTCTAAACTCCACTCGCTGTGTTTGGAGGAAGAAGAAGGATGAGAACAACCCCAAGAACACCATCCCAACCGTGAAGCATGGAGGTGGAAACATCATTCTTTGGGGATGCTTTTCTGCAAAGGGGACAGGACGACTGCACCGTATTGAGGGGAGGATGGATGGGGCCATGTATCGCGAGATCTTGGCCAACAACCTCCTTCCCTCAGTAAGAGCATTGAAGATGGGTCGTGGCTGGGTCTTCCAGCATGACAACGACCCGAAACACACAGCCAGGGCAACTAAGGAGTGGCTCTGTAAGAAGCATGTCAAGGTCCTGGAGTGGCCTAGCCAGTCTCCAGACCTGAACCCAATAGAACATCTTTGGAGGGAGCTGAAAGTCCGTATTGCCCAGCGACAGCCCCGAAACCTGAAGGATCTGGAGAAGGTCTGTATGGAGGAGAGGGCGAAAATCCCTGCTGCAGTATGTGCAAACCTGGTCAAGACCTACAGGAAACGTATGATCTCTGTAATTGCAAACAAAGGTTTCTGTACCAAATATTAAGTTCTGCTTTTGTGATGTATCAAATACTTATGTCATGCAATAAAATGCAAATTAATTACTTAAAAATCATACAATGTGATTTTCTGGATTTTTGTTTTAGATTCCATCTCTCACAATTGAAGTGTACCTATGATAAAAAATTACAGACATCTACATGCTTTGTAAGTAGGAAAACCTGCAAAATCGGCAGTGTATCAAATACTTGTTCTCCCCACTGTACATGCATGCTTGTCTGTATGATGTTTGTGTGTTTGTGTGTGTGTGTGTGTTGGGTTGACACAGTGTCTGTGTGTATTGGTCCAGGCACTGACCCATTATCATGGCCCCCAGGGGCCTCTCTGTGTGTGTAGAGCCCAGTCCTGAGGGAGAGGCAGACAGGCACACAGCTGTGTTGGCCCGAGCTCATGCCAGCTTTACGGCCCCTCTGAGGCTTTGTGCAGGAAGCAAAGCTTCCCAGTACACACTGGTCCCCCTCTCAGTCCCAGTACACTGCTCCTTTCATTTGGCACAAAACCTTTAGCTCAGGCCAAGGTGGCACAGAGAGAGAGGGCTGGAGAGAACGAGAGGGAGAGATAGACCAGCCATCAGCAATTCTCTCTGTGTGGCAAGGATAGCATGGCTGCAGTGTTTACAGTGAGGCTTGAGTCGCAGGTGGCACAATGCATTTGCAATTAAGGTAATGTCCCTACGTGTGGGTTTTGGTCTGACAGACTGCAAGATCGAGAGAGGGAAAGAGAGATGGTAGAGGGATAATGTTATCTGTACGTGTCTTGGCCTCCTGTACAGTAGATTAATGGCCCAACGCTTAGTGGTTGGTATTTTCACATGCTATTTTCACCCCTAGATGTCAACTGTAAATGGGATTACGTAACCTAGAATGGATGCAGAGTAGGACTGCTTGAGGTGCAGAATAGGTTGGGATTTAATCTCTCTCTCTCTCTTCATCGATCTCCTGCTCCCAGGAGCCCTGCTCCCAGACTAATACCACTCAGAGCTGATTGTGTTGTGGATGCCATGTGTCTGTGACTGGGAGAGTACAGTACTATGGAAACAGACATTATGTCTGACTCCTGGACAGGGCCCAAAGTCGGATCTGGGGTAAGAGTTGGACTGAATCCCCTTGACAGGGTCCAGTCTGGGGTAAAATATGAATTGGGTCCTACCACTGTGCACTTTCTCACAGTCCAGATCCTAGAGGGTACCTATGTGTTAGTGTTGCTAACCTTGTTGAAACAATCCTCAGCTTGACTTAAATGTTTGGTAACACAATCTATAAACCATGCTTATGTTTTCATAGCTGTGTCATGCACTATGGAGTGGTAGAATTATGTGTAACTATACTCTGAATGCATTACTCAGTTGTGGTTCGAAGACAAGTGTTACCACTAACAGATGCCTTTGCCTTGATAATGCACTGTAAAAAAAAAAATCTAGTTGTTTTAACTAATTATTATTAAGTAAGTGGTTACCTAAACTCAAAAATAAAAGTTGGCCCAAACTTAGTTCCAACTTGAGAAAACGTCAAATGTGTTTGCTCGAATTGTATCATATGTTTAACTATAAATTAATATTAACTAGGCTGTGGAACTAGTTACACACACACACACAGTGCTTTTAACATACAATGTTTTCAACTTACAGTGCCTTGCAAAAGTATTCACCCCCCCCTTGGAATTTTTCCTATTTTGTTGCATTACAACCTGTAATTTAAATGTATTTTTATTAGAATTTCATGTAATGGACATAAACAAAATAGTCCAAATTGGTGAAGTGAAATGAAAAAAATAACTTGTTTCAAAAAATTCTAAAAAATAAATAACGGAAAAGTGGTGCGTGCATATGTATTCACCCCCTTTGCTATGAAGCCCCTAAATAACATCTAGTGCAACCAATTACCTTCAGAAGTCACATAATTAGTTAAATAAAGTCCACCTGTGTGCAGTCTAAGTGTCACATGATCTGTCACATGATCTCAGTATATATACACCTGTTCTGAAAGGCCCCAGAGTCTGCAACACCACTAAGCAAGGGGCACCACCAAGCAAGCGGCACCATGAAGACCAAGGAGCTCTCCAAACAGGTCAGGGACAAAGTTGTGGAGAAGTACAGATCAGGGTTGGGTTATAAAAAAATATCCGAAACGTTGAACATCCCACGGAGCACCATTAAATCCATTATTAAAAAATTGAAAGAATATGGCACCACAACAAACCTGCCAAGAGAGGGCCGCCCACCAAAACTCACGGACCAGGCAAGGAAGGCATTAATCAGAGAGGCAACAAAGAGACCAAAGATAACCCTGAAGGAGCTGCAAAGCTCCACAGCGGAGATTGGAATATCTGTCCATAGGACCACTTTAAGCCGTACACTCCACAGAGCTGGGCTTTACGGACGAGTGGCCAGAAAAAAGCCATTGCTTAAAGAAAAAAGCCATGTGGGAGTCTCCCCAAACATATGGAAGAAGGTACTCTGGTCAGATTAGACTAAAATTGAGCTTTTTGGCAATCAAGGAAAACGCTATGTTCAGCGCAAACCCAGCACCTCTCATCACCCCGAGAACACTATCCCCACAGTGAAGCATGGTGGTGGCAGCATCATGCTGTGGGGATGTTTTTCATCGGCAGGGACTGGGAAACTGGTCAGAATTGAAGGAATGATGGATGGTGCTAAATACAGGGAAATTCTTGAGGGAAACCTGTTTCAGTCTTCCAGATATTTGAGACTGGGACGGCGGTTCACCTTCCAGCAGGACAATGACCCTAAGCATACTGCTAAAGCAACACTCGAGTGGTTTAAGGGGAAACATTTAAATGCAGAACCCATCCAACTTGAAGGAGCAGGACCTGTGGCTAGATGTGCCAAGCTTATAGAGACATACCCTGCAATTGCTGCAAAATGTGGCTCTACAAAGTATTGACTTTGGGGGGGTGAATAGTTTTGCACGCTCAAGTTTTCTGTTTTTATTGTCTTATTTCTTGTTTGTTTCACAATATAAAATATTTTGCATCTTCAAAGTGGTAGGCATGTTGTGTAAATCAAATGATACAAAACCCCCCAAAAAATCAATTTTAATTCCAGGTTGTAAGGCAACAAAATAGGAAAAATGCCAAGGGGGGTGAATACTTTCGCAAGCCACTGTACATATTTGACACATGTTGACATACACTGAGTATACAAAACATTAAGAACACCTTTTCTTTCCATGACATGGAAAGGTGAATCCAGGTGAAAGCTATAATCCATTGTTGATGTCACTTGTTAAATCCACTTCAATCAGTTTAGATGAAGGGAAGGAGACAGGTTAAAGACAAAACATTTAAATGCCTTTAAATGGGGTATGGTAGTAGGTGCCAGGCGCACCTGTTTGTGTCAAGAACTGCAACGCTGCTGGGTTTTTCACGCTCAACAGTTTACCGTGTGTATCAAGAATGGTCCACCACCCAAAGGACATCCAGCCAACTTGACACAACTGTGGGAAACATTGGAGTCAACATGGGCCAGCATCCCTGTGGAACGCTTTCGGCACCTTGTAAAGTCCATGCCCTGTTGAACTGAGATTGTTCTGAGGGGAGGGGGGGGGGCTTGCAACTCAATATTAGGAAGGTGTTCCTAATGTTTGATATACTCAGTGTACATGATAGCGTTGTTCATGTTAATTTATACAGCACTTAATATTCATCTTAGCCCTGTTAAAAGTACACTGAAGAAAAACTATTTTATTTATCATAGTGAATAAGGAGTGATGTTAAAACAGAATAATATGCCCCACCAACATTAGACAACTATACAGAAAATCCTCAAATTGCTAAAATAAGTAAAAGAAATCAATGATAAGAGAATAGTCAGATGAACTGGTAAATGACACAGACATGGTGGCGTAGCAGGAAGATCGGAGGTCCATAGGCCAAGAGGTTGTGAGGTCAAACCATGTTGAATAATTACTGTATAAATGAAGATGAACAATGGAAACTTGTGTCAAATATGTATCTTAAAAGAATTGTATGTTAAAAGCACTGTTTTTGTGTGTGTAACTAGTTGCACAGACTTTTTTCTTAAGATAACCAATTAATAATTTATAGTGGAATGAACATATGAGACAAGTTGAGCAAACACATCATTTTAAATTGACTGAGTTTCTGAAGTTCTAGCTACAGTTGAAGTCGGAAGTTTACATACATCTTAGCCAAATACATTTAAACTCAGTTTTTCACAATTCCTGACATTTAATCCTAGTAAAAATTCCCTGTCTTAGGTCAATTAGGATCACCACTTTATTTTAAGAATGTGAAATGTCAGAATAATAGTAGAGAGAATGATTTATTTCAACTTTTATTTATTTCATCACATTCCCAGTGGGTCAGAAGTTTACACACACTCAATTAGTATTTGGTAGCATTGCCTTTAAATTATTTAACTTGGGTCAAACGTTTCGGATAGCCTTCCACAAGCTTCCTACAATAAGTTGGGTGAATTTTGGCCCATTCCTCCTGACAGAGCTGGTGTAACTGAGTCAGGTTTGTAGGCCTCCTTGCTCGAACACGCTTTTTCAGTTCTGCCCACAAAATGTTCTCTATGATTGAGGTCAGGGCTTTGTGATGGCCACTCCAATACCTTGACTTTGTTGTCCTTAAGCCATTTTGCCACAACTTTGGAAGTATGCTTGGGGTCATTGTCCATTTGGAAGACCCATTTGCGACCAAGCTTTAACTTCCTGACTGATGTCTTGATATGTTGCTTCAATATATCCACATAATTTTTCCTTCCTCATGATGCCATCTATTTTGTGAAGTGCACCAGTCCCTCCTGCAGCAAAGCACCCCCACAGCATGATGCTGCCACCCTCGTGCTTCACAGTTGGGATGGTGTTCTTCGGCTTGCAAGTCCCCCCTTTTTCCTCCAAAAATAACGATGGTCATTATGGCCAAACAGTTCTATGTTTGTTTCATCAGACCAGAGGACATTTCTCCAAAAAGTATGATCTTTGTCCCCATGTGCAGTTGCAAACCGTAGTCTGTCTTTTTTATGGCGATTTTGGAGCAGTGGCTTCTTCCTTGCTGAGCGGCCTTTCAGTTTATGTCAATATAGGACTCTTTTTACTGTGGATATAGATACTGTTTTACCTGTTTCCTCCAGCACCTTCACAAGGTCCTTTGCTCTTGTTCTGGGATTGATTTGCACTTTTTACACCAAAGTACGTTCATCTCTAGGAGACAGAACGCGTCTCCTTCCTGAGCGGTATAACGGCTGCGTGGTCCCATGGTGTTTATACTTGCATACTATTGTTTGTACAGATGAACATGGTACCTTCAGGCGTTTGGAAATTGCTTCCCAGGATGAACCAGACATGTGGAGGTCTGACATTTTTTTTCTGAGGTCTTGGCTGATTTATTTTGATTTTCCCATGATGTCAAGCAAAGAGGCACTGAGTTTGAAGGTAGGCCTTGAAATACATCACAGGTACACTTCCAATTGACTAAATTATGCCAATTAGCCTATCAGAAGCTTCTAAAGCCATGACATCATTTTCTGGAATTGTGATACAGTGAATTATAAGTGAAATAATCTGTCTGTAAACAATTGTTGGAAAAATTACTTGTGTCATGCACAAAGTAGATGTCCTAACCAACTTGCCAAAACGATAGTTTGTTAACAAGAAATGTGTGGAGTGGTTGAAAAACAAATGTTAATGACTCCAACCTAAGTGTATGTAAACTTCCGACTTGCAACTGTAAGTTTGGGCCAGCTATTTTTTTTTGTTCAGGTAACACTTGGACCGAAAATTTGAGTAAACAAAAAAAAGGCTGTGGAACCAGTTACTTAATAATAATTAGTTGAAACAACTAGATTATTTGTTTTACAGTGTGGTGTCCCGGAAGAGGTGACCCTAAATTGCTCTCTAGGAACAGAAGTCTCTATCTGGCCTGTCAGATATTATATCCTAACAGAGGTAATTTCACACACGATTGCCTGGGATTATAGAGCATACACAATCTCGGCAGGAATGTGATACTAATTTGGGCCATTCTTCTACTTAGAGGCCAAGTGTGGCTTACATACAAACACACATGCTCACACACACACAAACACAGGCGCACGTGCACACGCACGCACGCGCACACACCACACACACACACACACACACACACACACACACACACACACACACACACACACAAATATATAACAAATACACAGCCCAGCTATTCCATACCTTCCTGTCTGTGTTTCGTAACTCAGTGTTTTCATTCCTAAGGCATAGCTCATAGCCGCGTGAAGTCGGGGTGCTGAGGGGGCTGCAGCACCCCCAATAATAATTCTCACTAAAGTTGTGCACTGGGCCTTTACTAGTCCTGTATTAGTGGACCGATATAGTCGTCTGTAGCACGCCAGTGCACAGTGGGGAGTGTGACACAACATAACACAGACCAGCTGCACTCATTAGCTTACATAAAAAAGTGTTTGATGAGAATCCATGCTAATCTTGTTGTCCAGCTAGGTGTTGGAATGAATGGAACGTTAAATGTTTATAATTGATGAGTCCAGGTTTTTGGCATTTAGTAAGGAAATGCATGCGGTCTTCTTCTTCTTCTTCTTCTTCTTCTTCTTCTTCTTCTTCTTCTTCTTCTTCTTCTTCTTGTTTTGTTCCCACCAGTGCTGGAATCTTCTAGGTTTAGTGTACTGGTACTGACAACAACCTGAGACAGTGCAGATTTGCTATCTCAAGTGGAAGCACTCTTTGGGCAGAGAGAGCCACCCCTGGTAGGCATGACTGGATCCAGGAGCAAGGCTAAGAAGTTTGTGAGGTTATGTAGCCTAGGGCACATACCAATTACTATTTTTGAAGAGTTGCATCTCGTCCAGAACGCATCTGTCTTCCCTCGGAATGTTGGGTCATCCCACGCCCTCGTAGTGTTGTTATGTGTCTGTTCCAAGTGGCTAAGACAATGTCCACCAGCCAGGGCTGCTAGTCACATACCTGGGAATAGTGTGGGGTCGTTGTCAGGATAAATGAAAGTCGAGCAGTACGCCAATCTTAAGTAATTGGAAACAAATAATTTGATTCAATACAATTATACTCTCCTGCAAATCAAAAAGGTGTTTATCTGTTCAGCTTTTGGTCTTTGGATATACTCATATTCTCAATTCCGAAGCATTTAAAAAACTCCCATAGGCCTATTTCCCGTGGGATCATGGCACTTGTTTCTTTTTAAAATTCAATGTTATGATTGGCCTAACATCAACCCATGTTATCCATTAAAAAACTGTATATGTGGGCTCCACACTAACTTTTCCCCCTGGTGGCACTGGTGCCATTAACATTTTCAGATGGTGGCACCAGCCCATGATTCGGTTACACCAAAGCATCACACAATAGAACAATTTACATTTACATTTTAGTCATTTAGCAGACGCTCTTATCCAGAGCGACTTACAGTTGGTGAGTTATTTTTTATATTTTTTTCATACTGGCCCCCCTTGGGAATCGAATCCACAACCCTGGCGTTGCAAGCGCCATGCTCTACCAACCGAGCTACACGGTAGTAATAATGTTATACACTCTTAGAAAAAAGGGTTCCAAAAGGGTTCTCCGGCTGTCCCCATAAGATAAGCCTTTTTGGTTCCAGGTAGAACCCTTTTTGGTTCCATGTAGAACCCTCTGTGGAACGGTTTCTAAATGGAATCCAAAAGGGTTCTTACTGGAACCAAAAACGGATTTACCTGGAACCAAAAAGGGTTATCTTATGGGGACAGACGAAGGACCCTTTTAGGTTCTAGGTAGCACCTTGGTTTCTAAGTGTAAAGTCATTCACAGTGCTATTGAGATGTTATGATTCAAGAAATAAGTTGTTTCATCTAACATTTCCAAGCAGGAATGCTTGATAAAGATATTTTGATGTGCAACATCTAAACCAGTACATTTTGGGTTGACAATTAGGCTATTGTTGCTATAATTTTACTGTCAAATTAGGGTTCCAGAATTGCAGATTTATTTCGTTTCATAGAGATTAATTTTCTTACATCTTGTTGTGTACAAATATCAATGGGCTAATCACTGAGGAAGGGGAAACTCGAAACCAAAACCACAACAGCCTACTGTTGTTTTGTGCTATTGCATTTTGAAATTTGCGCAATAAGAAAGCATTTTTCTTTTCCTCCCCTTCTCTCCATCTAGGCTACTTGGAGCGCACAGTGACAAACGGGCAGGGCAAACACTTTCATGCAGGATCAGGATGCTGCTGTTTGACTAAATCATGGTTTTAGCTGCCCCACAAATAGAACGTTTTGAGCGACGTGACCAGCTAATCTCCAACTCTCAAGTTTGTCTACTAGCTCACGTTTGCTGCCTATGCTTTAGGCCTAGTGCTTATTTGACACAATATATAGGCCTACCTTGCTTGATGGACAGCATTATTTGAAAGGATTTGAGGGTTAGTTTAAGAGTTAAGAGAGCTTGATATTCCTCTGTGTCCACATACATGAGGACTTATCATTGTCCTCTCACACCAGCACAGTCGTGAAGAAGGCACGGTTGTGCCTCTTCTCCCTCAGGAGGCTGAAACAATTTGGCATGGCCCCTCAGATCCTTAGGAACTTTTACATCTACTCCATCGAGAGCATCCTGACTGGTTGTATCACCGTCTGGTATGGCAACTGCACCGCCTTCGACCGGAAGGCCCTACAGAGGGTGGTGCAGACGGCCCGGCAGATCACTGGGGGTGAGCTCCCATGTACATGCCAGGTGGTGTCAGAGAAAGGCCCGAAACATTGCCAAAGACTCCAGCCACCCGATACATGGACTGTTCTCCATGCTCCCGTCCAGCAGACGGTACTGGTGCATCAAGGCTCAAACCAAAACTCCAAAATAGCTTATTTCCCCTGGCCATAAGACTGTTAGTGTTAAATGGCTAACAAATACTGCTCCCCCTCACACCTATGCTGCTGCTAAAATTATTATTGATTAGATGTATTACTACCACTATGCTGCTGTTGATTATTGATTGCCATTACCATTAGTACCTATCTAATTATCCTGCTACTGGTCACTATTACTCCTGTTTACATGTACAGTGCCTTCAGAAAGTATTCACACCCCTTTACTTTTTCCACATTTTGTTGTGTTACAGCTAGGGCGGTTACGGTGACCGTATTACAGCCACACCAGCAGTCACGAGTTATGACCGCAGTCAAATTCCACATGACAGTTTAGTCACGATAACTAGGCTTCTCCAAGCTCTGATGCTGCTGATGGTCATTAGTAGCCTACCAAACTTGCTAACTGCCTGGTACTCAGCACTCTATTGTCCCTCTAATCACTCTGACATCAATGCAAATGTACCTGAAATCTAATCAATCACTTCATGTTGCGCAACAAACTATAGGCTATGCAATTGTGTGAGAAAACAGAGTTTTGATGGCCTCTATTAAAAAGAGGAGGATCCCATCAGCTTTCTATAGGCTAGGCCTACTATATTTATCTTTCAACTTTCCTAATATTAATCACATTGTGTCTTCGCTATTTAAGTGCATAGATGACACATACTTTTTTTTCCTTTGTATCACAACTAAAGTGGCCAAATAACTTCTTAAAATTAAGCATATTAATCTGCTTTACAATGGGTGCAGAGTCTAACTGGCATACATACACAGCGCGCGAGTTTTACGTTTGGGGAAGATAATTTTCACCATAATAATGCACCTTTACAAAAAAGCATTACATGCATAATCACGTTTGTCACTTTTTAAAATGGTGTTTTCCCATTTTGGAACATTCGTGCTTATAGCCTACTGCCGTGTGTGCATTGCTGCGCTTATAATGTGAAGAAATAGCCCAATAGTTTATCAACATTTTAAGCTAAACGTTCTGATCTGTTACGCCAACATCATTGCTTAAAAGCGTTTTTCTTTTGCTAGTGATTATATTAATTTGGGATCTATCGCATCCCACAACTGTCCCAGACTATGTTTGGAATATTTATTTCTCAAATAGAATAGGTCAACTTTTGTACTATGGAGGATAGTAGATTGACATATGATAGTGCTTTTGCTGTTTGTTAGGCCTGCTGATCTTGTTGGCTGACGAAAAGTTATTCCAATATCTTCAATATGCGCCTCGGAATTGGATAAGGACGCGTGCAGTTGCGTCCCCAATGTGTCTGTTTTCACTTGTAGCCTGTGAGAAAGACCCAATCACGCGACAGGCATTGGCTACTAAGAATTGCGCTATCTGAGAGAGCTATTTGATTGAGAGGTGCTTCGGAGCACGCAGCCGGGAGAAAGGAATTATAATTATTATACTCAGCCCAAGGGCACAACAGCCACTGGCCGCAAAAGGCATGGATTATTTTAGGGGGCATTACGGCCACACAAAGGGGATGTCGCCGTGAAATTCGAGGCATTATCAAGTGCTTGTAAAATTGTGAATGAGAGTGATGAAGTGTGTGCAGCCTCCGCAAAAAAACAAAGCAGAGCTCATGGCTTTCATGCAACTTTTTTCAAATCATCATTAGATGATCATGCAGCCTTAGAATGTATTCAAAATAAAAACATATAGCCCAATGTTTGTATCACAGCTACATTTGCATAAATAACTCTAAATTAAGCATATGGGAGGTCCTGTTTTTTGTAGCCACATGTGCACACTCCCTCAAATCGTTTGGAGAAGATATTCTTTCTATTTTATTCAGCTATTTTCAATTGTATTCTTCATACTATAAAATAATATAAAATAATGCCACGGAATTCTAAGCAAATCTTGTTTGCTAAATTAATGAGTGTAGCCCACAGCCATATGGCATAGCCAGATCAGGGCCTAGCATAAGGACAACTCAGAGTATGCTATTCTGTTCTTCTGAAATAGACTACATTTTCTTCATATCATGTTTCTTTAGAACTGTCTAAAATAAATAATGGATTTATTGTGATGGTGTTGGCTATATTACATGGACTAATTCGACTAAAATGTAGATGTTCCAAAGGTTTGCATCAGTGGCTTGTAGGCTATGCGTGGAAGCTAAGAGATGCTAAATGTGTTTATGTTAATTAACGGTCAATTACTGTGACACCGGCAGTTATTTGCTTGACAATCCCCGGCTGACAAAATGTCATGACCGCCACAGCCCTACCTATACTCATTATGAGGATGCTACAATCTAGCCTATGAATGAATGAAATACATTTTAGTAATAAAGGTGACAGACATTGACTGTGTAATCACTAGTCCAACAGTTGCAAACGAGAGTTTCTATTGGACAAATTCAGGTATGTTTTTCCCCATTTCGTTGCGTTTGCTTCCATTTTTAATACTTTTTTTCTACAGAATCGGTGGAATGAATACACCCCTGATCACATGCAAACGCGGTTCACTTTCATAGCAGCCACATACATACAGCATGATGCCTTTAATCGTTGTATAATTTCTTCTCACATCTAAACGCTCTCCTCCTCTCAAAGTTTTGACTTTGCTTGCGGAGTTCAGTGCACAATACATCAGCTGTCTGTGACCAGGTGAAAAATCCTGCAAAATATTTTTTATTGTGAAACAAACAAGAAATAAGACAAAAAAACAGAAAACTTGAGCGTGCATTACTATTCAACCCCCCAAAGTCAATACTTTGTAGAGCCACCTTTGCAGCAATTACAGCTGCAAGTCTCTTGGGGTATGTCTCTATAAGCTTGGCACATCTAGCCACTGGGATCTTTGCCCATTCTTCAAGGCAAAACTGCTCCAGCTCCTTCAAGTTGGATGGGTTCCGCTGGTGTACAGCAATCTTTAAGTCATACCACAGATTCTCAATTGGATTGAGGTCTGGGCTTTGACTAGGCCATTCCAAGACATTTAAATGTTTCCCCTTAAACCACTCATGTTGCTTTAGCAGTATGCTTAGGGTCATGGTGAACCTCCGTGCCAGTCTCAAATCTCTGGAAGTCTGAAACAGGTTTCCCTCAAGAATTTCCCTGTATTTAGCGCCATCCATCATTCCTTCAATTCTGACCAGTTTCCCAGTCCCTGCCGATGAAAAACATCCCCACAGCATGATGCTGCCACCACCATGCTTCACTGTGGGGATGGTGTTCTCGGGGTAATGAGAGGTGTTGGGTTTGCGCCAGACGTAGTGTTTTTCTTGATGGCCAAAAAGCTCAATTTTAGTCTCATCTGACCAGAGTACATTCTTCCATATGTTTGGGGAGTCTCCCACATGGCTTTTGGTGAACACCAAACGTGTTTGCTTATTTTTTTCTTTAAGCAATGGCTTTTTTCTGGCCACTCTTCCGTAAAGCCCAGCTCTGTGGATTGTACGGCTTAAAGTGGTCCTATGGACAGATACTCCAATCTCCACTGTGGAGCTTTGCAGCTCCTTCAGGATTATCTTTGGTCTCTTTGTTGCCTCTCTGATTAATGCCCTCCTTGCCTGGTCCATGAGTCACTTGGCAGGTTTTTTGTGGTGCCATATTCATTCAATTTGTTAATAATGGATTTAATGGTGCTTTATTTAACTAATTATGTGACTTCTGAAGGTAATTGGTTGCACCAGATGTTATTTAGGGGCTTCATAGCAAAGGGGGTGAATACATATGCACGCACCACTTTTCCATTATTTATTTATTTGAATTTTTTGAAACAAGTTATTTTTTTCATTTCACTTCACCAATTTTGACTATTTTGTGTATGTCCATTACATGAAATCCAAATAAAAATCCATTTTAAATTACAGGTTGTAATGCAACAACATAGGAAAAACGCCAGGGGGGGATGAATACTTTTGCAAGGCACTGTAGCTACTAGAACTAATGCGTTAGTAAACCCACTACAGCAATGCAGTACAGTGTACAGTCAGCAAGGCGTTTAGCAGTTAAAGCTTACCTTGACTTGGAGGAGTTCCAGTGTTGGATAGCCATAGGCAGCTAGCTAACATAGCATCCCTCTCTGTTTGAGTAGGCTAAACTAGGTAGCTACATTCACTAGCTAAGTAAGTGAAAGTGATAAAAATACAAAATATAGCTAGCTCTCTCTCTCGCGCACACTTCTCCTTCATTTTTGAATAAATTAATGTGTTCAAAACTGTTCAACTATTGTCTTTCTCTCTCTTTGAGTCGACTACTCACCACATTTTATGCACTGCAATGCTGTAGATTATTCTTTCAGTACTAGATTCATTATCTGATCCTTTGATTGGGTGGACAACATGTCAGTTCATGCCACAATAGCTCTGATAATTTGGAGTATGTCCTCCGGAAGTTATCATGATTACTGTGTTAGTTTAATGAATTGGGTGAGAACCAAGAGCCTCCTAGGTTTTGTATTGAAGTCAATGTACCAAGAGGAGGACGGAAGCTAGCTGTCCTCCGGCTACAACATGGTGCTACCCTACAGATTGCTGCTGAGGCTACTGTAGTCCTTCATTGCAAAACAGTGTGTTTTAATCAATTATTTGGTGATGTGTTGGATTCTAGCTTGCAATACACTTATTCATGTTACCTTACTAGAACGTTTACATTCTGTCGAACATGTTATTGTTAAATCTCATGGATCCTATGGAGGGAGGCAAAGGGCAACAGTCTGGTTTCAGTCACTGATAAGGTAGGACAGCTGTGGATTAGGGAGCAGTGAGGAATTCGGCCCGAGTTCAGGTCAGATGAAGTGAGAAGGAACAGTCCTGTTACACACACATATACTTACATGTCCACGAAGGTTCTAGCAGGAAGCGGGGCCATGATTACACCAGTGAGAGGAACCAATTAAATTCCTGACTAGCAACAGAGATGTGTTGGCTATCTAGATGTGCAAGGAGGTGAATATATGTGCTTGTGTAAACATGTCTTTGCCTTTTACAGCTGTTTGACCCAGTGGGTCAATAATCTTGGTTTGAGCTTTCACTTGTTGTCCGTGAGTTTTTTACTCTTTTTGTCAGAACCTAACACGTGAATATATTTGTATAGTTTTATCTAAAAAGGATAACTTTTTAAATGTTTCACTATTTAAATGTTTCTGAAATTCACTGAGGATTATGGTCCTGGTCACATACAGCTGATGTGTTGTGCATTGAAGTCCACAAACGATCAAGGGTGTATTCATTCTGCCGATTCTGTTGAAAAACCTTTATTAAACAGAAGCAAAAGAAACGGGGATAAAAATACCTGAATTTGTTCAATAGAAACTCTTGTTTGCAACTGTTGGACTAATAATTACACCCTAGATAAGCTAGATGCAGGCAAGAGTGTGAAAGGCGGTATTGAATGTGTCAATGTCTGTCCATGTGTCACTGTCTGTCACCTCATATTTTTCTCTCGACCTGTGTGCACCTACGTTGTAAACTTTCATTCTTAGGCTAGGTTGTAGCAACCTCATGATGGTTATAGGGAAAATTAGAGTATCATGTAGTAGCCTAAACCTATCGATGTTACATTGAACTGGGTGAATGGAATATGAATGTCAGTCATCGAACATGCTGTAATAGAAATAAGGCCATGCTCATGAAAAAAAATTATCGTCCTCCCTTTTCATAAACGGCACTGACCGCCACTGCACTGTATATATTACTACTAGTATATTACCATAAGTTTGTACAGTGGGGAAAAAAAGTATTTAGTCAGCCACCAATTGTGCAAGTTCTCCCACTTAAAAAGATGTGAGAGGCCTGTAATCTTCATCATAGGTACACGTCAACTATGCCAGACAAATTGAGGAAAAAAAATCCAGAAAATCACATTGTAGGATTTTTTTATGAATTTATTTGCAAATTATGGTGGAAAATAAGTATTTGGTCACCTACAAACAAGCAAGATTTCTGGCTGTCACAGACCTGTAACTTCTTCTTTAAGAGGCTCCTCTTTCCTCCACTCGTTACCTGTATTAATGGCACCTGTTTGAACTTGTTATCAGTATAAAAGACACCTGTCCACAACCTCAAACAGTCACACTCCAAACTCCACTATGGCCAAGACCAAAGAGCTGTCAAAGGACACCAGAAACAAAATTGTAGACCTGCACCAGGCTGGGAAGACTGAATCTGCAATAGGTAAGCAGCTTGGTATGAAGAAATCAACTGTGGGAGCAATTATTAGGAAATGGAAGACATACAAGACCACTGATAATCTCCCTCGATCTGGGGCTCCACACAAGATCTCACCCCATGGGGTCAAAATGATCACAAGAACGGTGAGCAAAAATCCCAGAACCACACGGGGGGACCTAGTGAATGACCTGCAGAGAGCTGGGACCAAAGTAACAAAGCCTACCATCAGTAACACACTACGCCTGCCAGGGACTCAAATCCTGCAGTGCCAGACGTGTCCCCCTGCTTAAGCCAGTACATGTCCAGGCCCGTCTGAAGTTTGCTAGTGTGCATTTGGATGATCCAGAAGAGGATTGGGAGAATGTCATATGGTCAGATGAAACCAAAATAGAACTTTTTGGTAAAAACTCAACTCGTCGTGTTTGGAGGACAAAGAATGCTGAGTTGCATCCAAAGAACACCATACCTACTGTGAAGCATGGGGGTGGAAACATCATGCTTTGGGGCTGTTTTTCTGCAAAGGGACCAGGACGATTGATCCGTGTAAAGGAAAGAATGTGAAAACCTCCTTCCATCAGCAAGGGCATTGAAGATGAAATGTGGCTGGGTCTTTCAGCATGACAATGATCCCAAACACACCGCCCGGGCAACGAAGGAGTGGCTTCGTAAGAATAATGTCAATGTCCTGGAGTGGCCTAGCCAGTCTCCAGATCTCAACCCCATAGAAAATCTTTGGAGGGAGTTGAAAGTCCGTGTTGCCTAGCGACAGCCCCAAAACATCACTGCTCTAGAGGAGATCTGCATGGAGGAATGGGCTAAAATACCAGCAACAGTGTGTGAAAACCTTGTGAAGACTTACAGAAAACGTTTGACCTGTGTCATTGCCAACAAAGGGTATATAACAAAGTATTGAGAAACTTTTGTTATTGACCAAATACTTATTTTCCACCATATTTTGCAAATAAATTCATTAAAAATCCTACAATGTGATTTTCTGGATTTTCTTTTCTCATTTTGTCTGTCATAGTTGACGTGTACCTATGATGAAAATTACAGGCCTCTCTCATCTTTTTAAGTGGGAGAACTTGCACAATTGGTGGCTGACTAAATACTTTTTTCCCCACTGTATATATCCCTGCTACCAGTCACTTTTCAGCCCTGTTTACATGTATATATTAGTATATATCTATTTATCATGCTACTGGTCACTATTACTCCTGTTTACATGTACTGTATATATTACTACTAGTATATTACCATAAGTATGTGTATATTCCTGCTACCAGTCACTTTTCAGCCCTGTTTACATGTATATCCGCCTATCACACCTACACTATCACTATGGCACACACACTCACACCCACTAACACCTACACACTTACACTTACATACACACACCCACCACCAAGCTCAAATCCACCCACCACTTATGCTGCCGCAGTACTGTTTACTATTATTATTATTATTATTATTATTATTATTATTATTATTATTATTATTTATCCTGCTACCAGTCACCTTCTCCTAATCCCCGCCTACATGTCCATATCTACCTCAAATACTCCAGCAGCCCTGCACATAGAAATGTGGTAATGGCACTGACTCTGTATAAAGTCTGCTTAATTTTAACATTCTGTCATAAATAGCACACGTTCAACCTCATAAAAAACATGTTTTGTTATCTCAAGAGGTTAAATAAAAAAATATTATGGTAAGTGCCTAATAAGTGCCAAATAAAGTAACAGGGTTTACTGTAACAGGGTTGACAATTTCTTCTTAAATTAGCCATAAATCAGAGGGGAGTGGAAACTTGCTGTGTTTAACAGGGAGTGGCAATTGAAGACAAGCTGTTAAAACATTTCTAGCCTGTCTGGGTAACAGGGTTGAAGTGTTACGCTCAGTTTTCCACCACAGAACACCAGAAAATGGCCCAAAACATTACAACCAGCTCACCTGCTTTTACTCTTTATTGTAAAATAATTTTAGATTTCTTTTGAAAATAATATTTTTAAAGGAATATAAAAATGTATAACCTTTATCTGTTATTGTCCCCCCCCCAGGGTCTTTCAACCCAGACTTCCGCCCTCCTGAGACACTGTTCAAGGTGATCTTCTGGCTGGGCTACTTCAACTCCTGTCTCAACCCCATCATCTACCCCTGCTACAGCCGAGAGTTCAAACTGGCCTTCATACGCATCCTCAGGTTTGTCTATTACTTACTACCTGTCATATTACAGTACTCCTTCATTCCTCTGCATCTTCCGATTGGCCTTTTGTATTACGATTTACTCCGAGAGTGGCCAAGTATTATTCGTAGTAGCCTTTTGTGTGTCTAAAGTTCTGTACGTTGTGGTTGTTGATCTGAGCCATGTATAAGCCAAATCCAAATCTCCATGTTAAACCTTAATGGACAATAAAGTGTTTTAATTTGGACTTAATCCTTCCCCCACCTCCCCATCTTCAGATGCCAGTGCCACCGTAGGAGACGCCCAGGCTGGCGGGCCTACAACTACCGTACCTCCCACTTCAACTCCTCCAGCCACTCACGAAAGAACTCTGCTGAGTCTAGCCACTCACAGAAGAACTCTGCCTGTCTCAACGGGAGCCAGCACACCCTGTCCTCCTCAGCCAGCCCCAGCCCGAGCTACCTGCTGGCTTGCCCCGAGGGGAGACCCTCTACACCTGCTGGGCCTCCGCCGCCTCCAGGTCCCCCTCCCTGCTGCCTGTGAGTCCTGCTGGCTGCCAGCTGGAGACACTGGAGGGGGTGTGAGGAGTGGAGGGACCCATGGCGTGATGTCTCACAGGGAGTCCGGTCAGGGGTGTTCTCGTTCCCCTGTGGGGGGCAGAACCGGGAGTGTGGAGGGGACATACCTGAGGATAAGGTGTGACTGTCTGGGAATCTTACAGACTCATGAGTTGTTGTTGAATGATTCTTGATGGGGATTTGAATCATGTTCAGTCCCTGACTGAATGGGGAGTGATGTATGGTTCCATTCACTGTCAGTGGGTCAAGTCAAGTCAAGTCAAATTATCCTCGAATGTTCAATGGTTTCGTATTGTTGGCATGAGAAATAAATTAAGTTGCCCTCTGCTGTATGTTAGCCGGCTTTACTGAGCATCAGGATCAATCCAGGGGAGTGATATATGGTTCCATTCGCTGTCAATGGTTCAAGTCAAGTCAAATGATCCTTGAACGGTCAATGGTTTTGTATTGTTGGCATGAGAAATGGTTTAAGTTGCCCTCTGCTGTATGTTAGCCGGGCTTTACTGAGCATCAGGATCAATCCAGGGGAGTGATATATGGTTCCATTCGCTGTCAATGGTTCAAGTCAAGTCAAATGATCCTTGAACGGTCAATGGTTTTGTATTGTTGGCATGAGAAATGGTTTAAGTTGCCCTCTGCTGTATGTTAGCCCGGCATTACTGAGCATCAGGATCAGTCCAGCATCTGTTCAATGGAACTCTCACTGTCAGAGGAAAACGACGACAGATAAGGCTGTACTGTATTTCTCAAAGAGATGATCAAGGGCAATAGTGAAGTAATGTGATAAACCACATAAACTGTACACTATGGATTTGACAGAGACAAATTCATGCCACATTGGGACTACGTGTGGAACTGCACCCTAAGCTGTCATCAATTCTCTTTCAGTTTGCCTGATCTGTGAATGCCTCTTCTCTGCTGGGTCTGTGGTCAGTCAGAGAATAGGTTTGTGTTACATGTAAAGAGCTGATGATAATTTTTCTGTTACGGTCACTCAATATCTTTATTGAATGTTTTTGTAAATAAAGTATAACCTGGTTATTCAGTGTACTCATCATAAATATAGTGGGTAAAAAAAAAAAGAAGTGTAACGGGAACATTGAGGTGTGCTTTGATTTAAGAGGAGATTATAAAACCACTGCTATGGTTACACGCACTAACCCATCTATGAAAAATGTGATACACTCCATAAATAAATGTTTTTTCAAATATTACCCCAACTGTCATTCATATGTCAAAGATAAGATACTGTATATAGCGTACTTAGATTAAGGGCTTGATTCAATCCGTAGCGTGGAAGAACTGTGTTGTAGCGCGCTTGACATTTAAGGTAATTTCCGATTGAGCCGACATTTGCAGCGTTTACCGTGAATGCAGTCTTGCGAGCGCGGTAACGTTGCCTTTAAATGTCAATTGCACTACAGCGCAGATCTATCGCGGTACGGATTGAATCGAGCCCTTAACACTTGAACTGTCATATGCCAATGACCACTGATGTTTGATTTAGCAAATAAATAAAACAAATGTCCATATTGTACAATATGTGTGTCTGTGTGCCTATACTGTTTTTTATCTATGGATAACATGGGTTCATGGTAGGCCTATCACAATTGAATTTTAAGGAGAAAGCAAGCGCATGATCCCACGGGAAATATGGGAGTTTTTTTAATGTTCCGGAGTTGAGAATATTGGTAGCCAGAGACCAAAAAAACAGATGTGGGATCTGCAGGAGGGGGAATTGCATTGAATCAAATGATTAATTTCCAATGATTTACCGCCGTAAGGGAGGGGTGCCGCTAATAATAAACATTTAGTTTATTTATTATTCCTTTGGCCATATTGTGTAGGCCCTTTTGGAATGCTTGATGAATTGCCATGGTAACTGCCATTATGCTATCAACTTCCCAGCTAGCACATTTAGTTCCTTGAAAGTTGTGGGAACATACCTTTTTGGTTTCCCATTCGGTCTGGGAAGCGAAGCCACGTTTTCTGACCAGTAAAACAGATATATTTTTTTTAACGTTCTGAGAATTTAAGTGGACATTCCGCCTGTTCTGGGAACGTACATTTTTTGGTTGCAGGAGGTTCTGAGAACATTTTACTATTGTTTCCTGAAAGTTTCCTGGGAGGTGTTATAGTTTTTCTCGATTGCTAAGACAATTTTAATGAAACTGGGGTCCACTTGATCTCCATCACAACCTAATGAGGACAACAGTATTATTTACTCATTGCTTTCACACAATGCAAATGCTAAGCACTGTTTTGCAAAACAGTAAACACAACTCTCAAAAGATGCAAAAGTCAGTTGAGTAAATCAAGTCAACCAAAATTAAAACATTTGCTCACAGCTGATACAAATTACTCCAATAAATGTGAACCTCTTCTGCATGTTTGCAAAACTTCTTTGCACAATTGTTCAATCTTTGCAAGAATGGCCCAAGTAACACACGCAAAACGACACCGGATTCAAAAATTAGAATCTTTCAATTTAAATTATTATATACAATTCTTGCTACCAATAGAATGTTATATATATGGGGGATACAATCTTCCCAGCTCTGCAGGTTTTGCTGTGAAGAGACAGAATGATTAGATAATTTGTTTTGGTTCTGTCCATTTGTAGCTTGTTTTTGGACACAGGTCCAGGAATGGCTAAAGGATTGCAATATTTACCTGGAGCTAACCTTGCAGATAGCATTACTGGGTGATCTGAAAAGTCATAGTCAATCGATCAATAATATAATAATACTTTTAGCAAAAATGTTTATTTTTAATTCACAATCTGTAGAAGCAATGAGAATAGAAAGGTTCAGAACTTTTGTAAAACATCACAGTACGGTTAAAATATATATACAGAGGTGAAAAAAAGTATTTAGTCAGCCACCAATTGTGCAAGTTCTCCCACTTAAAAAGATGAGAGAGGCCTGTAATCTTCATCATAGGTACACGTCAACTATGACAGACAAAATGAGAAAAAAAATTTCCAGAAAATCACATTGAAGGATTTTTAATGAATTTATTTGCACATTATGGTGGAAAATAAGTATTTGGTCACCTACAAACAAGCAAGATTTCTGGCTCTCACAGACCTGTAACTTCTCCTTTAAGAGGCTCCTCTGTCCTCCACTCGTTACCTGTATTAATGGCACCTGTTTGAACATGTTATCAGTGTAAAAGACACCTGTCCACAACCTCAAACAGTCACACTCCAAACTCCCACTATGGCCAAGACCAAAGAGCTGTCAAAGGACACCAGAAACAAAATTGTAGACCTGCACCAGGCTGGGAAGACTGAATCTGCAATAGGTAAGCAGCTTGGTATGAAGAAATCAACTGTGGGAGCAATTATTAGGAAATGGAAGACATACAAGACCACTGATAATCTCCCTCGATCTGGGGCTCCACACAAGATCTCACCCCATGGGGTCAAAATGATCACAAGAACGGTGAGCAAAAATCCCAGAACCACACGGGGGGACCTAGTGAATGACCTGCAGAGAGCTGGGACCAAAGTAACAAAGCCTACCATCAGTAACACACTACGCCTGCCAGGGACTCAAATCCTGCAGTGCCAGACGTGTCCCCTGCTTAAGCCAGTACATGTCCAGGCCCGTCTGAAGTTTGCTAGTGTGCATTTGGATGATCCAGAAGAGGATTGGGAGAATGTCATATGGTCAGATGAAACCAAAATAGAACTTTTTGGTAAAAACTCAACTCGTCGTGTTTGGAGGACAAAGAATGCTGAGTTGCATCCAAAGAACACCATACCTAC
This sequence comes from Coregonus clupeaformis, assembly GCF_020615455.1. NCBI lineage: Eukaryota > Metazoa > Chordata > Actinopteri > Salmoniformes > Salmonidae > Coregonus > Coregonus clupeaformis. The sequence continues at coordinate 32,218,007 of NC_059194.1, forward strand.
TGTGAAGCATGGGGGTGGAAACATCATGCTTTGGGGCTGTTTTTCTGCAAAGGGACCAGGACGATTGATCCGTGTAAAGGAAAGAATGTGAAAACCTCCTTCCATCAGCAAGGGCATTGAAGATGAAATGTGGCTGGGTCTTTCAGCATGACAATGATCCCAAACACACCGCCCGGGCAACGAAGGAGTGGCCGTAAGAATAATGTCAATGTCCTGGAGTGGCCTAGCCAGTCTCCAGATCTCAACCCCATAGAAAATCTTTGGAGGAGTTGAAAGTCCGTGTTGCCTAGCGACAGCCCCAAAACATCACTGCTCTAGAGGAGATCTGCATGGAGGAATGGGCTAAAATACCAGCAACAGTGTGTGAAAACCTTGTGAAGACTTACAGAAAACGTTTGACCTGTGTCATTGCCAACAAAGGGTATATAACAAAGTATTGAGAAACTTTTGTTATTGACCAAATACTTATTTTCCACCATATTTTGCAAATAAATTCATTAAAAATCCTACAATGTGATTTTCTGGATTTTCTTTTCTCATTTTGTCTGTCATAGTTGACGTGTACCTATGATGAAAATTACAGGCCTCTCTCATCTTTTTTAAGTGGGAGAACTTGCACAATTGGTGGCTGACTAAATACTTTTTTCCCCACTGTATATATCCCTGCTACCAGTCACTTTTCAGCCCTGTTTACATGTATATATTAGTATATATCTATTTATCATGCTACTGGTCACTATTACTCCTGTTTACATGTACTGTATATATTACTACTAGTATATTACCATAAGTATGTGTATATTCCTGCTACCAGTCACTTTTCAGCCCTGTTTACATGTATATCCGCCTATCACACCTACACTATCACTATGGCACACACACTCACACCCACTAACACCTACACACTTACACTTACATACACACACCCACCACCAAGCTCAAATCCACCCACCACTTATGCTGCCGCAGTACTGTTTACTATTATTATTATTATTATTATTATTATTATTATTATTATTATTATTTATCCTGCTACCAGTCACCTTCTCCTAATCCCCGCCTACATGTCCATATCTACCTCAAATACTCCAGCAGCCCTGCACATAGAAATGTGGTAATGGCACTGACTCTGTATAAAGTCTGCTTAATTTTAACATTCTGTCATAAATAGCACACGTTCAACCTCATAAAAAACATGTTTTGTTATCTCAAGAGGTTAAATAAAAAAATATTATGGTAAGTGCCTAATAAGTGCCAAATAAAGTAACAGGGTTTACTGTAACAGGGTTGACAATTTCTTCTTAAATTAGCCATAAATCAGAGGGGAGTGGAAACTTGCTGTGTTTAACAGGGAGTGGCAATTGAAGACAAGCTGTTAAAACATTTCTAGCCTGTCTGGGTAACAGGGTTGAAGTGTTACGCTCAGTTTTCCACCACAGAACACCAGAAAATGGCCCAAAACATTACAACCAGCTCACCTGCTTTTACTCTTTATTGTAAAATAATTTTAGATTTCTTTTGAAAATAATATTTTTAAAGGAATATAAAAATGTATAACCTTTATCTGTTATTGTCCCCCAGGGTCTTTCAACCCAGACTTCCGCCCTCCTGAGACACTGTTCAAGGTGATCTTCTGGCTGGGCTACTTCAACTCCTGTCTCAACCCCATCATCTACCCCTGCTACAGCCGAGTTCAAACTGGCCTTCATACGCATCCTCAGGTTTGTCTATTACTTACTACCTGTCATATTACAGTACTCCTTCATTCCTCTGCATCTTCCGATTGGCCTTTTGTATTACGATTTACTCCGAGAGTGGCCAAGTATTATTCGTAGTAGCCTTTTGTGTGTCTAAAGTTCTGTACGTTGTGGTTGTTGATCTGAGCCATGTATAAGCCAAATCCAAATCTCCATGTTAAACCTTAATGGACAATAAAGTGTTTTAATTTGGACTTAATCCTTCCCCCACCTCCCCATCTTCAGATGCCAGTGCCACCGTAGGAGACGCCCAGGCTGGCGGGCCTACAACTACCGTACCTCCCACTTCAACTCCTCCAGCCACTCACGAAAGAACTCTGCTGAGTCTAGCCACTCACAGAAGAACTCTGCCTGTCTCAACGGGAGCCAGCACACCCTGTCCTCCTCAGCCAGCCCCAGCCCGAGCTACCTGCTGGCTTGCCCCGAGGGGGGAGACCCTCTACACCTGCTGGGCCTCCGCCGCCTCCAGGTCCCCCTCCCTGCTGCCTGTGAGTCCTGCTGGCTGCCAGCTGGAGACACTGGAGGGGGGTGTGAGGAGTGGAGGGACCCATGGCGTGATGTCTCACAGGGAGTCCGGTCAGGGGGTGTTCTCGTTCCCCTGTGGGGGGGCAGAACCGGGAGTGTGGAGGGGACATACCTGAGGATAAGGTGTGACTGTCTGGGAATCTTACAGACTCATGAGTTGTTGTTGAATGATTCTTGATGGGGATTTGAATCATGTTCAGTCCCTGACTGAATGGGGAGTGATGTATGGTTCCATTCACTGTCAGTGGGTCAAGTCAAGTCAAGTCAAATTATCCTCGAATGTTCAATGGTTTCGTATTGTTGGCATGAGAAATAAATTGTTGCCCTCTGCTGTATGTTAGCCGGCTTTACTGAGCATCAGGATCAATCCAGGGGAGTGATATATGGTTCCATTCGCTGTCAATGGTTCAAGTCAAGTCAAATGATCCTTGAACGGTCAATGGTTTTGTATTGTTGGCATGAGAAATGGTTTAAGTTGCCCTCTGCTGTATGTTAGCCGGCTTTACTGAGCATCAGGATCAATCCAGGGAGTGATATATGGTTCCATTCGCTGTCAATGGTTCAAGTCAAGTCAAATGATCCTTGAACGGTCAATGGTTTTGTATTGTTGGCATGAGAAATGGTTTAAGTTGCCCTCTGCTGTATGTTAGCCGGCATTACTGAGCATCAGGATCAGTCCAGCATCTGTTCAATGGAACTCTCACTGTCAGAGGAAAACGACGACAGATAAGGCTGTACTGTATTTCTCAAAGAGATGATCAAGGGCAATAGTGAAGTAATGTGATAAACCACATAAACTGTACACTATGGATTTGACAGAGACAAATTCATGCCACATTGGGACTACGTGTGGAACTGCACCCTAAGCTGTCATCAATTCTCTTTCAGTTTGCCTGATCTGTGAATGCCTCTTCTCTGCTGGGTCTGTGGTCAGTCAGAGAATAGGTTTGTGTTACATGTAAAGAGCTGATGATAATTTTTTCTGTTACGGTCACTCAATATCTTTATTGAATGTTTTTGTAAATAAAGTATAACCTGGTTATTCAGTGTACTCATCATAAATATAGTGGGTAAAAAAAAAAAGAAGTGTAACGGGAACATTGAGGTGTGCTTTGATTTAAGAGGAGATTATAAAACCACTGCTATGGTTACACGCACTAACCCATCTATGAAAAATGTGATACACTCCATAAATAAATGTTTTTTCAAATATTACCCCAACTGTCATTCATATGTCAAAGATAAGATACTGTATATAGCGTACTTAGATTAAGGGCTTGATTCAATCCGTAGCGTGGAAGAACTGTGTTGTAGCGCGCTTGACATTTAAGGTAATTTCCGATTGAGCCGACATTTGCAGCGTTTACCGTGAATGCAGTCTTGCGAGCGCGGTAACGTTGCCTTTAAATGTCAATTGCACTACAGCGCAGATCTATCGCGGTACGGATTGAATCGAGCCCTTAACACTTGAACTGTCATATGCCAATGACCACTGATGTTTGATTTAGCAAATAAATAAAACAAATGTCCATATTGTACAATATGTGTGTCTGTGTGCCTATACTGTTTTTTATCTATGGATAACATGGGTTCATGGTAGGCCTATCACAATTGAATTTTAAGGAGAAAGCAGCGCATGATCCCACGGGAAATATGGGAGTTTTTTTAATGTTCCGGAGTTGAGAATATTGGTAGCCAGAGACCAAAAAACAGATGTGGGATCTGCAGGAGGGGGAATTGCATTGAATCAAATGATTAATTTCCAATGATTTACCGCCCGTAAGGGAGGGTGCCGCTAATAATAGACATTTAGTTTATTTATTATTCCTTTGGCCATATTGTGTAGGCCCTTTTGGAATGCTTGATGAATTGCCATGGTAACTGCCATTATGCTATCAACTTCCCAGCTAGCACATTTAGTTCCTTGAAAGTTGTGGGAACATACCTTTTTGGTTTCCCATTCGGTCTGGGAACGAAGCCATACGTTTTCTGACCAGTAAAACAGATATATTTTTTTAACGTTCTGAGAATTTAAGTGGACATTCCGCCTGTTCTGGGAACGTACATTTTTGAGTTGCAGGAGGTTCTGAGAACATTTTACTATTGTTTCCTGAAAGTTTCCTGGGAGGTGTTATAGTTTTTCTCGATTGCTAAGACAATTTTAATGAAACTGGGGTCCACTTGATCTCCATCACAACCTAATGAGGACAACAGTATTATTTACTCATTGCTTTCACACAATGCAAATGCTAAGCACTGTTTTGCAAAACAGTAAACACAACTCTCAAAAGATGCAAAAGTCAGTTGAGTAAATCAAGTCAACCAAAATTAAAACATTTGCTCACAGCTGATACAAATTACTCCAATAAATGTGAACCTCTTCTGCATGTTTGCAAAACTTCTTTGCACAATTGTTCAATCTTTGCAAGAATGGCCCAAGTAACACACGCAAAACGACACCGGATTCAAAAATTAGAATCTTTCAATTTAAATTATTATATACAATTCTTGCTACCAATAGAATGTTATATATATGGGGGGATACAATCTTCCCAGCTCTGCAGGTTTTGCTGTGAAGAGACAGAATGATTAGATAATTTGTTTTGGTTCTGTCCATTTGTAGCTTGTTTTTGGACACAGGTCCAGGAATGGCTAAAGGATTGCAATATTTACCTGGAGCTAACCTTGCAGATAGCATTACTGGGTGATCTGAAAAGTCATAGTCAATCGATCAATAATATAATAATACTTTTAGCAAAAATGTTTATTTTTAATTCACAATCTGTAGAAGCAATGAGAATAGAAAGGTTCAGAACTTTTGTAAAAACATCACAGTACGGTTAAAATATATATACAGAGGTGAAAAAAAAGTATTTAGTCAGCCACCAATTGTGCAAGTTCTCCCACTTAAAAAAGATGAGAGAGGCCTGTAATCTTCATCATAGGTACACGTCAACTACGACAGACAAAATGAGAAAAAAATTTCAGAAAATCACATTGAAGGATTTTTAATGAATTTATTTGCACATTATGGTGGAAAATAAGTATTTGGTCACCTACAAACAAGCAAGATTTCTGGCTCTCACAGACCTGTAACTTCTCCTTTAAGAGGCTCCTCTGTCCTCCACTCGTTACCTGTATTAATGGCACCTGTTTGAACATGTTATCAGTGTAAAAGACACCTGTCCACAACCTCAAACAGTCACACTCCAAACTCCACTATGGCCAAGACCAAAGAGCTGTCAAAGGACACCAGAAACAAAATTGTAGACCTGCACCAGGCTGGGAAGACTGAATCTGCAATAGGTAAGCAGCTTGGTATGAAGAAATCAACTGTGGGAGCAATTATTAGGAAATGGAAGACATACAAGACCACTGATAATCTCCCTCGATCTGGGGCTCCACACAAGATCTCACCCCATGGGGGTCAAAATGATCACAAGAACGGTGAGCAAAAATCCCAGAACCACACGGGGGACCTAGTGAATGACCTGCAGAGAGCTGGGACCAAAGTAACAAAGCCTACCATCAGTAACACACTACGCCTGCCAGGGACTCAAATCCTGCAGTGCCAGACGTGTCCCCCTGCTTAAGCCAGTACATGTCCAGGCCCGTCTGAAGTTTGCTAGTGTGCATTTGGATGATCCAGAAGAGGATTGGGAGAATGTCATATGGTCAGATGAAACCAAAATAGAACTTTTTTGGTAAAAACTCAACTCGTCGTGTTTGGAGGACAAAGAATGCTGAGTTGCATCCAAAGAACACCATACCTACTGTGAAGCATGGGGGTGGAAACATCATGCTTTGGGGCTGTTTTTCTGCAAAGGGACCAGGACGATTGATCCGTGTAAAGGAAAGAATGTGAAAACCTCCTTCCATCAGCAAGGGCATTGAAGATGAAATGTGGCTGGGTCTTTCAGCATGACAATGATCCCAAACACACCGCCCGGGCAACGAAGGAGTGGCTTCGTAAGAATAATGTCAATGTCCTGGAGTGGCCTAGCCAGTCTCCAGATCTCAACCCCATAGAAAATCTTTGGAGGGAGTTGAAAGTCCGTGTTGCCTAGCGACAGCCCCAAAACATCACTGCTCTAGAGGAGATCTGCATGGAGGAATGGGCTAAAATACCAGCAACAGTGTGTGAAAACCTTGTGAAGACTTACAGAAAACGTTTGACCTGTGTCATTGCCAACAAAGGGTATATAACAAAGTATTGAGAAACTTTTGTTATTGACCAAATACTTATTTTCCACCATATTTTGCAAATAAATTCATTAAAAATCCTACAATGTGATTTTCTGGATTTTCTTTTCTCATTTTGTCTGTCATAGTTGACGTGTACCTATGATGAAAATTACAGGCCTCTCTCATCTTTTTAAGTGGGAGAACTTGCACAATTGGTGGCTGACTAAATACTTTTTTCCCCACTGTATATATCCCTGCTACCAGTCACTTTTCAGCCCTGTTTACATGTATATATTAGTATATATCTATTTATCATGCTACTGGTCACTATTACTCCTGTTTACATGTACTGTATATATTACTACTAGTATATTACCATAAGTATGTGTATATTCCTGCTACCAGTCACTTTTCAGCCCTGTTTACATGTATATCCGCCTATCACACCTACACTATCACTATGGCACACACACTCACACCCACTAACACCTACACACTTACACTTACATACACACACCCACCACCAAGCTCAAATCCACCCACCACTTATGCTGCCGCAGTACTGTTTACTATTATTATTATTATTATTATTATTATTATTATTATTATTATTATTATTTATCCTGCTACCAGTCACCTTCTCCTAATCCCCGCCTACATGTCCATATCTACCTCAAATACTCCAGCAGCCCTGCACATAGAAATGTGGTAATGGCACTGACTCTGTATAAAGTCTGCTTAATTTTAACATTCTGTCATAAATAGCACACGTTCAACCTCATAAAAAACATGTTTTGTTATCTCAAGAGGTTAAATAAAAAAATATTATGGTAAGTGCCTAATAAGTGCCAAATAAAGTAACAGGGTTTACTGTAACAGGGTTGACAATTTCTTCTTAAATTAGCCATAAATCAGAGGGGAGTGGAAACTTGCTGTGTTTAACAGGGAGTGGCAATTGAAGACAAGCTGTTAAAACATTTCCTAGCCTGTCTGGGTAACAGGGTTGAAGTGTTACGCTCAGTTTTCCACCACAGAACACCAGAAAATGGCCCAAAACATTACAACCAGCTCACCTGCTTTTACTCTTTATTGTAAAATAATTTTAGATTTCTTTTGAAAATAATATTTTTAAAGGAATATAAAAATGTATAACCTTTATCTGTTATTGTCCCCCCAGGGTCTTTCAACCCAGACTTCCGCCCTCCTGAGACACTGTTCAAGGTGATCTTCTGGCTGGGCTACTTCAACTCCTGTCTCAACCCCATCATCTACCCCTGCTACAGCCGAGTTCAAACTGGCCTTCATACGCATCCTCAGGTTTGTCTATTACTTACTACCTGTCATATTACAGTACTCCTTCATTCCTCTGCATCTTCCGATTGGCCTTTTGTATTACGATTTACTCCGAGAGTGGCCAAGTATTATTCGTAGTAGCCTTTTGTGTGTCTAAAGTTCTGTACGTTGTGGTTGTTGATCTGAGCCATGTATAAGCCAAATCCAAATCTCCATGTTAAACCTTAATGGACAATAAAGTGTTTTAATTTGGACTTAATCCTTCCCCCACCTCCCCATCTTCAGATGCCAGTGCCACCGTAGGAGACGCCCAGGCTGGCGGGCCTACAACTACCGTACCTCCCACTTCAACTCCTCCAGCCACTCACGAAAGAACTCTGCTGAGTCTAGCCACTCACAGAAGAACTCTGCCTGTCTCAACGGGAGCCAGCACACCCTGTCCTCCTCAGCCAGCCCCAGCCCGAGCTACCTGCTGGCTTGCCCCGAGGGGGAGACCCTCTACACCTGCTGGGCCTCCGCCGCCTCCAGGTCCCCCTCCCTGCTGCCTGTGAGTCCTGCTGGCTGCCAGCTGGAGACACTGGAGGGGGGTGTGAGGAGTGGAGGGACCCATGGCGTGATGTCTCACAGGGAGTCCGGTCAGGGGGTGTTCTCGTTCCCCTGTGGGGGGCAGAACCGGGAGTGTGGAGGGGACATACCTGAGGATAAGGTGTGACTGTCTGGGAATCTTACAGACTCATGAGTTGTTGTTGAATGATTCTTGATGGGGATTTGAATCATGTTCAGTCCCTGACTGAATGGGGAGTGATGTATGGTTCCATTCACTGTCAGTGGGTCAAGTCAAGTCAAGTCAAATTATCCTCGAATGTTCAATGGTTTCGTATTGTTGGCATGAGAAATAAATTAAGTTGCCCTCTGCTGTATGTTAGCCGGCTTTACTGAGCATCAGGATCAATCCAGGGGAGTGATATATGGTTCCATTCGCTGTCAATGGTTCAAGTCAAGTCAAATGATCCTTGAACGGTCAATGGTTTTGTATTGTTGGCATGAGAAATGGTTTAAGTTGCCCTCTGCTGTATGTTAGCCGGCTTTACTGAGCATCAGGATCAATCCAGGGGAGTGATATATGGTTCCATTCGCTGTCAATGGTTCAAGTCAAGTCAAATGATCCTTGAACGGTCAATGGTTTTGTATTGTTGGCATGAGAAATGGTTTAAGTTGCCCTCTGCTGTATGTTAGCCGGCATTACTGAGCATCAGGATCAGTCCAGCATCTGTTCAATGGAACTCTCACTGTCAGAGGAAAACGACGACAGATAAGGCTGTACTGTATTTCTCAAAGAGATGATCAAGGGCAATAGTGAAGTAATGTGATAAACCACATAAACTGTACACTATGGATTTGACAGAGACAAATTCATGCCACATTGGGACTACGTGTGGAACTGCACCCTAAGCTGTCATCAATTCTCTTTCAGTTTGCCTGATCTGTGAATGCCTCTTCTCTGCTGGGTCTGTGGTCAGTCAGAGAATAGGTTTGTGTTACATGTAAAGAGCTGATGATAATTTTTCTGTTACGGTCACTCAATATCTTTATTGAATGTTTTTGTAAATAAAGTATAACCTGGTTATTCAGTGTACTCATCATAAATATAGTGGGTAAAAAAAAAAAAAAGAAGTGTAACGGGAACATTGAGGTGTGCTTTGATTTAAGAGGAGATTATAAAACCACTGCTATGGTTACACGCACTAACCCATCTATGAAAAATGTGATACACTCCATAAATAAATGTTTTTTCAAATATTACCCCAACTGTCATTCATATGTCAAAGATAAGATACTGTATATAGCGTACTTAGATTAAGGGCTTGATTCAATCCGTGGCGTGGAAGAACTGTGTTGTAGCCGCTTGACATTTAAGGTAATTTCCGATTGAGCCGACATTTGCAGCGTTTACCGTGAATGCAGTCTTGCGAGCGCGGTAACGTTGCCTTTAAATGTCAATTGCACTACAGCGCAGATCTATCGCGGTACGGATTGAATCGAGCCCTTAACACTTGAACTGTCATATGCCAATGACCACTGATGTTTGATTTAGCAAATAAATAAAACAAATGTCCATATTGTACAATATGTGTGTCTGTGTGCCTATACTGTTTTTTATCTATGGATAACATGGGTTCATGGTAGGCCTATCACAATTGAATTTTAAGGAGAAAGCAAGCGCATGATCCCACGGGAAATATGGGAGTTTTTTTAATGTTCCGGAGTTGAGAATATTGGTAGCCAGAGACCAAAAAACAGATGTGGGATCTGCAGGAGGGGGGAATTGCATTGAATCAAATGATTAATTTCCAATGATTTACCGCCGTAAGGGAGGGGTGCCGCTAATAATAAACATTTAGTTTATTTATTATTCCTTTGGCCATATTGTGTAGGCCCTTTTGGAATGCTTGATGAATTGCCATGGTAACTGCCATTATGCTATCAACTTCCCAGCTAGCACATTTAGTTCCTTGAAAGTTGTGGGAACATACCTTTTTGGTTTCCCATTCGGTCTGGGAACGAAGCCATACGTTTTCTGACCAGTAAAACAGATATATTTTTTTAACGTTCTGAGAATTTAAGTGGACATTCCGCCTGTTCTGGGAACGTACATTTTTTGGTTGCAGGAGGTTCTGAGAACATTTTACTATTGTTTCCTGAAAGTTTCCTGGGAGGTGTTATAGTTTTTCTCGATTGCTAAGACAATTTTAATGAAACTGGGGTCCACTTGATCTCCATCACAACCTAATGAGGACAACAGTATTATTTACTCATTGCTTTCACACAATGCAAATGCTAAGCACTGTTTTGCAAAACAGTAAACACAACTCTCAAAAAGATGCAAAAGTCAGTTGAGTAAATCAAGTCAACCAAAATTAAAACATTTGCTCACAGCTGATACAAATTACTCCAATAAATGTGAACCTCTTCTGCATGTTTGCAAAACTTCTTTGCACAATTGTTCAATCTTTGCAAGAATGGCCCAAGTAACACACGCAAAACGACACCGGATTCAAAAAATTAGAATCTTTCAATTTAAATTATTATATACAATTCTTGCTACCAATAGAATGTTATATATATGGGGATACAATCTTCCCAGCTCTGCAGGTTTTGCTGTGAAGAGACAGAATGATTAGATAATTTGTTTTGGTTCTGTCCATTTGTAGCTTGTTTTTGGACACAGGTCCAGGAATGGCTAAAGGATTGCAATATTTACCTGGAGCTAACCTTGCAGATAGCATTACTGGGTGATCTGAAAAGTCATAGTCAATCGATCAATAATATAATAATACTTTTAGCAAAAATGTTTATTTTTAATTCACAATCTGTAGAAGCAATGAGAATAGAAAGGTTCAGAACTTTTGTAAAACATCACAGTACGGTTAAAATATATATACAGAGGTGAAAAAAAGTATTTAGTCAGCCACCAATTGTGCAAGTTCTCCCACTTAAAAAGATGAGAGAGGCCTGTAATCTTCATCATAGGTACACGTCAACTATGACAGACAAAATGAGAAAAAAATTTCCAGAAAATCACATTGAAGGATTTTTAATGAATTTATTTGCACATTATGGTGGAAAATAAGTATTTGGTCACCTACAAACAAGCAAGATTTCTGGCTCTCACAGACCTGTAACTTCTCCTTTAAGAGGCTCCTCTGTCCTCCACTCGTTACCTGTATTAATGGCACCTGTTTGAACATGTTATCAGTGTAAAAGACACCTGTCCACAACCTCAAACAGTCACACTCCAAACTCCACTATGGCCAAGACCAAAGAGCTGTCAAAGGACACCAGAAACAAAATTGTAGACCTGCACCAGGCTGGGAAGACTGAATCTGCAATAGGTAAGCAGCTTGGTTTGAAGAAATCAACTGTGGGAGCAATTATTAAGAAATGGAAGACATACAAGACCACTGATAATCTCCCTCGATCTGGGGCTCCACGCAAGATCTCACCCCGTGGGGTCAAAATGATCACAAGAACGGTGAGCAAAAATCCCAGAACCACACAGGGGGACCTAGTGAATGACCTGAAGAGAGCTGGGACCAAAATAACAAAGCCTACCATCAGTAACACACTACGCCGCCAGGGACTCAAATCCTGCAGTGCAGACGTGTACCCCTGCTTAAGCCAGTACATGTCCAGGCCCGTCTGAAGTTTGCTAGAGTGCATTTGGATGATCCAGAAGAGGATTGGGAGAATGTCATATGGTCAGATGAAACCAAAATAGAACTTTCTGGTAAAAACTCAACTCGTCGTGTTTGGAGGACAAAGAATGCTGAGTTGCATCCAAAGAACACCATACCTACTGTGAAGCATGGGGGGTGGAAACATCATGCTTTGGGGCTGTTTTTTCTGCAAAGGGACCAGGACGACTGATCCGTGTAAAGGAAAGAATGAATGGGGCCATGTATCGTGAGATTTTGAGTGAAAACCTCCTTCCATCAGCAAGGGCATTGAAGATGAAACGTGGCTGGGTCTTTCAGCATGACAATGATCCCAAACACACCGCCCGGGCAACGAAGGAGTGGCTTCGTAAGAACCATTTCAAGGTCCTGGAGTGGCCTAGCCAGTCTCCAGATCTCAACCCCATAAGAAAATCTTTGGAGGGAGTTGAAAGTCCGTGTTGCCCAGCGACAGCCCCAAAACATCACTGCTCTAGAGGAGATCTGCATGGAGGAATGGGCCAAAATACCAGCAACAGTGTGTGAAAACCTTGTGAAGACTTACAGAAAACGTTTGACCTGTGTCATTGCCAACAAAGGGTATATAACAAAGTATTTGTTATTTGTTATTGACCAAATACTTATTTTCCACCATAATTTGCAAATAAATTCATTAAAAATCCTACAATGTGATTTTGTGGAAAAAAAAATTCTCTTTTTTTCTGTCATAGTTGACGTGTACCTATGATGAAAATTACAGGCCTCTCTCATCTTTTTAAGTGGGAGAACTTGCACAATTGGTGGCTGACTAAATACTTTTTTCCCCCACTGTATGGCAAATAGAAATCCTATATGGATGGTGTTAAGAGATAGATGGGAGGTATTAAATAGAGTTGAAGGATGGGACTAATAACAAATAACAACAAATAATAACAAAGATAGCTAATAATGTAAGCATACTGTGTCCATAATAAGTATATAGGTTGTATGTTGGGAGCTTTTGGGAAAGAGCACAGTTAGAAATATATGGCATATAGAAGCAAACCGGATGGACAGCATGAAAATGATCGGAGAGGTTGAGAGTAGAAGAAGTTCAGGAGCAAAAAAAATAATATATATATATACAGTGGGGAGAACAAGTATTTGATACACTGCCGATTTTGAAGGTTTCCTACTTACAAAGCATGTAGAGGTCTGTAATTTTTATCATAGGTACACTTCAACTGTGAGAGACGGAATCTAAAACAAAAATCCAGAAAATCACATTGTATGATTTTTAAGTAATTCATTTGCATTTTATTGCATGACATAAGTATTTGATACATCAGAAAATCAGAACTTAATATTTGGTACAGAAACCTTGTAGGTCTTGACCAGGTTTGCACACACTGCAGCAGGGATTTTGGCCCACTCCTCCATACAGACCTTCTCCAGATCCTTCAGGTTTCGGGGCTGACGCTGGGCAATACGGACTTTCAGCTCCCTCCAAATATTTTCTATTGGGTTCAGGTCTGGAGACTGGCTAGGCCACTCCAGGACCTTGAGATGCTTCTACAGAGCCACTCCTTAGTTGCCCTGGCTGTGTGTTTCGGGTCATTGTCATGCTGGAAGACCCAGCCACGACCCATCTTCAATGCTCTTACTGAGGGAAGGAGGTTGTTGGCCAAGATCTCACGATACATGGCCCCATCCATCCTCCCCTCAATACGGTGCAGTCGTCCTGTCCCCTTTGCAGAAAAGCATCCCCAAAGAATGATGTTTCCACCTCCATGCTTCACGGTTGGGATGGTGTTCTTGGGGTTGTACTCATCCTTCTTCTTCCTCCAAACACGGCGAGTGGAGGTTAGACCAAAAAGCTATATTTTTGTCTCATCAGACCACATGACCTTCTCCCATTCCTCCTCTGGATCATCCAGATGGTCATTGGCAAACTTCAGACGGGCCTGGACATGCGCTGGCTTGAGCAGGGGGACCTTGCGTGCGCTGCAGGATTTTAATCCATGGCGGCGTAGTGTGTTACTAATGGTTTTCTTTGAGACTGTGGTCCCAGCTCTCTTCAGGTCATTGACCGTGTAGTTCTGGGTTGATCCCTCACCTTCCTCATGATCATTGATGCCCCACGAGGTGAGATCTTGCATGGAGCCCCAGACCGAGGGTGATTGACCGTCATCTTGAACTTCTTCCATTTTCTAGTAATTGCGCCAACAGTTGTTGCCTTCTCACCAAGCTGCTTGCCTATTGTCCTGTAGCCCATCCCAGCCTTGTGCAGGTCTACAATTTTATCCCTGATGTCCTTACACAGCTCTCTGGTCTTGGCCATTGTGGAGAGGTTGGAGTCTGTTTGATTGAGTGTGTGGACAGGTGTCTTTTATACAGGTAACGAGTTCAAAACAGGTGCAGTTAATACAGGTAATGAGTGGAGAACAGGAGGGCTTCTTAAAGAAAAACGAACAGGTCTGTGAGAGCCGGAATTCTTACTGGTTGGTAGGTGATCAAATACTTATGTCACGCAATAAAATGCAAATTAATTACTTAAAAATCATACAATGTGATATTCTGGATTTTTGTTTTAGATTCTGTCTCTCACAGTTGAAGTGTACCTATGATAAAAATTACAGACCTCTACATGCTTTGTAAGTAGGAAAACCTGCAAAATCGGCAGTGTATCAAATACTTGTTCTCCCCACTGTATATATATATATATATAATAGAATTATTGTAAAATTAACTGTGTCCATAAGGTGTAGTAGATAGTAAGTATAGACCGGAAGTAGAGGCCTGGGCATTGTTGTTCACTAATTTACTCCAAGTAGGGAAAGGATGGCGGGGTTGAAAAGTAATAAAGGGGAGTATATATATAAAAAACATGGGGGATTGGAAGTGATGCAGACACCGTGAAATGCTTGCTAATGAGCCCTTCCCAACGATGCAGAGTTTATCATTAAAATTAAATAGTAACACAAGAGGAATAACATAAAATACACAAGAATGGAGCTATATGAAGGGAGTACCAGTACCAGATCAATGTGCAGAGGTACGAGGTATTTCAGATAGATACTGTATGTACAGTGCCTTGCAAAAGTATTCATCCCCCTTGGTGTTTATCCTATTTTTTTGCATAACAACCTGTAATTTAAATGGATTTTTATTTACACAAAATTGTCCAAATTGGTGAAGTGGAATGAAAAAAATAACTTGTTTCAAAAAATTCAAAAAAATAAATAACAGAAAGGTGGTGCGTGCATATGTATTCACCCCCTTTGCTATGAAGGCCCTAAATAAGATCTGGTGCAACCAATTACCTTCAGAAGTCACATAATTAGTTAAATAAAGTCCACATGTGTGCAATCTAAGTGTCACATGATCTGTCACATGATCTCAGTATATATATACACCTGTTCTGAAAGCCCCCAGAGTCTGCAACGCCACTAAGCAAGGGGCACCACCAAGCAAGCGGCACCATGAAGACCAAGGAGCTCTCCAAACAGGTCAGTGACAAAGTTGTGGAGAAGTACAGATCAGGGTTGGGTTATAAAAAAATATCCAAAACTTCCCACAGAGCACCATTAAATCCATTATTAAAAAATGGAAAGAATATGGCACCAAAACAAACCTGCCAAGAGCGGGCCGCCCACCAAAACTCACGGACCAGGCAAGGAGGGCATTAATCAGAGAAGCAACAAAGAGACCAAAGATAACCCTGAAGGAGCTGCAAAGCTCCACAGTGGAGATTGGAGTATCTGTCCATAGGACCACTTTAAGCCGTACACTCCACAGAGCTGGGCTTTACGGAAGAGTGGCCAGAAAAAAGCCATTGCTTAAAGACAAGAATAAGCAATATGGTGTTCACCAAAACGCATGTGGGAGACTCCCATAAAATATGGAAGAACGTACTGTGGTCAGATGAGACTAAAATTGAGCTTTTTAGCCATCAAGGAAAACGCTATGTCTGGCGCAAACCCAACACCTCTCATCACCCTGAGAACACCATCCCCACAGTGAAGCATGGTGGTGGCAGCATCATGCTGTGGGGATGTTTTTCATCAGGGACCGGGAAACTGGTCAGAATTGAAGGAATGATGGATGGCGCTAAAAACAGGGAAATTCTTGAGGGAAACCTGTTTCAGTCTTCCAGAGATTTGAGACTGGGATGGAGGTTCACATTCCAGCTGGACAATGACCCTAAGCATACTGCTAAAGCAACACTCAAGTGATTTAAGGGCAAACATTTAAATGCCTTGGAATGGCCTAGTCAAAGCCCAGACCCCAATCCAATTGAGAATCTGTGGTATGACTTAAAGATTGCTATACACCAGCGGAACCCATCCAACTTGAAGGAGCTGGAGCAGTTTTGCCCTGACGAATGGGCAAAAATCCCAGTGGCTAGATGTGCCAAGCTTATAGAGACATACCCCAAGTCAGAAGTTTACATACACTTAGGTTGGAGCCACACATTTCTTGTTAACAAACTATAGTTTGGCAAGTCGGTTAGGACATCTACTTTGTGAATGACACAAGTCATTTTTCCAACAATTGTTTACAGACAGATTATTTCACTTATAATTCACTGTATCACGATTCCAGTGGGTCAGAAGTTTACATACACTAAGTTGACTGTGCCTTTAAACAGCTTGGAAAATGACTGTGCCTTTAAACAGAGGAAACAGGTACAAAAGTATCTATATCCACAGTAAAACGAGTTCTATATCGACATAACCTGAAAGGCCGCTCAGCAAGGAAGAAGCCACTGCTCCAAAACCGCCATAAAAAAGCCAGACTACGGTTTGCAACTGCACATGGGGACAAAGATCGTACTTTTTGGAGAAATGTCCTCTGGTCTGATGAAACAAAAATAGAACTGTTTGGCCATAATGACCATCATTATGTTTGGAGGAAAAAGGGGGTTGCTTGCATTATTTTTATTATTATTTTTTTTATTAAAGTGACCAGTGATTCCATGTCTATATACATAGGGCAGCAGCCTCTTTTTTATTTTATTTTTTATTTTTATTTTACCTTTATTTAACTAGGCAAGTCAGTTAAGAACAAATTCTTATTTACAATGACGGCCTACACCGGCCAAACCCGGACGACGCTGGGCCAATTGTGCGCCGCCCTATGGGACTCCCAATCACGGCTAGTTGTGATACAGCCTGGAATCGAACCAGGGGGTCTGTAGTGACGCCTCAAGCACTGAGATGCAGTGCCTTAGACCACTGCGCCACTCGGGAGCAGGGTTGAGTAACTGGGTGAGAGCCGGCTAGTGATGGCTATTTAACTGTCTGATGGCCTTGAGATAGAAGCTGTTTTTCAGTCTCTCTGTCCCAGATTTGATGCACCTGTACTGACCTCGCCTTCTGGATGATAGCGGGGTGAACAGGCAGTGGCTCGGGTGGTTGATGTCCTTGATGATCTCTTTGGCCTTCCTGTGACATCGGGTGCTGTAGGTGTCCTGGAGGGCAGGCAGTGTGCTCCCGGTGATGTGTTGGGCAGACCGCAACACCCTCTGGAGAGCCCTGCGGTTGCGGGATGTGCAGTTGCCGTACCAGGCGGTGATACAGCCCGACAGGATGCTTTTAATTGCACATCTGTAAAAGTTTGTGAGGGTCTTAGGAGCCAAGCCACATTTCTTCAGCCTCCTGAGGTTCTACACCACATTGTCTGTGTGGGTGGACCATTTCAGATTGTCAGTGATGTGTGCTCCGAGGAACTTGAAGCTTTTCACCTTCTCCACTGCTGTCCCGTCGATGTGGATAGGGGCATGCTCCCTCTGCTGTCTCCTGAAGTCCACGATCAGCTCCTTCGTTTTGTTTTACGTTGAGGGAGAGGTTATTTTCCTGGCACCATGCCGCCAGGGCCCTCACCTCCTCCCTGTAGGCTGTCTCGTCATTGTTGGTGATCAGGCCTACTATTTTTGTGTCGTCTGCAAACTTGATGATTAAGTTTGAGGTGTGCGTGGCCACGTAGTCATGGGTGAACAGGGAGTACAGGAGGGGGCTGTCCCCCCGATATATATATCGATATAGGACTAGTTTTACTGTGGATATATATACTTTTGTACCTGTTTCCTCCAGCATCTTCACAAGGTCCTTTGCTGTTGTTCTGGGATTGATTTGCACTTTTCGCACCAAAGTACGTTCATCTCTAGGAGACAGAACGCGTCTCCTTCCTGAGCGGTATGACGGCTGAATGGTCCCATGGTGTTTAAACTTGCGTACTATTCTTTGTACAGATGAACGTGGTACCTTCAGGCATTTGGAAATTGCTCCCAAGGATGAACCAGACTTGTGGAGGTCTACAAAAAAGGTCTTGGCTGATATCAATTGATTTTCCCATGATGTCAAGCAAAGAGGCACTGAGTTTGAAGGTAGGCCTTGAAATACATCCACAGGTACACTGCCAATTGATTCAAATGATGTCAATTAGCCTATCAGAAGCTTCTAAAGCCATGACATCATTTTCTGGAATTTTCCAAGCTGTTTAAAGGCACAGTCAACTTAGTGTATGTAAACTTCTGACCCACTGGAATTGTGATACAGTGAATTATAAGTGACATAATCTGTCTGTAAACAATTGTTGGAAAAATTACTTGTGTCATGCTCGTTGAAAAACAAGCTTTAATGACTCCAACCTGAGTGTATGTAAACTTCCGACTTCAACTGTAGCTTGCACTTCAATGGTATCCCTCGAGGAGATTTTCTTCTATCTTTCCAACCAGGCAAAGTACTTTGAAGGCACCACTGATCTCGACAAGAGGCGCAACATTCAGAGAAATTCACAATTCAGGGTAACGTTAAGCAGTTAACTTCTATTAGATAACTGGATGTACAACCATTTTTCAACAACCATTTTCCATCTAGCTAGTTGGTCATCTACATGTTGCTAGCTATACATATAGTTCAGTGGAGGCTGCTGAGGTGAGGATGGCTCATAATAATGTCTGGTATGGAGTAAATGCAATGGTATCAAACACGTGGTTTCAATGTGGTTGATACCATTCCATTGACTCCATTCCAGACATTATTATGAGCCGTCCTCCTCTCAGCAGCCTCCACTGATATAGTTACAGTGGGGAAAAAAAGTATTTAGTCAGCCACCAATTGTGCAAGTTCTCCCACTTAAAAAGATGAGAGAGGCCTGTAATTTCCATCATAGGTACACGTCAACTATGACAGACAAATTGAGGGAAAAAAAATCCAGCAAATCACATTGTAGGATTTTTAATGAATTTATTTGCAAATTATGGTGGAAAATAAGTATTTGGTCACCTACAAACAAGCAAGATTTCTGGCTCTCACAGACCTGTAACTTCTTCTTTAAGAGGCTCCTCTGTCCTCCACTCGTTACCTGTATTAATGGCACCTGTTTGAACTTGTTATCAGTATAAAAGACACCTGTCCACAACCTCAAACAGTCACACTCCAAACTCCACTATGGCCAAGACCAAAGAGCTGTCAAAGGACACCAGAAACAAAATTGTAGACCTGCACCAGGCTGGGAAGACTGAATCTGCAATAGGTAAGCAGCTTGGTTTGAAGAAATCAACTGTGGGAGCAATTATTAGGAAATGGAAGACATACAAGACCACTGATAATCTCCCTCGATCTGGGGCTCCACGCAAGATCTCACCCCGTGGGGTCAAAATGATCACAAGAACGGTGAGCAAAAATCCCAGAACCACACGGGGGGACATAGTGAATGACCTGCAGAGAGCTGGGACCAAAGTAACAAAGCCTACCATCAGTAACACACTACGCCGCCAGGGACTCAAATACTGCAGTGCCAGACGTGTCCCCCTGCTTAAGCCAGTACATGTCCAGGCCCATCTGAAGTTTGCTAGAGTGCATTTCAGGGTTCTTCAATTCCGGTCCTGGAGGGCCGAAACACTTCTGTTTTTTATTTCTACCTGGTAGTTAATTGCACTCACCTGGTGTCCCAGGTCTGAATTAGCCCCTGATTAGAAGGAGAGGATGAAAAACAGAGGTGTTTCGGCCCTCCAGGAACGGAATTGAAGAACCCTGGTGCATTTGGATGATCCAGAAGAGGATTGGGAGAATGTCATATGGTCAGATGAAACCAAAATAGAACTTTTTGGTAAAAACTCAACTCGTCGTGTTTGGAGGACAAAGAATGCTGAGTTGCATCCAAAGAACACCATACCTACTGTGAAGCATGGGGGTGGAAACATCATGCTTTGGGGCTGTTTTTCTGCAAAGGGACCAGGACGACTGATCCGTGTAAAGGAAAGAATGAATGGGGCCATGTATCGTGAGATTTTGAGTGAAAACCTCCTTCCATCAGCAAGGGCATTGAAGAAGAAACGTGGCTGGGTCTTTCAGCATGACAATGATCCCAAACACACCGCCCGGGCAATGAAGGAGTGGCTTCGTAAGAAGCATTTCAAGGTCCTGGAGTGGCCTAGCCAGTCTCCAGATCTCAACCCCATAGAAAATCTTTGGAGAGAGTTGAAAGTCCGTGTTGCCCAGCGACAGCCCCAAAACATCACTGCTCTAGAGGAGATCTGCATGGAGGAATGGGCCAAAATACCAGCAACAGTGTGTGAAAACCTTGTGAAGACTTACAGAAAATGTTTGACCTGTGTCATTGCCAACAAAGGGTATATAACAAAGTATTGAGAAACTTTTGTTATTGACCAAATAGTTTTTTTCCACCATAATTTGCAAATAAATTCATTAAAACTCCTACAATGTGATTTTCTGGAATTTTTTTTCTCATTTTGTCTGTCATAGTTGACGTGTACCTATGATGAAAATTACAGGCCTCTCTCATCTTTTTAAGTGGGAGAACTTGCACAATTGGTGGCTGACTAAATACTTTTTTTCCCCACTGTATATGTCTGTCATATTGAGGTATCTAGCTATAAATTAATCCTGATCAATCAAATGGATAGGTGTAAGCAATTATGGTAATTCCAAATGCCCTTAACTAGGTGTCTTCGCTAGACAGACACAGAGAGCGAGAGGGGGAGGGAGAGAGAGGAAGAAAGTGAGAAAGAAAGCATGAAAGTGAGAAAGGTAGAGAGAGGTGGGAAGAGAGTGGAAGACAGACGGAGAGAGAGAAACAGAGAGAGAAAGACAGCAGTGCAAATGTACTTAGACTAGAGTATTTCAACAACTCTTCTCTTGTTAGGCAATCATACAGTGGGGAGAACAAGTATTTGATACACTGCCGATTTTGCAGGTTTTCCTACTTACAAAGCATGTAGAGGTCTGTAATTTTTATCATAGGTACACTTCAACTGTGAGAGACGGAATCTAAAACAAAAATCAAGAACATCACATTGTATGATTTTTAAGTAATTAATTTGCATTTTATTGCATGACATAAGTATTTGATCACCTACCAACCAGTAAGAATTCCGGCTCTCACAGACCTGTTAGTTTTTCTTTAAGAAGCCCTCCTGTTCTCCACTCATTACCTGTATTAACTGCACCTGTTTGAACTCGTTACCTGTTTAAAAGACACCTGTCCACACCTCAATCAAACAGACTCCAACCTCTGCTCAATGACCAAGACCAGAGAGCTGTGTAAGGACATCAGGGATAAAATTGTAGACCTGCACAAGGCTGGGATGGGCTACAGGACAATAGGCAAGCAGCTTGGTGAGAAGGCAACAACTGTTGGCGCAATTATTAGAAAATGGAAGAAGTTCAAGATGACGGTCAATCACCCTTGGTCTGGGGGCTCCATGCAAGATCTCACCTCGTGGGGCATCAATGATCATGAGGAAGGTGAGGGATCAGCCCAGAACTACACGGCAGGACCTGGTCAATGACCTGAAGAGAGCTGGGACCACAGTCTCAAAGAAAACCATTAGTAACACACTACGCCGTCATGGATTAAAATCCTGCAGCGCACGCAAGGTCCCCCTGCTCAAGCCAGCGCATGCCCAGGCCCGTCTGAAGTTTGCCAATGACCATCTGGATGATCCAGAGGAGGAATGGGAGAAAGTCATGTGGTCTGATGAGACAAAAATATAGCTTTTTGGTCTAAACTCCACTCGCCGTGTTTGGAGGAAGAAGAAGGATGAGTACAACCCCAAGAACATCATCCCAACCGTGAAACATGGAGGTGGAAACATCATTCTTTGGGGATGCTTTTCTGCAAAGGGGACAGGACCACTGCACCGCATTGAGGGGAGGATGGATGGGGCCATGTATCGCGAGATCTTGGCCAACAACCTCCTTCCCTCAGTAAGAACATTGAAGATGGGTCGTGGTTGGGCCTTCCAGCATGACAACGACCCGAAACACACAGCCAGGGCAACTAAGGAGTGGCTCCGTAAGAAGCATCTCAAGGTCCTGGAGTGGCCTAGCCAGTCTCCAGACCTGAACCCAATAGAAAATCTTTGGAGGGAAGTCCATATTGCCCAGCGACAGCCCCGAAACCTGAAGGATCTGGAGAAGTATGGAGGAGTGGGCCAAAATCCCTGCTGCAGTGTGTGCAAACCTGGTAAAGACCTACAGGAAACGTATTATCTCTGTAATTGCAAACAAAGGTTTCTGTACCAAATATTAAGTTCTGCTTTTCTGATGTATCAAATACTTATGTCATGCCATAAAATGCAAATTAATTACTTAAAAATCATACAATGTGATTTTCTGGATTTTTGTTTTAGATTCCGTCTCTCACAGTTGAAGTGTACCTATGATAAAAATTACAGACCTCTGCATGCTTTGTAAGTAGGAAAACCTGCAAAATCGGCAGTGTATCAAATACTTGTTCTCCCCACTGTATGTACCTACGGGGGAAGGATGATTTTTACTGAGGAGGAGAAGGAGGCCGTGCTGACCGAGATGCATGCTGGCCATTTCGGAGTGAAGCAACCTACGTTCTTCTTACGGGGAATTGTCAAGGTGGACAGCTGGGCAAGTGAAATAACCTTATGTTTATCAATCACATTCTATTATATCTGAAATGATTATGATTTCAATGAATGTCATATCAGAGAGCACACAATGTTTTAATTTGTCCCTTTTTGCTTAAAAGGTCAGTCAGTACCCTGTCTAGCCTGCCAGAAGTTTGATAGGGCGAAGACTGTGGCGCTGGAGTTGAAGCCCATCAAAGTTGTTTCACCATGGCACATGATCGGTAAGTGTCCCAATTCAAATTTTGCCCTGATAAGTTGTTTTGTAATGGTTGCTTTATTTGACCACAGCAGAGTTCTATATTATAGAATGTGTATGTGTGTCAGTATCCTTACAAATATGAAAATATGCATACTGTTTGACACAGATACGGGTAAGAATAAAGTAATCTTCTCTCTAACACTTTAAATATTAGGGGTGGACCTTATCGGACCACTTTAAATGTTAGGGGTGGACCTCATCGGACCCTTCACGAAATCCAGGAATGGCAACAGCTGGTGTCTGACGGCAACCGATCACTTTACCAAGTGGGTGGAGGCAATATCCATTAAAGGTCAGTAAATGAAGAGTACGTGCTTAACTCTAAATTCCCTTCTGTAACCCATTAAAAAGGGTGCTTGGAACCAAAAATAGATTTTCGTATTGTATGATACCCATCAAGGATGAGACTGGCGAGGCCACCTCCAAGGCGATGATGGACATCTTCAACCCATGGTTCACCCATAATTGACTTAGTGTTGATGTTTGTCTATTACTGTTGGAGGGCCAGATCAGAACGCCTTCGAGGACAACCTTCAGGCACGGACTGAGAAGGATGTGGAGGTTTTTGACCAGGTAAAAATGATTGTCCGCTGTTAATTTATTTTCTGGCCCACCAAGATTATCAGTCAAGGTGAGACTGAACATGGACATGTCAAGGTTGGCTGTAGGTGGGTGTATGGGTGGAATCAAGCGCAAGGACACCGAAGTCAATAATCCAAAAGACTTTAGTCAAAATTACCAATAAGGCAAACAGGAAAACTCGCCCGAAGGCGGAACGACGCACGTAGGCGACCAAAATAAAGGCGCACGAAAACAGGTGCGTAAATACGCTCCAGCGCAGTGGAGTAGTAAGCTCAACCGAGCCGAAATAGTCAAACGACCAGCAAATACGACAGTACACGAAACAATAACACACAACACCTGACAAACACAACGAGAACTAAATAGGACACTAATGACACTAAATGATAACAGGTGTGAAAACAATCAGACAAAAGCAAACGAACATGAAACATACAACGGTGGCAGCTAGTATTCCGGAGACAACGCACGCCGAAGCCTGCCCGAACAAGGAAGAGAGGCAGCCTCGGCCGAAACCGTGACAGTACCCCCCCCTTGACGCGCGGCTCCAGACGTGCGCCGACTCGGCCTCGGGACGGCCCGGAGGACGCTGGAGCAGGGTGCGTCGGGTGCCCACGATGGAATTCCGTCAGGAGAACGGGTCCAAAATGTCTCTCCTCGGCACCCAGCACCGCTCCCTCCGGACCGTACCCCTCCCACTCCACTAGATACTGGAGACCCCCATCCGACGTCTCGAATCCAAGATGGACCTCACGGAGTACGCCGGTGCCCCTCGATGTCCAATGGGGCGGAGGAGTCTCCCTGATCTCACTTTCCTGGAGTGGGCCAGCTACCACCGGCCTGAGAAGGGACACATGGAACGAGGGGTTAATACTTTTATATTCAACAGGTAGCTGTAATTTATAACACACCTCGTTCAACCTTCCCAGGACTTTAAATGGCCCTACAAACCGCCGACCCAGTTTCCGACAGGGCAGGCGGAGGGGCAGGTTTCTGGTAGAGAGCCAGACTCGATCACCAGGTGCGTACACCGGTCCCTCACTGCGGTGGAGATCGGCGCTCGCCTTATGACGTCGGAGGGCCCGCTGCAGGTGGACGTGTGCAGCGTTCCATGTCTCCTCCGAGCGCCTCGCCCACTCATCCACCGCAGGAGCCTCGATCTGGCTCTGCTGCCAGGGTGCCAGAACCGGCTGGTAACCTAACACACATTGGAAAGGGGGTTAGGTTAGTGGAGGAATGGCGTAGGGAATTCTGGGCCATTTCGGCCCAGGGAACGTATCTGCCCACTCCTCCGGCCGGTCCTGGCAGTATGTTCTTAGAAACCTACCCACATCCTGGTTTACACGTTCCACCTGCCCATTACTCTCCGGGTGGTAACCCGAGGTGAGGCTCACCGAGACCCCCAACCGCTCCATAAAGGCCCTCTAGACTCTGGAGGTAAATTGGGGACCTCGATCAGACACAATATCCTCGGGTACCCCGTAGTGCCGGAACACATGGGTGAATAAGGCTTCGGCAGTTTGCAGGGCGGTAGGAAGGCCCGGCATGGGGAGCAAACGACAGGCCTTAGAAAACCGGTCCACAACGACCAGTATAGTGGTATTCCCCTGTGACGGAGGAAGGTCAGTAAGGGAAATCCACCCGAGAGGTGGGACCATGGTCGTTGTGGCACGGGCGGGGTAGTAACTTACCCCTAGGCAGATGTCTAGGCGCCTTACACTAGGCGCACACCGAGCAGGAGGAAACATAAACCCTCACATCCCTTGCCAACGTGGGCCACCAGTACTTGGTACTAAGACAGTGCACTGTCCGGCCCGATACCGGATGTCCAGAGGAGGGTGACGTGTGAGCCCAATAGATCAATCGATCCCGAACCTCGAGCGGAACGTACTTCCGACCCTCCGGGCACTGTGGCGGACTAGGGTCGGTGCGTAGCGCCCGCTCGAGCTCAGCATCGACCTCCCACACTACCGGTGCCACCAGACACGACTCCGGCAGTATGGGGAGTGGGCTCCACGGACCTCTCCTTCGTGTCATACCGCCGAGACAGCGCATCTGCCTTACCGTTCTGGGACCCAGGGATGTACGTGATCTTAAACGTAAACCGGGTCAAAAACATACTCCATCTAGCCTGCCGAGGGTTTAGCCTCCTCGCTGCCCGGATGTACTCCAGGTTACGGTGGTCCGTCAAAATGAGGAAAGGGTGTTGAGCCCCCTCAAGCCAGTGCCTCCACACCTTTAGGGCCTGTACCACGGCTAACAGCTCCCTGTCCCCTACGTCATAGTTTCGCTCCGCCGGACTGAGCTTTTTTGAATAAAAAGCACAGGGGCGGAGTTTAGGTGGCGCGCCTGACCGTTGTGAAAGCACGGCTCCTATACCGGCCTCAGACACGTCAACCTCTACCTGAAATGGTAAAGAGGGATCCGGATGCGCCAGCACGGAGCCGAGGGTAAACAGGTCCTTCAGCCTCCCAAACGCCCTGTCCGCCTCGGCCGACCACTGCAGACGCACCGGACCCCCTTCAAGAGAGACGTGATGGGAGCTGCCACCTGTCCAAAACCCCGGATAAACCTCCGGTAGTAATTCGCAAACCCCAAAAACTGCTGCACCTCCTTCACAGTGGTTGGTGTTTGCCAATTACCACGGCCGACACACGGTCTACCTCCATCTTCACCCCTGACGCAGACAACTGATACCCCAAAAAGGAGACCGACTCCTGGAAAAACAGACACTTCTCTGCCTTAACATACAGGTCGTGCTCCACCAGCCTCCGCAACACTCTACGCACCAGGGCCACATGCTCGACACGGGTAGGCGAGTACACGAGAATGTCATCAATGTACACAACGACCCCCTGCCCCTGCATGTCCCTGAAGATCTCATCCACGAATGATTGGAAAACTGACGGAGCGTTCATCAACCCGTATGGCATGACAAGATACTCGTAATGGCCCGAGGTGGTACTAAAGGCTGTCTTCCATTCATCGCCCCCCCGATGCGCACCAAGTTGTACGCGCTCCTGAGATCTAATTTCGTGAAGAAACGCGCCCCATGCAAGGACTCAGTCATGGTCGCAATCAGCGGGAGTGGATAACTATACTTCACCGTGATCTGATTGAGACCACGGTAATCGATGCACGGGCGCAAACCACCATCCTTCTTCTTCACAAAAAATAAACTCGAGGACGCAGGGGAAGTGGAAGGCCGTATGTATCCTTGTCTCAGAGATTCGTCTATGTAAGTCTCCATAGCTACCTTCTCCTCCTGAGACAGAGGATACACATGACTCCGCGGGAGCGCAGCTCCTGCCTGGAGGTCTATCGCACAATCTCCCTGCCTATGGGGCGGCAACTGCGTCGCCCTCGACTTACTAAACGCAATAGCCAAATCCCCATACTCAGGGGAACGTGCAATGCGGGCACCTGGTTTGGACTCTCCACCGAGGTAGCCCCTACGGAAACGCCCTAAACATCTACCCACACACTGGGCAGACCACTCCATCAGAGCCCTCTCCTGCCACGAAATAGATGGGTTATGGGTACTCAACCAGGGCAGGCCCAGCACCACCGGATACGCAGGAGAGGCAATCAGAAATAGCTGAATCATCTCCTGATGACCCCCCTGCGCACACATCCTAAGTGGCGCAGTGACCTCCCTGATCAAGCCCGCCCCCAACGGACGGCTATCTAGGGCATGAACGGGGAAAGGGACATCAACAGGAAGAAGGGGAATCCCTAAAGCTAAACAAAACTTCTTATCAATAAAATTCCCAGCCGCGCCTGAATCTACCAGCGCCTTATGCTGGGAATGAGGTGCTACCTGTGGAAAACTCACAGGCATACAGAAATGTGTAGCAGAGAGCTCTGGGTGAGTGGGCGCCTACTCACCTGGAAGGAATCCCCAGTGCGGGACCTGTCGTCCTCTCCCTTAGGAGGCCATCCCCAGCACCTAGCCGCGGTGTGTCCTCCCCGACCACAGTTGGTGCAGGGGATGGACCCCCTAGTAAGCCGACCCCCTCCTCTCTCTGGCGCCAGCGCCCCGAGCTCCATGGGGCACGGCTCGGAGGCGCTGGAGGGTGAAATGGACGGACCCCCTCGGGACGTCCGCGGGTAGCTAGCAGGTTATCCAGCCTGATGGACATGTCGACCAACTGGTCGAACGTGAGGCTGGTGTCCCTACAGGCCAGCTCCCGACGGACGTCCTCTCGTAGACTACATCTGTAGTGATCGACGAGAGCCCGATCATTCCACCCTGCATCCGCCGCTAGAGTACGAAATTCGAGAGCGAACTCCTGGGCACTCCTCCTCCCCTGCCGGAGGAAGACCAGACGCTCCCCCGCCGCTTTCCCCTCCGGGGGATGGTCAAATACCGCCTTGAAGCGGCGGGAGAACTCGTCGTAGGTTATAGTGTCCGCGTCGATCCTCCTCCACTCCGCGTTGGCCCATGCCAACGCCTTCCCGGACAGGCAGGAGATCAGGGCGGACACGCTCTCATGTCCCGAGGGCGCCGGGTGCACGGTGGCCAGGTACAGCTCCACCTGGAGAAGGAAACCCTGGCACCCGGCCGCGGTCCCATCGTAAGCCCTCGGGAGCGAGAGTCGGACTCCTCGAGGGCTGACTGGCCGATGGTGCTGGCAGGGAGGGTGGTGGTGGCGGCGTTCCCCAGCCTCTGATGGTAGTGATCACCTCCTGCAGTGCGGTCCCCATCTGCTGGATCTGGTCGCCTTGTTGGAGGACCCTGTCCTCCAGCGTCGCCTGGGCTGCAGCGGCTCCTGCTGATTCCATACTAGGGGTGTGTTATTCTGTCAAGGTTGGCTGTAGGTGGGTGTATGGGTGGAATCAAGCGCAAGGACACTGAAGTCAATAATCCAAAAGACTTTAGTCAAAATTACCAATAAGGCAAACAGGAAAACTCGCCCGAAAGCGGAACGACGCACGTAGGCGACCAAAATAAAGGCGCACGAAAACAGGTGCGTAAATACGCTCCAGCGCAGTGGAGTAGTAAGCTCAACCCGAGCGAAATAGTCAAACGACCAGCAAATACGACAGTACCGAAACAATAACACACAACACCTGACAAACACAACGAGAACTAAATAGGACACTAATGACACTAAATGATAACAGGTGTGAAAACAATCAGACAAAAGCAAACGAACATGAAACATACAACGGTGGCAGCTAGTATTCCGGAGACAACGCACGCCGAAGCCTGCCCGAACAAGGAAGAGAGGCAGCCTCGGCCGAAACCGTGACAGGACAAGTCGCAGGAGAAACAGAAGGAGAGCTACCGGAGCAGAATCAAGAAGGGGACATGTGCTACGACATCCGGGCGAATTACTTTTGGAAGAAGGATGAAAGGAAGGCGAGACCTGGGAAACCTCGCTGCTCTTTTGCTCCTAGCTGGGGTCACCATCTGTTAAGGTGAATATATAAAATCTCAGTTAATAACTATTTGCATTTGCACACAAAATAACCTAAAGCTAGTTTTAGTTTCCCTAACACTGATATTTTTCTCTGTCTTCCTAGGGTTACCTCGGTGGAAGCCAACAATCTTCTCCAGTTGGAGCAGTTGGACGGTCGACCACTGAAAGCACTGCCTGGTATAGCAACTGCTCGGCCTCCGACCGCAAGGCACTACAGAGGGTAGTGCGTACGGCCCAGTTCATTACTTAGCTATTTTTTACTTAACACTTATTTTTCTTAAAACTGCATTGTTGGTTAAGGGCTTGTAAGAAAGCATTTCACTGTTGTATTCGGCGCATGTGGAAAATAAAATGTGATTTCATTTCATTTGAGCTGTTTTCTCCATCTCTTTAGCTATCATCTCTAATTCCACTGATTTCAAAACTATATCCTCCAGAAAGTGGAGAGCAACACTTATGCAGCTCCACTACATGATACATTAAAAAAAAAGCCACATTAGACAGGATTACCTACACATACTGACCAGCTCAAATAGACAGAAGCCTTCTATATGGCAGCACAATCCATACTCCTCTCTCGGCATGTCCAGCCCACTCATTATCTCAGCCAATCATGGCTAGTGGGAAGGTTGCTGTCTTTCTCTTTGGCTAAACCAACTAGGCTCGTAATTTAACAATTTTATTCGTATTTACAGATGGCATACAAGTTTGTTATTAAGGCACATAAAAGTTTACATGTTCCAGAAGGCATTTCTGCCAAAAAACACATTTTGCAACATATGCCTAGTTTCCTGAAATGAGTCACAAATAGTTCAAGTACAAAAGGGAAAATAAATATACATAAATATGGGTTGTATTTACAATGGTGTTTGTTCTTCACTGGTTGCCCTTTCTTGTGGCAACAGGTGACAAATCTTGCTGCTGTGATAGCACACTGTAATATTTCACCCAATATATATGAGAGTTTATCAAAATTTGATTCGTTTTTGAATTCTTTGTGGGTCTGTGTAATCTGAGGGAAATATGCGTCTCTAATGTGGTCATACATTTGGCAGGAGGTTAGGAAGTGCAGCTCAGTTTCCACCTCATTTTGTGGGCAGTGTGCACACATCTGCCTATGGCGGCCTTTCTCAATAGCAAGGCTATGCTCACTGAGTCTGTACATAGTCAAAGCTTTCCTTAATTTTGGGTCAGTCACAGTGGTCAGGTATTCTGCCACTGTGTACTCTCTGTTTAGGGCCAAATAGCATTCTAGTTTGCTCAGTTTTTTTGTTAATTCTTTCCAACATGTCAAGTAATAATCTTTGTATTTTCTCATGATTTGGTTGGGCCTAATTTAGTTTCTGTCCTGGGGCTCTGTTTGTATTTGTGAAGAGAGCCCCAGGACCAGCTTGCTTAGGGGACTCTTCAGGTTCATCTCTCTGTAGGTGATGGCTTTGTTATGGAAGGTTTGGGAATCACTTCCTTTTAGGTGGTTATAGAATTTAACAGCTCCTTTCTGGAATTTGCTAGTTAGCGGGTATCGCCCTAATTCTGATATGGATGCATTATTTGGTGTTTTACATTGTACACTGAGGATATTTTTGCAGAGTTCTGCTAATTTATAAAAATTTGAGCTGGCCACCCGGCCAAACTGAGCAATCGGGGGAGAAGGGCCTTGGTCAGGGAGGTGACCAAGAACCCAATGTTCACTCTGACAGAGCTCTAGAGTTCCTCTGTGGAGATGGGAGAACCTTCCAGAAGGATAACCATCTCTGCAGCACTCCACCAATCAGGCCTTT
The DNA here is from genome assembly GCF_020615455.1 of Coregonus clupeaformis. NCBI lineage: Eukaryota > Metazoa > Chordata > Actinopteri > Salmoniformes > Salmonidae > Coregonus > Coregonus clupeaformis. The sequence continues at coordinate 32,248,920 of NC_059194.1, forward strand.
GTGGTAGAGTGGCAAGACGGAAGCCACTCCTCAGTAAAAGGCACATGACAGCCCGCTTGGAGTTTGCCAAAAGCCACCTAAAGACTCTCAGACCATGAGAAACAAGATTCTCTGGTCTGATGAAACCAAGATTGAACTCTTTGGTCTGAATGCCAAGCGTCACATCTGGAGGAAACCTGGCACCATCCTTATGGTGAAGCATGGTTGTGGAAGCATCATGCTGTGGGGATGGTTTTCAGTGGTAGGGACTGGGAGACTAGTCAAGATCAAGGCAAAGATGAATCGAGCAAAGTACAGAGAGATCCTTGATGAAAACCTGCTCCAGAGTGCTCAGGACCTCAGACTGGGGCGAAGGTTCACCGACCAACAGGACAACGACCCTACGCACACAGCCAAGACAATGCAGGAGTGACTTCGGGACAGGTCTCTGAATGTCCTTGAGTGGCCCAGCCTGAACCCGATCGAACATCTCTGACAGAGCTTGAGGGGATCTGCAGAGAAGAATGGGAGAAACTCCCCAAATACAGGTGTGCCAATACATTTTTTCAAGTTGCTAGGTGCTGTTTGAAAAAAAAGTTGCCAGGGTAGTCTGAAAAGTTGCTAAATCTAGCAACAAAATGCTAAGTTGGCATCACTGGATGCAGATGTGGTGGATTGAGACGTATCCAATGCAAGAAAACAGATATTTCTAGCTTAAACTGATGGATTTTGATGGGGATTGTTTTGTTCTGTAACTTAGATTGACACACCGGTGCTCTAGGGGGTTAATGAGGCAATACAAAGGTGGTGTGAATAAAATGTGACTAAAATTAAAGGGCATAGACTACATCCTTTTTCAAATGACAAAAATGTGACTAAAACTGAATGATATTTTAGTCCAAATGACTAAGACTAGACTAAATCTAAAAAAGAGTGCCAGAGTTCATTTTTGAATACCACCTGTAGCTAGTGACGTTAGCTAGCTAGCTGGCGCTAACAGATTGCTAGATAGATAGCCAGCTAGCCATCGGTGGGCCAAATAAATGTTGCAGTACGATGTGTAAGTGACTCGTTAATTAGAATTAGCCTCAAATTTGCATCATCAAAGTCATGAAAACGTGGCCATTTAAGATATATATTCAATTGTATAAGTGTTTCCGAGCGAATTAACTTACCATAGGCCAATTTTCTATGTATTTGACGGCCAAGAAGAACACGAAACCAAAAACGTACATCAATTTAATCAAAACTACACACATGAACAAATACAATTTTGACAGCTGTCTGGCAACGTTCAGTAAAAAAAAAAAGTTACGGGTTCTTACTGTCCAGGCATGCTCTGGCATGTAGTTAAATTGAGATTGTTCTAACTTTCGGCAATGTGTCTTACTTCTTGAGCATCAAATGTTTTTAAATTAAAGGCATAGGGTATGAGCAAATCAATAGAGGAATACGAATATAATTTATGACCACATGTTCATGAATTTGATTATATAAGCTTGAAGCCCTTCAAAAACAGTACAGGACTTGCAACAGGAAGTAGGAAGTACGTTCATACCGTATTGCAACATCAACTAGCTAGCTACTTTTACCTGATTAACTAGCAATTCTTTCATAATATAGCTGTCATTGTTACAGTAGCCTGCACATCTTCCTTTTTTCACAGCTGTCACAAATCCCGTTGTGCCCCAGCAATGTTGATTTTGTTGTCAGTTTCATTTCAACGTTTGTGTTTTCTTGGCAAGTTGTTGGTTTTATAATGTGTCCTCTTTAAAAATAAATACAAATCCTAAGTACATCTGTGCTCCCATTTGCCATTGTCTCTTGGAGATCCTTTGAATGGTTAAGTTTTTCATACTCTCAACTCATACTGTGGTATAAGCACGTTCATAACTGTTTTATAACACTTCAAATTATTGTCACTTTACTTAAGGTGTCTGTGCACACTCTATAAGGTCATATGACATGGTTATGATGCCCATCATTCCATTCAATGTAATAATGTGACACAGAGGTTGGTAAAATACATAACAACCTGTTATAACATCTGGTATGTAGACTCTTATGCAGCATGTAATAACATATGACATAAGTTGTCATGCAGACGGTTTAATAGCAGTTTTTATTAACAATTGACATTAGAGCATATGACAACAGTATGAACAGTCATTTTTAACACCCATTATAACAATTTTTATAACCTCTTATGCGGTGACTCATAACTATTTAAAATTACTTATGACAGCTTATGACACATTTTATAATGTGCTAAATATATGTTATAAAGGCTTTATGAATGCATTTATAAGGACACTTACAGTAAAGTGTTACCAAACATTCCAATATCAATTGAGTTAGTTGTTAATAAAGTTGTATTGAATACTAAATGTCTGTGGTACACCCAATACGGCCACCGGTCCATTCTAGTAATCCTATGGTCAGTTAAGAACAAATTCTTATTTACAATGACGGCCTACACCGGCCAAATTGTGCGCCGCTCTATGGGACTCCCAATCACGGCCAGTTGTGATACAGCCTGGAATCGAACCAGGGGGTCTGTAGTGACATCTCAAGCACTGAGATGCAGTGCCTTAGACCGCTGCGCCACTCGGGAGCCCATAGGGAAATGACAAAGAAAGAGTTTGAAAAGGAGAGAGAGATGTTGGAGAAGAAGGAGGAGATAGTGAATAGGTTAAAATAAGATATGGAGGCGATGAGGAAGGAGATCAACAGAGCAGGAACTGTCATCAAGATGTGTGAGAATGAGATGGAGCAAGTGAAAACTGAGATGGAGGAGAAGGGAAGAATGGAGCTGCGGAAAATGGAGCAAAGACATATGGTGGAAATGGAAAAGATCAAGATGGAGATTGAGGTACTGAAAGGGGAGGAGTTGCAGAAAACAAAGATGGACATTGAGCACAAACACAAGGATGAAAAGGAAAAAATCAAGATGGAGATGAAGGAGGAATTGCAGCAAATGAGAGTGGTGCTAAAAGAGGTGGTGAAGCAAGTAACATTGGATATGGAGTAGAATGGAAGGCATGAGGTGGAGAAAATAATGAATGAAATTAACCAGAAACACAAGGAGGAAATAGAGAATATCACATTGGAGATGGGTAAGAACAAAAAGGAGTATGTGGAGAGAGTGAGGGAGGTGTTGGAGGGAATGAAAGAGAAGATGACAGTGGTAGAGGAGAAGGTGAAGAGAGGGGAAGAGATTCAGGACGAGAGGGCCAAGTGGGAGAAGAAAGTTAGAAGTTGGAGTTGATGAGATAGGTGACGGAGAGCAAGGAGGACGAAATCACTAGTTACATTTGAGATTAAATAACTGAAGGAGAGGTTAACTGAGAGAGATTATATGATTCAAAAGATGATGGGTGAGGTGGAAAGAGAGGAAGATGTGAAGAGGGCAAGGGAGGAGTATAAGAAGAGGTGGAATACAGAGATTGAGAGTGTGGGTACAGAGTTTGGAAATAATAATAATATGCCATTTAGCAGATGCTTTTATCCAAAGCAATTTACAGTCATACATATATTTTTTTGTGTATGGGTGGTCCCAGGGATCGAACCCACTACCTTGGCATTACAAGCGCCGTGCTCTACCAGCTGAGCTACAGAGGACCACAAGAGTCCTTGGAGGAAAGAAGAGAGGACCTCAAGAGAGTGAGAGAAGAGTTGGAAGGAGTGAGGGAGAGGATGGAGGAGAGAGAAAGAGGTGGATGGGATGAGAAAGGATGTGGAGGAGAGGAGAGATGAGTTGGAGAGAAGCTTTAAGGAGGAGAAATTAAAAGAGGAGGAAATGATGAGCTAAACACTCAGATTTGTCCTTATGTTGGCAGCAGTCTATGGGCCAGGAGAGACTGAGATCCACACTTATAGAATAACAATACAGGTACCTCTATGGCCACAGCCACTTACACTATTCACTAACATTAGCAATAGGACAGCTGAGACTGAATGGACCCCAGGTCTTGTTTGGATGCATAAACCACCTCAAAGTAGTGATGTTGTTACTATGGAAACTATAGAAATAACTGTACTGTTTCTTCCACTTTCAGATTCCCAGACAACACAAATGAGTCGGAAAGAGTTTTCCCCAAAAAAAGAAGCTGCCTTTACCCCACTCCCATATGACCCATCCCACCATGAACCCCTCCTATTTTCCAAAAAAAAAAGGCCCCGATACCCCACCCCTATATCCCCCACACTCCCTTAAACCTACCCCACACTCTTATCATTTAAAACGCTCTTATTTCATTATTAATTAAAGGCAAATAAAGGCAATCTGGAAGATGACGGTGCTTTGAACCCAGATGGGTGGTGAATGATGTAGACTAGCATAGTGGTTGTCACATCACAGAGACTTCAAATACTGATGATTGTAAGATTGTAACAATCACCATGCATGTTTCATGTTGTGTATTTTGGTGGTCATATTTAGAACTACAGCTCACCCTACAATATTTACAACTACAGCTCCCAACAGCACTCTAGTTTACCTATTCAGTTTGAATTCGCCCACGCTAGCCTGTTGTTGGAGGGAGCTGGAGTTGCAGAGCATGCTGCTGCCTTGCTTGTTCTGTATGCTGAGGACGACCAGTGGTGACATTCGCCACCAGGTGGATATTCACTGAAAAGCACGACTCTGGAACTAGTCGTCAGTACAGCATTGTCATCAAACCTTGAACTTTTGTTGTTTTTATCTCAACAACGTGTTTATATCGGCTTCTAAACCAAGGTTATCTTTATCATCAATACTGACTTGGGACCCTACCACGGAATAACATGGACCAGATCCCTAAATTAAATATATGGTTCGGGAGAGACCGCCATAGGGGTGTTACATAAGCACTATGTGCAGTAACCTCTGTCTCTCATACTGCACAAACTTGCACAAATACTTGCTCTGTTCTGTATGACTCAATCACATCCCATATAATATCAACACCTCAAGCTCACTCATTTTTTAAAGCAACAGCAACCCAATACTGAATAGGATAGGTGGAATCCACATTTCTGAACACAACACTTGAGTACCTGACTGTTTCTGCATACAACAACATTTCCGTCATTGCATTGGCAATAGAACGTCAAGTTGGCGTCACTGGCATGCATTCTACATACTTCTTCTTTGGGCCTTTCTGTGCTGCTGTCAGGTAGGCCTATGTGTGGAGGAAGAGAATGAGGCTCTTTTGGCAGTGAGCCACTGAACGTTGGATAGGGAAAAATACAGCTCTTTCAAAACAAGGAGAATGCCACACCTCTCTAGAGTTCCTGTCAGGTCTCACCTGGCTCTTCTCAGTTCTTCACCGTTCCACATTGCTTCAACACCATGGCATTCTCTGGGAAGTACAAGCTCGAAAGTCAGGAAAACTACGATGAGTTTCTAGAGGCAATTGGTAAGTCAAAACACTCAACAATATTTTGAATTAGGGTATTGCACAGAACATTGTTGTTAACGTCAAAATATCATCAATATTTCCCAACTAACCCTAACCCTAAACATAACCTTACCAAACCTTAGCCCAACCGAACCCTAGACAGGCAGGCAGGCAGGCAGGCAGGCAGGCAGGCAGGCAGGCAGGCAGGCAGACAGATACAGTAGACAGACAGACAGACAGACAGACAGACAGACAGACAGACAGACAGACAGACAGACAGACAGACAGACAGACAGACAGACAGACAGACAGACAGACAGACAGACAGACAGACAGACAGACAGACAGACAGCACAGACAGACAGACAGACAGACAGACAGACAGACAGACAGACAGACAGACAGACAGACAGACAGACAGACAGACAGACAGACAGACAGACAGACAGACAGACAGACAGACAGACAGACAGACAGACAGACGAGACAGACAGACGAGACAGACAGACAGACAGACAGACAGACAGACAGACAGACAGACAGACGACAGACAGACAGACAGACAGACAGACAGACAGACAGACAGACAGACAGACAGACAGACAGACAGACAGACAGACCGACCGACCGACCGACCGACCGACCGACCGACCGACCGAGAGAGAGAGATAGATAGATAGATAGATAGATAGATAGATAGATAGATATTATTGATACATTCTAACCCACACCTGCTGTACTCTTCCCATAGGTTTTGCCAATGCCAAGACAGACTTCAAGGTGATAACAGAGGTGCTTCAGGAGGGGGATGATTTCACCTGGTCTCAGATGATCCCAAACTGGACCTGGACTAACAAGTTCACCATTGGAAAGGAGTGTGAGTTAGAGACCATGAGACGCTCCAAATTCACGGTGAGGGAATGAATGAATGAGTGAGTGAACGAATGAATATGCTCATTAAAATCATCGAATATCAGCTAAAGTATTCTAGAAGTTGTCATTTCAAAGATGTACAGCATATGTATGTTGCATCTGAACTTGTTTCATGTGCTGAACTCTTTACGTCCCTCTTAGACCACCGTCACTATGGAAGGAGGCAAGATTGCTATTCCGTTCCCCCAGTACCATTTTACTGCTGAGATCAGTGGGGAGAAGCTTATCATGGTAAGAGCAAGTGAGCGAGGTAGAGAGAAAGAAAGAGGAGAGTGACTAAGTAAGAAAGAGATTAAATGAAAGACATAAACTCAGCAAAAAAAAAAGAAACATCCTCTCACTGTCTACTGCGTTTATTTTCAGCAAACTTAACATGTATAAATATTTGTATGAACATAACAACATTCAACAACTGAGACATGAACTGAACAAGTTCCACAGACATGTGCCTAACAGAAATTGAATAATGTGTCCCTGAACAAAATCAAAAGTAACAGTCAGTATCTTGTGTGGCCACCAGCTGCATTAAGTACTGCAGTGCATCTCCTCCTCATGGACTGCACCAGATTTGCCAGTTCTTGCTGTGAGATGTTACCACACTCTTCCACCAAGGCACCTGCAAGTTCCCAGACATTTCTGGGGGGAATGGCCCTAGCCCTCACCCTCCGATCCCTGACGTGCTCAATGGGATTGAGATCAGGGCTCTTCGCTGGCCATGGCAGAAAATCACGCACAGAACGAGCAGTATGGCTGGTGGCATTGTTATGCTGGAGGGTCAAGTCAGGATGAGCCTGCAGGAAGGGTACCACATGAGGGAGGAGGATGTCTTCCCTGTAACGCACAGCGTTGAGATTTTTATTTTACCTTTATTTAACTAGGCAAGTCAGTTAAGAACAAAATTCATTTTACAATGACAGCCTACACCGGCCAAACCCGGACGACGCTGGGCCAATTGTGCGCCGCCCTATGGGACTCCCAATCACGGCCGGTTATGATACAGCCTGGAATCGAACCAGGGGGTCTGTAGTGACGCCTCAACCACTGAGATGCAGTGCCTTAGACCGCTGCGCCACTCGAGATTGCCTGCAATGACAACAAGCTCAGTCCGATGATGCTGTGACACACCGCCCCAGACCATTACAGACCCTCCACCTCCAAATCGATCCCACTCCAGAGTACAGGCCTCGGTGTAACGCTCATTCCTTCGACGATAAACGCGAATCCGACCATCACCCCTGGTGAGACAAAACCGCGACTCATCAGTGAAGAGCACTTTTTGCCAGTCCTGTCTGGTCCAGCGACGGTGGGTTTGTGCCCACAGGCGGCGTTGTTGCCGGTGATGTCTGGTGAGGACCTGCCTTACAACAGGCCTACAAGCCCTCAGTCCAGCCTCTCTCAGCCTATTGCTGACAGTCTGCGCACTGATGGAGGGATTGTGTGTTCCAGGTGTAACTTGGGCAGTTGTTGTTGCCATCCTGTACCTGTCCCGCAGGTGTGATGTTCGGATGTACCGATCCTGTGCAGGTGTTGTTACACGTGGTCTGCCACTGCGAGGACGATCAGCTGTCCATCCTGTCTTCCTGTATCGCTGTCTTAGGCGTCTCACAGTACGGATATTGCAATTTATTGCCCTGGCCACATCTGCAGTCCTCATGCCTACTTGCAGCATGCCTAAGGCAAGTTCACGCAGATGAGCAGGGACCATGGGCATCTTTCTTTTGGTGTTTTTCAGAGTCAGTAGAAAGCCCTCTTTAGTGTCCTAAGTTTTCATAACTGTGATCTTAATTGCCTACCGTCTGTAAGCTGTTAGTGTCTTAACGACCATTCCACAGGTGCATGTTCATTAATTGTTTATGGTTCATTGAACAAGCATGGGAAACAGTGTTTAAACCCTTTACAATGAAGATCTTTGAAGTTATTTGGATTTTTACTAATTCTCTTTTAAAGACAGGGTCCTGAAAAAGGGACTTTTCTTTTTTTGCTGAGTTTATATAGAGTGAAGAAGTGTCCGAATACCCATATTGCATTCTAAATAGTAGGCTTTTTGGGAATTTGAAAATATAACGTTTTATAGTATTGTAGCGATCCTGGTTATATGAGTGATGTTACAATTCCCACCAAGTGGGTGTTTGCCTTTCACGCCAGTGACCAGGGTTCGCTTTCCTTCCCCGTCATTCGCTAAGTTGGTGTCAGAAGTGGGATGGTGCCCGTAAAGCCATCGGAGAGGCGTGTACACACAAGGAACTTGGTATAGAGGGACATGCTCTCCCGAATGAAGGGGGTAATGTAACAACCTTAACTCAACATCTAGAGACCTGGTCAAGAGGTTTGGACCTTTTGGCGTAATGGTTAAAGCTAGAATCCTTAGTTGCTACATACATTTTTGGACTTTTTATTAATTATATATACCTTATGAAGGCCTCATGAGCTTAGTTCAACTGTCATACCCTATCAGACCGCAAAATATAAGCTTGTTTTACTCCAATGTTTGTAAACAATGTAAAAGTAAACAAACACTATATAGCCTCAAAACATGGTTAAAACTATACTTTTGATATCATGGATGGTCAGTCCTTGCATCCATGTCTCTGTCTACGAATTTGAGAGTGGTTACATTTCTCCCATCACACAGCTTTTTACCAAAACAGAGGCGGGTTACAATTTAGTTAGTGTTTCAATTAAGGACTCTAGCGTTAAGCTGTTGGCTAGACCCGGGTTTGAGTAGGGACTACCCCCAAATTCGCTACAGTATGTCATAAATGCCTGGATGTCATACTCATTTAGGCTTTTCATCTAGTAGAATTCGCTGCACACTATTGAGGCAATTAATCGTCTTTTCGCACCCATATGTATTTGACAACAGCTGATAATCAGAATAGGGGATGCGCTCTACAAATATTCACGAATGGCGGGGAACAGGCACGATTGCTCATTAGATGACGCCATATCAGTATTGATGAGTAGTATTTTGATATTTGTTGCTTACTTCATATGTTTTTACTAAACAGTACATATTAAATAGCATGTTGTACTATTAGTACAGAGTATCATCCTTTGGTATCATCTTCATTCCAAAGGATGATGCTCCAATACTCTCTGATAAACCCTTTCTCAACTATCCTCCTTTCTCTTTAATATACAGCTCTGTACAACCCCAGGAGAGAAGGGTGTGACCATGAAGAGAATCAGCAAGAGGATCTGAAATCAAACATCCAATGTGTTGATGCAGATGTCTTCTGTGTGCACTGTAACTGGAAATGTTCCCAATACCTCATAAACTACCCGTATTATACTGTTTGACCTTGGCATGTCCAGAGAGACCTGGATGACTCATATCTGTTGGATGCCTCTTCCAGTAGGCTACATGTCCAGAGAGACCTGGATGACTCATATCTGTTGGATGCCTCTTCCAGTAGGCTACATGTCCAGCAACAGTCCTCTGTCCATCTTTATACAAAATAAAATAAACATATCAACTACAATCGATGCAACTTTCTGGTATTCAACCTATTCACTGTTTGTAGTGGCAAATTGGTATCTATGATCAACTTTTTTGTGAATAAAGTAATGCCCAATTTATTTGTACCAGCTGATTGTGTAAAATAAAAGCGAAATAAATAATGCAAGAGAAACCAGACTTATTTATATTTAAATCCTGAGCTCAGTTGTTGCTGTCAGAGGAACAGTTGCAGTCAGTCTCCCCCTACTGGTTAAAAGGAGATGCAGATGTGTTTTTAGCTCAATGAGGCTCAGCGAAGAGACGGGTAGCTTTAGGCCCTCTTGCTGATTCTCTTCGCGGATGTGGAGATCTGGAGGGCATGACACAAGGCAGAGAGGATCAAAGTAAGTAGTGATCTATGCCATCTCATCATGTATATTCTTGGGAATCGTAACATCTGTGGTAGTAACTCTCTCTCTCTCTTTCTCTTTCTCTCTCTCACATCAATGAGCTTGTCACCATCCACCTCAGCAGTGTAAAGAAAGATACAGGGGATATTGGATCCTAATCTTGCCCCCTTCCATGGTGACGGTGGTCAAAGAAGGACAAAAATATGTACAAAGAAAAAAAATGGTTAAACAAAAATGTTCAAACCTGTTTGAAACATACACAGTAAAATTCCAATTTTCTCAAGAACAGTTTCTTAATTTAAGACTTTGACTCCATCTCGCTCTTCTTGCTGAGGGTGAACTTTTTGGTCCAGGTCTTGTAGGGGAGGACCTTGGTCAAGGTGAACTCGTCTCCATTCTGCTCCATTTCAGTCCTAATCTTCAACTCATAGCCTTTCTCAACCATGTCCTCAACCATTTCCTTGGATAATCATTGTGAAAGATAGAGGTAATATACCATCATATAGGTCTATTTCCTATTTTTCTATTGATTTTCTATTTCTATAGAATTATCGACTCATATTGTCATATTATCTCTTTTTTTGAGTTATTATGATTATTATATGCAATAATATACGGACAAACACACATCTACTGAGGAATAAAATAATGACAAAACGTATTCTCTCTCTACTATGAGATAAAACGTTGTACTTTGCAATCTAACATCTTTCATCTCATAGGTCCCGGTGAAGGCCATGGCAGTGCTGCGGTGTGGAGCGATGAGTAGACAAGGATTATGGTGAGGTGCTGCTGAGAGCAGACAGGTAAAGATGAGTACCACCCTGCTACCTTAAATACAGCACCACCACCACCCTAAGTCCTGTTGACAGTCACCCCTGTCCCGTTCCCTCCTATCATAAGGGTCGCCTAGTCGCACCTTCTGTTCCTAGAACTCAAATAGGTTTAAAAAAGGATATTAAAATTGATAGCCTTTATTCAAAGTGATTTTATTGTCCTCACTGTCATCGGAGACAAGCTCATCGAGGTGAGAGAGAGAGAGAGATACTTTAATTTGACTCTCATTTCGTCCATTCTCTCATTCTTCTCATGCATTCCAGCACACCACAACCCATGGAAAGAATAGTGTGGCCATGAAGAAAATCAGCAAGAAGATCTAGAACTGACCTTACACTGTTCCATCATTACAGAGCCCACTCACTGGACAAGTCCGACCCCTAAACCCTATGCACTTCAAATCAAATCAAATCAAATGTTATTTGTCACATACACGTGTTTAGCAGATGTTATTGCGGGTGTAGCGAAATGCTTGTGCTTCTAGCGCCGACAGTGCAGTAATATCTAACAAGTAATATCCAACAACTTCACAACATATACCCAATACACACAAATCGAAGTAAGGAATGGAATTTAAGAATATATAAGTAATTAGTGTTCCATTTCTTAAAGTGGCCAGTGATTTCAATAGGCAGCAGCAGCCTTTAATGTGCTAGTGATGGCTATTTAACCGTCTGATGGCCTTGAGATAGAAGCTGTTTTTTCATTCTCTCGGTTCCAGCTTTGATGCACCTGTACTGACCTCACCTTCCGGATGATAGCGGGGTGAACAGGCAGTGGCTCGGGTGGTTGATGTCCTTGATTATCTTTTTGGCCTTCCTGTGACATCGGGTGCTGGAGAGCCCTGCGGTTGCGGGCGGTGCAGTTGCCGTACCAGGCGGTGATACAGCCCGACAGGATGCTCTCAATTGTGCATCTGTTTGTGAGGGTTTTAGGTGCCAAGCCAAATTTCTTCAGCCTCCTGAGGTTGAATAGGCTCTGTTGCGCCTTCTTCACCACACTGTCTGCGTGGGTGGACCATTTCAGTTTGTCAGTGATGTGTACACCAAGGAACTTGAAGCTTTCCACCTTCTCCACTGCGGTCCCGTCGATGTGGATAGGGGGGTGCACCCTCTGCTGTTTCCTGAAGTCCACGATCATCTCCTTTGTTTTGTTGACATTGAGTGAGAGGTTATTTTCCTGGCACCACACTCTCAGAGCCCTCACCTTCTCCCTGTAGGCTGTCTCGTCATTGTTGGTAATCAAGCCTACTACTGTTGTGTTGTCTGCAAACTTGATGATTGAGTTGGAGGCGTGCTTGTCCACGCAGTCATGGGTGAACAGGGTGTACAGGAGGGGGCTGAGCACGCACCCTTGCAGGCCCCAGTGTTGAGGATCAGCGAAGTAGAGATGTTGTTTCCTATCTTCACCACCTGGGGGCAGCCCGTCAGAAAGTCCAGGACCCAGTTGCACAGGGCGGGGTTCAGACCCAGGGCCTCGAGCTTAATGATGAGCTTGGAGAGTACTATGGTGTTGAATGCTGAGCTATAGTCAATGAACAGCATTCTTTCATAGGTATTCCTCTTCTCCAGATGGGATAGGGCAGTGTGCAGTGTGATGGCGATTGCATCGTCTGTGGATCTATTGGGGCGGTAAGCAAATTGAAATAGGTCTAGGGTGACAGGTAAGGTAGTATATGATCCTTGACTAGTCTCTCAAAGCACTTCATGATGACAGAGTTGAGTGCTACGGGGCGATAGTCATTTAGTTCAGTTACCTTTGCTTTCATGGGTACAGGAACAATGGTGGCCATCTTGAAGCATGTGGGGACAGGAGAATGGGATATGGAGAGATTGAATATGTCCGTAAACACACCAGCCAGCTGGTCTGCGCATGCTCTGAGGACGCGGCTAGGGATGCCGTCTGGGCCAGCAGCCTTGTGGGGGTTCACATGCTTAAATGTCGGCCACGGAGAAGGAGAGCCCACAGTCCTTGGTAGTGGGCCGCGTCGGTGGCACTGTGTTATCCTCAAAGCGGGTGAAGAAAGTGTTTAGCTTGTCGGCAGCGAGACGTCGGTGTCGGCGACGTGGCTGGTTTTCCTTTTGTAGTCTGTGATTGTCTGTAGACCCTACCACATACGTCTCGTGTCTGAGCTGTTGAATTGCGACTCCACTTTGTCTCTATATTGATGTTTTGCCAGTTTAATTGCCTTGCGGAGTGAGTAGCTACACTGTTTGTATTCTGCCATATTCCCAGTCACCTTGCCATGGTTGAATGCGGTGGTTCGCGCTTTCAGTTTTGCGCGAATGCTGCCATCTATCCACGGTTTCTGGTTAGGGTAGGTTTTAATAGTCACAGTGGGCACAACATCTCCTATACACTTCCTGATAAGCTCAGTCACCGTTTCAGTGTATTCGTCAAAATTATTTTCACAAGCTACCCGGAACATATCCCAGTACGCGTGATCAAAATAATCTTGAAGCGTGGATTCTGATTGGTCAGACCAGCGTTGAATAGTCCTTAGCACGGCTGGACCGATGTCGACAGAATATCCCCAGAGAGCCATGTTTCCGCGAAACAAAGTATGTTACAGGCCCTGATGTCTCTTTAGAAAGAAATCTTTGCCCTGAGCTTGTCGACTTTGTTATCCAAAGACTGAACATTAGCGAGTAGTATACTTGGACGCGGAGGGTGGTGTGCGCGCCACCTAAATCGAACCAGCAGGCCTCTCCTCCTTGTGGAGATCTGAGAGGATATGATTGGTATAAACAACATGGTGAAACTTCCATTTGGCCTAAGGTGGAGCTATTACCATATTGCTTACACCCGTCAAATAATCTCAGATCTCCACAGCTGCATAGGGTGTAGGGATTAAGGGTTGATTTGGGATTGGGCAAGAACCTCTGGCTAGAGACAGGTCGGTAATGTCTCCTTATAACCACTAGGGGGAGACATCCTGCCACTGTTCCTCTACTACTGAAACAACTGAGATCCTTTACAAAATGAAATAAATAATAATTTATCCTCTAAACAGTGCTACCAGATTACTTAAAGACAGTAAGAAGAAAACAAACTCTATTTGCCACTGAAATTAGTTTTTTGATCACCAGCATTCAATTGATACAATGAAGTTGGATAAGTCAATTATAGCCTATTTTCATTTTCTCACAGTATTCATACAAATTAAATCAAGCTATGAACAAATTATGTTCCTTCTGATTTACTTTGTTATAGACACAATTACTGAACCAACCCTCAGCTACCCAAACCTAATAACAACAACATCAAGACCCATGTCTCATGGCTAAGGTCCTGTAAGACTTTCCAGACAACAGTTCCCCTCTTTGTACAGCAAACATATTTTCATGATTTCTTTGGCTGTGTTGGAGGCAAATTGAGATACCTTGTTCATCGTTAGAAAACGATCATGTTGTCAAGTTAGTATGCTCCATTCGGAAAGAAGTAAAGGGAGTTTACAATGCAACAGATGATTCATGTTTTAGTTCTGTGCCACTACATATATAGGCCTACATGTATCTACATAGCTATATGATCAAAATCAGTTGAGAAATGGCTACCACCAAGGAGCACCATGAAAGGGTTGTAAATGTGACACCCCTAACTGTCACGTCTCATGTAAGCTAGTGCATACATACAGTGCATTCGGAAAGTATTCAGACCCCTTGACTTTTTCCATATTTTGTTACGTTACAACCTTATTCTGAAATTGTTTAAATCGTTTTTAAACATTTTGCAAATCTATAAAGAATAAACAACTGAAATATCACATTTACAAAAGTATTCAGACCCTTTACTCAGTACTTTGTTGAAGCACCTTTGGCAGTGTTCTTGGGTATGATGCTACAAGCTTGGCACCTGTATTTGGGGAGTTTCTCCCATTTTTCTCAGCAGATCCTCTCAAGCTCTGTCAGGTTGGATGGAGAGCGTTGCTGAACAGCTATTTCCAGGTCTCTCCAGAGATGTTCAATCGGGTTCAAATAAAATAAAATAAAATGTTATTGGTCACATGCGCCGAATACAACAGGTGTAGACCTTACCGTGAAATGCTTACTTACAAGCCCTTAACCAACAATGCAGTTCAAGAAATAGAGTTAAGAAAATATTTACTAAATAAACAAAAGTAAAAAATTACATATAAAGTAACACAATAAAATAACAATACCACGGCTATATAAATAATATGCCATTTAGCAGACGCTTTTATCCAAAGCGACTTACAGTCATGCGTGCATAATTTTTTTGGGGTGTATGGGTGGTCCCGGGGATCAAACCCACTACCTTGGCGTTACAAGCGCCGTGCTCAACCAGCTGAGCTACAGAGGGTACCGGTATGGAGTCAATGTGCGGGGGTACAGGTTAGTCAAGGTAATTTGTACATGTAGGTAGGGGTAAAGTGACTATGCATAGATAATAAAAAGCGAGTAGCAGCAGTGTAAAAAGAAAGGGGGGGTCAATGTAAATAGTCCGGGTGGCCATTTTATTAATTGCTCAAAAGTCTTATGGCTTGGGGGTAGAAGCTGTTAAGGAGCCTTTTGGACCTAGACTTGGCGCTCCGTTACCGCTTGCCGTGCGGTAGCAGAGAGAACAGTCTATGACTTGGGTGATTGGAGTCTTTGACCATTTTTTGGGTCGTTCTCTGACACCACCTACTATATAGGTCTTGGATGGCAGGAAGCTTGGCTTCTACTGGGCCGTACGCACTACCCTCTGTAGTGCCTTATGGTCGGATCCCGAGCAGTTGCCATACCAGGCGGTGATGCTCTCGATTGTGCAGCTGTAGAACTTTCTGAGGATCTGGGGACCCATACCAAGTATTTTCAGTCTCCTGAGGGGGAAAAGGTGTTGTCGTGCCCTCTGTCTTGGTGTGTTTGGACCATGATAGTTTGTTGGTGATGTTGACGCACAGGAACTTGAAACTCTCGACCTGCTCCACTACAGCCCCGTCGATGTGAATGGGAGTGTGTTCGGCCCTCAGCTCCTTTGTCTTGCTCACGTTGAGGGAGAGGTTGTTGTCCTGGCACCACACTGACAGGTCTCTGACCTCCTCCCTATAGGCTGTCTCATCGTTGACCGTGATCAGGCCTAACACTGTTGTGTCGTCAGCAAACTTATCGATGGTGTTTGGAGTCGTGCTTGAACATGCAGTTGTGGGTGAACAGGGAGTACAGGAGGGGACTAAGCACGCACCCCTGAGGCCCCCCCGTGTTGAGGATCAGTGTGGCCGATGTGTTGTTGCCTACCCTTACCACCTGGGGGTGGCCGTCAGGAAGTCCAGGATCCAGTTGCAGAAGAAGGTGTTTAGTCCCAGGGTCCTTAGCTTAGTGATGAGCTTTGTGGGCACTATGGTGTTGAACGCTGAGCTGTAGTCAATGAACAGCATTCTCACATAGGTGTTCCTTTTGTCCAGGTGGGAAAGGGAAGTGTGGAGTGCGATTGAGATTGTGTAATCTGTGGATCTGTTGGGGCGGTATGCAAATTGGAGTGGGTCTAGGGTTTCCGGGATGATGGTGTTGATGTGAGCCATGACCAGCCTTTCAAAGCACTTCATGGCTACCGACGTGAGTGCTACGGGGCAGAAGTCATTTAGGCAGGTTACCTTCGCTTTTTTGGGCACAGGGACTATGGTGGTCTGCTTGAAACATGTTCGTATTACAGTCTCGGTCAGGGAGAGGTTGAAAATGTAAGTGAAGACACTTGCCAGTTGGCCGTGCTTGCTCAGAGTACACGTCCTGGTAATCCATCTGGCCCCGCGGCCTTGTGAATATTGACCTGTTTAAAGGTCTTGCTCACATCGGCTACAGAGAGCGTTATCACACAGTCGTCCGGAACAGCTGGTGCTCTCATGCATGCTTCAGTGTTGCTTGCCTCGAAGCGAGCATAAAAAATTCTGGTAGAAATGAGGTAAAACTGATTTAAGTTTTTCTGCATTAAACTCCCCGGACACTAGGAGCACCGCTTCTGGATGAGCTGGTTTGCTTAAGGCCTTATACAGCTCATTGAGTGCGGTCTTAGTGCCAGCATCCGTTTGTGGTGGTAAATAGACAGCTACGAAAAATACAGATGAAAACTCTCTTGGTAGATAATGTGGTCTACAGCTTATCATGAGGTACTCCAGCGAGCAATACCTAGAGACCTCCTTAATATTAGACATCGCACACCAGCTGTTATTGACAAATAGATACACACCACCAGCCCTCGTCTTACCAGACCTATCTGTTCTGTTCTGTAGATGCACAGAAAACCCAGCCCACTGTATATTATCTGTGTTATCTTTCAGCCACGACTCGTGAAACAGTTTTTAATGTCCCGTTGGTATGATAGTCTCGAAAGGATATCATCCAGTTTATTCTCCAGTGATTGCACATTGGCTAATAGAATGGATGGTAGAGGCGGGTTACCCACTCGCCGACTAATTCTCACAAGGCACCCGATTTCAACCCCTGTATTTTTGTATTTTCTTCACGCGAATTACAGGGATTTGGGCCTGGTCTCAGAGAAGCAGTATATCCTTCGCGTCAGATTCTTTAAAGAAATAATCTTCATCCAGTTTGAGTTGAGTAATCGCTGTTCTGATATCCAGAAGCTATTTTTGGTCATAAGAGACGGTTGCAGCAACATTATGTACAAAAAAAACCACACAAAATAGCACAGTTGGTTAAGAGACCGTAAAAAGTTTATGTCCGGGCTCTGGCTGGGCTACTCAAGGCCATTCATGGACTTGTTCCTAAGCCACTTGTGCATTGTCTTGGCTGTGTGCTTAGGGTCGTTGTCCTGTTGGAAGGTGAACAGGCGCCCCAGTCTGAGGTCCTGAGCAGTCTGAGGACCTCTGAGGTCCTCTGGAGCAGGTTTTCATCAAGGATCTCTCTGTACTTTGCGCCGTTCATCTTTCCCTCGATCCTGACTGGTCTCCCAGTCCCTGCCGCTGAAAAACATCCCCACACCATGCTTGGCATTCCGGCCAAAGAGTTCAATCTTGGTTTCATCAGACCAGTGAATCTTGTTTCTCATGGTCTGAAAGTCCTTTAGGTGCCTTTTGGCAAACTCCAAGCCAGCTGTCTTCTGCCTTTTACTGAGGAGTGGCTTCCGTCTGGCCACTCCACCATAAAGGCCTGATTGTTGGAGTGCTGCAGAGACGGGTTGTTCTTCTGGAAGGTTCTTCCATCTCCACAGAGGAACTCTGGAGCTCTGTCAGAGTGACCATCGGGATCTTGGTCACCTCCCTGACCAAGGCCCTTCTCCCTCGATTGCTCAGTTTGGATTAGGAAGAGTATTGGTGGTTCCAAAATTCTTCCATTTAAGAATTATGGAGGCCACTGAGTTCTTGGGGACCTTCAGTGCTGCAGAAATGATGTGGCACCCTTCCCCAGATCTGTGCCTCGACACAATCCCGTCTCGGAGATCTACGGACAATTCCTTTGACCTCATGGTTTGGTTATTGCTCTTACATGCACTGTCAACCTTATATACAGTTTAAGTCGGAAGTTTACATACACTTTACATACACTTAGGTTGGAGTCATTCCAGATAAAATCCTGCGACTTGTGACTGCAGGCCGCCCAACAACCTGCCCGCTTGACCCCATCCCCTCCTCCCTTCTCCAGACCATCTCCGGTGACCTTCTCCCCTACCTCACCTCGCTGATCAACTCATCCTTGACCGCTGGCCATGTCCCTTCCGTCTTCAAGAGAGCGAGAGTTGCTCCCCTTCTCAAAAAACCAACACTCGACCCCACTGATGTCAACAACTACAGACCAGTATCCCTTCTTTCTTTTCTTTCCAAAACTATTGAGCGTGCCGTCTTTAGCCAACTCTCTTGCTATCTCTCTCAGAATGACCTTCTTGATCCAAACCAATCAGGTTTCAGGACTGGTCATTCAACTGAGACTGCTCTTCTCTGTGTCACGGAGACTCTCCACACTGCTAAAGCTAACTCTCTCTCCTCTGCTCTTGTCCTTCTAGACCTGTCTGCTGCCTTTGATACTGTGAACCATCAGATCCTCCCTCTCCACCCTCTCCGAGCTGGGCATCTCCGGCGCGGCTCACTCCTGGATTGCGTCCTACCTGACCGGTCGCTCCTACCAAGTGGCGTGGCGAGAAGCTGTCTCCGCACCACGTGCTCTCACCACTGGTGTCCCCCAGGGCTCAGTTCTAGGCCCTCTCCTTTTCTCCCTATACACCAAGTCACTTGGCTCTGTCATATCCTCACATGGCCTTTCCTATCATTGCTACGCTGACGATACACAACTAATCTTCTCCTTTCCCCCTTCTGATAACCAGGTGGCGAATCGCATCTCTGCATGTCTGGCAGACATATCAGTATGGATGACGGATCACCACCTCAAGCTGAACCCCTGGCAAGACGGAGCTGCTCTTCCTCCCCGGGGAAGGACTGCCCGTTCCATGATCTCGCCATCACGGTTGACAACTCCGCTGTGTCCTCCTCCCAGAGTGCGAAGAGCCTAGGCGTGACCCTGGACAACACCCTGTCGTTCTCCGCCAACATCAAGGCGGTGACCCGCTCCTGCAGGTTCATGCTCTACAACATTCGGAGAGTACGACCCTGCCTTACACAGGAAGCGGCACAGGTCCTAATCCAGGCACTTGTCATCTCCCGTCTGGACTACTGCAACTCGCTGTTGGCTGGCCTCCCTGCCTGTGCCATTAAACCCCTACAACTCATCCAGAATGCCGCAGCCCGTCTGGTGTTCAACCTTCCCAAGTTCTCTCACGTCACCCCCCTCCTCCGCACACTCCACTGGCTTCCAGTTGAAGCTCGCATCCGCTACAAGACCATGGTGCTTGCCTATGGAGCAGTGAGGGGAACGGCACCTCTGTACCTTCAGGCTCTGATCAGTCCCTACACCCAAACGAGGGCATTGCGTTCATCCACCTCTGGCCTGCTGGCTCCCTTCCTCTGCGGAAGCATAGCTCCCGCTCAGCCCAGTCAAAACTGTTCGCTGCTCTGGCACCCCAATGGTGGAACAAGCTCCCTCACGACGCCAGGACAGCGGAGTCACTCACCACCTTCCGGAGACATTTGAAACCCCACCTCTTTAAGGAATACCTGGGATAGGATAAAGTATTCCTTCTAACCCCCCCAAATTGTAAAGTGGTTATCCCACTGGCTATAGGGTGAACGCACCAATTTGTGAGTCGCTCTGGCTAAGAGCGTCTGCTAAATGACGTTAATGTGCCCTTGAGCAAGGCACTTAACCCTAATTGCTCCTGTAAGTCGCTCTGGATAAGAGCGTCTGCTAAATGACTAAAATGTAAATGTAAATGTATTAAAACTCGTTTTTCAACCACTCCACAAATTTATTTTTAACAAACTATAGTTTTGACAAGTCGGTTAGGACATCTACTTTGTGCATGACACAAGTAATTTTTCCAACAATTGTTTACAGAAAGATTATTTCACTTATAATTTACTGTATCACAATTCCAGTGGGTCAGAAGTATACATACACTAAGTTGACCATGCCTTTAAACAGCTTGGAAAATTCCAGATAATGATGTCATGGCTTTAGAAGCTTCTGATAGGATAATTGTCAACGATGTAGTGATGGTGTGGTGGGGAATCAGGCGCAGAAGCAGAGGTACAGTCCAACAAGACTTTACTATGCAAAAATAATCCACAAACGGCAGGAGGCCAAACAGACGCGCACAGGCGTCAACACACGATCGCAAGAAAACACAGTGCGCAAAACTCTCCTAAACAGAGGAGGACACTACTAATCCTGGCGTACTGGAAAAATAACACAGCTACGCAACCATCTGACAAGCGACAATTACACACAACACTATACACACAAACAGGGAACTAAATAGGGTGCATAATGAGACCTAACACAAAACAGGTGTGGCTAACAGACAAAACTAATCAAACAGGAAACACAGAACATAGAACGGTGGCAGCTAGAATTCCGGAGACGACGAACGCCGAAGCCTGCCCGAACAAGGGAGAGAGGCAGCCTCGGCCGAAACCGTGACAATAATTGACATCATTTGAGTCAATTGGAGGTGTACTTGTGGATGTATTTCAAGGCCTACCTTCAAACTCAGTGCCTCTTTCTTAACATAATGGGGAAATCAAAAGAAATTAGCCAAGACCTCAGAAAAAACATTATAGACTTCCACAAGTCTGGTTCATCCTTGGGAGCAATTTCCAAACGCCTGAAGGTACCATGTACATCTGTACAAACAATAGTACGCAAGTATAAACACCATGGGACCACGCAGCCGGCATACCGCTCAGGAAGGAGACGCGTTCTGTCTCCTAGAGATGAACGTACTTTGGTGCGAAAAGTGCAAATCAATCCCAGAACAACAGCAAAGGACATTGTGAAGATGCTGGAGGAAATATGTACAAAAGTATCTATATCCACAGTATAACGAGTCCTATATCGACATAACCTGAAAGGCCGCTCAGCAAGGAAGAAGCCACTGCTCCAAAACCGCCATAAAAAAGCCAGACTACGGTTTGCAACTGCACATGGGGACAAAGATCGTACTTTTGGGAGAAATGTCCTCTGGTCTGATGAAACAAAAATAGAACTGTTTGGCCATAATGATCATCGTTATGTTTTGGGGGAAAAGGGGGTGCCTTGCAAGCCGAAGAACACCATCCCAACCGTGAAGCACGGGGGAGGCAGCATCATGCTGTGGGGGTGCTTTGCTTCAGGAGGGACTGGTGCACTTCACAAAATAGATGGCATCATGAGGAAGAAAAATTATGTGGATATATTGAAGCAACATCTCAAGACATCAGTCAGGAAGTTAAAGCTTGGTCGCAAATGGGTCTTCCAAATGGACAATGACCCCAAGCATACTTCCAAAGTTGTGGAAAAATGGCTTAAGGACAACAAA
Source organism: Coregonus clupeaformis (assembly GCF_020615455.1). Taxonomy (NCBI): domain Eukaryota; kingdom Metazoa; phylum Chordata; class Actinopteri; order Salmoniformes; family Salmonidae; genus Coregonus; species Coregonus clupeaformis. The sequence continues at coordinate 32,270,765 of NC_059194.1, forward strand.
GTCAATGTATTGGAGTGGCCATCACAAAGCCCTGACCTCAATCCTATAGAAAATTTGTGGGCAGAACTGAAAAAGCGTGTGTGAGCAAGGAGGCCTACAAACCTGACTCAGTTACACCAGCTCTGTCAGGAGTAATGGGCCAAAATTCACCCAAGTTATTGTGGAAAGCTTGTGGAAGGCTACCCGAAACGTTTGACCAGTGGCGGCTCCTGAAAAAATTCTCAGGGGGGGCAATTTTTCTGATGATTTAGGTGACCTACACACATTTTAAAAAAGATATGTCCAGCAACAACATGAAGACAGGGGCAGCATATAAGTCAATACCAGAAGCATTTATTGACTGATCTCAAAAGTGTTGGCTTACCAGGGTTGGTGGAGCCCTCAGTTTCATCTTTGCCTCGCAAAGCTAACTCAAACACTCCGCAAAACTTCACACACTGGATTAGCCGGCTGAGGATGTGGCGGTTCTTGCTAATGTCGTAGTAAATATATTTGTTATAGTGAATATGGAATATGATATGTTGAGTAAAATGTTGTGCTAAGATCTATTTAGGTCAGGAGCTGGTTATAAGTTATGTTCCTATCCAATAACAATGGACAAAAGGGTCCTATCTTGTCAGCCTTGTCAGTTTCAGTTCTCCAGTAAACTTGTGATTATCAACACTAACCTCATCGTTGTGGCGGCGGACAGCTAGCCTGTATCCCTCATCCAGTTGAGTGGGAATGTTCACTCTCCCCAAAGCAGACAATCTCAAACAGCTATCCATGTGGGTCTTTGACAGCTCATGTTTCTTAATCTTTCCTGAAAGATGGTGCATGTCCGTTACACACCAGTCGCTGTCCAAGCGGTGCTGTCTGCCGTGCCGCCTTCAGGGTGAAAGAGTAAGCAGGGGGTAGCAGAGGACTGCATTAGCTACATCGCAGCCTTCTAGCCAGGTTTTTCGTTCGTACCAATTTTTGGAAAATCCTCGGGTGTAGGACTTCCCCCCTTTAGTAGAAACCTGTTGAATTATTACATTTGGTCTGGGAGGTCCTAATTGTTTCGTTGCCAATTTATCTTGATTTGTTCGCCGACAAAAAGTAACTTATTTCAAAGAGACAATCGAGTTGCACTGAACGCTATAGCCATCTTGATAGTAGTACGTGAATTGATTGATGAGGCTACCCGCTCTTTTCTTAGTTACGTTCATGGTTACGTTACGTATGACGAAAGCGCGTAAGTGCAAGCCCTCAGAAACCCATAGAGATTGTATTGAAAGCTCTGATATTTGAAAAAAATAGATTTTACATGGGAGTCTATGACAGACTTCTGGGCGATTTTCAACCTGACTGAAATCGCCCCAAAAGGGGGGGGGGCATTTGAAGCACGACTTTAGCCTGATTGGACATTTAGTGGCACTGTGGCAGATCAGACGTCTAGATTACAACACTGATAACTACTGTTGCCGTGATATAATTGATTAGAAAAAAAATCCCTTCCTTTTCCCGTTTGGCAGTGCGTCGCCCATATCGCCCTATTGAACACACCGCCCCTGCGTTTGACCCAAGTTAAACAATTTAAAGGCAATGCTACCACATACTAATTGAGTTTATGTAAACTTCTGACCCACTGGGAATGTGATGATAGAAATAAAAGCTGAAAGAAATCATTCTCTCTACATTCTTAAAATAAAGTGGTGATCCTAACTGACCTAAGACAGGGAATTTTTACTAGGATTAAATGTGAGGAATTGTGAAAAACTGAGTTTAAATGTATTTGGCTAAGGTGTATGTAAAGTTCCGACTTCAACTGAAGACAGGTGTGTGCCTTTCCAAATCATGCCCAATCAATTGAATTTACCACAGGTGGACTCCAATCAAGTGTAGAAACATCTCAAGGATGATGAATGGAAACAAGATGCACCTGAGCTCAATTTCGAGTCTCATAGCAAAGGATCTGGATACTTGTTTAAAGGTATTTCTGTTTTGTATTTTTTATAAATGTGCTAAAACTGTTTTCACTTTGTCATTATGGGGTATTGTGTGTAGATTGATGAGGAATTTTTATTTATTTAATCAATATTAGAATAAGGCTGTAACGTAACAGAATGTGGAAAAAGGGAAGCGGTCTGAATACTTTCCAAATGCACTGTACTCTGATGGATGGGTGGGTGGTGAGTCACAGGGCCTGCTTCAGGCATAAGCGACATCAGCAGTCGCTTAGGGCCCCAGGCCGCTAGGGGGCCCCCAACCCCCTTTTTTTTTAGGAAGTCTCAACTTACTGTTCAGAGTTAGAATAGTAGATTACACAAGGTGCAAGTTCTAAATTAGGTTTTTCATAAGCAATTTTTCTCTTGTTAGGTCAGTCACTGACAGTCACTCAGTTAGCCATTTGTGACCGACTGGCTCGATTCAGTCTTATGCAGCAACATTTGAAATTGTGTTTTTTACATTGGATAAAAGTAGAGACTCAGAGCTTGAAAATGGCATATCATACACTACAGCTGAGGAACAAAGGGAAAATAATTTTGCTTTGAAAGTTGATAAACTTGTAATTTCACTTTTGAGAAAATGGCCCTTGAATGTTTTGGTACACCTACTGGAGAGCTCTTCTTTGTCTACACCCATTCATCATCGTTCACACCCTCTTAAGCTTTAGCCCCACCCAGCTCTTTAAGGATTCACATGTGAGGCCATGTACTAAACAACCAAAGATTTTAAGACTAAAGGCTGGTTTATACTACGGGTGTGTTCGTAAATTCAATCTGGAGTGCCAGAGTGTGCTCAGAGTGTGCTCTGGGCATTTGTAAACTCAGAGCGTTGTCAGATTGTCCGTTCCTAAATTCAGAGCATTTTGCTCTCGGAGCGTTCAGAGCGCACACTGGACGCTCTGGCTGAGGAGTAGGGTTGATCCGAGCATTCTGACCTAACAACAGCAGTCAAGCACCCAAGCTAACTGGCTAACGTTGGCTAGCTTGCTAGCTACTTCCAGACACAAATGAGGGAACAGCTTACTCTGACCATTTTACTTGCCCTAGCAGAGCTAGTTAGGCTGTTTTTATGTTATCCAGAGTGTTGTTGACTCCAACTGTGCTGCTGGCAACAATTTAATTACGCTTTTTTGCCAACGTTTACTTACACCGGCCATATTCAACGGGTGAGTCAGAATTGCATTAAACTGATTTGTTAAATATACTTGACATGTTCTGCAGCACAAAAACCTTGCCTCTGATGCTTGTGTCTGCCATGGTGATTTGTCATCAACATATAGACTAGTGAACAGTTTAACATCTGTTAAACCAATGTCAAATTAAGGGGCCTGTATATCCTATTTTTGAATATATTCTCCATTTTAGTCCTTTTATAATATTATACACTAACCTAAATATAAAACGTACCTAACACATGCTCACTCTAACATATCTACTCTGGATTGGTAATTGGACAAGGCCTGTAACATACTGTACTCTGTTTCACGGAAACTTGGCTCTCTTGGGATATTCTGTCGAAATTGGTCCAGCCAGATGGGTTCTCAGTTCATCGCGCTGACAGGAATAAATATCTCTCCGGGAAGCAGAAGGGCGGAGGTGTGTGTTTCATGATTAACGACTCATGGTGTAATTGTAGTAACATACAGGAACTCGAGTCCTTCTGTTCACCCGACCTAGAATATCTCACAATCAAATGCCGACCGTATTATCTCCCAAGATAATTTTCTTCGGTTATAGTCACGGCTGTGTATATCCCCCCTCAAGCCGATACCAAAACGGCCCTCAAAGAACTTCACTGGACCTTATGCAAACTGGAAACCACATATCCTGAGGCTGCATTTATTGTAGCCGGGGATTTTAACAAAGCAAATTTGAGGACTAGGTTGCCGAAGTTCTAGCAACATATCGTCTGTTGTACTCGCGCTGCCAAAATCCTCGACCATTGCTATTTGAACTTCCGGGATGGTTATAAGGCCCTCCCCCACTCTCCTTTCGGCAAATGTGACCTGACTCCATTTTGCTTCTCCCTTCCTATAGGCAGAAACTCAAACAAGAAGTACCCGTGCTTAGGACTATTCAATGCTGGTCTGACCAATCGGAATCCACGCTTCAAGATTGTTTTGATCACGCGGACTGGGATATGTTCCAGGTAGCTTCCAAAAATAATTTAGACGAATACACTGAAACGGTACCCTAACCAGAAACCGTGGATAGATGGCAGCATTCGCGCAAATCTGAAAGCGTGAACCACCGCATTCAACCATGGCAAGGTGACTGTGAATATGGCAGAATACAAACAGTGTAGCTACTCACTCCGCAAGGCAATTAAACTGGCAAAACATCAGTATAGAAACAAAGTGGAGTCGCAATTCAACGGCACAGACACGAGACGTATGTGGCAGGGTCTACAGACAATCACGGACTACAAAAGGAAAACCAGCCACGTCGCCGACACCGACGTCTCGCTTCCAGACAAGCTAAACACCTTCTTCGCCCGCTTTGAGGATAACACAGTGCCATTGACGAGGCCCACTACCAAGGACTGTGGCCTCTCTTTCTCCCTGGCCGACGTGATTAAGACATTTAAGCATGTTAACCCCCGCAAGGCTGCCGGCCCAGACGGCATCCCTAGCCGCGTCCTCAGAGCATGCGCAGACCAGCTGGCTGGTGTGTTTATGGACATATTCAATCTCTCCCTTTCCCAGTCTGCTGTTCCCACATGCTTCAAGATGGCCATCATTGTTCCTGTACCCAAGAAAGCAAAGGTAACTGAACTAAATGACTATCGCCCTGTAGCACTCACCTCTGTCATCATGAAGTGCTTTGAGAGACTAGTCAAGGATCATATCACCTCTACCTTACCTGTCACCCTAGACCCATATCAATTTGCTTACCGCCCCAATAGATCCATAGACGATGCAATCGCTATCACATTGCACACTGCCCTATCCCATCTGGACAAGAGGAATACCTATGTAAGAATGCTGTTCATTGACTATAGCTCAGCATTCAACACCATAGTACTCTCCAAGCTCATCATTAAGCTCAAGGCCCTGGGTCTGAACCCCGCCCTGTGCAACTGGGACCTGGACTTCCTGACGGGCAGCCCCGTGGTTGAATAAGTTGACGACGGACTCGCTCAAGCTGTCGAGACTAACCCACAACGTTAGACACGGACAAGAATGATCTGCTTGGCGTGTTGACACACTGGTGGTTTGTTGTGGCCGAGTATTGGTGCTAAACCGTGTTGTTGGAGTCCGGCATGATAGTTGTCTGTGGCGTCATATGACTAGGTGCCCTGGACATTTTTCACGGAAGAATACTGTACCAAGTTAGCTAGCTGAATAAACTAAGTTAGTCTATTCCTAGAAAACATTGAACCGCTGTAGTTTACAACAATTATAGTTTCTGAGGTGGAAGTTGGGAGAGTTATATTTGGGCGTTTCAGTGAAACGTAAGTGAGGGAGGCACCGCTCTCTCCTTTCCCAGATGTTTAGTTCATTTCATTCCGATCTCCTTTGCATTATTGTAGCCATTTTCTGTAGCCTGTCATCTATGCCTCTGTCTATCCCTGTTCTCTCCTCTCCACACAGGCTATACAAACGCCTCACACCGCGTGGCTGCTGCCTCTCTAACCTGGTGGTCCCTTCACGCACCACCCACGTGGAGTTCCAGGTCTCAGGCAGCCTCTGGAACTGCCGTTCTGCTGCCAACAAGGCAGAGTTCATCTCAGCCTATGCTACCCTCCAGTCCCTCGACTTCTTGGCGCTGACGGAAACATGGATTACCACTGAAAATACTGCTACTCCTACTGCTCTCTCCTCGTCTGACCATGTGTTCTCGCATACCCCGAGAGCATCTGGTCAGCGGGGTGGTGGCACAGGAATCCTCATGTCTCCCAAGTGGACATTCTCTCTTTTTCCCCTGACCCATCTGTCTATCTCCTCATTTGAATTCCATGCTGTCACAGTCACTAGCCCATTCAAGCTTAACATCCTTGTCATTTATCGCCCTCCAGGTTCCCTTGGAGAGTTCATCAATGAGCTTGACGCCTTGATAAGTTCCTTTCCTGAGGATGGCTCACCCCTCACAGTTCTGGGTGACTTCAACCTCCCTACGTCTACCTTTGACTCATTTCTCTCTGCCTCCTTCTTTCCACTCCTCTCCTCTTTTGACCTCACCCTCTCACCGTCCCCCCTACTCACAAGGCAGGCAATACGCTTGACCTCATCTTTACTAGATGCTGTTCTTCTACTAATCTCACTGCAACTCCCCTCCATGTCTCCGACCACTACTTTGTATCCTTTTCTCTCTCGCTCTCCTCCAACACTACTCACTCTGCCCCTACTCAGATGGTAATGCGCCGTCGCAACCTTCGCTCTCTCTCTCCCGCTACTCTCTCCTCTTCCATCCTATCATCTCTTCCCTCTGCTCAATCCTTCTCCCTCCAATCTCCTGATTCTGCCTCCTCAACCCTCCTCTCCTCCCTTTCTGCATCCTTTGACTCTCTATGTCCCCTATCCTCCCGGCTGGCTCGGTCCTCCCCTCCTGTTCCGTGGCTTGATGACTCATTGCGAGCTCACAGAACAGGGCTCCGGGCAGCGGAGCGGAAATGGAGGAAAACTAGACTCCCTGCGGACCTGGCATCTTTTCACTCCCTCCTCTCTACATTTTCTTCATCTGTTTCTGCTGCTAAAGCCACTTTCTACCACTCTAAATTCCAAGCATCTGCCTCTAACCCTAGGAAGCTCTTTGCCACCTTCTCCTCCCTGCTGAATCCTCCTCCCCCCTCCTCCCTCTCTGTGGATGACTTCGTCAACCATTTTGAAAAGAAGGTTGACGACATCCGATCCCCGTTTGTTAAGTCAAATGACACTGCTGGTTCTGCTCACACTGCCCTACCCTATGCTTTGACTTCTTTCTCCCCTCTCTCTCCAGATAAAATCTTGCGACTTATGACGGCCGGTCGCCCAACAACCTGCCCGCTTGACCCTATCCCCTCCTCTCTTCTCCAGACCATCTCCGGTGACCTTCTCCCTAACCTCACCTCGCTCATCAACTCATCCTTGACTGCTGGCTATGTCTCTTCCTTCTTCAAGAGAGCGAGAGTTGCACCCCTTCTCAAAAAACTCTCTTGCGATCTCTCTCAGAATGACCTTCTTGATCCAAACCAGTCAGGTTTCAAGACTGGTCATTCAACTGAGACTGCTCTTCTCTGTGTCACGGAGGCTCTCTGCACTGCTAAAGCTAACTCTCTCTCCTCTGCTCTTGTCCTTCTAGACCTGTCTGCTGCCTTTGATACTGTGAACCATCAGATCCTCCTCTCCATCCTCTCCGAGCTGGGCATCTCCGGCGCGGCTCACTCTTGGATTGCGTCCTACCTGACTGGTCGCTCTTACCAAGTGGCGTGGCGAGAATCTGTCTCCGCACCACGTGCTCTCACCACTGGTGTCCCCCAGGGCTCAGTTCTAGGCCCTCTCCTATTCTCGCTATACACCAAGTCACTTGGCTCTGTCATATCCTCACATGGCCTCTCCTATTATTGCTACGCAGACGACACACAACTAATCTTCTCCTTTCCCCCTTCTGATAACCAGGTGGCGAACCGCATCTCTGCATGTCTGGCAGACATATCAGTGTGGATGACGGATCACCACCTCAAGCTGAACCTCGGCAAGACGGAGGTGCTCTTCCTCCCGGGGAAGGACTGCCCGTTCCATGATCTCGCCATCACGGTTGACAACTCCGTTGTGTCTTCCTCCCAGAGTGCGAAGAGCCTTGGCGTGACCCTGACAACACCCTTTCGTTCTCCGCTAATATCAAGGCGGTGACCCGATCCTGTAGGTTCATGCTCTACAACATCCGGAGAGTACGACCCTGCCTTACACAGGAAGCGGCACAGGTCCTAATCCAGGCACTTGTCATCTCCCGTCTGGATTACTGCAACTCGCTGTTGGCTGGGCTCCCTGCCTGTGCCATTAAACCCCTACAACTCATCCAGAACGCCGCAGCCCGTCTGGTGTTCAACCTTCCCAAGTTCTCTCACGTCACCCTGCTCCTCCGCACACTCCACTGGCTTCCAGTTGAAGCTCACATCTGCTACAAGACCATGGTGCTTGCCTACGGAGCTGTGAGGGGAACGGCACCTCCGTACCTTCAGGCTCTGATCAGTCCCTACACCCAAACGAGGGCATTGCGTTCATCCACCTCTGGCCTGCTGGCCCCCCTACCTCTGCGGAAGCACAGTTCCCGCTCAGCCCAGTCAAAACTGTTCTTTGCTCTGACACCCCAATGGTGGAACAAGCTCCCTCATGACGCCAGGACAGCGGAGTCACTCACCACCTTCCGGAGACACTTGAAACCCCACCTCTTTAAGGAATACCTGTGATAGGATAAAGTAATCCTTCTACCCCCCCTTACCCCAACCCACCCACCCACCCAAAAAAATAAATAAATAAATAAAATAACATATTGTTAAGTGGTTATCCCACTGGCTATAAGGTGAATGCACCAATTTGTAAGTCGCTCTGGATAAGAGCGTCTGCTAAATGACGTAAATGTAAATGTAAATGTGGTGAAGGTAGGAAACAACATCTCCACATCTCCACTTCGCAACACTGGGGCCCCACAAGGGTGCGTGCTCATCCTCCTCCTGTACTCCCTGTTCACCCATGACTGCGTGGCCAAGCATGCCTCCAACTCAATCATCAAGTTTGCAGACAACACAACAGTAGTAGGCTTGATTACCAACAATGACGCGGCCGCCTACAGGGAGGAGGTGAGGGCTCTGGGAGTGTGGTGCCAGGGAAATAACCTCTCACTCAACATCAACAAAACAAAGGAGATGATCGTGGACTTCAGGAAACAGCAGAGGGTGCACCCCCCTATCCACATCGACGGGACCGCAGTGTAGAAGGTGGAAAGCTTCAAGTTCCTTGGCGTACACATCACCGACAAACTGAAATGGTCCACCCACGCAGACAGTGTGGTGAAGAAGGCGCAACAGAGCCTCTTCAACCTCAGGAGGCTGAATAAATTCGGCTTAGCACCTAAAACCCTCACAAACTTTTACAGATGCACAATTGAGAGCATCCTGTCGGGCTGTATCACCGCCTGGTACGGCAACTGCTCTGCCCGCAATCGCAGGGCTCTCCAGAGGGTGGTGCGGTCCGAAAGCATTACCGGGGGCAAACTACCCGCCCTCCAAGACACAAACAGCACCCAATGTCACAGGAAGGCCAAAAAAATCATCAAGGACATCAACCACCCGAGCCACTGCCTGCTCACCCCGCTATCATCCAGAAGGTGAGGTCAGTACAGGTGCATCAAAGCTGGGACCAAGAGAATGAAAAACAGCTTCTATCTCAAGGCCATCAGACTGTTAAATAGCCATCACTAGCACATTAGAGGCTGCTGCTGCCTATTGAAATCACTGGCCACTTTAAGAAATGGAACACTAGTCACTTTAATAATGTTTACATAACTTGCACTACTCATTTCATATGTATATACTGCATTCTATTCTATAATATTCTACTGTATCTTAGTCCATGCCGCTCTGTCATTGCTTGTCCATATATGTATATATTCTTAAATCCCATTCCTTACTAGTTTTGTGTGTATTGGGTATATGTTGTGAAATTGTTAGATATTACTTGTTAGATATTACTGCACTGTCGGAGCTAGAAGTACAAGCATTTCGCTACACCCACTATAACATGTGCTAAACACGTGTATGTGACAAATAAAATGTGATTTGATTTGATTTGACCCGTTCTGTCATTTCTTGATTTCTTGTTTAGATTTGTGTTACAGTATATAGAGCAGGGGTGTCAAACGTCCGGCCCGCGGGCCGGATCAGTCCCGCAAACGGGTTTTAATCCAGCCTGCGAGATGATAAAAAAAAATATATATATATATATATATATATATATATATATAATAATTTTGTAAAGTATAAAAATGCGCTGCAATTTTTCAATAAAATAAACTGCTGTTCCAATTGCGTCCACTGGATGGCGCAATAGCAATTGTGTTAAGCAAGCAAACTGTTTATACCGGGGCAGAGCAAGTAGGTCAAGCACGTGCAGCCAATGAGCTACTTTGTTTTGCCCGCGATATTTATTACGGCTTCTACTTTTAACATTATGTGCTTTGGCACCCTCATTGCCCCAATATGTCTCTGTCAAAAAATAGAAAAGTGGACGCAGAGTGCAGAGTGTTCCAAGAAAAATGGTCGTCCTATTTATTCACTGAATTGAATGGGAAAGCTGTATGTTTGGTGTGTTCAGAGCATGTTGCAGTGCTGAAAGAATATAACCTTCGTCGCCACTATGTGAGTCTTCATGCCGACAAATATGACAACTTTCAAGGACAGCTGAGATGAGAGAAGGTGAATGAACTGTTGGCAGGTCTGAAGAAACAGCAGTCTGTGTTTACTCACAGCCGAGACATCAGTGACGCTGCAGTGGAAGCTAGCTACCTCATTGCTAATGAAATCGCAGTGGCTTCAAAACCATTTAGTGAGGGTGAATTTGTAAAAACATGCATGATGAAGGCAGCGGAGATTGTGTGCCCTGAAAAGCAGCAGGCTTTTGCAAATATCAGCCTGACAAGAAACACAGTTGCAGACAGGATTTCCGATCTTTCAGTGGATTTGGACAGCCAGTTGAAGCAAAAAGTAGAGTCATTTATTGCGTTTTCGGTTGCAATTGATGAAAGCACGGACATTACAGATGTTGCACAACTGGCCATTTTCATCCGCGGAGTTGATGACACATTGACCGTCACCGAGGAGTTCGTGGAGTTGGTGCCGATGACAGATACAACGACAGCAGCTGATATTTTTACCGCACTCGTCGGCGCGCTGGACAGGGTCGGAGTGGACTGGTCCCGCGCTGTCAGCCTGGCTACAGATGGTGCGCCCTCAACAGGGGCGGTGTGTTCATTAGGGCGATATGGGCGACGCACTGCCAAACGGGAAAAGGAAGGGATTTTTTTTCTAATCAATTATATCACGGCAACAGTAGTTATCAGTGTTCTAATCTAGACGTCTGATCTGCCACTAAATGTCCAATCAGGCTAAAGTCGTGCTTCAAATGGCCCCGCCCCTCTTGGGGCGATTTCAGTCAGGTTGAAAATCGCCCCAGAAGTCTCTCATAGACTCTCATGTAAAATCTTTTTTTTTTAAATATCAGAGCTTTCAATACAATCTCTATGGGTTCCGGGAGGGCTTGCACTTACGCGCTTTCGTCATACGTAACATAACCATGAACGTAACTAAGAAAAGAGCGGGTAGCAGCGTCAATCAATTCACGTACTACTGTCAAGATGGCTAGCGTTCAGTGCAACTCGATTGTCTCTTTGAAAGAAGTTCCTTTTTGTCGGCGAACAAATCAAGATAAATTGGCAACGAAACAATTAGGACCTCCCAGACCAAATTTAATAATTCAACAGGTTTCTACTAAAGGGGGAAAGTCCTACACCCGAGGATTTTCCAAAAATTGGTACGAACGAAAAACCTGGCTAGCAGGCTGCGATGTAGCTAATGCAGTCTTCTGCTACCCCTGCTTACTCTTTCACCCTGAAGGCGGCACGGCAGACAGCACCGCTTGGACAGCGACTGGTGTAACGGACATGCACCATCTTTCAGAAAAGATTAAGAAACATGAGCTGTCAAATACCCACATGGATAGCTGTTTGAGATTGTCTGCTTTGGGGAGAGTGAACATTGCCACTCAACTGGATGAGGGGTACAGGCTAGCTGTCCGCCGCCACAACGATGAGGTTAGCAAGAACCGCCACATCCTCAGCCGGCTAATCCAGTGTGTGAAGTTTTGCGGAGTGTTTGAGTTAGCTTTGCGAGGCAAAGATGAAACTAAGGGCTCCACCAACCCTGGTATTTTTCTTGGACTTGTCAACTTTGTGGCACAATTAGATGAGGTGTTTTATGGAAATGCATATTGTTTATGCAGTGTTGAGGAATGTGAAAGAACACCCTTGATTATTTTTACTGTGATAACTTATTTTGCTTTTGTAAGCCAACACTTTTGAGATCAGTCAATAAATGCTTCTGGTATTGACTTATATGCTGCCCCTGTCTTCATGTTGTTGCTGGACATATCTTTTTAAAAATGTGTGTAGGTCACCTAAATCATCAGAAAAATTGCCCCCCCTGAAAAAAAATTCAGGAGCCGCCACTGGCCCCCAATGATCGGGAAAAAAGCAGCCGTTGTGACAAAGTTCAGAGAGAAAGTGCAATCTGCAAATGGAGGACGTGATTTTTTGACTTTTCACTGTATTTTGCACCAGGAGGCTTTGTGTTGCAAGTCATTAAAGATGGATAACGTCATGAAGGTGGTCATCCAAACTGTTAATTTCATCCGATCCAGAAGCCTGAATCACCGTCAGTTTGACAGCCTTCTCAGAGAGAAAGACCACATCTATGGCCTGCCATACCACTCTGAGGTAAGATGGTTAAGCCGAGGTGCTGTGCTGAGGCGTTTCTTTGATTTACGAGAAGAAATTGAACAGTTCATGGAAGAAAAGGGCAAACCAGTGTTAGAATTTCATTCCGCAGAATGGATGCAGGACGTTGCATTTATGGTGGATGTTACAGAGCACCTGAATAACTTGAACAAACAGCTGCAAGGGCGCAACAAAGTTGTCACGCAGTATTATGACAGCATACGTTCTTTCAAGTTGAAGCTGTCATTGTGGGAGACGCAACTTGCCGGTGGTGATGCAGCTCAGTTCCCCTGTCTGAAAAATGTGTGCGCGACCCAACATGTGGCAGACATGAAGCGGTTCAAAGATAAAATAACGGGACTGTTACGGGAGTTTGAGCAACGCTTTCAGATATGTTTATATGTTGATGTGCTATTGTTTTTATTTTATTTGTATATTTAACCTATTCTTGACTCTGTGGTTCTTGCACTTGTTTGGGGAACAGGATTTCATTATTTGTATCTACATTTCTGCCTGAGAAATGACACCCTGATATAGTTCTGTGATATACTTCTGTGAATCACTGAGGCATTGTGTGTTCTTTGTCCTCAGAACTTTCAAATAACTTGAGGTGTTTTATGATTAATAGTGATGTTGTGCTTTTGGACACTGTCCTCAGGCTCCAGCTTTATGTTTATATGTTTTTATGTTGATGTGCTATTGTTTTTAATTGATTTTATTTTATTTGTATATTTAACCTATTCTTGACTCTGTGGTTCTTGCACTTGTTTGGGGAACAGGATTTCATTATTTTTATCTACATTTCTGCCTGAGAAATGACACCCTGATATAGTTCTGTGAAACAGTTCTGTTAATCACTGAGGCATTGTGTGTTTGTGTGTTCTTTTTCTTTAGAATTTTCAAATAAACTTGACGTGTTTTATGATTAATAGTGATGTTGTGCTTGTACTATTTTGGACACACTGTCCTCAGGCTCCAGCTTTATGTTTACATTTACATTATTTAGCAGACGCTCTTATCCAGAGCGACTTACAGGAGCAATTAGGGTTAAGTGCCTTGCTCAAGGGCACATCGACAGATTTTTCACCTAGTCGGCTCGGGGATTAGAACCAGCGACCTTTCGGTTACTGGCACAACGCTCTTAACCACTAAGCTACCTGCCACTAAGCTATGTTGTATTTTGATCGTATTAAAACAAAGAAAACAATCTGAAGTTGTTGTTTTTAAGTTATATATACCATGATTTTTCCGGTCCGGCCCACTTGGGAATAGATTTTCCTCCATGTGGCCCCTGAGCTAAAATGAGTTTGACACCCCTGATATAGAGCATTCAATGCGTGTATGAATGAAAACTAGAAATGGCTGTGACATTGGCCCTTGTAAACCAATAATAATGTAGGCCAATATTCATCTTGTCTTATGGCTGTCACTCTCCACGGAGTCGACAGAAAGTGGATGTTTCCGGGTTTCAGGGATACAGTTTTTTCAACTTAACTTCCACTTCCCCTGAAAAACGTAAGTGGGAACTCCACTCAGGCATCTTTTTAAGCCTGCTACGTTAGGTTATATGGCTGTAAATCCCATTGTCAAATCAGGCAAAGCCATTACCTTCAAGTGCTCAACACTAGCCACTTGATGTGCCACTCGGAAGTAAATCCATCCAACACAATGATGAATTCGTTTTATCCTACTGGTACTTAGTATTTGACTAAATCAGATTATGTGGAAAGCAGGCACATTGTTAATTGAGTTGGAGCTAGCTTGATTTGTGATCCAACTTAACCATAAGTGTTTTTGCAAGGTGGAAAGGAAGGGAACACACAATGAAAATTGCCACAGTGCTGACAACAGTTGGTCCTCCTGGCTAGTGCCAAACTGCACTGAGCCCAGTAAATATAAACTATTAGAACCACAGTCCTCTATCGATCAGTCTTCTACTCCTGCTAAAACAATTTAGTAGAATACATCGAAAAACAGACATAGCTCAGATTGATTGTGTTGAGATAAAAGCACCACAGCATATCCAATGATATAACTTTCTATAAATCACAACAGAGGTATAGAACGGGGCTTTATCCATGGAAACACCTGGCCTTAGATCAAGACAGTATTTGACAAGTTATGCATTTCTCCAGTCAAATAACATTTTCATTTCATTTTTACATTTAGCAGACGCTCTTATTCAGAGCGACTTACGGTAGTGAGTGCATATATTTTCGTACTGGTCCCCTGTGGTATTCGAACACAGAACTCTGGCATTGTAAGAGCCATGCTCTACCAGCTGAGCCACACACAATATGGCTTTGTGATTTATGGTTTGTGCTTGGCAGTGGTTTCACTGTGGGGTGTTTGAATGGAACATAGGACTGTGTGGTGAGTGAAAGATGTCTTCAATATCCCTCGCAGTCAGACTAGTCCTTCACTCACTTTGTGCACATTTTGTGCACATTTCTTGCACAGTGTGGTCCCAAACTGAACAAATACACATTCAAATGAAATCAACTCACTTGTCTAGACTGGAGGAGTTACAAAGCATATTCATGACTTAGTATCTGAAAGAATAGGAGCTAAATGACTGAAGGTTATGAAAATATATAATTTGCTCTGAGTTTGAAGTTATGATGGATCTGGATCGATCTTACATTGATCCACTAGGACCTCATCAGAGACTGTGATTCTACAGTAGGTCACACACCATGCCACCATTGATAATCTGTCCATCACTAAGACTCTTATACTAGAGTTGTAGTCATGGACAAACAGGGTCAACAAACAAATAGTGCCTCAGTGCTCAGTCAGGATAGGCAGTTATGTTCTGTGCTGTTTCAGAGGGGCCAGAGGAGCCACATCCGCATGGTAGGAGATCAAACATGCCTACATCTCTAGCCATGGCTCAATGCAGTGAACTCCATCTCCCTCCATGGCTCAAAAAGCGTCTCAGACTCTAGAATCTAGGTCCCCCTGTCCATATAATCTTATTCATTAGATCTAAAAGGCGAAACTGATGCTATATCAGCAGTCATACTCTGTCTGAGAATCTTTATACAGGCCCATGCCTGGGGGAGTCATCATCAGCATCACCCCAGTGGAACTCTGGTATCTCTCTCTCCACCTCTCCCCTGGCTCTAGCGATTAAGAGTGATATAAATATTGTAAAAATACATAAAAAAATACAATAAAATAAAATAGGTCTTAATTAAAAATTAGTGTTAGCAATGTGATTAAGGTTAGAGTTAAGATTAGGGTTTAGGTATAAAATCTGATTTTATGACTTTGTGGCTGTGCCAGCAAGTGACCACTCTGCAGAGCTGCATCCAGAACAAGATTGATGACAGAAAACACTAACCTGTGGTTCTCCGCTCATCTTATAAAAGGAGGGAGTGTTGGTCATAAAGAGAAATCAGCAGAGAGACACTTTAGGACACTACTGGTAAACCCATTTCCCAGCAGTGCTCTAAATATCTATGGAATGTGTGGAGGAAATTATATCATACAGATAGCTGGCCTAGTATGCCATCACTGATGCCATCATTCATTTATTTTAGTAAAATGGCAACAGGTATCCTAAATGAAATCATCTTAAACTGTAAAGGATATGCTGAAGCATTACCTTACTTTGACAGCCTGGCCTTTAAAATATATATATATTTTTGGAGAAACATATCAGGAGGAGATTTGGTGAACTAAGCAAGGCAGACAAAATTGAGAAACAAAAATACACATTTTATGAAGAACTGAAGGCAATAAGGGCGTTTGAGTGAGTGGCGAAGGTTCACACAGTGCTCCTTTCAAAACATCTCTTTATCTCAGTCTTGTTGTACTCAGTCGTGTTGTAATAAGCACTGCTTGGACAACTGCTTCCTATTCACAACTCAGAGATCTCCTCTGGCTATGTGTGTTAGGTAAATGAGTATAGGTAACAATCAGCTTCATATGCCGTTCTACCAAGAACAAATACAGAACATGATACCAGAAGATCAAACAAAGCTAAACACAAATCAAATCTCCTTTTGATCACCTTTTGATCCCTAAGAGGCACCGTCCGCTATGATCCATCCACAGGAAATAAACGGTTGGCTCAACATGGCTGCCCCATGAGCATCTCGTTACAATGGAGTGTACTGTTCCAAATTAACACAGCTCTCATCTCTGGATTACAGTGTAGAGCCCTATAGTATAGGGGCCAAACTCCATCCAAGTTGAGCTGAGAGAGTGAGATCCTCCTCTGAACTTCTAAATGTTAGATGCATTATTAGAAAGCTTACAAAGCCATTAAAATCTAGAATATATGTATAAAGGTCAAATTGAGACAGTTATCAGAGCCATAGGAAATCAATGGGCTCTGCAAGACAATCAGGGAAAGACATTGTTCAGTTTCCACCCCAAAATTATAAGGTTAGCTTCAGCATGGTGCTTCATAACTGTTAGGGACCAATAAATCCTCTTTGTAATCTGGCCAAACTGTGAATTCAACATGGTCATGGAAATCAATAGGAAACTATTTCCATTTAAACTGAAGTTTATTTTAAAACAATAGTCTTTGAGGAATGCCCAAAAGTCTCTCACAATTATATTCACACTTAACAGACTGAGAAATACATAACTGAAGGTCAGGTATGAGAAATAAAGAGGAAATAAAAAAAGCAGGAAATAAGGAAACTGTGTGAGCCCCTTAGGGCCAATCAGCTTCGGAAATATGATTGACTATTTAGGCTTTTAATTTCTGAAACCAATTATATCTACGCTTACTGCCAACCTATTGTTTCTGAACGTGAACAAGCAAATATATGATTGTGCAATAGTCCAACCTGTCATGGCACTGTACAATGAATCTGTAGCAGGATGTGTGTGTGTGTGCGTGTACGTGCGTGCGTGTGTGTGTGTGTATGCAGGTGTGCGTGCATGCGCATGTGCATTAAGTGTCAGGATACACAGTAAATGTATTTTAAAGTCAAGAAGCAGAGGACGAAAGAAGGAGACTACTTTGTGTGTCAGGGACATAGCCTACTGTAATCCTGAATGAGGAAATAAAGCTCCAATGTGGCGGGTCCATCTGTTAAGCCAGTTATGGAAAACTTTCTTTGACAGCTGCAGGATATTGTGATTCTGTAACGGGTTTCCATCCGATTGAAACATGCCATTGTGTAATGAGGCTCACGTCTGTCTGTCATACTTAGGTCTGTCTGGGAACCAGGATGTGTGGTACTTGTCCGTCAAAAGTCTGTCAGTAACCAAGCTGAGCCATATGGTCCACAGTTTTGGGGCGAAAATGACACAGCAGCAACCCAGCTTGTACAAGAACCTCCATGTTTGAGGACCTCCGTGATATGTTCAGCGTTAGCCTTACTGTACACCTGAGACATTGTGACATTATGCTAACATGGTTAGCATAATTATTAACCCATGGAACTCGATTAAAAAACATGATAAGATTTACACACTGAGAATTCTGCTTTTACCTGGTACATGTAGTATGTTTATTCTAAAGACTCTCAGTCTGATGCAGTCCCTGTGTACTGTAAATAAACCAGGGGAGAGGTTGGCAGTGACGCACACAGCTTACCTTGTATTGTCTAAAGGAGAAATGAGCTCCTGCTGTCTGAATCAATAGGCTGTATTCAACTGTGCCCCGGGACTGGACAGAAGGCCATTGCTTACGGTAAAAGGGTAAAGGGTCCCTTCGGAGTGACCCTCTTTATTCACAATTATATAACAAGCTAGGCAGCCAATGAACAACACTCCCTCACTCATTCTGTGTGGAAAGAGAGGGAAAGACTGAGAATGCTTTACATTTGGAACAAACAACTGTAATTCTCTATGGAGTGCTTGAAGGATACTATTATCTGTAATCTAAATTACTAGCATGCTCCCTATTGAAACCAGGTGATGCCTAAACGAAACCTAACGGCAGGGATTATTAACATCTCTCCATCTTTAATCATCATTTATTTATTAGAGCTCTCACATAGCAACAGAAAAACTCATACACATTATGGCTCCCTGACAGAGAAGAAGCCGTAGTTCATGAAAATAGTGACCCATCTGTGTTCCATCAAAATAAATACTGGGGAGTTTTATTACAAAAGTTTACTGTTGGGAGATTTACTGTACAACACATTCATGTTGTGAGCTTCCACTGCCTTCAGGGCAGCCTTCAGAGGTGGCACCCAAAGAGTGAGAGTGGAAGGTTGGAGGAGGTTCCTGGGCTGAAGGCATGGTGACGACATGTAGGGGACTGACTGAAACTGAAAACGATTGCACCAAAGTTTCCAAACCTTAAGGGAATGTATGGCTTTGAGATACAACTCTTTCCCAGACCATGGTTGCATCTTAACAAACTTTTAAAAAGGCAATACTGTGTTGAGTTGTTAAAGTACCAACATTTGTGTATGTTTGGAGGTATGAAATTGGCTGCAATTTAAATGGTTTGTTGAAACTGCATATTTCATTTTATTCTTCCTCATTGTCTAATATCTCCCCCGATTAGTTATGTAGGTTACAATTGACTTGATCTGTATATTACATTGTGTCTCTACGTGAGATGCAGTCCCTTGCCTATGTCTCTAGACAACTGGGTCCGTATCCATGAAGTGTCTCTGAGTCGGAGTGCTGATCTAGGACCTTTTAGTTCATAATGAATAAGATTGTACGGACTGATCCTAGCTCAGCACTCCTGCTCTGAGACGCTTTGTGGATACGGGCCCACCTCAAAGCTCAGCCTCTCTCAGATGTTCTCAACATGCAGAGGCTGGGGAATACACCACAGGGACAGATGATGCCTGTGGTTCTGATCACTAATGAACAGGTGAAGCATTTAATTGATCATCACCTTGACCTTTACGTACATGGATGTAGAGCTGGGCGATATGGACAAAAATCCATATCACGATAAATTGCCTGAATTGATGCAATAACGATAAATAGAACGATACGTTTATGACATTACCTTAATCTTTACCACAGCTATTTTTTAAATGATCCATTAAACCAGGGATCTCCAACAGGTCGATCACTAGCTACCAGTAGCTCGCAGCCCACTTATGAGTAGCTTGCCAAACAATTCTGAAAGTAGGCTACATGCAACTTTCAAACAAACCGCAAACTGTCAAACAAATCTCACAAGTATCAGACGGCGCAAGCTCCCACCTACTATCTAATCAACGCAACATTGGCATTATCCCACCCCTGGTTAGCCACTATTGGCTTAAAAAGCCAAACGTAACACAATATCTGCCAATGAATTTCCAGAAATATTGCCCCTGTCTGCGCCCGTTTGTTTATCACTCTGTGTGTAGCCAGTTGATGTGATAACCGTCTTGTGGGTTGACAGGAATACTTTCCCCCAAATCTTCTCAATTAAATGTTAACTGCAAAGTAGGCTTACCTGGCAGAAGTATATCATGAGTAAGTATGCCACTTGTATCTATTATTTATTTTCTAACTTTGTCATGAATTGAGAAGCAGCAGTACAGAACCATTGCTAAACCTGCACATTAGATGGCACATTCCTCACTCGCTAGCAGTTAAAGGGTCAGATGCACAATTAAAGAGGAATTACACTAAAAAATCAAAATTTCTTCCAGACCTAAAAAAAATTGGTATTCTGTGATTTAAGCAGAACATCCAATTTTGTTGTTTCTCTATGAACAATTGTAATTTTAAGAGTGAAAAATAAAACTGTGAACGTAATATGGGAAAATATCAAACAGAATTTTTGGGGAAAAAATCACAGAGTAGTTTATAAACCATTATTTTACCAGGTATATTGTATACTAAGGACCTGAGGAAGAGGAGAAAATAATATTGTGCCTATTTGAAAACTAGATTTTTCTTGGTAAAATTGTATATAAAAAAAAAAAGTAGGTCTCATGCTAGAAAAGGTTGGAGACCCCTGCTTTAAACTATTACTACTAGTTTGATGGTTGTAGCCATCAATTATTCTATTAACAATCACCCATATTAGCAAACTTATTTAATTTCAAACTTCACATTCTCTAGTATAGGCTACTTCTCCTAATGAACGAAATGCCTGGTTTATCGTCCCAGCTCTACGTGTGTGTAATTCAACAAGGATTAAAGGAGGTCCTACAGGACTATTCACAGGGAAAATACAATGTATTACCAATGTATTACTGTACCGTTCCCAGTATCACGTCTGTTTTTAAAATGGCTGATACAGAATATGCAGTATAATTATTTAACTGGTATCTGAATATATAAAATTAGGTAGTTGATGGTTCCCCTTTCAAATCTACCTCATGGGTGTAACTAAAGTACATGATGAAAGCTATGTTATTACCGCAGGTGGTTGTCCTCTTAAATCTCTACAGGTAGTGTTCTAATTCTGGACATTCAACCACCAACACATAATGTACCATACATGTTGATCACAGAGATTCATATTCCAGGTGTCATGGAAACCGCCGGCCCAGGGGAGTATGTACGCAGCACATCTATTATCACATACAAAACATTATGTTTTTTTTTTTTTTGGCTCAAATTCTTATGCTCGCCACGTCAATTGAAAACAGGCAATAAAATGTTGTGATGTACAAGGTTTATGAACATCTTGAACATACAAAAGCTCAATCAACAGCTGTATGAGACTATGTACACATCTGCATACTGTAGTATATGGTAGCATACATGTTCAGGCTTTATCATTATACTGTGCTGGAAGGAAAGGCCAGCAGAGCTACTGGAATGAAGAATATAAAGTCATTATAATTGCTTTGTTCAAGTCCACTGAAGAGACACAGACTCATATCACAGTTTTTGCTGAAAAATATACATCTATGTACACTTTAAAATCCCAGAAACATAAACCTTAATTATGCTGAAAGTACAATGCATATATCATCTTCTTAATTGGCTTTTAAATAAAATTCCTGAAAAGGGAAACAAAAAACAAAGAAAAATATACAGATTACATTTTAAGATTGTTCATGGACAAACATTATGTTGCATTGTTTGTACAAAATGCACGCAAGTAAAGTCCTACTCACAAAGGGAATGATTTGAGAATATTTTGATTTTTATATAATTAGAACGTGTTTCATGGATTGTACACATGGCATTTACTTTTGTATCCATCGTAAAAACAATTACACTCTACAGACTTTTCTGAATGTATCTTCAAAAATACTATCCAAAATAAATTATTCAGGGTGAATGAAAAGGAAAGTCAATAACTTAAGTGATTAAAATACCTTTGTTTACAATGTTGGTCTCGCACGATCAACTGATGAGAATACTATGGAATAATCGTTTTACATCATTATCATATATATATTGCTAAAGTGCTTCAATTACGAAGAGGTCACAGTCTGAGATAAATAGCTTCTTTTTTTAAGGAGCATGAAAAAAACAAGAACAAAAAAAACATTGGTTTGATATCTGTTCCAGAAGGGTATAGCACTGTAAATTCTCTGCCTACACTGAGTGTACAAAACATTATTGACACCTGCTCTTTCCATGACATAGACTGACCAGGTGAATCCAGGTGAAAGCTATGATCCCTTATTGATGTCACTTGTTAAATCCACTTCAATCAGTGTAGATGAAGGGGAGGATTTTTAAGGCTTGAGACAATTGAGACATGGATTGTGTATGTGTGCCATTCAGAGGGTGACTAGGCAAGACAAAGGTTTTAAGTGCATTTGAACGGGGTATGGTAGTAGGTGCCAGGCGCACCAATTTGTGAACTGCAACGCTGCTGGGTATTTCACGCTCAACAGTTTCCCGTGTGTATCAAGAATGGTCCACCACCCTAAGGACATCCAGTCAACTTGACACAACTGCTTTGGAGTCAACATGGGCAAGCATCCCTGTTGAATGCTTTTGAAACCTTGTAGACTCCATGCCCTGGCGAATTGAGGCTGTTCAGAGGACAAAAGCGTTTTGTAAACTCTGTGTATATATTCTAAATACATTTAGCTGTAAATTGTTGCAGGAAAAAACAAGAACATTTGTATTGACCAAAATCCTCTGAATAGAAGAGCTGTCATTGCCACTGAAAATCATGCCCTGTAAAGTCTATCTAGATATATTCTGAATATATTCCTAAAATAAAACTCAGTCATTATTACTTCCCTTGAATCTTCAGGGGAAAGATTGAGTCCAAGGACAGGAGGGAGGAGTGAGTGACTGACATTTCGGTTTTGTAAGGAGGAAGACAGGATGGATGTAATGACGTATGGCTTAATGCTACTGGACACTGTGTAACACGTTCAACCTTTCCCCCAACACCCCACTCAGAGACAACTTAATGGTAATTCTGATATTTATGTATCAACATGTACATTACAGAAACATGAGGACCATCTGCTATTAATGGACTATCTACTGTATTAACATTTACATTTACATTTACGTCATTTAGCAGACGCTCTTATCCAGAGGGACTTACATTATTATTATTTTTTTCATACCCCCTGTGGGAATCGAACCCACAACCCTGGCGTTGCAAACGCCATGCTCTATCAACTGAGCTACATCCCTGCCGGCCATTCCCTCCCCTACCCTGGACGACGCTGGGCCAATTGCGCGCCGCCCCATGGGTCTCCCGGTCACGGCCGGCTACGACAGAGCCTGGATTCGAACCAGGATCTCTAGTGGCACAGCTAGCACTGCGATGCAGTGCCTTAGACCACTGCGCCACCCTTAGACCACTGCGCCCCCATGCAGTCATTATTATTTTTTAAATCATCACTCTCTGTCTAATAAATCACTGTGTGTGTTTATTTCATGATAATAAATCTAAATATATTTTCTATCATTTATTTCCCTGAACCTTCTTTTGCCATTGAAATGCTCAGTCTGAGACAAATTTAAATATATTTACATATACAGCCCTGATTGGCAGATAGGATCGTCTAGACCAGGGTTTCCCAACCCTCTCACATTTTATTTTAACTCTAAAATCAGATGTGGCAATTTAGGGTTAAAACTCAAATGTGAAACATATGGGGAGACGGTTGGGTAACCCTGGTCTAGACTCTAGAGCTTACCCCCTCAAAGTAGGAGGATACATATGAAAATAAAATATGACTGGTCATTGGTTAGAATAATCAGATCAGATTGTGATGTCATGCTTTGGGCCAAAAACTCCATCCCACCTGAACAAGCTGAAATTCCAGGCATTTCTATTTTCTTCAAAAAGCTCACATTAAAAGGGCATTATCATAATTTTCACAATTTCAGAGTGTTATTTTGACCTGATCGTGTGGAAATATACAAAAAACTAATAAATCATGTTTATTACTGCACTGCCCCTTTAAGGTTGGACATTTCATCAGGAAGTTCAACCAACAGGGTCATTTTGTTAAAGTTGCTGCGATACGTCGCTCGAGTGTGTGTTTAATGGATGAATGTGTGGGGAAAATTCAGTTGGTATTCTATACATTCTGTTCTATATGACTATTTATGATCTCTTTACATTGTTTTCTGAAAGGATTGGTTGGATTGGTTTTGCTTTGGAATTGCACAGGAAAAGAAAGGGAATGTTTACATTTCAGGTGCAGGTAAGTATTGGCTCAAGTGCTACATATACATTTCAAGGATACCTTGGATTGTTCATGAATACAAAATGCCGGAAAATTGTAGTACATTCTAGCAAATGTTTTCGGACTACTGTTAGTAATGCATAAGAAATGGGATGTTACTGTGGACTACATTAAACATGTGTTGTTGAGAGGGGCACTTCATGAAGTATAGGACATGATCTCAAGCATGCACCCACATACTGTACATAGTATGCACATACTGCAGTAGATAACACACATCAGTAGGAGGCAAAATACTGTGACCAAGATTAAATTGCTTCAGCAACCATAACCTTTAAAAACCTTTTATTGAAACATGTCCATCTTATTGCATGGTCCATCTTTGTAGACATCTGAGAGAGGAGTCATGACAGAGAAGGGATGGATCATTTATAAAGTGTAGCAGCTAATAATGCACTTCAGGGTATGAATCATTTCATCACATACCATACAATACCGTGGGTGTGTTCAATTACTTTCTATCGCTTTCGGCTTTTAAGGATTATGCAGAACATCAAAGGAAAGTTACGGGATCTAGGCTGATAGTGATTGAGTATAGGGCAACCAATGACAGGGAGAGATAAGAAACCTGAATTTTAATAAAATGAGAACATTTCAAGTTCATACTTAATTCTAAATGAAGGGGTTATGAGCCCTCTGTGCCTGTGTAAAATTGCACCTCCTTAGATCAATACAGCTTATTGAAATGTTTATATTGGTGACAGATAACACTAAGCATTACTGGAACATCCGTTAACTAACGGAGCTAGCTATAGTGGATCAAAAAGATTTTGAGTGTATTTCTTCCTTTTCTAAGCAAAGGAAATATGGAAATACATATCTTAAAACAAAGTTAATATCAAATAGCTTTGGCAACATTCTTCACCTTTAAGTATTCCACAGTCCATAATCAGATCCCGCTACTAAGAATTAAGTCCAGAGATGTTGTCGGTTTGGCTGTCTCTCAGTGGGAGAGGCCGCTTTAGAATGACCCCCTCTAGGGCTGGTTCTGGTTCTGACCCAGTCCCTGTCTTAGACTGCACAGGGTAGTGTCTGTCTGTCTGACTGTGTCTGTCTGTGGTTGTCAGAAGCAGGACTCCGGCGACTGTGTCCTCTCTTTGCAACGACTGCTTTTCCTTTTCAATATGGTTTCCATTGTGCAGGGCAGCATACCTGAAATTATACAAACACAGAATGTAACATTAGGTTCAAAGTGACATTGGCTAATCATTCAATGTACTTCATTATCTGAGATGCATCAATACTCTTTGATGACTAACTCCTAAAACAGACAGTTCACAGAATACAGAATGAACAGAACAATAGATTTTACACAGGATTCACTGTTTTGTTGAACTTGTAGCCTACCCTGAAAATGAGAGAGGTATTGTTTAGTAACTTAAAACCACATGAAGCGAGCAGCACTCATGCCTGGTTCAAGCAGTATGGTTAATGTGAAGCTCTGGGATTACAGTACATTGGGTTTGGCACTGCGGAGGGGAGCCTGACCTTCTCTTTTCTGGGGTTGTTGGCTGCAATACAGGAGTGGAACTACAGTAAAACCTTAACTGGTTCACTCTAAGGGTCATGGTCAACCAGAATTAGTGATAAACCTCTAATGTTGTCAGAGTGCGTTAAATGACCATATTCAGATCCACTATAGAAATATAGAAATTTACCCCAGCAATCATCCAATCCAACATAGAAACGTGGGATAGAAAGCTGAGTCAAGCCAGAGCCAAGTCTACAAGAGTCCTACTACCCTCCTTTTCACCATCTGGCATCATGACAACCTGAAGATACATCATATAGGCAGACATTTTGCCTTTAATGGATGACTGAAATGGTGTCATGTTGATGATTTGAGATGATACAGAATGGTGAGTGAAAACCATTCAGCTGCACATTTTAGTCGCATGTCATAATTTTACTTTCACAAGTTTAGGGCCACAGATGTTTTCTTAATAGTTATTTTTCCTGACACAGTAAAACATTACTTTGTTAAGGCTCAGATGAGTAAGCAATATGATCAACTGTTTCTTCAATTTCTGTGATGCTTTGCACTGATCATCTCCCCACAAAGGACATACAATCAGAAGTTAGTATGAACTCCCAATAAAGTACAAAACAGTCACATTGACTGTAATGTGATCATTAATTCACTCCAAACATAAAACATACTTTAGAGGGAAATTGAGACATATGAATATGGTAAAAATCTTTGCATAAAATAATCATACTAACTAAATCCCACTTGTAAGAAAGCAATTAATCAAACAGGTGACAAAGAAATACCATTTGGAAACCGTATAATGAGTGATTTCTCTGGAGTAAATTGCTTACATTGAAGTGAATCAAACATTTCACTGTCATATTCATTGTCTCTGTGAGGTGCAAGCCATCCTAAAACCATTAAGATCTGTTTTCATAAACAACCAAACCAAAGGCAATTCCTGCTTAGAAATTGGCTGTGAAAAGAACTCAAAACTGTCTAATGTTCCGGGATTTAAGGTTTCCAATGGAGCAGAACCCCAAATTGCTACCACATTGCAGTGTTTAACCCAACAATGTCCTGCTTGTGTTGGTACAGCTGATATAGTGGTACCAACTACCCATAGAGAGGACCACAGACTGAAAGGAAGATGGTGACACTGCTCCTAATGGATAAAATGCTCTGGAAACACATGACTTAGGTATAGTGCACTATGTAATTACAGTGATCGAGGGGCAGATGAGTCCATCTCCTCTCTTTTTCTGTGTCCCTATATAAGTTCCTGAGCTCTGTACTAAGGGATGGCAGGAACACATAGGCCAGAGCCCCCTCTTGACTGGTATTTCCACCACCCACTCTCTGCTGCCCACTCTCTGACTCTCATCCTGACTTTATTAACGCTTAACCGCTGACATGTTAATGGGGGGTGGTGTTCCACTAAGTTTACATATGGAATTGTTTTAAGATGGTCATAACAAGGATTATATACCCCTTAAGGTATCAAAAAATATATAAAAACATTATTTGATTAAACATTGAATTTGGCATTACTGCTATTAGCCCATAGAAACGCAAGATTAACAGATTCACTAAATGGAACAACAGATAGTCCCCCAAAAAATCAATATAGTTTGTTCTGAAGTGTCTGTTCTATATCTGAGAGATATAAGAAAGATAGGAAACTATATATTTTTTTCTCCATATATACTTCCATAATTTTTTTTTACTGGTACATGGGACCTTGTGACAAGTCTTGTGAGGCTTGTGGGCGTCCTAGAGCAAACCAGCCGACATGTACTGTACATGTTCGTAACAGACTCACCTTTCATTGAGTGGTCATATTAGTCCCGTGACGCTTGTGGGCGTCGTAGAGCAAAAACGGGGAACACCATCATGTTCATGAGAGTCTTTTCTTTCCACAGAGGGGTTTGTAGGCCAAACCGCTTGGACGCTTTAGACGTTTTCGTGAGAAGACAGATTGTCGGGATGTCTCATGGTCTGACAAACACTGCTGTAGTTTGGCCACCTTTCACCGCAGATACGGAAGAGGGATATCGGCGGATGCAGTGGATTGAGATGCAGCCGGACTTCGATGGGGATTTTTTTATAATGTTAATTAGATTTCCGCGGGCCGTGGAAATTGTAGGAGAAAGTTTAAGCTAGAGATATCCTTTTTGTTGCATGGGCTGCATCTCAATCCACTGCATCCGCCGATATCACTCTTCCGTATCTGCGGTGAAAGGTGGCCGAACTACAGCAGTGTTTGTCAGACCATGAGACATCCCGACAATCGGTCTTCTCACGAAAACGTCTGTAGCATCTGAATGGCAGGCCAAACTGTTCAGTTCGAAAGGTTTGCCTACAAAACTAATATGACCACTCTGTGGAAAGATGAGACTCTCACGAACACGATGGTGTTCTCCGATTTGCTCTTTGACCCCCACGGGACTCGTCTGAAGTTGGTACCGTCGATGTGCCAACTTCTGTTTGTAGGAGGAAACCTGGCACCATCCCTACAGTGAAGCATGGTCATGGCAGCATCATGCTGTGGGGAGGTTTTTCAGTGGCAGGGACTGGGAGACTAGTCAGGATCGAGGCAAAGATAAACGGAGCAAAGTACAGAGAGATCCTTGATGAAAACCTGTTCCAGAGTGCTCAGGACCTCAGACTGGGGCGTAGGTTCACCTTTCAACAGGACAACGACCCTAAGTACACAGCCAAGACAACGCAGGAGTGGCTTCGGGACAAGTCTCTGAATGTCCTTAAGTGGCCCAGCCAGAGCCCGGACTTGAACCCGATCTAACATCTCTGTTGAGACCTGAAATAACTGTGCAGCAACGCTCCCCAACCAACCTGACAGAGCTTGAGAGGATCTGCAGAGAAGAATGGGAGAAACTCCCCAAATACAGGTGTGCCAAGCTTGTAGCGTCATACCCAAGAAGTCTCAATGCTGTAATTGCTGCCAAAGGTGCTTCAACAAAGTACTGAGTAAAGGGTCTGAATACTTATGTAAATGTGATTATTTTAGATTATTTTTAGTAATACATTTGTAAAAATTTATAAAAACCTATTATTGCTTTCTCATTATGGGGTATTGTGTGTAGATTGATGAAGGAAAAAAAACAATTTAATCAATTTTAGAATAGGCTGTAACGTAACAAAATATGGAAAAAGTCAAGGGGTCTGAATACTTTCCGAAGGCACTGTAAATACGGACTCGCGGGTCAAAGATTCTTTGCGATTGCATAGACTTGGGCTCTACGTTTTCGATTGACAGTGTATATTTGTTTGTTAGTTAGTTAGCTAGCTTTACAAACAAGTTAAAACTGTACACCTCTGAGAACAAGCCATCTCGACCAGTTTACATCTAATTATGCTAGTTAACTAGCTAAATCAAGGGCAAGGGGGTGTGAGGGAAACATCTGCGTGAGCTCAGCCATCCACACAGACACGTGTGCAATTATTGACTGGGAACATTTTCACGCTGTGAAAAAGTTTACAACATGACGTCACAATCACAACACAATCAGAATGATTAGGAACTATTTCACACTGGGAAAGGGATGGCATCAGGACACAGCAGGAGGGGCCTCCCTTCATTACACTGGGGCTCATGTTCCACCTGTCTTTCTCCAGAAGAGGGAGAGGCACGGCAGCAGGGGGGCCACGGGCAGGGGGCCCCAGATTTGACTTGAAGTCTTTATTTGAACGATGCCAGCCTGATTAAGTGAGCTATTGTCTCTCTGAGGATGTAGGCTGAATGAAGGGTACTGCTCCACATCCACTACACACTCTTGTTTCTAGTATTTATTTATGCAAAGTCGCATTAACATAAGAATCTCATTTACATAAGAATCTTATTAATATATACATTTATTTTTGAAGGGAGCCTTAAATGAGACATGGCACCATAGATAATGCTCATATGTTAGTCTGGATATAGACATGGAGCTCCATCATTCAGAATGCCCATATGCTAGTCTGGATATAGACATGGAGCTCCATCATTCAGAATGGCCATATGCTAGTCTGGATATAGACATGGAGCTCCATCATTCAGAATGGCCATATGTTAGTCTGGATATAGACATGGAGCTCCATCATTCAGAATGCCCATATGCTAGTCTGGATATAGACATGGAGCCCCATCATACAGAATGCCCATATGCTAGTCTGGATATAGACATGGAGCTCCAAACAGGGCTCAGTGCAAGTCTGGCAGGACCACAGAGAGGGGTCCAGAATACGGACAGTTTCCTGGCTGGCTAGACACACACACACACACACACACACACACACACACACACACACACACACCGCCTACAATCAGGGCAGGGGATAGACAGGCACCAAATTCCAGCAGGCAGCTGTGGGTGTCCAGGCTAGCTAACACACAGGGGAGCCAGCTGTGGTAGTTGGAGGAACGTTGTGTCTGTTTCAAGTTTGATAATAACATCAACATGCTGAAACTCCAAATGGAACAAAGATGGAACCATTGAGTGACGGTTGCCATTGCAGTGGTAGAGCATTCCTGACCTGATTGTTTCTTTGACTGGAATGAGGAGCCAACATGGAGAGAACAAAAATAAGAAAAGTACAGAGGAGAAGTCTGTGTTCACCTTACAATTCAGATGGCCTGTTTGTGTGTGTGTGTGTGTGTGTGTGTGCAGTATGTGTGTGTTTGACAGAGAGAGAGAGAGTGTTGAGGCATGAGAATAAGACAGAGTAAACATTTGTGTGTGAACATGTTTTTAAAAGTGTGTTGTGGAGGGGAGTGTGCTGTAAATGTACAAGTCTGATGCCTTTTTGCCTTCACATAAACCAGATAAAAATCTTGCTATACATTTTCAGAGGACGGCCCCAATGCCTGAAGTTCTATGGCCAAAGTTTAGGTGAAGACCGCACTAAAGGGGGTCCTATCCCCTCCTTCAAATGGGAGCATTTTCTTTGAGAACATCCCCATCATCACAGTCTGTGAGCCTCACAGCCAGAGCAGCCAGGGGAATACAGTAGGGTGAAGAGCATTGACTCAGGTGAGACCAGACTGCTGTCTCATGAATAATTGTAGCTAGCCGGTGGCAGACAACATCCCAAGATTACATTACATATTTCAATGGGCGGAAAAGTTAGGAAACACAACATGAAAAAATACCAGCTAGTGTTTACCTGCTCATCGCCAACAGGAGAGCATTAGCGTTTATGACTCAGGACAGAGCGCTGCACCACACAAGTGATGGTTAGAGGTGTGGTGTTTCATTGACTAATTCATACAAAAGTTACTTTTAAAACTCTACACATATCTTAGATATTGGTATAGAAACCCCATTCACATTTCATATTGAAGACACAATCGTTGCGTTTATGATAATGTAAACATTATACTACATTACTATGACAAAAGAGCGACACCACACAAATGGAAGGAGTAACTCTAAAATGAACGGACTCTCCAGGAAACCTGCAGCTGGACTGTGTCCAACATAGCCCAGAGTGCTATATTTTCTATCTAGACAAAAATGAATTTCTTACAGTCCATTTGAAGAGGAAAACCCTCATATTTATGTGATGTCCTGACAGTGTAAAACAAACATCTTTAAATCATATGTTCAGAGTTAATCAAAAAAATTCAACTCATATTTAAGGTGGAAGCACTGACACACACAGAGAGAGAGAGAGAGAGAAAGAGAGAGAGAGAGAGAGAGAGAGAGAGAGAGAGAGAGAGAGAGAGAGAGAGAGAGAGAGAGAGAGAGAGAGAGAGAGAGATCCCTTTCCTCTGAATTACGTGGTAGAGATTGTCCTCATCAGCTCTACAATGAGACCATCAGACAGGCTATTAACTGATTGGTTGGTGCTCTTTTCTGTAACTAGGGGAGCATGTGTTGAATGTCAACTTTTAAATTAAATGTCACAGGTGCATTCATGTTGCCTATACAGTGCATTCATAAAGTATTCAGACCTCTTCCCTTTTTCCACATTTTGTTACGTTACAGCCTTATTCTAAAATGTATTAAATAAAAACTATTCCTCATCAATCTACACACAATACCCCATGATGACAAAGCGAAAACAGGTTTTTAAAATGTTTGCAAATGTATTAAAAATAAAAAACTGAAATACCTTATTTACATAAATAAAATAAAATAAAATTGTATTTGCCACATGCGCCGAATACAACAGGTGTAGACATTACCGTGAAATGCTTACTTACAGCCCTTAACCAACAATGCATTTATTTTTTAATAAAAAAGTACAATAAAACAACAACAACAAAAAGTGTTGAGAAAAAAAGAGCAAAAGTAAAATAAAATAACAGTAGGGAGGCTATATATACAGGGGGGGTACCGGTGCAGAGTCAATGTGCGGGGGCACTGGCTAGTTGAGGTAGTTGAGGTAATATGTACATGTGGGTAGAGTTAAAGTGACTATGCATAAATAATTAACAGAGTAGCAGCAGCGTAAAAAGATGGTGGGGGTGGGGGTGGGGGGGCAGTGCAAGTAGTCCGGGTAGCCATGATTAGCTGTTCATGAGTCTTATGGCTTGGGGGTAGAAGCTGTTGAGAAGTCTTTTGGACCTAGACTTGGCGCTCCGGTACCGCTTGCCGTGCGGTAGCAGAGAGAACAGTCTATGACTAGGGTGGCTGGAGTCTTTGACAATTTCGAGGGCCTTCCTCTGACACCGCCTGGTATAGTGGTCCTGGATGGCAGGAAGCTTGGCCCCAGTGATGTACTGGGCCATACGCACTACCCTCTGTAGTGCCTTGCGATCGGAGGCCGAGAAGTTGCCATACCAGGCGGTGATGCAACCAGTCAGGATGCTCTCGATGGTGCAGCTGTATAACTTTTTGAGGATCTGAGGACCCATGCCAAATCTTTTCAGTCTCCTGAGGGAGAATAGGCTTTGTCGTGCCCTCTTCATGACTGTCTTGGTGTGTTTGGACCATGATAGTTTGTTAGTGATGTGGACACCAAGGAACTTGAAGCTCTCAACCTGTTCCACTACAGCCCCGTAGATGAGAATGGGGGCGTGCTCAGGCCTTTTTTTCGTGTAGTCCACAATCATCTCCTTTCTCTTGGTCACGTTGAGGGAGAGGTTGTTATCCTGGCACCACACGGCCAGGTCTCTGACCTCCTCCCAATAGGCTGTCTCATTGTTGTTGGGGATCAGGCCTACCACTGTTGTGTCTTCTGCAAACTTAATGATGGTGTTGGAGTTGTGCCTGGCCATGCAGTCATGGGTGAAAAGGGAGTACAGGAGGGGACTGAGCACGCACCCCTGAGGGGCCCCCGTGTTGAGGATCAGCGTGGCAGATGTGTTGTTACCTACCCTTACCACCTGGGGGTGGCCCGTCAGGAAGTCCAGGATCCAGTCTAGAGTTTCTGGGATAATGGTGTTGATGTGAGCCATGACCAGCCTTTCAAAGTACTTCATGGCTACAGACGTCAGTGCTACGGGTCGTAGTCATTTAGGCAGGTTATCTTAGTGTCCTTGGGCACAGGGACTATGGTGGTCTGCTTGAAACATGTTGGTATTACAGACTCAGTCAGGGACATGTTGACACTTGCCAGTTGGTCAGCACATGCTCGGAGTACACGTCCTGGTAATCCGTCTGGCCCTGCGGCCTTGTGAATGTTGACCTGCTTAAAAGTCTTACTCACATCGGCTACGGAGAGCGTGATCACATAGTCATCCGGAACAGCTGGTGCTCTCATGCATGCTTCAGTGTTGCTTGCCTCGAAGCGAGCATAGATGTGGTTTAGCTCGTCTGGTAGGCTTGTGTCACTGGGCAGCTCGCGGCTGTGCTTCCCTTTGTAGTCTGTAATAGTTTTCAAGCCCTGCCACATCCGACGAGCGTCTGAGCCGGTGTTGTACGATTCAATCTTAGTCCTGTATTGACTCTTTGCCTGTTTGATGGTTCGTCGGAGGGCATAGCGGGATTTCTTATAAACGTCCGGGTTAGAGTCCCGCTCCTTGAAAGCGGCAGCTCTACCCTTTAGCTCAGTGTTGATGTTGCCTGTAATCCATGGCTTCTGGTTGGGTTATGTACATACGGTCACTGTGGGGACGACGTCATCGATGCACTTATTGATGAAGCCAGTGACTGATGTGGCGTACTCCTCAATGCTATCTGAAGAATCCCGGAACTTGTTCCAGTCTGTGATAGCAAAACAGTCCTCTAGCTTAGCATCTGCATCATCTGACCACTTTTTTATTAACTGAGTCACTGGTGCTTCCTACTTTAGTTTTTGCTTATAATCAGGAATCAGGAGGATAGAGTTATGGTCAGATTTGCCAAATGGAGGGAGAGGGAGAGCTTCGTATGCGTCTCTGTGTGTGGAGTAAAGATGGTCTAGAGTTTTTTTTCTCCTCTGGTTGCACATTTAACATGCTGGTATAAATTAGGTAGAACGGATTTAATGCCAGCATTTGTTTGTGGTGGTAAATAGAGAGCTATGAAAAATATAGATGAATACTCTCTTGGTAAATAGTGTGGTCTACAGCTTATCATAAGATACTCTACCTCAGGCGAGCAAAACCTTGAGACTTCCTTAGTATTTGATTTTGTGCACCAGCTGTTGTTTACAAATATACACAGACCACCACCCCTTATCTTACCGGAGTCAGCCGTTCTATCCTGCCGATGTAGCGTATATCCCATCAGCTGTATGTTGTCCATGTCGTCGTTCAACCACAACTCGGTGAAACATAAGATATTACAGTTTTTAATGTCCCGTTGGTAGGATAACCGTAATATTAGGTCATCTAATTTATTTTCAAATGATTGAACATTGGCTAATAGGATTGATGGAAGAGGCAGTTTACTCGCTCGCCGTCGGATCCTTACAAGGCACCCCGACCTACGTCCACGATACCTCTGTCTCTTTCTCCTGCGAATGACAGGGATTTGGGCCTTGTCATAAGATACTCTACCTCAGGCGAGCAAAACCTTGAGATATCCTTCACGTCCGACTCGTTGAAGAAAAAATCTTTGTCCAATACGAGGTGAGTAATCGCTGTCCTGATATCCAGAAGCTCTTTTTGGTTATAAGAGACGATGGCAGAAACATTATGTACAGAATAAATTACAAATAACGCGAAAAAACACACATAATAGTACAATTGGTTAGAGGGCTGTAAAACGGCAGCCATCTTCTCCGGCACCATCATAGACCTATATCGACATAACCTGAAAGGCCGCCCAGCAGGGAAGATGCCACTGCTCCAAAACCGCCATAAAAAAGCCAGACTACGGTTTGCAACTGCACATGGGGACAAAGATCTTACTTTTTGGAGAAATGTCCTCTGGTCTGATGAAACAAAAATAGAACTGTTTGGCCATAATGACTATCATTATGTTTGGAGGAAAAAGGGGGACCCTTTGTTCAGACCCTTTGCTATGAGACCAGAAATTGAGCTCAGGTGCATACTGTTTCCATTGATTATCCTTGAGATGTTCCTACAACTTGATTGGAGTCCACCTGTGGTAAATTCAATTGATTGGACATGATTTGGAAAGGCACACACTTGTCTATATAAGGTCCCACAGTTGACAGTGCATGTCAGAGCAAAAACCAAGCCATGAGGTCGAAGGAATTGTCCGTAGAGCTCCGAGACAGGATTGTGTCGAGGCACAGATCTGGGGAAGGGTACCAAAACATTTCTGCAGCACTGAAGGACCCCAAGAACACAGTCGCCTCCATCATTCTTAAATGGAAGAAGTTTGGAACCACCAAGACGCAATCGGAGGAGAAGGGCCTTTGTCAGGGAGGTGACCAAGAACCCAAAGATCACTCTGAGCTCCAGAGTTCCTCTGTGGAGATGGGAGAACCTTCCAGAAGGACAACCATCTCTGATGCACTCCACCAATCAGGTCTTTATGTTAGAGTGGCCAGACGGAAGCCACTCCTCAGTAAAAGACACATGACAGCCCGCTTGGAGTTTGCCAAAATGGACAACAACCTCTCCCTCAACGTGACCAAGACAAAGGAGATGATTGTGGACTACTGGAAAAAAAAGAGGACTGAGCACGTCCCCATTCTCATCGACGGGGCTGTAGTGGAACAGGTTGAGAGCTTCAAGTTCCTTGGTGTCCACATCACCAACGAACTATCATGGTCCAAACACACCAAGACAGTCGTGAAGAGGGCACGACAAAGCCTATTCCCCCTCAGGAGACTGAAAATATTTGGCATGGGTCCTCAGATCCTCAAAAAATTATACAGCTGCACCATCGAGAGCATCCTGACTGGTTGCATCACCGCCTGGTATGGCAACTGCTTGGCCTCCGACCGCAAGGCACTACAGAGGGTAGTGCGTACGGCCCAGTACATCACTGGGGCCAAGCTTCCTGCCATCCAGGACCTCTATACCAGGCGGTGTCAGAGGAAGGCCCTCAAAATGTTCAAAGACTCCAGCCACCCTAGTCATAGACTGTTCTCTCTGCTACCGCACGGCAAGCGGTACCGGAGTGCCAAGTCTAGGTCCAAAAGACTTCTCAACAGCTTCTACCCCCAAGCCATAAGACTCCTGAACAGCTAATCATGGCTACCCGGACTATTTGCACTGCCCCCCCACCCCATCCTTTTTACGCTGCTGCTACTCTGTTAATTAGTTATGCATAGTCACTTTAACTCTACCCACATGTACATACTACCTCAACTACCTCAACTAGCCGGTGCCCCCACACATTGACTCTGCAACGGTACCCCCCTGTATATATAGCCTCCCTACTGTTACTTTATTTTACTTCTGCTCTTTTTTTTCTCAACACTTTTTTTGTTGTTGTTTTATTTTTACTTTTTTTGTTAAAAATAAATGCACTGTTGGTTAAGGGCAGTAAGTAAGCATTTCACTGTAATGTCTGCACCTGTTGTATTCGGCGCATGTGACCAATAAAATTTGATTTGATTTGATTTGATTTGATTTGATAAAGGGTCTGAATTATTATTATTAATGAAATTATGTAAATGTGATATTTCAGATTTTTATTAGTAATACATTTGCAAACATTTCTAAAAACCTGTTTTTGCTTTGTCATTATGGAGTATTGTGTGTAGATTGATGAGGGGGAAAAACAGTGTAATCCATTTTAGAATAAGGCTGTAACGTAACAGTATGTGGAAAAAGTCAAGGGGTCTGAATACTTTCCGAATGCACTGTATGGTGCCTATATGGTCTTTCTTATAGTTCGTGTGGGTTGCCACAGGTGGGAGGATGGGTGATATTTTCCACATTTTGTCAAATACATTTTTTGTCATAATTCAGAATATAAAAGTGTGTACGTGGAAATGTACAGTCTAGCAAATATGACAAGTAGGCTAACGTACTTACTCTGCTGTGGACATAAGTGTCATCGTGCAGTGAAAAGGTGAAAGTAAATACAGTCATTTCATTCAATTATAAAATAACAGTTGAGAAGTGCTACTTAGAGTCCAGCACAAAGACAGGCACATCTTTCAGAACCCATATAATTGCAGACAGAGCAAAAGGAATGCTAAAGGTACTTTAGGTGAAATGTTGAAAACCAGCAGCACCTAGTACTTTAGTCCTCTTATGTAATAATTGCTCTTACATAACCCTAATACAGCTAATAATAGATATGGAATTCGCTTTCCATACTTTAAAACCTGATCTAAAAAAAAAATGAGACGTGCACGTCTCAATAAATCCACTCGTAAAATGTGTTTGTTTTGTATATCAGATTTTAACATTACCAACGTCTTGTAAACTATCTTGTAAACCTACAGTACAGCGAATTACAGTTAGTAACCTTGTATCTATGTGACTTTAAACATCAGATTACCTGTAACATGTGACCCAACGATAGCTATTAGGCTATTTTTCATGTGAAAGGCATTCATTTATCACTCTGGCTTAAAAGGGCACATGCTATTCATAAACTGACATAATTAACCACTTACCCTATTCACTACGACCTGAAAAACATACCAAAGGTCAAAGTGCAGACGTCTGCTTGCCTGCTTGCCTGCTTGCGTGAGTGGATCATGGAGCTGGTATTTCAGTACATATGGCAGTACCATTCAAAGAGCTATGACAACCATCATGCTTATAGCTCTGTAAATGGCGCTGCAATCTGCACCATGCAGTCTTCCTGTCTTTTGGCAGGCAAAAATCAGTCAAACAATGCCAAAAAAAGGTTAAGCAATCACATTATCATGATCAGTCAAGTATCACATTGCTGCTGTCAGTATGCAGAAAATTAACACACACAAAAATACATTTACATCATTTAGCAGACGCTCTTATCCAGAGCAACTTACAGTTAGTGAGTAAATACATTTGTAATTTTTTTTATACTGGCCCCCCGTGGGAATCAAACCCACAACCCTGGCGTTGCAAGCACCATGCTCTACCAACTGAGCTACACAGAAAAGTATTTCAAGCCAGTATCCAAGAAGAAGAAGAAGAAGAAACAAGTGAATGTGAGAACAGTTTAGTGGTGGGTGGAAAAAGTCTGCAGATACTCTTCTTGTAAGTTGTCTGTCCCTCCCTTTTTTTAAACTGTCCCTATAGTACAGTGCCTTGCAAAAGTATTCATCCCCCTTGGCGTTTTTCCTATTTTGTTGCATTACAACCTATAATTTAAATTGATTTTTAATTGGATTTCATGTAATATACATACACAAAATAGTCAAAATTGTTGAAGTGAAATGAAAAAAATTACTTGTTTCAAAAAATTCTAACAAATAAATGAGGAAAAGTGGTGCGTGCATATGTATTCACCCCCTTTGCTATGAAGACCCTAAATAAGATCTGGTGCAACCAATTACCTTCAGAAGTCACATGATTAGTTAAATAAAATCCACCTGTGTGCAATCTAAGTGTCACATGATCTGTCATATGATCTCAGTATATATACACCTGCTCTGAAAGGCCCCAGAGTCTGCAACACCACTAAGCAAGGGGCACCACCAAGCAAGCGGCACCATGAAGACCAAGGAGCTCTCCAAACAGGCCAGGGACAAAGTTGTGGAGAAGTACAGATCAGGGTTGGGTTATAAAAAAATATCAGAAACTTTGAACATCCCACGGAGGACCATTAAATCCATTATTTAAAAATGGAAAGAATATGGCACCACAACAAACCTGCCAAGAGAGGGCCGCCCACCAAAACTCCTGGACCAGGCAAGGAGGGCAATTACTTGCATAATACCACAATCACTGATCTTATGCTTATTTCAGAAGAAGTCCTGTAATTACATGCATGAATTTTCAAAAGTCAAAAGTGAACTTGAGTGTAACAAAGTGAGAAAGTAATAAAAACTAATTCTCCATGGTCTTTTTCAGGGTCATATTAGTGTATTAGGATGTGGATATGTGTGGTTGTAAGGTATTTTTGATGTATTTCTGGATTGAATGGCATCCTATGGGAAAGTGGCATAACATTATATGCCTATAAAGTATCTAAATATGTGAAATATGGACCAAAAACTGTCTTGGGATATCAAACAACAGTATAGGTACAGTGAGGGAAAAAAGTATTTGATTCCCTGCTGATTTTGTACGTTTGCCCACGGATGGTGGTAGGTTTATTTGAACAGTGAGAGACAGAATAACAACAACAAAATCCAGAAAAACGCATGTCAAAAATGTTATAAATTGATTTCCATTTTAATGAGGGAAATAAGTATTTGACCCCACTGCAAAACATGACTTAGTACTTGGTGGCAAAACCCTTGTTGGCAATCACAGAGGTCAGACATTTATTGTAATTGGCCACCAGGTTTCCATACATCTCAGGAGGGATTTTGTCCCACTCCAAGTCATTAAGGTTTCGAGACTGACGTTTGGCAACTTGAACCTTCAGCTCCGTCCACCGATTTTCTATGGGATTAAGGTCTGGAGACTGGCTAGGCCACTCCAGGACCTTAATGTGCTTCTTCTTGAGCCACTCCTTTGTTGCTTTGACTGTGTGTTTTGGGTCATTGTCATGCTGGAATACCCATCCACAAACCATTTTCATTGCCCTGGCTAAGGGAAGGAGGTTCTCACCCAAGATTTGACGGTACATGGCCCCGTCCATCGTCCCTTTGATGCGGTGAAGTTGTCCTGTCCCCTTAGCAGAAAAACACCCCCAAAGCATAATGTTTCCACCTCCATGTTTGACGGTGGGGATGGTGTTCTTGGGGTCATAGGCAGCATTCCTCCTCCACCAAACACGGCGAGTTGAGTTCATGCCAAAGAGCTCCATTTTGGTCTAATCTGACCACAACACTTTCACCCAGATCTCCTCTGAATCATTCAGATGTTCATTGGCAAACTTCAGACGGCCCTGTATATGTGCTTTCTTGAGCAGGGGGACCTTGCGGGCGCTGCAGGATTTCAGTCCTTCACAGCGTACTGTGTTACCAATTGTTTTCTTGGTGACTATGGTCCCAGCTGCCTTGAGATCATTGACAAGATCCTCCCGTGTAGTTCTGGGCTGATTCCTCACCGTTCTCATGATCATTGCAACTCCACGAGGTGAGATCTTGCATGGAGCCCCAGGCCGAGGGAGATAGACAGTTATTTTGTGTTTCTTCCATTTGCGAATAATCGCACCAACTGTTGTCACCTTCTCACCAAACTGCTTGCCGATGGTCTTGTAGCCCATTCCAGCAATGTGTAGGTCTACAATCTTGTCCCTGACATCCTTGGAGAGCTCTTTGGTCTTGGCCATGGTGGAGAGTTTGGAATCTGATTGATTGATTGCTTCTGTGGACAGGTGTGTTTTATACAGGTAACAAACTGAGATTAGGAGCACTCCCTTTAAGAGTGTGCTCCTAATCTCAGCTCGTTACCTGTATAAAAGACATCTGGGAGCCAGAAATCTTTCTGATTGAGAGGGGGTCAAATACTTATTTCCCTCATTAAAATGGAAATCAATTTATAACATTTTTGACATGCGTTTTTCTGGATTTTGTTGTTGTTATTCTGTCTCTCAATGTTCAAATAAACCTACCATTAAAATTATAGACTGATCATTTCTTTGTCAGTGGGCAAACGTACAAAATCAGCAGGGGATCAAATACTTTTTTCCCTCACTGTAAGTGTGAAAATCGGGGATATCCTAATTTAAGTCGTGGGGATGCTCCTTGCTGAAACACAAACTCCAGATTGTGGTTTTAAGTAAATTAAATGGGGTTTATGCACCCAATATTTCTTGACAAACCCTACTTAATCAAATAACTGTTTTCCAAAAATCTATACAGTAGGTGTATAGTAATAAATGGTCCTAGTAATAAATTAAAGTCACCAGCACAGCACGCCCATTGACAATACATTACAATTAGCTTATTATCATTACCGAAATTAAGGTTCACATTCCCAAAAAAAAACTGCAAATGAAGTGGTAATGATACATTTATGTTTTGGTAATGAGAGGTTAGTTCAATCTGCAAATAATAGGAGACAGCCATTATGAATCAGCAAACATTACCCTATGCTGCCCTATATACATAGACATGGAATCACTGGTCACTTTAATAATGTTCACATACTGGTTTACTCATTTCATATGTATATACAGTGGGGGAAAAAGTATTTAGTCAGCCACCAATTGTGCAAGTTCTCCCACTTAAAAAGATGAGAGAGGCCTGTAATTTTCATCATAGGTACACGTCAACTATGACAGACAAATTTAGATTTTTTTTCTCCAGATTTTTTAAGAATTTATTTGCAAATTATGGTGGAAAATAAGTATTTGGTCACCTACATTCAAGCAAGATTTCTGGCTCTCACAGACCTGTAACTTCTTCTTTAAGAGGCTCCTCTGTCCTCCACTCGTTACCTGTATTAATGGCACCTGTTTGAACTTGTTATCAGTATAAAAGACACCTGTCCACAACCTCAAACAGTCACACTCCAAACTCCACTATGGCCAAGACCAAAGAGCTGTCAAAGGACACCAGAAACAAAATTGTAGACCTGCACCAGGCTGGGAAGACTGAATCTGCAATAGGTAAGCAGCTTGGTTTGAAGAAATCCAGGCTCTGTCGTAGCCGGCCGCGACCGGGAGACCCATGGGGCGGCGCACAATTGGCCCAGCGTCGTCCAGGGTAGGGGAGGGAATGGCCGGCAGGGGATGTAGCTCAGTTGGTAGAGCATGGCGTTTGCAACGCCAGGGTTGTGGGTTCGATAAAATAATGTATGCGCTAACTGTAAGTCGCTCTGGATAAGAGCGTCTGCTAAATGACTAAAATGTAAATGTAATGTAAATGAAAAAATCAACCGTGGGAGCAATTACAAGGAAATGGAAGACATACAAGACCACTGATAATCTCCCTTGATCTGGGGCTCCACGCAAGATCTCACCCCGTGGGGTCAAAATGATCACAAGAACGGTGAGCAAAAATCCCAGAACCACACGGGGGGACCTAGTGAATTACCTGCAGAGAGCTGGGACCAAAGTAACAAAGCCTACCATCAGTAACACACTACGCCGCCAGGGACTCAAATCCTGCAGTGCCAGACGTATCCCCCTGCTTAAGCCAGTACATGTCCAGGCCCATCTGAAGTTTGCTAGAGTGCATTTGGATGATCCAGAAGAGGATTGGGAGAATGTCAGATGAAACCAAAATAGAACTTTTTGGTAAAAACTCAACTCGTCGTGTTTGGAGGACAAAGAATGCTGAGTTGCATCCAAAGAACACCATACCTACTGTGAAGCATGGGGGTGGAAACATCATGCTTTGGGGCTGTTTTTCTGCAAAGGGACCAGGACGACTGATCCGTGTAAAGGAAAGAATGAATGGGGCCATGTATCGTGATATTTTGAGTGAAAACCTCCTTCCATCAGCAAGGGCATTGAAGATTAAACGTGGCTGGGTCTTTCAGCATGACAATGATCCCAAACACACCGCCCGGGCAACGAAGGAGTGGCTTCGTAAGAAGCATTTCAAGGTCCTGAAGTGGCCTAGCCAGTCTCCAGATCTCAACCCCATAGAAAATCTTTGGAGGGAGTTGAAAGTCCGTGTTGCCCAGCGACAACCCCAAAACATCACTGCTTTGTGTTTTGGTAAAGAGGAGATCTGTATGGAGGAATGGGCCAAAATACCAACAACAGTGTGTGAAAACCTTGTGAAGACTTACAGAAAACGTTTGACCTGTGCCATTGCCAACAAAGGGTATATAACAAAGTATTGAGAAACTTTTGTTATTGACCAAATACTTATTTTCCACCATAATTTGCAAATAAATTCATAAAAAATCCTACAATGTGATTTTCTGGATTTTCTTTTCTCATTTTGTCTGTCATAGTTGACGTGTACCTATGATGAACATTACAGGCC
Source organism: Coregonus clupeaformis (assembly GCF_020615455.1). NCBI lineage: Eukaryota > Metazoa > Chordata > Actinopteri > Salmoniformes > Salmonidae > Coregonus > Coregonus clupeaformis. The sequence continues at coordinate 32,313,526 of NC_059194.1, forward strand.
TCTCTCATCTTTTTAAGTGGGAGAACTTGCACAATTGGTGGCTGACTAAATACTTTTTTCCCCCACTGTACCACAGGAGGTTGGTGGAACCTTAATTGGGGAGAACAGGCTCGTGGTAATGGCTGGAGCGGAATCGGTGGAATGGTATCAAATACATCAAACACATGGTTTCCATGTGTTTGATGCCATTCCGTTTGCGCCGTTCCAGCTATTATTATGAGCAATCCTCCCCTCAGCAGCATCCACTGGTATATACCGTATTCTACTGTATTTTAGTCAATGCCACTCCGACATTGCTCGTCCTAATATTTATATATTTCTTAATTCCATTATTTTACTTTTAGATTGGTGTGTATTGTTGTGAATTGTTAGATACTGCACTGTTGGAGCTAGGAACACAAGCATTTCGCTACACCCGCAATAACATCTGCTAAATATGTGTATGTGACCAATAAAATTTGATTTTATTTGAAAAATTGACCACATCACTAAAGCCCATTCATGCCTCCATGTTGGTAAGGTATTTGGTATGTTGGTCAGCTTTTTAGCCATTTCGGTAATGAGAAGGTAAAGGGGGTGTTTGAGAATAAGAACCGCATTCTGAAGGCATATAAGCAAATAAATTAACTTAACTTGTGCTCATCTTTTGGGATACCCCTCTAGATTATGCATCATGGGTGAATAAAACTATTTAAAAACTGATCTGAGTTTTTTTATTGAAATAAGTTCGTTCTTCTAAAGTAAAATTGTATGAAATGACCAGAGAATTTAACTACAGACCCAGGTTCAATCCAAGGCTGTGTCACAGCCGGCCGTGACCGGGAGACCCATGAGGCGGTGCATAATTGGCCCAGCTTCGTCCGGGTTAGGGGAGGGTTTGGCCAACAAGGACAGCCGGCTGGGATGTCCTTGTCCAATCGTGCTCTAGCGACTCCTTGTGGGTGCCTGCAAGCTGACTTCAGTCGCCAGTTGTACGGTGTTTCCTCCGACACATTGGTGCGGCTGGCTTCCGGGTTAAGCAAGCAGTGCGGCTTGGCATTGTCGTGTTTCGGAGGACGCATGACTCTCGACCTTCGCCTCTCCCGAGTCCGTACGGGAGTTGCAGCGATGGGACAAGACACTAACTACCAATTGGATATCACGAAAAAGGGGTAAAAGTACAAAATATATATATATATTACTTTCCATGCAAAGTAATATGTTACTTTTGTTCAATGTAATATATTAATTAACTAATCCCAACACTGCTTGTACTGAGGGACCATTAATATATAGTTTATATTACAATCTAATCAAGCAGATAGCTCCCATTGGATATACAGTGGGGAAAAAAGGATTTAGTCAGCCACCAATTGTGCAAGTTCTCCCACTTAAAAAGATGAGAGGCCTGTAATATTCATCATAGGTACACGTCAACTATGACAGACAAATTGAGGAAAAAAAATCTAGAAAATCACATTGTAGGATTTTTTATGAATTTATTTGCAAATTATGGTGGAAAATAAGTATTTGGTCACCTACAAACAAGCAAGATTTCTGGCTCTCACCGACCTGCAACTTCTTCTTTAAGAGGCTCCTCTGTCCTCCACTCGTTACCTGTATTAATGGCACCTGTTTGAACTTGTTATCAGTATAAAAGACACCTGTCCACAACCTCAAACAGTCACACTCCAAACTCCACTATGGCCAAGACCAAAGAGCTGTCAAAGGACACCAGAAACAAAATTTTAGACCTGCACCAGGCTGGGAAGACTGAATCAGCAATAGGTAAGCAGCTTGGTTTGAAGAAATCAACTGTGGGAGCAATTATTAGGAAATGGAAGACATACAAGACCACTGATAATCTCCCTCGATCTGGGGCTCCACGCAAGATCACACCCCGTGGGGTCAAAATGATCACAAGAACGGTGAGCAAAAATCCCAGAACCACACGGGGGGACCTAGTGAATGACCTGCAGAGAGCTGGGACCAAAGTAACAAAGCCTACCATCAGTAACACACTACGCCGCCAGGGACTCAAATCCTGCAGTGCAAGACGTGTCCCCCTGCTTAAGCCAGTACATGTCCAGGCCCGTCTGAAGTTTGCTAGAGTGCATTTGGATGATCCAGAAGAGGATTGGGAGAATGTCATATGGTCAGATGAAACCAAAATATAACTTTTTTGGTAAAAAAATACTTGTCGTGTTTGGAGGACAAAGAATGCTGAGTTGCATCCAAAGAACACCATACCTACTGTGAAGCATGGGGGTGGAAACATCATGATTTGGGGCTGTTTTTCTGCAAAGGGACCAGGACGACTGATCCGTGTAAAGGAAAGAATGAATGGGGCCATGTATCGTGAGATTTTGAGTGAAAGCCTCCTTCCATCAGCAAGGGCATTGAAGATGAAACGTGGCTGGGTCTTTCAGCATGACAATGATCCCAAACACACCGCCCGGGCAACGAAGGAGTGGCTTCGTAAGAAGCATTTCAAGGTCATGGAGTGGCCTAGCCAGTCTCCAGATCTCAACCCCATAGAAAATCGTTGGAGGGAGTTGAAAGTCCGTGTTGCCCAGCGACAGCCCCAAAACATCACTGCTCTAGAGGAGATCTGCATGGAGGAATGGGCCAAAATACCAGCAACAGTGTGTGAAAACCTTGTGAAGACCTACAGAAAACTTTTGACCTGTGTCATTGCCAACAAAGGGTATATAACAAAGTATTGAGAAACTTTTGTTATTGACCAAATACTTATTTTCCACCATAATTTGTAAATAAATTCATAAAAAATCCTACAATGTGATTTTCAGGATTTTTTTTCTCATTTTGTCTGTCATAGTTGACGTGTACTTATGATGAAAATTACAGGCCTCTCTCATCTTTTTAAGTGGGATAACTTGCAGAATTGGTGGCTGACTAAATACTTTTTCCCCCCACTGTATCAGAGGCCAGAATTAGATTAACAGGCAAAAAGAGATTAGCAACAGTCAGGCCTATTCAGCTACTCAATAGGCTCAACAGACAATCTGGCTGACTGGCCGGTAATGGGAGATCTTTCAAGATCTCTCAAGATATGGAGAGGAGCACATGCATGCACACACACACACACACAGACACACACACACACAGAGAAAATACAGAATACAGAAAACGATAATTTCTTAGTATGTGCAATTGAACATAAAACCATGCAATTGAACATTAAATAGATGCACATCATCACACACTCTTCACATCAAACATCATGCATGTAACCTGAACTTGCGTGTCAGAGAGATTGACAGAGGACACAGAGCAGGTTGAGGGGGTAAGGGGGTGTGAAATAGACTCACTTGAGAGGTTGTCAAGCAGCACTAGACAGGAACAGGCCTAGTGTTGCAGAACCAGAGCAAGAGTTTGGAGGCAGAGGAGCAGCCACTGGAGGAGGCACAGGGTAGCAGGAGAAGGGGGCAGAAGAGGTCCAGACAGAGGGAGAGAGGCGAGAGGAAGAAAGAGCGGAGGGAGGGAGGGAGGGAGGGAGGGGAAAATAACATAAGGAAGAGGTGGAGAAAGGCAGAGGAGAAGAAAAGGGGAGAGAGAGAGAAAGAGAGAGAGAGTGGGGAAAAATCTGGTTAATCCACACCCAAGTGACTCATTCAGCAGTTACTAACACACAGCTAGTGTACATACAACCAGGTACTGTAGGAGACAGCTCTGCAAGCAGGTCACTAAGCTAACATATGGAATTGTTTTAAGATTGTCATACCATGGATCATTTAGCTATTTGATTTTGAATTTTAGGACCCCTGTAGGTATCCACATTTTTCTAAAATTAATTATTTGATCAAATATAGAATTTGGCTTTTACTACTATAGCCTATAGAAACACAATGAATAACACATCCATAAATGGCAACCGGTACCAGATTACCTTCAGACGAGTCCTGTGACACTTGTGGGGGTTGTAGAGCAAAACTGAGAAAAAATGTGTGTTTGTGAGAATCTCCCCTTTCCATTGTGGGGTCATAGTTTGTAGCCAAACCGTTTGGACGCTACAGATAGAAGTTGGCACATCGGAACTTGTGGACACCAAGGAACTTGAAACTCTCGACCCCTCCACTACAGCCCCGTCGATGTGAATGGGGGCGTGTTCGGCCCTCCCTGTCCTGTAGTCCACGATCATCTCCTTTGTCTTGCTCACGTTGAGGGAGAGGTTGTTGTCCTGGCACCACATTGCCAGGTCTCTGACCCCCTCCCTATAGGCTGTCTCATCGTTGTCGGTGATCAGGCCTACCACCGTTGTGTCGTCAGCAACTTAATGATGGTGTTGAAGTCATGCTTGGCCACACAGTCGTAGTCATAGATTGTTCTCTCTGCTACCGCACGGCAAGCGGTACCAGAGCGCCAAGTCTACGTCCAAAAGGCTTCTTAACAGCTTCTATCCCCAAGCCATAAGACTCCTTAACAGTTAATCATGGCTACTATTTGCATTGTCCCCCCCACCCCACCCCATATTTTATGCTGCTGCTACTCTGTTTATTATATATGCATAGTCACTTTAACTCTACCCACATGTACATATTACCTAAATTACCTCGACCCACCGGTGCCCCCGCACATTGTCTCTGTACCGGTACCCCCTGTATATAGCCTCCCTACTGTTATTTTATTTTCCTGCTGCTCTTTAATTATTTGCTATTTTCATTTTTTACTTATCTATTTTATACTTAACACTTTCTTTTTTTTCTTCTTAAAAACGGCATTGTTGTTTAAGGGCTTGTAAGCATTTCACTGTAAGATCTACACCTGTTGTATTCGGCGCATGTGGCAAATCCAATTTGATTTGATTCAATTCCAGCATGGTGGAAGTGTCGACCCACTGTTCACACGTCTTGGAATACCTGATGGTCAAATGCCGACCCTTCTACCTCCCGAGGGAGTTTTCAGCTGTTATCGTGACTGCTGTATACATACCACCTCAGGACAATAAAAATAACAAGCTGGCGCTTAACGAACTGTACAAGACTTTAAATAGGCAGGAAACCCTTCACCCAGAGGCTGGCTTTCTGGTTGCCGGCAATTTTATTTCGGCGCCACTAAGACACATGATGCCCAACATCCATCAAACATGTGTCCAACGCCAGTAGGGGCGATAAAGTCCTAAACCAATGCTATTCTACCCACAAGCAAGCATACAAGGCCCTCCCTCGTCCGCTATTTGACAAATCAGAAGCTGAAACAGGAAGTACCCGCGATTCACTCCGTTGAGAAATGGTCACCAGAATCAGAGGGTATGCTACAGGACTGCTTTGCTAACGCTGATTGGAATATGTTTTGAGACTCCGCCGATAACATTGACGAGCTAACCAGCTCCGTCACCGGCTTTATTAGAAGATGCATCGGCGACGTTGTGCCCACGGTGAGGGTTCACGGCTTCCCCAATCAAAAGCCCTGCATTAACACAGAGGTTGGCGCTAAACTACAGGGCTACCGCACACAGAGATATCGTAGACAACCCTGATGCTTTGGCCGAAGACAGGAATAAGTACAACGACATGGAGCCGGGTGTGAGGGCAGTCACCGACCCAGAGGACTGGGTGATATCGCTCTTAGAGGCCAACGTGAGAAGACATGTCCCAGTCTGTAATCCCCACGTTTTAAGATGACCACAATAATTCCTGTTCCTAAGAACTCTAATGCTTCATGCCACAATGATTACCGTTATGCAGCACTCACTTCTTTAATCATGAAGTGCTTTGAGAGGCTGGTTATGGCACACATGAAAGCCACCATCCCAGCCACCCTAGAACCACTCCAATTTGCATACCGCCCCAACAGATCCATAGACGATGCAATCTCAATTGCTCTCCACACTGCCCTCACCCATCTAGATAAGAGGAATACCTATGTGAGAATGCTGTTCATTGACGACAGCTCAGCGTTCAACACCATTATCCCCTCCAAGCTTGTCACCAAGCTTAGGACTCTAGGTCTGAACACATTTACATTTTAGTCATTTAGCAGACGCTCTTTTCCAGAGCGACTTACAGTTAGTGAATACATGTTTTTTTATTTTATTGTTTTTTTATACTGGCCCCCCGTGGGAATCGAACCCACAACCCTGGCGTTGCAAACGCCATGCTCTATCAACTGAGCTGCATCCCTGCCGGCCATTCCCTCCCCTACCCTGGACGACGCTGGGCCAATTGTGCGCCGCCCATGAGTCTCCCGGTCGCGGCCGGTTGCGACAGAGCCTGGATTCGAACCAGGATCTCTAGTGGCACAGTTAGCACTGGGATGCAGTGCCTTAGACCACTGCGCCACTGCAACTGGATCCTGGACTTCCTGACGGGCTGACTCCAGGTAGTGAGGGTAGGCAACATCACCTCCACCACGCTGACCCTTAACACAGGGGCCCCACAGGGGTGCGTGCTTAGTCACTGTGTGGCCAAGCATGACTCCAACACCATTATCAAGTTTGCTGATGACACGACGGCGGTAGGCCTGATCACCAGCGACGATCAGTCAGCCTACAGGGAGGAGAACAGTGACCTGGCAGTGTGGTGCTAGAGCAACAACCGCTCCCTCAACGTCAGCAAGACCAAGGAGCTGATTGTGGACTACAGGAAACGGGGGGGGCGAGCACACCCCAATCCACATGGACGGGGCGGCAGTGGAGAAGGTAGACAGCTTCAAGTTCCTCGGTGTCCAAATCACAAAAGACTTAAAATGGTCCAAACGCGCACAGTCACGAAGAAGGCGCGACAGTGCCTCTTCCCCCTCAGGAGGCTGAAAAAGTATGGCATGGGCCCTCAAATCCTGAAAAGGTTCTACAGCTGTACCATTGAGAGCATATTAACTGGCTGCATCACTGCCTGGTATGGAAATAGCACCGCCCTCGATCACATGGTGCTACAGAGGGTTGTGCGGACAGCCCAGTACATCACTGGGGCCGAGCTGTCTGCCATCTAGGACTTCTATATCAGGAGGTGTGAAAAGAAGGCCCGGAAAATCGTCAGACCCCAACCACCCAAGCCATAGACTATTTTCTCTGCTGCCACACGGCAATAAGTGCATCAAGTCTGACACCAACAGGCTCTTTAACAGCTTCAATCCCCAAGCAATACGACTGATAAATAGCTTTAAAAATTGCTACACGGACTGATTTTACCTTTACCTCTTTATTGACCTTTTATTTCAATATTTGCAGTCTCTATGCACACTCTACACACACTGTCACTCCAACACACACACAAACACTCACTCCATCATTTTCTCACTCACACATAATATGCACATACATTTATACTGACTTTACACACCCGCACACTCACTCACATGCAAGCTGCTGCTACTCTGTTTATCTTATATCCTGTTGCCTAGTCCCCTTATCCCTATACATACAGTATCTACCTCCATCACTGAGTTTAAATATTTATTGTATATAGTATGCTTACTTACTTAGTGTATTTGATGTTTCCTATTCTAATTTCTCGTGTGTTTTTTTCTAGTAATATATTGTTATTGATTATTGCATTGTTGGGTTTTGAGTTTGCAAGAAAGACATTTCACTGTACTTGTGTATGTGACATTAAAACTTGAAACTAACACCAGCCACACTACACAATAAAGGCTTAACATTTTGGAAACTGACATAACTTTGTCTGAGCCTACGACTGCACGTAGTGGTACTTAATCGGCAGACCGAGACCCTGTCACACTGAACGAGCCAAGACGTCCGACAATCGTTTACGACCTGGACATTTTTTCTGGGACAGCAACAACGTGGCATAAGACGGCTAAAATCGTACAGTCTGTGCGGGCCTTTAGCGGTATCGCGGTTGGTTCTGGCATGGATTTTGACAATGGAAGCGCAGCCTATCCAGTCTTGACGCGCAGTACCCATATGCACATGGAACAAGAGAGATGTGCTTTTTGTGCCAGTCAACCTTGTATATAGCAAAATTGTTTCATTTGATAAAAAATCAAGTCCATAGTAGGCTACCCTTACCATACTCTAACGAAAGCTGGTTCAACAGCAATGCATCTGGTGACTTTCCTATCCTGGCCATGCATTAGCCAAGTAGCCTATCCATAAAAGGCTTCTAAATGTTCTACTCTACTTTTGCCTTCATGCTTTTGCATTATTCACAATTCACATAGGCCCTGCAGTGCATACTCCATTAGGCTTGTATCCATCCCCATTTCCAAAGACTGCCTCTTGGCCTGTTACCAAAGTCGAGCCCCTCAAAACATATTTTAAAAATGCAGTCCTATAACGGTAGGCCTAGGCTATATCTTGCTTATTGAGAATGTGCCTCACATATATAATACAATTTAGTATTTTTTATTTGAGGATAAGTGTGATGCGAAAAGACCTATACTTGTTGGCATGTTGATGTTTATTGTCATGAGTCTTGTCCTGAAGGCAGAACTGAGCAATTTCCCCTTAGATAGGCCAGCTGCGAAGTCAAAATTGGCTATATTGTAAAAATTCATGAAAACAAATATTTGCTTTTTGGTCTTACTTTAAGGTTAGGCATTAGGGTTAGCTGTGTGGTAAAGGGTTAAGGTTAGGGTTAGGTTTAAAATCAGATTTTATGACTTTGTGGCTGTGCCAGCTAGTGACCACTCTGCAGAGCTGCATCCAGAACAAGATTCATGATGAAAAACGCTAACCTGCTACTCGTTAAAACCAATTACAACAATGTTGACTGTCAACACTCCAAACATATTGAGCAAACACTGGATGTTAATTTTTTTACTGTTGCTATCACACGTTACTGTAGCCTATACTATTTAATAAACTGTAGTATCAATCTACAATGGACTAGGATGAGAATATTCTGTGGTCTCAGCCAAATTGGAGTTGATGACAATGCAAAGACCGTCATTAACCTACAAAACTTGAGACAAACACATGCAGTATTAAGCCATGGAAGGCCTTGATTAACCAGTGGTCAAGCCCTCATCACACCTACAACTTGTTTATTAATCAAAACACAGGCCTTTCGCGCCACCGCCAGCTATTGTGCTCATAATTCCGTCTGTTAAAATAGCAAAGATATTTCTGACACACCCCCAGACCTATAGCACTACCACCAGCGCTTAGATTTACAATTGCGTTAGGTTTGTTAAAATAGAGCCTTACGGTCTAAAGAACATTACGAGCATGACCTCTTTCGATATGTGCCTTTCCCAGTCAATAACATGGCTGAGTCCTCAGATAACCTTACATACATTGATTAATGTGCCTCAATCATGATATGGTAATTGATGAAGGTCCCCGGATAAACGTACATACGTACAGTATTGATTGATGTTATGGTAAAAAGGAATGAGGTTTATTATAACTCTTGATGCAGAAATCGCACTGAGAAATCCAGATGCTTTAAACATTATCTTTAGCCCATAAATGCATTTACAAAATCAGAAAATGTGTAGAGTAGTATAGTTTGTGATCATTATGTAATGTCTTTCTATGCGGTTCTGGTGTCAGCTGACAATGTCATACTCCTGTCAAGGTATTTACCGCTGCCACGGCCACTTCCGGTTTCTTTCTGTTTATTTTCTGCAGACAAAACAAAGCAGACAGACTCCCCACGCTGTCCAGATACTGTCTGGTCCAGACCTGACACATACTGTACGTGTGGCATTGTTTCAAAGCCATTCTACCAGAACCAAACATCCAGGTCCAGAGTATAGGAAGTCCAGTGAGTGTCATGAGCACTCTCTCTCCCTGGTAGCAACATTAATTGCATTCAATTATCTTCCACTCTGCTCACCTCCCTCTCTCTACTCAGCCTAACTAGCTCCACCTGCCCTGCTCTGCTCTTGTTACCTGGCCAGCTGCACTGCATTTCCCACTCACCATCCTCACCTTGCCTCACTCTGTTCTAATTACTCTGCCAGCTGAACTGCATTTCCCCACTACCTCTCCCAGTATATCAAGCCCTGGTTTTCAGCCAAGCCCTGTCAGATCGTCTTCAAACCCGGACCAGTAACCTGCCTGTCTGCGCTCTGACTCCTGTTCGTGATACCGATCCTTTCTTGACTGCCTCCTTGTTCTACTGCCCCGTCTATCCCAACCTGCCTTCTGGACCTCGACTACTCTCCGATCTTCAGCCCCTCCGGTAACTCGTTTCTGCCTTCTGTCTCTCACCACGATATTTGCCCAGCCCTGATCTGTACTTCTGCCTGCCATTCATATTGCTGTTGTGTGTGTGTGTTCCCCCAGGTCTCCGACCACCAGATGAGCGTGCCCAGACGTTTCACCACCCTCAGCCCGATACGCCGCTCCATCACTGGGGAACACACACACTAAGCACTTGGACTGGACACCCCCGGACATTTGGTGACCCCCGGAGCACAGGTACCCACAGGAGGACCCTGAAAGACCCCTGACACCCCTGGGACTCCTCTTCCCGCCTGTAACCTTGAATAAAGAACTCTGAATTTGAACTTGCGCTCTTGGGTCCTCTTCTGTTCGTGACAGAACGATCTGACCATCATGGACCCAGCGCACTCCCTGACCACGATGGAGGAAGAGCCAGAGAGGACTGCCCTACAGCGACTGGAACGCTCTGAGGGGAGACATAAATCGGATGGCTGGCGACATCGCTTCCCTTCTCCAGCTATTCAACCAGCAGCAACAACAGTTCCAACTGCAGCAACAACAGCTAGCCCAAGCCCTGCAACTACTCTCAAGCCCGGCTACTCCACCTGCACCCCCTGGTCCTTTTGTTCCTGTACCACCGATACTCCTTCATCCCTCCGCTGGAGGTCCCAATGCTGCAGGCCCGGCAGTGCTGCCACCAGATCCCCACGCTCCTGAACCAAGGATTGGGAACCCGGAACGTTTTGATGGCAACCAGAAGCAAGTAAGACCATTCTTGAGCAGCTGCCGAATCCAGTTTGCACTACAGCCCAGGACTTTCTCAACAGAGGGAGCCAAGGTGGGGTATGTCATCACACATCTCACCGGTCGAGCTCGGTTGTGGGGAACGGCGAATTCGACCGGCAAACCCCCAGCCTGTGCCTCCTTCAGTGCCTTTGAGGAGGAGATGTTAAAGGTCTTTGACCTAGGCTCGCCAACAGCCGAAGCGCCACAAGCTCTGCTCACCATCCGTCAGGGCAATCGGACAGTGGCAGACTTCTCCATTGACTTTCGTACCCTGGCCAGTCAAAGCTCGTTTAACCCAGAGGCACTGGTGCAAGCCTTCCTCCATAGCCTGGCGGACTATATCAAGGACGAGCTTGTTTCCCATGACCCGCCCTCAACGCTTGATGCCGCCATTGACCTTGCCGTTCGCATTGACCGCCGTATACAGACCCGGAGGAGGGAGAAGGGCCGTCTCAGTCAACCTGCCATCCGTACTCGGGTCGATACCGCTTCTGTCCAGCCCCTGCCTGTCAAGTCCCATAGCCAACTCAATCAGCCTGAGCCCATGGAGATTGGCCGTGCCTCTCTGACTCCCGAGGAGCGTCGGCGCCGTCTAAGCTCCAACCTTTGCCTCTACTGTGGTGGCGAGAATCACCGTGTCGCTACTTGTCCGGCAAAAGCCGCAGCTCACCAGGTGTAGGGGAGATCCGGGTGAGCTCAACAAGCCTTCAGTCTCCCCTCCATCCGAAAGACCCTGCTTCATCTCCGCCTTCAGCTTTCTGACAAGACTCATACATTGGCCGCCCTTGTGGATTCCGGAGCCGAAGCAAACATCATGGACCCTGAGCTTGCACAGCAACTGGGCGTGAACCATCATCAACTGACACAACCCATTCCTGCACGAGCCCTGGATGGGCATCATCTTGGCACTGTCACTCATATCTCCGCCCCTGTGACAATCCTGCTGTCAGGAAACCACCAGGAGTCCATCCAGTTTCACCTCCTACACTCACCTGGCCAACCACTCATTCTTGGATACCCGTGGCTCCGTCAGCACAACCCCCACATCGACTGGGAGACAGGAACAGTCCGTGAGTGGGGAAGGAGTTGTCACCAGACCTGTTTAAGGGGGCCACCCTGCCCGTTCACCGGGAAGGATCTAGCGCTACCTCCGACATATCCAATGTTCCGGCCTGTTACCACAGCCTGAAAGAGGTGTTCAACAAGTCCAAGGCGACATCTCTACCCCCCACACAGACCCTATGACTGCGCGATTGATCTCCTGCCTGGCACAGCACCTCCCAAGGGTCGTCTGTATTCACTGTCAGCCCCGGAAAGAAAGGCCATGGAGGACTACATTAATGACTCTCTTGCCTCCGGGATAATTAGACCGTCGTCTTCCCCGCAGGAGCGGGGATTCTTCTTTGTCGGCAAGAAGGACGGTTCTCTTCGTCCATGCATAGATTACCGGGGTCTGAACGACATCACGGTTAAGAATCGCTACCCACTGCCCTTACTTTCGTCTGCCTTCGAACTGCTGCAGGGAGCCACTGTATTCACTAAGCTGGACCTTCGCAATGCCTACCATCTGGTGCGGATGAGGGAGGGAGACGAATGGAAGACAGCGTTCAACACACCAACCGGCCACTATGAATATCTCGTCATGCCCTTCGGCCTCACCAATGCCCCAGCAGTTTTTCAAGCCCTAGTGAATGATATCCTCAGGGACATGCTAAATACGTTCGTATTTGTGTACCTTGACGATATTTTAATATTCTCAAAGACTCTGTCAGAACACACGCACCACGTCCGGTTGGTCCTGCGCCGCCTGCTGGAGAACTCTCTTTTCGTGAAGGCAGAGAAGTGCGAGTTCCATGCCAAGACCGTTTCATTCCTGGGGTATGTGGTGACCGAGGGCAGCATTCAGATGGATCTCACGAAGGTGTCGGCTGTCACTTCCTGGCCAGTTCCTGAGTCTCGGAAGAAGTTGCAACAGTTCCTGGGCTTTGCCAACTTTTATAGGAGATTCATCAGAAACTATAGCACAGTGGCTGCACCCCTCACGGCGCTAACCAGCACTAAACAACCGTACCAATGGACATCAGCTGCTGATAAGGCCTTCAATATCCTCAAGACATGTTTCACTTCTGCTCCCATCCTCCAGATGCCAGATGCAGCAAGGCAGTTTGTGGTGGAGGTAGATGCTTCGGACGTGGGAGTGGGTGCAGTGCTTTCTCAAAGAGCAGCTGAGGATGGCAAGATGCACCCCTGTGCCTTCTACTCCCGTCGGCTAACCCCTGCCGAATGCAACTACGACATTGGGAACCGCGAGCTGTTGGCTGTCAAGCTCGCCCTTGAAGAATGGCGGCACTGGTTAGAGGGGTCAAAGGAACCATTCGTAGTGTGGACAGACCACAAGAACCTGGAGTATATCCAAACAGCCAGGAGGCTGAACTCCCCGTCAACAGCGGTGGTCTCTGTTCTTTACGCGCTTCAATTTCACGCTCTCCTACCGCCCGGGATCTCGCAACATCAAACCTGATGCTCTTTCCCGGATGTTTCAGAAGGACGAGACCACCGCCATGACAGCTCCCATTCTTCCCAGCCACTTGGTCGTAGCGGCCCTCACCTGGGAGATCGAGAAGCAGGTCATGGAGGCTCTTCGGGACCAGCCAGGTCCAAGCACCAGCGCCCCCAACCGTCTGTTTGTTCCAGCAAATCTCAGGTCACCTGTGATTCAGTGGGGGCACGAATCCCGTCTGGCCTGTCATCCCGGCATCACTCGCACCCTTCATCTGGTCCGCCAGCGGTTCTGGTGGCGGGGGATGAGACGGGATGTCCGAGAATTCATCCGAGCTTGTCCCACTTGTAACCGAAACAAGACTCCCAACCAGCCTCCTGCTGGGTTGCTGCAACCCCTACTCATACCCAAGAGGCCCTGGTCCCACGTTTCACTGGACTTTGTTACGGGCCTTCCGCCCTCTGACGGACACACAGTCATCCTTACCATTGTTGACCGCTTTAGTAAGATGACCCACTTCGTGCCCCCTTCCCAAACTACCCTCTGCTAAAGAGACCTCCCAGGTGGTCCTGGAACATGTGTTTCGTATCCATGGCCTACCCCAGGATATAGTGTCAGACCGGGGCCCGCAATTCTCAGCAACCTTTTGGAAGGAGTTCTGTCATCTCCTTGGGGCCACCGCCAGCCTATCGTCTGGATTCCACCCGCAGTCAAACGGCCAGACTGAACGCATGAACCAGGAGCTGGAGAAGGCACTGAGGTGTGTGGCTTCCCAAAATCCCCCGGGCCTGGGCTCAACACCTGCTCTGGGTGGAATATGCCCATAATTCACTCACCAGTTCCTCCACCGGGCTCTCCCCCTTTCAGTGTGTCTACGGGTATCAACCTCCACTGTTTGCCAGCCAGGAGGCGGATGCCACCTGTCCGTCTGCTCTTGCGTATGCCCGCCGCTGCCGCCGCACTCTGGGCCCAGGCTCGCACTGTGCTCCTGAAGTCTGGAACCAGCTACGCCGTCGGTGCCAACCGACGGAGGACCCCAGCACCTACTTACCGGGTTGGTCAGAAGGTCTGGCTGTCTGCCCGGGATCTGCCGCTGCGGGTTGTATCACGAAAGCTGGCCCCTCGCTTCATTGGTCCTTTTCCTGTGCAGAAAGTCATCAGTCCAACGGCGGTCCGACTTCAGTTGCCCGCTTCCATGCGGGTCCACCCCACCTTCCACGTCTCCAAGGTCAAGCCGGTCCATGAAAGTCCCCTGGTCCCTGCAGCTCCGGCGCCACCTCCTCCGCGCCTCGTAGATGGCGGTCCTGTCTTCACCGTCCGGCGGCTGCTCCGCTCTAGGCGAAGGGGTAGGGGTCTCCAGTACCTCGTTGATTGGGAGGGATATGGTCCAGAGGAGAGGACCTGGATCCCGGCCAGGAGGATAGTGGACCGGACCCTTATCACTGACTTCCACCGACTACATCCTGATCAGCCTGCAATCCGTAGGGGCCGTCCAAGAGGGGTTCCTAGCCGTCCGGCCCGCCCTGCTCCTGTCTCAGTGCCTGTCCTGTCTCCCCGACCGTGACCCTCCAGCTCCTTCTGAGGATGAGGAGATTCACTCGGACCGCTCGGAGGAGTTCTGACCCGCCGCCTGCTCCCCTCCACCCTCCCGGCATGATGTTGTTCTTGGGACTTCTGGGGCCGTCCCTTGGAGGGGGGTCCTGTCATGAGCACTCTCTCTCCCTGGTAGCAACATTAATTGCATTCAATTATCTTCCACTCTGCTCACCTCCCTCTCTCTACTCAGCCTAACTAGCTCCACCTGCCCTGCTCTGCTCTTGTTACCTGGCCAGCTGCACTGCATTTCCCACTCACCATCCTCACCTTGCCTCACTCTGTTCTAATTACTCTGCCAGCTGAACTGCATTTCCCCACTACCTCTCCCAGTATATCAAGCCCTGGTTTTCAGCCAAGCCCTGTCAGATCGTCTTCAAACCCGGACCAGTAACCTGCCTGTCTGCGCTCTGACTCCTGTTCGTGATACCGATCCTTTCTTGACTGCCTCCTTGTTCTACTGCCCCGTCTATCCCAACCTGCCTTCTGGACCTCGACTACTCTCCGATCTTCAGCCCCTCCGGTAACTCGTTTCTGCCTTCTGTCTCTCACCACGATATTTGCCCAGCCCTGATCTGTACTTCTGCCTGCCATTCATATTGCTGTTGTGTGTGTGTGTTCCCCCAGGTCTCCGACCACCAGATGAGCGTGCCCAGACGTTTCACCACCCTCAGCCCGATACGCCGCTCCATCACTGGGGAACACACACACTAAGCACTTGGACTGGACACCCCCGGACATTTGGTGACCCCCGGAGCACAGGTACCCACAGGAGGACCCTGAAAGACCCCTGACACCCCTGGGACTCCTCTTCCCGCCTGTAACCTTGAATAAAGAACTCTGAATTTGAACTTGCGCTCTTGGGTCCTCTTCTGTTCGTGACAGTGAGTATAGGAAGTGTATTACAAATTGCATACAATATGCTGCTCAGTGTCGTATGTGCTACCTGATTGAGCCGTTAAGCAATCTGTGAAATTGAGGTCAAATACCCGGGGGGGACACTGCATCTGGTAAAGACTTCTGACTTCTTATCCAGAGATATATTATATCCAATATACCGTAGCTTATACGTTGGGGGAAACAGTAGATCAAATATCTGTTTAAAATATGTCTATGTTATTTGATAGTCCAAGGGCATTTGATCATTCTGAACAGAGTGGGCTTAAAACCCCACCACAGTGAAACTGATCTGCAATGTCACACGGTGCTCACTAGCAGCGCCCGTGTCTGTGAGACTGTATATGTTTTCTTAGCATCGCTACACACTCCCCCTGCCAGAATAACGCTAAGCTCAGGGGTGAGCTTTCATCGCTGTAGCAGTGTAGATTGTGAAGAAGCTAGATGTAGGCCCAGACTGGGCTTTGCTGGCTTTGCTCTCTCAATTGCCCCATATAACCCTTCCCTATTAACCCTGGAGCTGATGCATAAAACTGCTGTTGGTTCAAGACGTGGCACACATATAAATAAAGGAGCAGGTCAAAGAGGAGGCCTTCTTGTTCGAGGTAAGACACCGTGTGTGAGTGTAGACTGAATAATGCAACAAAACTGTTGTTCCAGGTCTGAAAAACAGCAACCCTTTCGGTTGTATATATTTATAATAGCCTAAACGTGTGCAGATGTATATATATTTTTATATAATTATGTACCTACGTCCTTAGAGCTTTGAAGAATGTGTAGTGGTCAACAGTAAGAGGCAAGGGCAACTGACAGTATGTCAGTACATCTTTGAAACATATAGTCTTTTAAAGTGTGAAAAAAGTACAATTTTAATCTCTCAGAGCTGTCCCTGTGATGAATGTCTAATATGTTTACACAATCACAAAATCCCTCCGACAACTCTCTTTAGAAGTGGATTTTGTAATATTGTAATGGTGGAAATTGTAAGTAGCAAAACGTCATAAAATGATTGAGTTTCCCTATTAAGTCAAAGCTTAACTTAAAATATAAATCATAATAGATGTAATTTATGGCACACTGAGGGGAGCCAGGGAGTGTGAACCAACACAAACAGTGGCTGCTAGCGCCTCAGACATGATGACTGTCTGGCCTGGCCTCTGTCTCCACACTCACTTGACATAACTTAGAAATATGGCTCCTCGGAGAACAACATGACTACTAGGCCTACGAGGTGAGGACGTGGTAAGTTAAAGGCTCAGTAGACTGGAGAAAATCTTATGAATGTTATTAGTTGTGCTTGGGAAGTAATAAAATGACAATATATCACATACAACAGTCTGATACTATCAATGGCCTTAGGGTTCTGTATTTTCCCATTTAAACCATAACAGGCTATTATGCTCATACATTGTAGATTATCAGATTGCAGATATCAGCATTTATACTGAACAATTGTTTTCTTGCAATACAATGCATTTTGTAACGTAGTTTTATGATTTCATTGCCAGAAATCTAATACGCATGTAATGTTGCTGTAGATTTGAAATTGGGGTTAACACAATAGGTCAGCTGAATAACTGTGTGTGCGGGTGCAATTTCATCTGCTTTTACTCAGGAGTCAAAAAGGCATACGCGTGTCTCCACTACTCTGAAGGTCAAGGCTTCACATCCCTGTATTTCCCTATTTGCTTACATACAATTGGCAGGAACTACATCAGGTGTGACTGCTTGAATAGAAAGAAGGGAAGAATTAAAGGAAGCTGTGTGATCTTGTGGTTAGAGTTAGGAGTCAGGTGAGGTTGGAGCATGCTGAGAGAGAAAGACGACTGAGGAGAGATGTGCCCCGTTCGTTCTGTGATAGATAAGAATCTGACCCCTGCATCTGGGTACATGTCAGCTCCTGTGAGCATCTCACCAACCAGTGTTTAACCCCATGTGTCCCAGAAGAGAGAAACTGATGATTCTTGAACAGGTCATGAAAAATTTGACCATTTGGCATTTATTGCTGTCAAATAATTAACTTTTTCTCTAAATTACTCATAATTACTCCAATTTACTCTGCATAATTGGGTTATTCCGCGAAGAGTGTGTTTGCATCCCTTTGATATTTTAAGTACAAATTGTGCACCAATATTGAATTTTAAAAGCCTGTTATATTAAATGAAGTGCCCTTTAATTTAGACAAATGTACTGTAGAATTCAATCAATCAGATTTTTTAAATGAATAAAGTGCTTTCTAAAGAGCCAGAATTCTGTCCCTAGATCAACCCTGTTCCACATCTACAGTGGAAGTCGGAAGTTTACATACACCTTAGCTAAATACATTTAAACTCAGTTTTTCACAATTCCTGACATTTAATCCTAGTAAAAATTCCCTGTCTTAGGTCAGTTAGGATCACCACTTTATTTTAAGAATGTGAAATGTCAGAATAATAGTAGAGAGAATGATTTATTTCAGCTTTTATTTATTTAATCACATTCCCAGTGGGTCAAAAGTTTACATACACTCAATTAGTATTTGGTAGCATTGCCTTTAAATTGTTTAACTTCGGTCAAACGTTTCAGGCAGCCTTCCACAAGCTTCCCACAATAAATTGGGTGAATTTTGGCCCATTCCTCCTGACAGAGCTGGTGTAACTGAGTCAGGTTTGTAGGCCTCCTTGCTCGCACACGCTTTTTCAGTTCTGCCACAAATGTTCTATAGGATTGAGGTCAGGGCTTTGTGATGGCCACTGCAATACCTTGACTTTGTTTTCCTTAAACCATTTTGCCACAACTTTGGAAGTATGCTTGGGGTCATTCTCCATTTGGAAGACCCATTTGCGATCAAGCTTTAACGTCCTGACTGATGTCTTGAGATGTTGCTTCAATATATCCACATAATGTTCCTTCCTCATGATGCCATCTATTGTGTGAAGTGCACCAGTCTCTCCTGAAGCAAAGCACCCACACAGCATGATGCTGCCACCCCTGTGCTTCACGGTTGGGATGGTGTTCTTCGGCTTGCAAGCAACCCCCTTTTTCCTCACAACATAATGATAGTCATTATGGCCAAACAGTTCTATTTTTGTTTCATCAGACCAGAGGACATTTCTCCAAAAAGTACGATCTTTGTCCCCATGTGCAGTTGTAAACCGTAGTCTGGCTTTTTTATGGCGGTTTTGGAGCAGTGGCTTCTTCCTTGCTGAGCGGCCTTTCACGTTATGTCGATATAGGACTCGTTTTACTGTGGCTATAGATACTTTTGTACCTGTTTCCTCCAGCATCTTCACAAGGTCCTTTGCTGTTGTTCTGGGATTGAATTGCACTTCTCGCACCAAAGAACGTTCATCTCTAGGAGACAGAATGCGTCTCCTTCCTGAGCAGTATGACGGCTGCGTGGTCCCATGGTGTTTATACCTGTGTACTATTGTTTGTACAGATGAACGTGGTACCTTCAGGCATTTGGAAATTGCTCCCAAGGATGAACCAGACTTGTGGAGGTCTACCATTTTTTTTCTGATGACTCCAACCTAAGTGTATGTAAACTTCCGACTTCAACTGTAGGTACGGTTTCAAAATTCCAGGGGCCTCATTTATCAATCATGCGTAGGCACAAATCTGTGCGTAAACCATGTGTGGGATCATTTCCATGCAAAGTGTGAGATTTATCAACATGAACATTTGCTTGAGAGTGTGCCTAAATTTAACCACACAGTCATGAGCATGCATATGCACAGTGCCAAGTGGTGGAATATGGGAACTTATTGTCAAGCTTAGAATGGGGAAAATATATGTTGAAAATGTGTGAAATTGTGAGAGTAATAATTAAATCATTTTTCGATTTAATTGTATTTCCATTGTGAATTCATGCATATCTTGATAGCCTATGTATCATTTGACCACATCAATGCATTTGTTACGATAATAACCCATATAAAGTACAGTAATCTGTTAATTTAGAGGCACGTGTGAAATTGAAACTCTTGTAGAGATAATGGGAAATCGAATGAGAGATGGCTTATCTTGCTCTGTTGGAAGCTGCATTTCGCAGAGAGCGCATTTTTAGACACAGTTGGGACTTTTTTTGCAGAAAGTACAGATTGGCTCATCAGATATAAGTTCCCAAAAACAATCTTATAGGATCTTTGCGACAATTTAAGACCTACTTTAGAAAGGCAAAAACATGCCTTTCCGATGTGCTATACACCCTCTGGTTTTTGGGTACTTTTCAGTTGGAGCTTGCCGATCGGCATCTCACATCCCTCGATGAGCCAATGTTTTGGATGCAATCATCAGCAAAACGAACTGTAACATAAAATTTCCATACACCATTACACAACAGGTTGAAGTCAAGAAGGATTTATTTGCCGTCAATGGGTTCCCAAATACGAACGGAGCAATAGACGGCACCCACATCGCCATAAAAGCACCATCCCAAAACGACTTCAACTATGTGAACAGAAAACTCTTATTGTGCAGGTGATAGGTTGTGTGATGCGCAAAAAACGCTGCTGATTAAGGTGGCCAGGTGGCCAGGTGGAATGCACGACTCGTTCATTCTGCAGAACAGCAATATTGGCCTGTATGCCTACATGAAGGACCTGTTGAGGATGGACGGCGTATTAGTGAGTGTTGCCTACTCATTTGAAGTATTTTTGCCATTGCTAAAGCAACTTGAATTGTCCTAATGGTCATGTCTTTGTAGCTTTGTTTTTATTTTTACTGGTCAAATCACAACTGAGTGAGCCAAATAAAACCTTTTGGTTTTACTCAATCTCTGACACTAGCGCCTCTATTTCAGTCTCATAAACGTTTTCCGTTGTATTTCATTGTATGGCATGGTATATTTCCCACGGGCTTTAAATATATGATTTTGACCATATGTGGTTAAAAAGGGGCGTTTCGAAATGCTAGTTGCCAAGGTCGTGCATGAGCACTAAAGCTGAAAACAATGGAATTTATTGAAAGTTTCCGGAATTTTGCAACCCTACTTCTAGGAAGATTTCAACCCACTTAATCAAGAACATTTCCAAGTTTCACCAATATTGCAAAGCCCTAGTTATTTTGGTGCTTTGACAAAGTCATTTCTGAAGATTATTTATTTCATTTGGTTAGTGTTCATTTATGTCTGTCCCTCATTTTAAGGTCAACTCTGTTTCTGTATGTCAACTGAACTCTCGTTTTAAAATGGTGAAACTATTCCTTTTAAAATGTTTTTTTTTTTCTCAAAAGAAACGTTGAACATAGTTTAAAAGCAGGTGAGCTGGTTCTACTCTTATTGGCCATTTCCTGGTGTTTTGTGGTTGAAAACTGAGTGGGTCGAGCATAACACGTCAACCTTGTTACCCATAGATAGACAGGCTAGAAATGTTTCATCAATTTCTTATTTTTTTGTGAAGCTTGCGTTCAATTGCCACTCCCTATTGCACACAACAAGCTTGCATTCCCCCTGTCACGAGGGGATTTATGGTTGATTTAAGATGAAATCGTCAACCCTGTTACGGTCAACCCTGTTACTTTATTTGGCACTTAATAGGCACTTACTATAGTAATTTTTTGAGATGGCAAAACTTTTTGCTCTTTATGACAGAATGTAAAAATTTGGTGAAATCAAAAGTTACGTACTTCCAAGTTAAACTTCTCAAAAGGCACCGAATTGGTGGAACAACCCAATTACCTGCAAGAAGGTAATTATGAGTTAATGTGTTTATTTTTCAATTAGTTTGTTCCCATTTGGAATTCACCACTTAGTAATGTAATCTTTTTGTTGTGTTTACCGCTGAACTTCAGTTAAGTCTATAATTGTGGACTGTGCTGTGCTCACTCATGCTGTTATATTCCAGTTTACTGCATACAGTACCAGAGGTAATCATCTAGAACAAAATACTGAACTTGACCAACAATATGACCTTTCTTCCCATTAGGTGTGGTAATTAGTGTTATTACAGAAGCGGTGGCGGCGCAACCAGCAGCAAATTCAACCAATTTGTATAAATTGTGCAACAACGTTCAGTGTTCCTACAGTATCCCTACCTGGAACCCTGCCTAGTATACAACTAGAACCTGGATCTTGCCCCCTTGACATTACTTGATGAATTCCAAGCAAGACTTTAACATTGTTACCCATCTGTTTTATTTTTATTAACATCTGGGTGAAGGTGTTTGGGGAGTTATCAGGAATCAGTTGCAATGTGTCCAAACCTGGCTGCCAAGATGGATCAAAGTTATATAGTTGCCATGGCGCCCTAGTAGAAGCCTAAGCACAGAGCTCCTGTAAATGTGTACATATTTTTAGGTGTTTAAAAAAAAGAATCTCAGCTCTTTGTTTTTGATAACATAGAGTTTTTATTGCATATATCTGCTGTTTTTGAGACACTGATTTGCAGATTGACTGACAGGTTAACACTTATTGGCTTGGCTTGGCTAGCAAGCTTTTGTTTGAAAAATGCATCTGGACACAATACCATCTTCTTTGTTTCATCTGGCTGCCAATTCCTGATCTTTTGAGAACATCATTTGAGGAGTTGCCTGAAGTGTAAGAGGAATGGGAGATGGAGGAATACAGCAGTGCTGAAGCAGAGGGCTCATAGAGAGGACGACTGGCTACGATTCTGAATTTTGTGTGGTGAGCTTTCTGGCGCCCATAGCTGCTGAGGCATCACCCAAGAGGGTGATACACAGAGTGGAAGAGGAGAAGTCCAGTGGCTATAAGACTCAGGCTGGTTCCCAGACTTGCCCTATACAAGTTCATCAGCAGACTCCATCATCATCATCTACCATCCTCTGTCTAGCTCCCTTTGCTCAAGCCATGAATTGACCCTCTCCATTTTAGGAGGATGTAGCTTTCAAAGACTTGGCCTCTATTGGTTGACCTGTCATGATTTATTGCTTGTTTAGTTTTTTTTATCTTGAAGCGCTTTGAGATTCTATGAAAAGCACTATAGA
Source organism: Coregonus clupeaformis (assembly GCF_020615455.1). NCBI lineage: Eukaryota > Metazoa > Chordata > Actinopteri > Salmoniformes > Salmonidae > Coregonus > Coregonus clupeaformis. Next base: position 32,336,304 of record NC_059194.1, read on the forward strand.
TTTAATAAATAATAATTATTATTATTATTATTCATTATTATTATTATTAACAATGCATCCTTCACTCTAGTCACAGATTAGTGTGAAGGATGCATTGATAGAGTCTGTCTGGGAGCAGGGCCCCACTGATTGAAGAATGAAGACAGGAGGAGATTATAAATAGGGCCTGTGTTTTAATCTCATTCTGCTGTGTTAGATAATCACTGATTAGCCTGGGTTCTTTCCACTTAACTCATTCTCCCAGGTCTATAGCTGACTCGCCACAGCTGCCCCGACCGACAGACATTCCAGCATAATTCACTCCTCTGTTTATCAACTAGATTAACATGCTGACAGCTCCACCATTTGGAAACAGTTCCAGAATTTATGTTCACCAAGAGTTTCCAAGTGCCGCAGGAGAAGACAAAGATTTTTTTGCGGGGACATTGTGTAGATTATTTCATGGTAATTTATACTTTTCAATCTGGAGATACTTTCAACATGTTCTGTTTACAGAACAGACTCCTGTGGTGAAGGAGAATGTTGTTAAACTACAAACGTATATGCTTTCAATTAAGGTCTGTTAGCACAGACAGCCTCTCAACCCTTTCAAAAAGAGCACTCTTTACTGCGGCCCCCAAGTTGGTAAAATATATATTAGCATTATAAAACATTAAACACTTAACTTAGAAATTCAATACTACTACTTGAATGTGACATTAACATACATGTAGCCATAACCAAGTTTTCTGAAATAACTGCATACAAAAACACACACATTTACACACTTTAGACCTTTCCACTCGTACCCGTATACAGGTTGAAAATGGCAGATTTGGGCACTGATAAACGCCTAAATTGGAACACAGTGGCTGTACAATAACATGCTATACATGACGTCAGACCTCTGGCTCTGCACTTCACAACACTGTATGGGTTTTGATTTACAGCCATTCTGAACTTGAGCACCTCGCGTAACAAGATGTTTCCCTCCCGCTAATTGGACAACTTTAGCAAATGTTTGTTGTCTGAGTGAGGGAAATACTGTAAATTAAGAAGACTCTTTCTATTTTGAAAGATGAGCCATTGAGGATTATAATAAATACCACTTTGATGTCATACAAGCAAGCCAAACACCCTTTAGTCCAAATGTGCACTTTACATTTCCATATCATAAAACTCATGTCATATACAGTGTCAACGTTTATGATCACTATGTTTGATTTACAGTTACAAGATGACATGGCGTCAAACCCTGGGTTGTTCTGAACAGAATGAGCCTGTTTGTCTATTTTGAAGAAGATTTGCTGCGGCACACACACCTGAATGCACTCATGACTCCTTTCTATGCGCGCCAAGATTAGTTTACCTGAATTGCATTGTGAAAGCCTTACACTGTAATATCGTATTTTATAACTTAGCTGGTCATGTTGGCAATAGAACAAGCTTTCAAATGAAGCCCACCTGACCCAGATTGCGATATATAATGGAGTGTTTTTGGATTGCATAAACAACAGTAATTGTTGCAGGGATGCAGGGTTGGGTTCCAAACAAAACAACTACAAGTGTGCTTGCTCTAGTTCCCAAGGGGCACAGACAGGAGAGCTAAAACAACACAACTTATAGTTGAAGACTCTTCTTTGAGTCATAAAAGTGCATTGATATTACTTAGGAACTGAGCACGCTTTAGAGAGGTGTGTGGCCACTTGGAGACACAAGTTAGTCCTCTCACTCAAACCCTTGTAATTTTTTTGTCTTATGTTGCACCTACCCCACATTTTCCAGGAATATTGTTATTACGTTGCTGAATTTATCCAGAGTGTTTTCAGATTACGTTATCAAAAATGCGGCAAAAGGTACCAGAGGTGGCACCACAGGTCCCAGAGTGGAGTGGCCCCCAAAAATATCTGGGGCCACTAGTTTTTCCTGATCTGGTAACCTAATTTGTTAAAACTCCGGACCTTATACAGTATGACGTCATTAATCTGATTCTCTTGTAAAAAGGTTTAATATGGGCTATGATTGGACCAGAGTGTTTCCAATCAGGTTACTTGATGTTAAAAAAGGGGGGTTTCATATACACAGACACAGAGAAAGCAACATGATTGGAAAATAAAACTCACAGGGCTGAGCTTACTTTATGCAGGTTTTCATCATATAGTCCTGCCCTATGCAACTGCAGGCCTAATAAAAAATGAACTCACAGTCTATGCCAGCTATTGTGCTTATTGAAAAAGTCTAGGTAGCCTAGTTAGCCCAAGTTTGAATATAAATATAATATTTTATCATACCACAAAAATTACCGAAATTACAGGCTAAGAATGGACAGAGAGATAGGCCTATGTGTTCATCTTATCGTATTTCTCCAATACCAAATCAGTGTGTCTTGTTTGCAATGAAACTGTCCCTGTTTGAAGTAATTAAATCAGAGATGTCATTAGGAATCTGAACATGGTACATTCAAAAGTTAGGCCTACCTTACCACCCCAGACAGAGTAGGCCTACTGACGCAGAAAAATGTAGGCTTTAATTTAAGAGTCTATTAACATAATAAAAAAAATCCCCATCAAAATCCTTCAGTTTAAGCTAGAGATAAAACCAATCCACCGCATCTGCCTACAGTGTCTTCAGAAAGTATTCACACCCCTTGACTTTTTCCACATTTTGTTATGTTACAGCCTGAATTTAAAATGGATTAAATTGAAATTTTTTGTTACTGGCTTACACACAATATCCAATAATGTCAAAGTGGAATTATGTTTTTCGAATTCTCTACAAATTAATAGAAAATTTAAAGTTGAAATGTCTTGAGTCAATAAGTATTTAACCCCTTTGTTATGGCAAGCCTAAATAGGTTCAGGAGTAAAGAATTGGCCTAACAAGTCACATAATAAGTTGCATGGACTAACTCTGTGTGCAATAATAGTTTTTAACACATTTTTTTTATGACTACCTCATCTCTGTACCCCACACATACAATTATATGTAATGTGGAGATTTTCCAACTCAGTTGCCGGAGAGGAGGGAAACCACTCAGGGATTTCACCATGAGGCCAATAATGACTTTAAAATAGTTATAGAGTTTAATGGTTATGATAGGAGAAAACTGAGGATGGATCAACAACATTGTAGTTACTCCACAATACTAATCTAAATGACAGAGTGAAAAGAAGGAAGCCTGTACAGAATATACAATTATCCAAAACATGCATCCTGTTTGCAACATGGCACTAAAGTAATGTAATACTACAAAAAATGTGGCAAAGCAATTCACTTTATGTGCTGAATACAAAGTGTTATGTTTGGGGCAAATCCAACACAACACATTACTGAGTACCATTCTCCATATTTCCAAGCATAGTGGTGGCTGCATTGTGTTATGGGTACGCTTGTAATTGTTAAGGACTGGGGAGTTTTTCAAGATAAAAAAGAAACAGAATGGAGCTAAGCACAGGCAAAATCCTAGAGGAAAACCTGGTTCAGTCTGATTTCCACCAGACACTGGGAGATGAATGCACCTTTCAGCAGGAAAATAACTTAAAATACAAGGCCAAATCTACATTGGAGTTGCTTACCAAGAAGGCAGTGAATGTTCCTGAGTGTCCGAGTTACAGTTTTGACTGATTTAAAATATATGGAAAGACATGAAAATAGTTGTCTAGCAATGATCAACAACCAACTGACCGAGCTTGAAGAATTCTAAAAATAATATATCGGCAAATATTTTACAATCCAGGTGTGCAAAGCTCTTAGATACTTACCCAGACAGACTCACAGCTGTAATCGCTGCCAAATGTGATTCTAACATGTGAATACTAGATATTGTTGTATATAATTTTCAATACATTTGCTACAATTTCTAAAAACATGTTTTCACTTTGACATTGACTGTTGGAAAAGCTGGTTGAGAGAATGCCAAGAGTGTGCAAAGCTGTCATCAAGGCAAAGGGTGGCTATTTGAATAATCTCAAATTTTAGTTTAACACTTTTTTGTTTACTACATGATTCCATATGTGTTATTTAATCGTTTTGATGTCTTCACAATTATTCTACAATGTAATAATTGTAAAAATAAAGAAAAGCACTTGAATGAGTAGGTGTGTCCAAAAGTTTGACCTGGTGCTGTATGTAATCCATTTTGAATTACGGCTGTAACAACAACATATGGAATAATTCAGGGGGTATGAATACTTTCTGAAGGCACTGTATGTCGGCCTTCCGCATCTGCGGGGGAAGGTGGCAGAGCTACAGCGGTGTTTGTCAGACCATGAGACATCCCAGAAATCGGTCTTCTCACGAAAACGTCTGTAGCATCCAAAATGAATACAACCACTCTATTGAAAGGGGGGACTCTTACGGACACGATGGTGTTGTCCGTTTTGCTCTATGACCCCCACAAGTGACACGTCCGAAGTCGGTAATGTTGATGTGCCAATGTCTGTCTGTAGCGTCCAAACCGTTTGGGCTACAAACTATTATGACCCCACTGTGGAAAGGGGAGACTCTCGCGAACATGATGGTGATCTCAGTTTTGCCCGTCTGAAGGTAACCCATACAAATGAATGGAAGTATGGAGGTAAAGTAGTTTTGTGCATACAAAAATACAGGGTTAAATAGTCCAAAAAACGACAATATTTTATGAGCATTCATATATCTCCTAGATATAGGACAGACACTTCATTACCTTATTGTAACGATCCCGGCAGTCTGAGTCAGGTCCTGTCTGTGGACTAGTTTTTTCTGCTCGGGATCTCCAGTTTCCCGAGGGTTCTGGAACGCTCCGGGGAGCTCTCTTGATTTCCGCACCTGCATCCCATCAGCAATCTGCACACCTGGTCCTGATCATCACCCTTCTTAGGCTCTGGCCTAACATCCATTCCCTGCCGGATCGTTAGCCATGAACAGTAGGTTTACCAGAGTATCAGTCTTAGAGCTTCTAGCGTTAGTTTTGTTGTTTTGCACCTTGTTGGTTTGTTGTTTACTTACCTCCGTTTTGTTCCATCTGCAGTCACTCGTCCGGAACCTTCATCCAACCTCTGCCTGGTGGTCGGCGGCTGCCGAGCCATGATTGGATCAACCACTGCACCCCCAACAACTAATCAACGCCGCCCGCTCTGTTCCCTGGATTATTCAGCATCACTCTTGAATTTGTAAATAAACACTCACCTTCGTTTCAACTTACCTTGTCCTGGTCTGCTTCTGGGTTCTGGCTTTGTAACTCGTGACAGAACGATCCGGCCAGTCATGAACCCAGCGGACCTGGACTCTGTTCGCCATGCCATTACCCATCAGGAGAAGATGTTGGGCCATCATAGCACGGAGCTACAGGAGATCGCGTTGGCAGTTCGGAACCTTTCTACCGGTCTGACGGAGGTCCAGAACCAGCGCAAGTTTCCGGTGGAGGATCCACTACCGGTTTCACCCATCTCGCCTGCCGCGTCTGAAGCGGTGTCCTTCCCGTGAGCCCAAGGTTCCGACGCCGGATAAATATGAGGGGGAGCTGGGAAGATGCCGTTCTTTCCTTATGCAGTGTGGGTTAGTGTTCGATCTACAGCCCTACTCTTATGCCACAGACAAGGCTAGGATAGCCTTTGTGATTGAGTTGCTGCGTGGTCGAGCGCTGGAGTGGGCTTCAGCCGTTTGGGAACGACAAGACCCCTGCATGGCTTCATACCAGGGGTTCACGGCCGAGATGAGGAAGCTCTTCGACCATTCCGTCCGAGGGAGGGACGCAGCTAGGCGCCTGTTTTCGCTCCACCAAGGAACTCGCAGCGTGGCCGACTTCGTGATCGAGTTCAAGACGTTGGCTGTGGAGAGTGGGTGGAATGAGGAGTCTCTGCAAGCGGCCTTTTACCAGGGTCTGTCGGAGCAGCTCAAGGATGAGCTGATCTCCTATCCGGAGCCTAGTGACCTGGACAGCTTGGTAGCCTTGTCTATTCGGGTGGATAATCGAGTCCGAGAGCGAAGGAGGGAGAAGCAATGGGGTCCGTCCAGTCGATCAGCTTCTCAGTTCCCAGTCGGGTCGGGTGGTGGACCAGAACACGTCGATCATTCTCCACCACAAAGGATTAGTGGAGAGGTCCTCTCTCCCGATTCTGAACCCATGCAAGTGGGGCGGCACGGGTTAACCAAGGAGGAGCGTCAACATAGACGTAAGACCAACTGCTGCCTCTACTGTGGTAGCTCGGGACATTACATCTCCACTTGTTCCCGGCGGTCGTCAAACTGCCCGGCTCGCTAAAGTTGGGAGGACTTTTAGCGAGCCAGTTTCAACCTCTCAGTACCTCTGTCAGACCCCGTTTCCCGGCTACCCTTGTGAACAGGAATCAGAGCTTAGCGATTAACGCTTTTATCGATTCAGGTGCCGATGGAAGCTTTCTTGATGCCGAGTTGGTGGAACAGCTGGGGCTTTCCAAGGAGCAATTGCCGGAAGCCATTGAAGCGACCACTCTGAACGGCAGTAGTCTGGCACGTATCACGATGAGGACTGAACCGGTTAAGATGCTGTTGTCGGGGAATCATTCGGAGATGATTTCATTCTTCATTCTGCCGTCTTCCCATGTTCCTCTGGTCCTTGGATACCCCTGGCTGAAGGAACACAATCCCACGTTCGATTGGGTGACGGGCAAGGTAACGAGTTGGAGCCTTGATTGTCATGCTAACTGTCTCAAGACTGCCTGTCCCCATTCGGTTCCCAGTCAGGTGATTGAGGCTAAACCCCCAGATTTGTCCCTGGTTCCCGAGACATATCACGATTTGGGGGAAGTGTTCAGTAAGCAGAAGGCTCTGTCACTCCCTCCCCACCGACCATATGATTGTGCCATCAACCTGTTCCCTGGAGCTGTCTACCCCAAGGGAAGGTTATACAGTATCTCCCGCCCTGAACGTGAGGCTTTGGAGACCTACATCAAGGAGTCCCTAGCTGCTGGTCTCGTTCGTCCTCGTCATCACCCCTGGGGGCAGGATTCTTCTTTGTGGGTAAGAAGGATGGCTCTCTTCGACCGTGTATTGATTATCGGGGGTTGAATGACATCACGGTCAAGAACAAGTATCCCCTGCCCTTGATGAGTTCTGCCTTCGACTCCTTACAGGGTGCTACGGTGTTCACCAAGCTAGACCTACGCAATGCGTATCACATGGTCCGGATCAGAGAGGGAGACGAGTGGTTGACGGGTTTCAATACACCGATGGGTCACTTCGAGTATCAGGTGATGCCGTTTGGACTGACCAATGCTCCAGCGGTATTCCAGAGTATGGTGAACGACGTCCTGAGAGATATGATCGGTCTCTTTGTGTTTGTTTACCTGGATGACATTCTGATCTTCTCGAAGGAACCTTCCGACCACGTCCAGCATGTCCGGCAGGTTCTGCAGCGATTGTTGGAGAATCGCCTGTTCGTGAAGGCCGAGAAGTGCGAGTTTCACGCCCACACGACATCCTTTCTCGGGTACATCATCTCCAGGGGAGAGATTAGGATGGACCAGGAGAAGGTTAGAGCGGTTCTGGAATGGGCCCAGCCCGGTACGAGATTGCAGCTCCAGAGATTTTTGGGGTTTGCGAATTTCTACCGCAGATTCATCCGGGATTACAGCCGTGTGGCCGCTCCGTTAACTGCCTTGACTTCCAGTATCAGGAGCTTCAAGTGGAATCCGGAGGCGGATCGAGCGTTTCTGGATTTGAAGAGGCGATTCACCAACGCACCGATTCTCTCTCAACCGGACACGGCCCGTCAGTTCGCTCGTTGAAGTGGACGCGTCTGATGTGGGAGTTGGCGCCATCCTGTCGCAGCGATGCTCCACGGACAGTAAACTCCATCCCTGCGCCTACTACTCCGTCGCCTTTCGCCTGCGGAGAGGAATTACGATGTGGGTAACCGGGAGCTTCTCGCGGTGAAACTTGCCTTGGAGGAGTGGCGCCACTGGTTGGAGGGGGCGGAGCAACCGTTTATTGTCTGGACTGACCACAAGAATCTTGCTTACGTGCAATCGGGTTAGACGTCTCAACTCCCGTCAGGCCAGGTGGTCGTTGTTTTTCGGACGATTCAATTTTTTCCCTGACGTTCCGACCTGGATCTAAGAACGGCAAGGCGGACGCCTTGTCTCGGATGTTCTCCAAGACGGAGGAGGGTGGGTCCAAGACCGAGACAATTCTCCCCGGAACTGCGTCGTGGGAGCTGTTAGGTGGAAGATTGAGGAGGAGGTGATGGCGGCTCTTCGGACGCAGCCCGGTCCCGGTAACGGTCCACCCGGGTCGGTTGTTTGTGCCTGAGTCGGTTCGCCCTGCGGTCCTCAAATGGTCCCACGCCAGCAAGATGGCTTGTCACCCTGGCGTGGCTCGGACGATGGCGTTTCTTCGCAGACGTTTTTGGTGGCCTGCCATGGCCGAGATACTCGGGGTTATGTTGCTGCCTGTCCAGTGTGTGCGCAGAATAAGGGTACCAATCGGCCCAGCTCTGGACTACTTCACCCCCTTCCTATTCCCCGGCGACCATGGTCGCATCTGGCCCTGGACTTTGTCACTGGGTTGCCCGCTTCTGAGGGGAACACGGTCGTTCTGACTATCGTGGACAGATTCAGCAAGTTCGCCCACTTTGTGCCAATTGCCAAGCTTCCCTCTGCCTCGGAGACGTCCGAGATCCTGGTTAGGGAGGTTTTCAGGGTCCACGGGTTGCCCAGTGATATCGTTTCCGACCGTGGCCCTCAGTTTACCTCTGCTGTCTGGAAGTCCTTCTGTTTGGCCATTGGAGCTACAGTCAGTCTCACATCTGGTTTTCACCCCCAAGCTAATGGTCAGGCGGAGAGAGCCAACCAGAAGATGGAATCCACGCTACGCTGCCTGGCCTCTTCCAACCCCACCTCCTGGGTCTCTCAGTTGCCTTGGGTTGAGTATGCCCACAATACTCTCCCTACATCTGCCACTGGGATGTCTCCCTTCCAGTGCCTGTATGGCTATCAACCTCCCTTGTTCCCTTCTCAGGAGAAGGAGCTCTCAGTGCCTTCTGTTCAGGCCCATATTCGTCGTTGCCACCGGACCTGGCATCGGGCCAGAAAGGCACTCCTTAGAGTTTCGGACCGGTATCAGCTCCAGGCGAATCGTCGCCGGATCCCCGCTCCCACCTACACCATCGGAGATAGGGTCTGGTTGGCCACATGGGATCTTCCTTTACGGACTGAGTCTAGGAAGTTGTTACCGAAGTTCATTGGTCCGTTTGTGGTGGAGAAGGTGATCAACCCGGTGGCAGTTCGACTCAAACTCCCGAGGACGCTCAGAGTCCATCCCACCTTTCATGTCTCCTGCCTCAAGCCTGTTTTCCTCAGTCCTCTGTTGCCTCCTCCGCCTCCTCCTCCTCCTCCTCGGATGATCGGAGGTGGTCCTGCCTACACGGTGCGACGCATCATGGATTCCAGACGGCGGGGCCGGGGTTTCCAGTATCTCGTGGACTGGGAGGGGTATGGTCCTGAAGAGAGGAGTTGGATTCCGCGGCGACAGATCCTAGATGCTGACCTCATCCGTGACTTCTACCGCCTCCATCCTGGCGCTCCGGGGAGTCCGCCCGGTGGCGTTCGGCCGGAGGGGGGTACTGTAACGATCCCGGCAGTCTGAGTCAGGTCCTGTCTGTGGACTAGTTTTTTCTGCTCGGGATCTCCAGTTTCCCGAGGGTTCTGGAAACGCTCCGGGGAGCTCTCTTGATTTCCGCACCTGCATCCCATCAGCAATCTGCACACCTGGTCCTGATCATCACCCTTCTTAGGCTCTGGCCTAACATCCATTCCCTGCCGGATCGTTAGCCATGAACAGTAGGTTTACCAGAGTATCAGTCTTAGAGCTTCTAGCGTTAGTTTTGTTGTTTTGCACCTTGTTGGTTTGTTGTTTACTTACCTCCGTTTTGTTCCATCTGCAGTCACTCGTCCGGAACCTTCATCCAACCTCTGCCTGGTGGTCGGCGGCTGCCGAGCCATGATTGGATCAACCACTGCACCCCCAACAACTAATCAACGCCGCCCGCTCTGTTCCCTGGATTATTCAGCATCACTCTTGAATTTGTAAATAAACACTCACCTTCGTTTCAACTTACCTTGTCCTGGTCTGCTTCTGGGTTCTGGCTTTGTAACTCGTGACACTTATTCCTTATGATTTATTTTTTGCCTGTCCTTTTTGCCATTTCTGAATGTGTTATTCAATGCGTTTCTATGGGCTATAGTAGGAAAGGACAAATTCAATATTATATCAAATAAGTTGTAAATATTTTTTTTTATACCTATATTATTCCAAATCAAATAGCTAAATGATCCATGGTATGACCATCTTAAACATGTTCCATATGTTAGCTTAGTTAGCTTAACCCCCATCTGGGTTTAAACATATTTTATTGTACAGAAAGTGAATAGCTTAATCAATTGATAGTGACAGAATTAGATTACTTCCCAAGCAAAGTACATTTTTTGTCTCCTCGGCTATAGAATGTCAAAGAAACGAAACAATAATATTCCCATATGCATCGGAGTCACGTCTTTCCCTGGGATTTTACAGCTTGTTTCTAACAAAGCATCACGGACCAAAGCATTGTTATAGATCACTTGATATAATCGGACCCATTTTATTTTCTTCTAAATCTTAAGCTAACAAGACCTGTGCTTTTTGCAAGTTTCTTTAATAAAAGGTAGGCCTATGGCATACCCTCTCATACCCCCTCATTTCCAGTCTTGGTTTTAACGTAACAGCCCTTCACTGACACGGAGGCAGGCTATTTAAAGAGTGCATGGTGGGTAGAGGAATTTACCTACAAATCTATGGATATAGCAGCCTATAGCCTAATTTCGTCTGTCAAACAGGTAGACCTACCTCTTATTTCTTAAATAGGAAGAAATAGGCTCCAACACAAAGCCCTATTGTTGTTAGTAAAGTCTAATTAAAATGAAGATGGTTGAAATGAATTATGCCAACTCGAATTTGCCTACTTTCAGCACCATGAGCTGTCCATTTCCGAATTATTGTGCCGCGGCTGCTGCTTGAAGTTTCAGCAACACAATGTAAGTTACTCGACTCGGGCTTATTGTGGGTTCCCGAGTGGCGCAGCGGTCTAAGGCACTGCATCGTCACTACAGACTCCCTGGTTCGATTCCAGGCTGTATCACAACCGGCTGTGATTGGGAGTCCCATAGGGCGGCGCACAATTGGCCCAGTGTCGTCCGGGTTTGGCCGGTGTAGGCCGTCCATTGTAAATAAGAATTTGTTCTTGCCTAGTTAAATAAAGGAAAAATAAAAAAGTTGTGAGGTCAATAACTCTAATAAATACATCATGGCCAAGAAATATATTGTTTTTAATCCAATCTCTTATAGTAGTAGCAAGCTATCAAAGTTGACCTCCGATCCTCCTTCTCGTCTTTGCGCTCTGCTTCTCAAACTGAACAGAACATAAGCTATAAGCTAGTTGGCGCGCAAGTGCATTTTTGTGAGATTTTCGTTCGGAAGAAGCCTTTGACTCTCCTCCTTAACTGCCACCGTAGGCCTACACAGCACAGCCATTGGTTAGGCAGCACACACAAACATTTTTGATCAGCAAGAGCAGAGCAGGCTGGGGCTCAGGGTTGGAATGTCCATTGCAATGTAATGCAGCCTAGTTGTATTTACACCATCCCAGAAGCTATCTTAGAAATATAACTTTGCTCTGTGCTTCTCCGAGCATGCACTTCATAGCCTATATGCTATGGATAATTTGATTGAGACCACACTAAATAGCCTATAGGCCCACTTAATATTGAGTGCCCAGCAGAGAATCAGAGATGAGGGGTGGCATCGGACACACATCGATGTATACCGTAGTCTTATAAGCAACTAATTCTAAAACACTGAGACATATTAACATTTCATCAATTACAAATTACATTACCCTCCCCTGGACTAGATTTAAAAATACTAAACCCTCCCCTTGACTGAAATTGAAAAAGCATGACCCTCCCCCATTTTCCTCCAGGTAACCATTCTGTAAATTTCGATCCATCCCTAAACTAAATCAAAAGTGGTTTGGCGCTGCCACACCTGATTGAAAAGTGCTGTGGCAAATGCCGCCTTGCCACACGTTTTCCGGTGACCCTGAAAAGTACAGTAAATGTAAAATGCACATAAAATCAACAGTGTAATATTTGGATTCAATTGTGTCATGTGAACTGTTGTGTCCTCACCTTTGGTCTAATAGTTTTCCCATAATCTCCAAACTGTTCCCTTTCAATTACTACAATGTTTATGCATATGAATGTCAGATTCCTTCTGTAAGAAACATTTCACTTTAGCCCTATCATATAAGCCAATTCCCACGAATGTAAAGGGTTAATACATGTCACAGATTTATGTTTTCTTATTTGTTAATGTTCAGCACTTTTGCTAATTCAAATAGTTGGTGTCACAGGGCCCAGTACTATGCTCTGTTTCTTAACATTTCTATTCTAGTGTTATTGCTATGGAAACTAAAGGGTTGTCAGTAGTGAATGTTTTTCAAACACGCAACCTTAAACACGCAACCTTCCTGTAGAAAAATACTTGGTATTTGTGTTTAGTCTAGATTCCAGTGTAAACTGTATTTTACAACAGGACAAAAGAGAACGATTTGAATTCTTAACTGACCACATCAGAGGTCCATTCGCCTGAGAGATGGAAGCTGCTACAGGATGACGACACAGACGTATTTGTATTTGAACTCTGCATCTGTGTCTCCTGTCACTAACAAACCATGCATAAAGCACAGTTATTACAAAACCATGCCATGCTAACTGGCTGCCACTATGAATAATTAAAACAATTAATCCCCCATCTATTAAACATAATTGTGATGCCTTTGTAGAATGCACAAAGTTTTATTATTTCATTTAGGGCCATGACAATGTAGTTGGAAATATTAAGGAAGCAGTTTTTCTTCATTATGCCAGTTAAAATATCTACTCTGTATCTTTTTCCTGTTGATGTAATACAAGCTTTCTCAGCTATGGTAATAACATTGATATAACTGTAGCAACAAAATAAACAAATCAAATGTGAAAAGTTGGGAACATTAGTTTGTATGCAGTAACGTCTGCATTGGTACATTGTGTAATTAGATTCTCTTGTTTTGTAAGATTTCTGTCTGGGAAAAGCAGTTATGGACTAAATGATCAAGTCAAAATTGATTTTGTCACATGCGTCGAATACAACAGGCGTAGACCTTACCATGAAATGCTTACTTACAAGGCCTTAACCAACAATGGCTATGGCTATGGTTATGGCCATCATTTACCTGTCTAATGACCTAGAGTAGAGTACTGATCTAGGAGAGGAGAGCTGGGCATCAGTGATTCATTGGTAGTAATATTATACACATGAATCATGATGCCTTATTTTCTTGACTCTCCCAATCATTCTTCACCAGCAACACAAGTAGATAGAGATTCCCTTAAGAGAGAGCGCTTCAATGGAGAGGTGGAATGTAGCCAACTTGACTGTATCCTCATAAGGACTAGCTGCTTGTCTGAGATATGGGCTAGCTGGCACTTAGCAGGGACTGCTGGTCATAGGGTAAAGGAAGTAATAAAATAGACATCCTGACATGCAATGGTTTAGTAGTGACCCTCTGCATTATCGCCATGTACTGCAACATCTATCAGGCCAAATCTCTAGAAGAAGCCAAGGGGATAAATAAAAATGTTTCCCATTATAGTCTGAGAATTCTGAAATTAGACAGTTGGGTGGATGAATGACTGAAATGTAATAACACAGGAGCTTGATGTCCTACTAAAGCAACATGACAGTGCCTGACTGTATGTCTCTAACTCACCAAGTCTCACGGGAAAGCAAACAGTCTATTGTAGAGTATAATCTGTGTAAAGTAATAAAGTCATATGTCACTCAGGTCCTGGAACATGGTGGGAATGTTATGGCAGCTGCATGGTGGTCATGTAGGCTACAGTTCATCCACATGGACTTGATCCATGTCTCCCCTGCCTAAGACCCCATTCCTTTCCATTGGAAACAATATATTAATAATAAAATCTCAAGCTGAGGCAAACATCATCTGAAGAGTATATGTGGGCTGTGGAGAGTTAGAGAGTGTCTCTCAGGTACGTAGGTAAGGAGGGCACTTACTTGAGCACATGCGTGGAGCCGTTGATCTGTGTGGCCGAGCAGGGGGGCCCCGGTCCCAGTATGGATTGCCGCCTGACGCTGTAACGCTTTCTCCCACAGCAGAGGATGATGAGGAAGGCACGGCGGAAGGACTTGTTCAAGAAGGCATAGAGAATGGGATTGAGCATGGAGTTAATGTAGCCCAGCCACAGGAACGCTGCCCACAGCTGGTCGGGCACTGTATAGCTTATGAAGGGGTCCACCACGTTTGTGATGAAGAAGGGGGCCCAGCACAGGCAGAAACAGCCCATGATGATGCACAGAGTCTTGGCCGCCTTGGTCTCCGTCCGCATGCGGTGGTTGCGCTGGTGGTCGGCGCTGTCTGCCGAGGCGGCCGCGCCCCCAGCCCGCTGCAGCACACTGATTTGGCGTGCGTGCGCCCGTGCAGTCACATAGATACGCTGGTAGGCCAGTACCATCAGAATCAGCGGGATGTAGAAGGCCACCACGGAACACGTCAGAGCGTAGGGCTTGTTGACCATGAAGACACACGATGTCGAGTTGGCTGCATCACCGCTGAACTTCCGTTCCTCTATCTACCAAGGGGTTGGGATATGGTAACACCACACATATACCATACACACATACATACATACATACATACATACATTAGTTAATGTGACAGTTCATGGAACTTTAGTTCCACGAACACAGTACAGTAATAATTCTGAGAATAGGTCTATTACATGACAAGTTGATATGGATGAGGACCTTTCCATGAAAAAAATTGGCAATTAATTACTTCCATGGTAAGAGGATGAGCTTGTCAGGGTAGTCCACCATTTACAATGGAGTCCTGTAGGCTACTGATGATTAAGTAGATTTTCTAAACAATGAAACTTAAGGAGGAGTGCAATGATGAACAGTGCACAAACCAAACTCCAATCAATGCTATTTCCTGAGCAGACTGACTAGGTCCAGACTGGGAAAGAAGAGGTTCTCTGAACTGATCATTCCTCACTGTCCTCTATTAGCACCCTGACAGAACCTCAGGCCACTTTCACATCACATCTGTGCCTACTGCCTACGTATCCAAAGCCTATTGAGCTCTGTCAGGAGAAAATAAATAACATTACGATCGATGGATATTCGTGATGCATATCTTTCTTTTTAATCAACAGGAACTACATTTTTTCATTGGGGAGGCAGCTTTGACTGGGCTAGCGTCCTACCCACTGGGCACACACTGGTTGAATCAACATTGTTTCCACATAATTTCAAAGACATTACGTTGAACCAACGTGGAATAGACGTTGAATTGACGTCTGTGCCCAGTGGTTAGCGTATTTGCTAGTCCTGGCTCAGGAGCCAATATTAAATTAATTAATATTGGTCTATCTGTTAAAACTTGTAATATTCATCAGTATGCAGACGCCACTGTTATGTATGTCATTGCTCCAACTGTTGACCAGCTGCAATCTGAACTTGTTGCCTTACATGAAGCCCTGGTTGGTTTAAAACTTGTACTTAGTGCGGGCAAGACTAAATACATGTTGTTCTCTAATTCTTGCAAAATGTTTCAGATGGACTACATATTTATTCATTGGATGGTTCTCCCATCAATTGGGTTCTCACCTATAAATATCTGGGCATTTGGATTGACAAAGATCTGATACACTGCATCCTGTATCAAAGGGTTGGCTGGCCCTCATTGAAGTCCTGTATTCCCTTTTTGTCTACAAAGCTCTACTACACAAGCTTCCAACTTACTTATCTTTGTTGCTAAAGTATAAAAGAAAAAGCTACCAAACCAGCTCGCAGGGTTGGTTAACTCTTGAGTTCCCTCTCGACCAATTTAGGTAAATCCTCCTTTAGATTAATGCCCCCCATTTAGTGCCCCAAAATGTTGGTAATCAGGGCACCATTTGCTTCGTGTCCTCAACTTCTTTAACAGCTTGTTGTTTATTTGTGGTTCAAAATAGACATGCATTAGTATATCTACTGGGCCCTCTCGTTGGATGAAGCTTTGGCAGAGTTACTAACGACTGAGCCTGAAGATGTGTTTCTGCTTGACCCACTGATTAGTTGAGTATCATTTCTAGGTATATAGTTGTGGTCACTTGCAATGTGTAGACCTATATACACTGTGTACAAAACATTAGGAACACCTTCCTAATATTGAGTTGCATCCCCTTTTGCCTTCAGAACAGCCTCAATCCGTCGGGGCATGGACTCTAAAAGGTGTCGGAAGCGTTCCACAGGGATGCTGGCCCATCTTGATGCCAATGCTTCTCACATTTGTGTGTCAAGTTGATTGGATGTCCTTTGGGTGGTGGACCATTCTTGATAAACACGGAAAACTGTTGAACGTGAAAAACCCAGCAGCGTTGCAGTTCTTGACACACTCAAACCGGTGCGCCTGGCACCTACTACCATATCCTGTTCAAAGGCACTTAAAGGGGAAGTTCACCCAAAAACACTTCTGGGCCCTTTATAACACTTTCCTAGTCGTTTGTCAGTACCCCAGACAGTTTTTTGGTCCATTGCGTGAGTATTTAGATGTAGGTAACAAGCTGATTCTACTCCCGCCTTCCCCATTGAAACCCCATGCAACGTCAAAGTCCATCATAAATACCTCCCAAACACACGGCTCTGGCCTCCCATGACCGCAATAGTCCTTGTAATGACTTTCTTGGCACAATTTTTCAGCGAACTTATTTCGGTAGGCACATTTTTACCAATGTATTTTATTATTTTCTTATTGAAATCCAGAAAGTAGATTAATGCGCCCCGCGAGTCGGAACCCGGGACTTCCGAGGTGGGCGTGGTTGAAGCATGTAAACAATAATTTTCTGTTCTCACTCCCTCCCAGTATTTGCTGCCCTCGTGAAATTTTATTAGAGTAAAGAATGTCAGATCGAGAACTAAGAGGAACTTGGAGACCTGCCTTATTTTCAGAATGGTACTGTTGTGCCATATCAATTTGTGTAGGAGTATACTGAGGCTGAGTTGTTCCATTTGCGGGCTGACCGAGAAAAAGGAGCTAGAAGAGACAGGAGCGAGCAAATGTCAAGGAATAACAGGCTCTTCCCAGAACGCACGTTGACTGATGTGGCAGTTGCGGGAGATGCCTACCTTTACCAACAGTCAGGGAATGTCTCGGCTGTCCAGAATGCGACCATCTTATTCCGATAACGGAGGAGATAGAACATCAGACTGAAGATGCAGCAGAAGATGCGTAACTAAACACTCCGATTTCTTGTCTATCATCAATAGTGTATTGGAGACTTTCTTCAGAATGCCCAGGATCGACTGGAAATGACGTGCCACACCTGTCCAAATGGCAAGCTCTCTGAAGCGTAAATGTTTTGGCTAATATTACTTACAGGATATTTATATTACTCTCTAAGATTAAAATAAATAGCCTACCTAATGACACCCTTCCAACGGTATTTTCGTTAATCCTGCCTATAATGTAACTGGCTACTGTAGTCCCCTTCAAGTTTGTCTGACAATGATGACATGCTGGCTAGGTAAACAGTGTCTAGAATGAGTGGATAAGTGCCATAGAAACAGAATGTATGTGACACGCACTTCACAATTTGGGTCTACATAAACAATAATTGATATTAACAAACAGTATAAGAAGTATAAAGTCAATTGTTGTAGTAGAGAAGAACATGTTGCTTGCAGCTGCCAGTTTATCTTTTATACCAATAATCTCCTAATTAGCCTGTAAACCCACACACAAGAGGAAGAAAAACAGCCTCACTTGACCACTAACACCGTTTGAACAATGAGTTGGCTATACAGTCTTCAAGTATACAAGACCAAGAGAGTCATCAAGTCAATAGTATTGCGGAAGGTAGCCTTTCGGTTAAAGTTTAAGGCCAGTAACCGAAACGTTGCTGGTTTGAATCCCCGAGCCGACAAGGTGAAAAATCTGTCTATGTGCCCATGAGCAAGGCACTTAATCCTAACTGCTCCTGTTAGTCGCTCTGGAATATGCTTAATGATCCCTGAGCCTGTTATATTTTATGTGGCCTAGGCCTATTTATTTTCTTGATTGTTGTATATAACATTGTCATGCATATATTTTCTGTCTCTCTTGACTATACAGACTGGTCTCTTATCGGATTACCCTGGAGTGGATGCTGAGGGGAGAACATCTAGGTGGAGGCCAACGACGGGTACTCCCAGCCTTTGTGGTGGCAACAATTACATCTAACTACTCTGACCCCAACAGCAGCTACATTAGATTCCAGGAAGTTAAGCATATAATAACATTTTCAAGAAATAATAGTGTAGTTAAAATCATTTTTAATAAACAATTTAATGTTATTATAAAACATATAAAACAACAATTACACAGTATGCAATTGAGATCGTTCCACAGAATCCTACTCATTACTCCATGTGCTGGCTCACGCCTGGGAGTCAGCCATTGTCTTGAATGGATCAAAAACTTCACCCTGTGCAAAACACACCTACCCGGGCACCCGGGACAGATCAATCGAATCCCCTCATTGAATAATAATAAATAACAATATGCCATTTAGCAGACACTTTTATCCAAAGCGACTTACAGTCATGCGTGCATACATTTTTTTGTGTATTGGTGGTGCCGGGTATCGAACCCACTACCTTGGCGTTACAAGCGCCGTGCTCTACCAGCTGAGCTACAGAGGACCACATAGAACGGGTGTTCCCATTCAAGACAATGATGGCATAACGGGTGGACTGCCGGCCATTGCGAGCGTACCCATAGGAGCAAAATAGTAAGTAAAAGTAAAAGCAGGAACTGTACCCTTCAATCTGTGCTGTGATTTGTTGAATCAACTCAACAAATTAATTACAAAAAATACATTCCATTGCATGAACACTCACTACAGAGTTCCAAACTGCCGCTAGAAGCAACGTCAGCACAAGAACTGTTCGTCGGGAGCTTTATGAAATGGTTTTCCATGGCCGAGCAGCCGCACACAAGCCTAAGATCACCATGCGCAATGCCAAGAGTCGGCTGGAGTGGTGTAAAGCTTGCCGCCATTGGACTCTGGAGCAGTGGAAACACGTTCTCTGGAGTGATGAATCACGCTTCACCATCTGGCAGTCCGACGGACAAATCTGGGTTTGGCAGCTGCCAGAAGAACGCTACCTGCCTCAATGCATAGTGCCAACTGTAAAGTTTGGTGGATGAGGAATAATGGTCTGGGGCAGTTTTTTATGGTTGGGGCTAAGCCCCTTAGTTCCAGTGAAGGGAAATCTTAATGCTACAGCATACAATGACATTCTAGACGATTCTGTGCTTCCAACTTTGTGGCATCAGTTTTGTGCAGGCCCTTTCCTGTTTCAGCATGACAATGCCCTGTGCACAAAACGAGGTCCATACATAAATGGTTTGTCGAAATCGGTGTAGAATAACTTGACTGGTCTGCACAGAGCCCTAAACTCAACCCCATCGAACACCTTTGGGATGAATTGGAATGCCGACTGCGAGCCAGGCCTAATCGCCAAACATCAGTGCCCGACCTCACTAATCCTCTTGTGGCTGAATGGAAGCAAGTCCCCGCAGCAATGTTCCAACATCTAGTGGAAAGTCTTCCCAGAAGAGTGGAGGCTGTTATAGCAGCAAAGGGGGGACCAACTCCATATAAATGCCTATGTTTTTTAAATGAGATGTTTGACGAGCAGGTGTCCACATACTTTTGGTCATGTAGTGTAGCAGTCACACTGCACGCAGCCACCAATGATTGCATGACATGTTATTGATGGCGTTCCACAACATCACACTGCCATCATTAGGCAAGCTAAAGTTAGTTGCAAAGTTAGGCTGAAAAGTTTTGCCACCAGCTCCTCCTTGGTTGGTTTTTCAACCGGGGCGATGTTAGGAGATAGGTCTGGTGTCAACTTTGAAGTCTTGGTCTTTTTACATGATCTGTTTATCTTCCCGCCGCTTGACAGTCTGCTGGACCAATCAGGTTCTAAAGTTGAATGTCAGACACTCTTCTCTACCCAGTCCTTGGCCTGTTTGGAATACTCCATACAGCTTCTCGGATCTCCTGAAAAATGTGTAACAGAATAACAAAACAAAAAAATTAAAATAGTCCTAATTAGTCTTACCTTGCGTCCTCCTGAAAAATGAGGAACATTTGCCCCCCCTTTGAAAAGGCTGTGAAAAGGATACAAAGATAGAAGATGTGAGAAAGTAAACAAAGATAAAATCCAAGACACTATGGTTCATTGTCCTATCCTCATGTCTGGTCCACCACCCCTCTCCTTCTTCCATTCCCTCCCAGGCAGGTATAAACAGAACAAGTGATTGATGATGTTGGCTGGTTTAAAACAGAATCAGTCATTACATGTCAATTCAGGGCATGAGCTGATATTCAAAATGTTTTAATTGAAATAATGTAAAGGCTGGGCTAGTTTGTTGTCATTACAACTCATGCACCAGCTAGGGCCATAGCCATATATTTATCTATATGGCTCTGGCTAGGGCTGTGTCCTACTCATGGACCTTAACTAGGGCAAGTGATTTTATGCAATCAATAACGTTAGCACTACAGAAAACTATGATTCCTAGTAGAGAAGAATATACAATTTCTTATCAGTAATGTTATAATGAAAAAGGAAATTGCATCACAAAGCAAAGCAAGCAAAACAGTCAGTAGGACAGGATAAGGTTAATGTTACAGTAGTAGCTAAGCTAAAAACACCATGAACTAGTTAAAGGAATGGCAAACAAATAATGTAATAAATTACTTTGTAGTGACTAGCTACAGGTGTTAGCAACTTAGCTAGCTAGCAACATACCTTGAATAGTTGGAGCTTTCCAGTCCATGGTGGAAAGATCGTGGGAACATAACCCGGTTTCAACCGGTCCCCATTGTAGTCAGTGACCACAAAGTGATCACTGTACACGGTCAACCGCAGCTGGTGAATGACTTTAGGCGTCGTATCGTCACCATAAGCAGGATGACAGATGGCCTGCAGCCATAACATGCCTGACACAAAACTCCATCGTGGTCAGGAAAAGAGTGGAAATGTGTAGTGTATTTGTATCGGACTGGAACATTACTGCACTTCATTTTGGCCAACATCGCTCAGCTACTCAACTACTAATGTTATTCGCCGTGCCTTACTTTATTTAAGCGATTACTAACCGCTAGCTCCAATCTCTTTGTTTACTTTCATTCATTCTGATTTCCTTTCTTGAAGACCAAGTAAAACGCTCATTCGTCCCGCGTCTTGTAGATATCCATCTTTGCGCACGAAGTATGTCTTTGTTTTTTTATATGTTTTACATTAAACAACACATGTAATTGGCAATTCAATGCTGACACCAATTGTTGTTTATGTAACAATAAATACAGTTTTTAATGCATTTCAGGTCATTTCGGGAATTCGCATTTCATATAAAAATACAGAAATCTAAATACTCAAACAATGGACCTAAAAACTGTCTGGGATACAGCCAGGCAAGTGTTATAACGGGCCCAGAAGTGTTTTTGGGTGAACTTCCCTTTAAATCTTTTGTCTTGCCCATCCACCCTCTGAATGGCACACATTCACAATCCATGTCTAAATTGTCTGAAGGCTTAAAAATCCTTCTTTAACCAGTCTCCTCCCCTTCATCTACATTGATTGAAGTGGATTTAACAGATGACATCAATAAGGGATCATAGCGTTCACCTGGATTCATCGCTTTCATGGAAAGAGCAGGTGTTCCTAATGTTTTGAACACTCAGTACATATACACTACCGTTCAAAATGTTGGGGTCACTTAGAAATGTCATTTTTTTCGAAAGAAATGCTTTTTTTTTACCATTAAAATAACATCAAATTGATCAGAAATACAGTGTAGACATTGTTAATATTGTAAATGGCTATTGTAGCTGGAAACGGCTGATTTGTAATGGAATATCTAAAGAAGCAATAAAACTGGCCTTCTTGAGACTAGTTGAGTATCTGGAGCATCAGCAATTGTGGGTTCGATTACAGGCTCAAAATGGCCAGAAACAAATAACTTTCTTCTGAAACTCATCAGTCTATTCTTGTTCTGAGAAATGAAGGCAATTCCATGCAAGAAATTGCCAAGAAGCTGAAGATCTCATACAACGCTGTATACTACTCCCTTCTCAGAACAGCACAAACTGGCTCTAACCAGAATAGCAAGAGGAGTGGGAGGCTCCGGTGCACAACTGAGTAAGAGGACAAATACATTAGAGTGTCTAGTTTGAGAAACCGACGCCTCACAGGTCCTCAACTGGCAGCTTCATTAAATAGTACCCGCAAAACTCCAGTCTCAACCTCAACAGTGAAGAGGCGACTCTGGGATGCTGACCTAGGCAGAGTTGCAAATAGAGATTTGGGATGAGTCGGACCACAGAGTGAAGGAAAAGCAGCCAACAAGTGCTCAGCCCATGTGGAAACTCCTTCAAGACTGTTGGAATAGCATTCCAGGTGAAGCTGGTTGAGAGAATGCCAAGAGTGAGCAAAGCTGTCAACCAAGGCAAAGGGTGGCTACTTTGAAGAATCTCAAATATAAAATATATTTTGATTTGTTGAACACTTTTTTGGTTACTACATGATTCCATATGTGTTATTTCATAGTTTTGATGTCTTCACTATTATTCAAAAATTTAGAAAATAGTACAAATTAAGAAAAACCCTTGAATGAGAAGGTGTTCTAAAACTTTTGAACGGTAGTTGTCACGGTTTCGGCCGAGGCTGCCTCTCTTCCTTGCTCGGGCAGGCTTCGGCGTTCGTCGTCTCCGGAATACTAGCTGCCACCGTTGCATGTTTCTATGTTCGTTTGCTTTTGTCTGATTGTTGTTACACCTGTTATCGTTTAGTGTAATTAGTGTCCTATAAGTTCTCGTTGTGTTTGTCAATTGTTGTGTGTGATTGTTTTCTCTGTCGTGCGTTGCTGGACGTAATTATTGTATTGCTCGGTTGAGCTGTTCTCCACTGTGTTGGAGCGTTTTGGCGCACCTGTGTAGTGCGCCCGTTTTGTTTCTCGCCTGCGTGCGGAGTTTCGCCTTCGGGCTAGTTGGTGCGTTTCCCTTGTGATTTTCACTAAAGTCTTTGGACTGTGCTTCTGCGTCCTGCGCCTGATTCCACCACCACACCCACCTACAGTCACACTGACAGAATCACACACCAGCTCGAATGGAATCAGCAGGAGCCGCATCAGCACAGGAGAATGACCAGATCCTGCGGATGGGGGCCGCCCTGCAGGAGGTGATCACCACCATCCGAGGCTGGGAGACCCGAGGGACACCTCCACCGCCATCTTCCCTGCCCTCACCATCGGCAAGTCAGCCCATTCCCGCTCCGGAACCCAGAGGAGTTCGACTCTCGCTCCCGAGGGCCTACGATGGGACCGCTGCCGGGTGTCAGGGATTCCTTCTCCAGGTGGAGCTTTACCTGGCCACCGTGCACCCGGCGCCCTCGGGACACGAGAGCGTGTCCGCCCTGATCTCCTGCCTTTCCAGCAAGGCGTTGGAATGGGCCAACGCGGAGTGGAGGAGAATAGACGCTAACACCATTACGTACGCGAGTTCTCCCGCCGCTTCAGGGCGGTGTTTGACCATCCCCCGAGGGAGCGGCGGGGAGCGTCTGTTCTGCCTTCGGCAGGGGAAGAGGAGTGCCCAGGAGTTCGCCTTAGAATTCCGTGACTCTAGCGGCGGATGCAGGGTGGAATGAGCGGGCCCTCACCGATCACTACCGATGTAGTCTCGTGAGGACGTCCGTAGGGAGCTGGCCTGTAGGGACACCAGTCTCTCGTTCGACCAGTTGGTCGACATGTCCATCAGGCTGGATACCCTGCTAGCTACCCGCGGACGTCCCCGAGGGGGTCCGTCCATTTCATCCTCCAGCGCCTCCGAGCCGTGCCCCATGGAGCTCGGGGGCGTTGGCGCTAGAGAGAGGAGGGGTCGGCTTACGAGGGGGTCCATCTCCTGCACCAACTGTGGTCGGGGAGGACACACCGCGGCTAGGGTGCTGGGGATGGCCTCCTAGGGGAGAAGACGACAGGTCCCGCACTGGGAGTCCTTCCAGGTGAGTAGGCGCCCCACTCACCCAGAGCTCTCTGTTGCACACTTCTGTATACCTGTGCGTTTTCCACAGGTAGCACCTCATTCCCAGCATAAGGCGCTGGTAGATTCAGGCGCGGCTGGGAATTTTGTTGATAAGAAATTTTGTTTAGCCTTAGGGATTCCCCTTCTCCCTGTTGACGTCCCTTCCCGTTCATGCCCTAGATAGCCGTCCGTTGGGTGCGGGCTTGATCAGGAGGTCACGGCGCCACTTAGGATGTGTGCGCAGGGGGGTCATCAGGAGATGATCCAGCTATTTCTGATTGACTCGCCTGCGTATCCGGTGGTGCTGGGCATGCCCTGGTTGAGTACCCATAACCCATCTATTTCGTGGCAGGAGAGGGCTCTGATGGAGTGGTCTGCCCAGTGTGTGAGTCGATGTTTAGGCGTTTCCGTAGGGGCTACCTCGGTGGAGAGTCCAAACCAGGTGCCCGCATTGCACGTTCCCCCTGAGTATGGGGATTTGGCTATTGTGTTCAGTAAGTCGAGGGCGACGCAGTTGCCTCCCCATAGGCAGGGAGATTGTGCGATAGACCTCCAGGCAGGAGCTGCGCTCCCACGGAGCCATGTGTATCCTCTGTCTCAGTAGGAGAAGAGAGCTATGGGGACTTACATAGACAAATCTCTGAGACAAGGATACATACGGCCCTCCACTTCCCCTGCGTCCTCGAGTTTCTTTTTTGTGAAGAAAAAGGATGGTGGGTTACGCCCGTGCATTGATTACCGTGGTCTCAATCAGATCACGGTGAAGTACAGTTATCCACTCCCGCTGATTGCGACCATGACGGAGTCATTGCACGGGGCGCGTTTCTTCACTAAATTAGATCTCAGGAGCGCGTACAATTTGGTGCGCATTAGGGAGGGCGATGAATGGAAGACAGCCTTTAGTACCACCTCGGGCCATTACGAGTATCTTGTCATGCCATACGGGTTGATGAACGCTCCTTCAGTTTTCCAATCATTCGTGGATGAGATCTTCAGGGACATGCAGGGGCAGGGGGTGGTCGTGTACATAGATGACATTCTCGTGTACTCGCCTACCCGAGTCGAGCATGTGGCCCTGGTGCGCCGAGTGTTGCGGAGGCTGTTGGAGCACGACCTGTATGTCAAGGCAGAGAAGTGTCTGTTTTTCCAGGAGTCAGTCTCCTTTTTGGGGGTATCAGTTGTCTGCGTCAGGGGTGAAGATGGAGGTAGACCGGGTGTCAGCCGTGCGTAATTGGCAAACGCCAACCACTGTGAAGGAGGTGCAGCAGTTTTTGGGGTTTGCGAATTACTACCGGAGGTTTATTCGGGGTTTTGGACAGGTGGCAGCTCCCATAACGTCTCTTTTGAAGGGGGGTCCGGTGTGTCTGCAGTGGTCAGCCGAGGCGGACATGGCGTTTGGGAGGCTGAAGGACCTGTTTACCTCGGCCCCGGTGCTGGCGCATCCGGATCCCTCTTTACCATTTCAGGTAGAGGTGGACGCGTCAGAGGCCGGTATAGGGGCCGTGCTTTCGCAACGGTCCGGTGCGCCACCTAAACTCCGCCCCTGTGCTTTTTATTCCAAGAAGCTCAGTCCGGCGGAGCGAAATTATGACGTAGGGGACAGGGAGCTGTTAGCCGTGGTACAGGCCCTAAAGGTGTGGAGGCACTGGCTTCAGGGGGCTCAACATCCTTTCCTCATTTTGACGGACCACCGTAACCTGGAGTACATCCGGGCAGCGAGGAGGCTGAACCCTCGCCAGGCGAGGTGGAATATGTTTTTGACCCGGTTCACATTTAAGATCACGTACATCCCTGGGTCACAGAACGGTAAGGCAGATGCACTGTCTCGGCGGTATGACACGGAGGAGAGGTCCGTGGAGCCCACGCCCATACTGCCGGAGTCGTGTCTGGTGGCACCGGTAGTGTGGGAGGTCGATGCTGAACTCGAGCGGGCGTTACGCACCGACCCTAGTCCACCTCAATGCCCGGAGGGTCGGAAGTACGTTCCGCTCGAGGTTCGGGATCGATTGATCTATTGGGCTCACATGTCACCCTCCTCTGGACACCCTGGTATCGGCCGGACAGTGCACTGTCTTAGTGCCAAGTACTGGTGGCCCACGTTGGCGAGGGATGTGAGGGTTTATGTTTCCTCCTGCTCGGTGTGCGCCCAGTGTAAGGCGCCTAGACATCTGCCTAGGGGTAAGTTACTACCCCTGCCCGTTCCACAACGACCATGGTCTCACCTCTCGGTGGATTTCCTCACTGACCTTCCTCCTTCACAGGGGAATACCACTATACTGGTCGTTGTGGACCGGTTTTCTAAGGCCTGTCGTTTGCTCCCTATGCCGGGCCTTCCTACTGCCCTGCAAACGGCCGAAGTACTATTCACCCATGTGTTCCGGCACTACAGGGTACCCGAGGATATCGTGTCTGATCGAGGTCCCCAATTTACCTCCAGAGTCTGGAGAGCTTTTATGGAGCGGTTGGGGGTCTCGGTGAGCCTCACCTCGGGTTACCACCCGGAGAGTAATGGGCAGGTGGAACGTGTGAACCAGGATGTGGGTAGGTTTCTCAGAACATACTGCCAGGACCGGCCGGAGGAGTGGGCAAGGTCGTTCCTGGGCCGAAATGGCCCAGAATTCCCTACGCCATTCCTCCACTAACCTAACCCCTTTTCAATGTGTGTTAGGTTACCAGCCGGTTCTGGCACCTTGGCAGCAGAGCCAGATCGAGGCTCCTGCGGTGGATGAGTGGGTGCGGCGCTCGGAGGAGACATGGAACGCTGCACACGTCCACCACGTTATTACGCCCTCCGTCGTAATAAGGCGAGCGCCGATCTCCACCGCAGTGAGGGACCGGTGTACGCACCTGGTGATCGAGTCTGGCTCTCTACCAGAAACCTACCCCTCCGCCTGCCCTGCCGGAAACTGGGTCGGCGGTTTGTAGGGCCATTTAAAGTCCTGAGAAGATTGAACGAGGTGTGTTACAAATTACAACTGCCTGTTGAGTATAAAAGTATTAACCCCTCGTTCCATGTGTCTCTTCTCAGGCCGGTGGTAGCTGGCCCACTCCAAGAAAGTGAGATCTTGGAGACTCCTCCGCCCCCATTGGACATCGAGGGGGCACCGGCGTACTCCGTGCGGTCCATCTTGGATTCGAGACGTCGGATGGGGGTCTCCAATATCTAGTGGAGTGGGAGGGGTACGGCCCGGAGGAACGGTGCTGGGTGCCGAGGAGAGACATTTTAGACCCGTCTCTCCTGACGGAATTCCATCGTGGGCACCCGACGCACCCTGCTCCGCGTCCTCCTGGTCGTCCCCGAGGCCGGAGTCGGCGCACGTCTGGAGCCGCGTCAAGGGGGTACTGTCACGGTTTCGGCCGAGGCTGCCTCTCTTCCTTGCTCGGGCAGGCTTCGGCGTTCGTCGTCTCCGAATACTAGCTGCCACCGTTGCATGTTTCTATGTTCGTTTGCTTTTGTCTGATTGTTGTTACACCTGTTATCGTTTAGTGTAATTAGTGTTCTATAAGTTCTCGTTGTGTTTGTCAATTGTTGTGTGTGATTGTTTTCTCTGTCGTGCGTTGCTGGACGTAATTATTGTATTGCTCGGTTGAGCTGTTCTCCACTGTGTTGGAGCGTTTTGGCGCACCTGTGTAGTGCGCCCGTTTTGTTTCTCGCCTGCGTGCGGAGTTTCGCCTTCGGGCTAGTTGGTGCGTTTCCCTTGTGATTTTCACTAAAGTCTTTGGACTGTGCTTCTGCGTCCTGCGCCTGATTCCACCACCACACCCACCTACAGCCACACTGACAGTAGTGTGTATATATATATATATATATATATATATACATACTCAACAATGGATCAAATAAGCTGATTAGTAAACAAAACTTTATGAGATAATATTACTACTGGAGTGAAATCTGAGTTCATGCCTGAATAGTTTTATTAGAACGAGAGATACATGTCCTCCGTTAAAACAAATCTAAAGTATTTCCAGAGAAACATATATAAGCATAGCACTCCCTAGGCCTGTTCATTAGGCCTGTTCATGACTATAATCAGTTACCGACTCTCTACCCATGCTTTTCATTACATCAGTCTTTCCCCCGGTCCATTTGTTTTGGGTTGGTACATGGTAGCATTGGGTCTGACATTTTAATGCAGACTACCTGCTGTTTCTTTGTAGCATTATTATCACACAGTATCATTCAGCCAATGTCTTTCATTGAGCTTTCACTTACAGCCATTGTTTTATTATGAGCAGCAGCGGGAGATTGGACGAGATCTGCGTTCAGATTGGACAACATGCTTATTACGTACTCAGTATCATATCGTAGACACAGACTAAGCCCGCTCTGGAGGGATGTGATAGCCTGAAACAACTTACACATATCCTACATCACATTGACCAGATATACACTAAAAGCCTTTTGGTTGTGTGGAGGTGTTTCTTTGTCTCATTGACATTATATGGAATTAGTTATGTTATACAGTGAGGGAAAAAAGTATTTGATCCCCTGCTGATTTTGTACGTTTGCCCACTGACAAAGACATGATCAGTCTATAATTGTAATGGTAGGTTTATTTGAACAGTGGGAGACAGAATAACAACAAAAAAATCCAGAAAAACGCATGTCAAAAATGTTATAAATTGATTTGCATTTTAATGAGGGAAATAAGTATTTGACCCCTCTGCAAAACATGACTTAGTACTTGGTGGCAAAACACTTGTTGGCAATCACAGAAGTCAGACGTTTCTTGTAGTTGGCCACCAGGTTTGCACACATCTCAGGAGGGATTTTGTCCCACTCCTCTTTGCAGATCTTCTCCAAGTCATTAAGGTTTCGAGGCTGACATTTGGCAACTCGAACCTTCAGCTCCCTCCACAGATTTACTATGGGATTAAGGTCTGGAGACTGGCTAGGCCACTCCAGGACCTTAATGTTCTCCTTCTTGAGCCACTCCTTTGTTGCCTTGGCCGTGTGTTTTGGGTCATTGTCATGCTGGAATAACCATCCACGACCCATTTTCAATGCCCTGGCTGAGGGAAGGAGGTTCTCACCCAAGATTTGACGGTACATGGCCCTGTCCATCGTCCCTTTGATGTGGTGAAGTTGTCCTGTTCCCTTAGCTTAAAAACACCCCAAAGCATAATGTTTCCACCTCCATGTTTGACGGTGGGGATGGTATTCTTGGGGTCATACGCAGAATTCCTCCTCCTCCAAACACGGTGAGTTGAGTTGATGCCAAAGAGCTCCATTTTGGTCTCATCTGACCACAACACTTTCACCCAGCTCTCCTCTGAATCATTCAGATGTTCATTGGCAAACTTCAGACGGCATGTATATGTGCTTTCTTGAGCAGGGGGACCTTGCGGGCGCTGCAGGATTTCAGTCCTTCACGGCGTAATGTGTTACCAATTGTTTTCTTGGTGACTATGGTCCCAGCTGCCTTGAGATCATTGACAAGATCCTCCCGTGTAGTTCTGGGCAGATTCCTCACCGTTCTCATGATCATTGCAACTCCACGAGGTGAGATCTTGCATGGAGCCCCAGGCTGAGGGAGATTGACAGTTATTTTGTGTTTCTTCCATTTGCGAATAATCGCACCAACTGTTGTCACCTTCTCACCAAGCTGCTTGGTGATGGTCTTGTAGCCCATTCCAGCCTTGTGTAGGTCTACAATCTTGTCCCTGACATCCTTGGAGAGCTCATTGGTCTTGACCATGGTGGAGAGTTTGGAATCTGATTGATTGATTGCTTCTGTGGACAGGTGTCTTTTATACAAGTAACAAACTGAGATTAGGAGCACTCCCTTTAAGAGTGTGCTCCTAATCTCAGCTCGTTACCTGTATAAAAGACACCTGGGAGCCAGAAATCTTTCTGATTGAGAGGGGGTCAAATACTTATTTCCCTCATTAAAATGCTAATCAATTTATAACATTTTTGACATGTGTTTTTCTGGATTTTTGTGTTGTTATTCTGTCTCTCACTGTTCAAATAAACCTACCATTAAATTTATAGACTGATCATTTCTTTGTCAGTGGGCAAACGTACAAAATCAGCAGGGGATCAAATACTTTTTTCCCTCACTGTAGCTAGCACATAAAAAAAAACACTTAATGTGGTTTCACATAAAGTTCCATTTGATCCTGTTTCACAGCATGGTTTATCAAAAATCTGCAGTGTATATACACATTGATACAGACACATTAGTTATTACTCACCAAATGGTCTATTCCGATACTGTTCCATCCTAGCATTATGGGTAGGAAGGATATAAAGGTGGGGATTACCCAGCATCCTCCTAACATAAGAGCCACTCTCAGTGGTGTCATCTTATTCCTGTAGACCAGCGGCTGGCAGCAGATGGCATAGTACCTGTTGTAAGAAAGATGGGATAGAGGGAACTACAGTATATATGATTACATTCAATTCAAGCTTTTATTTCATTAGACAAAATGCTGGTCAACAAGTGTACCTTGCATGTGAAATGACACCTTGTGGAAAAACACATTATCCTTGCGTTAAAGACAGATAAAATATATACTTGTGATCTCAAAAGTTTTGATGATGCTTTCTAAAGCTGTCTTTTTCTCATGTTAAGAGCATACTGTACCTGAGAGTTTTGCTATATCTCTGATATTTTAGACATCAATGCTCTCTACCTCTCTGCTGGGAAAGTGCTATTAGAGGGAAAGTGCTATGATCATTAAATTATTTGCAACAAGCAATTGGATTCTGAAATCCCTGAAATGTCTTCAGCCACAAATTGCTACTTGGCCTGGCTGAACCCACTGTCTGTAGAGTTTGAGAGGTTAACCCTACCTGATGTCCCAGAGACCTCAAATGTTGACTTCCTTTTTCTCTTTAAGGGACTTCAGGTTACAACATGACCACACAGCAACCAGGTCGAAGCTCTCAGATGTGATTGCTTTATGATTGGTTTTTAACTGATCGTTGACATTTGACAGTTCAATTCATTACTATTCCACTAAATAGAAAAAAACACAGAGATTGATCATTCCTTGCATATGTTGGCACTATTTCACTGTAATATTTTCCCCACTGGATGGGGTTTATCTCAAACATCACATTAATTCTCAACCGGGTCACAGGGGTGGCCACCTGGTGGGTAGGCTTGTGGATGAGCAGCTTGTCACGTAGACTTTGATGTAGGCTCCAGAGTGGTAAACCTCTCCCTCTCTGACTAGCTAGTCTGGGTACCAGTCTCTTTAGCTAATGTTCCACTCCTTGCCACTCCTGTCATTTGCCAAAGAGAATGATTTACGGTGCAGTTGCTGATTGGTAGTTGGAAACATGACAACGTAATGGAACATGGGGTGCACACAATATTATAATTTTAAGAATAACAACAAACAATACCATTACGACCTGGTGTGGTCATTCCTTTGTGAGAAGGTTCTCCCATCTCCACAGAGAAACTCTGGAGCTCTGTCAGAGTGACCATTGGGTTCTTGGTCACCTCCCTGACCAAGGCCATTCTCCCCCAATTGCTCAGTTTGGCCGGGCGGCCAGCTCTAGGAAGAGTCTTGGTGGTTTCAACCTTCTTCCATTTAAGAATGATGGAGGCCACTGTGTTCTTGGGGACCTTCAATGCTGCAGAAATGTTTTGGTTACTCTTTCCCAGATCTGTGACTCGACACAATTCTGTCTCGGAGCTCTATGGACAATTCCTTCAACCTCAAAGGTTGGTTTTGCTCTGACATGAACTGCCAACTGTGGGACCTTATATAGACAGGTGTGTGCCTTTCCAAATCATGTCCAATCAATTGAATTTACCACAGGTGGACTCCAATCAAGTTGTAGAAACATCTGAAGGATGATCAATGGAAACAGGATGCATCTGAGCTCAATTTCGAGTCTAATAGCAAAGGGTCTGAATACTTATGCAAATAAGGTATTTCTGTTTTTTATGTTTAATATATCTGCAGAAATATCTAAAAACTAGTTTTTGCCTTGTCATTGTGGGGTTTTGTGTGTAGATTGCTGAGGTTGATTAATTATTTAATCCATTTTAGAATAAGGCTGTAACGTAACAAAATGTGGAAAAAGTCAAGGGGTCTGAATATTTTCCGAAGGCACTTTAGCTAGGTGGGACAACCACATATCACAGTCATAGTAAGTACATTTCTCCTCAATAACGTAGCTATCAGCTAAGTCAGAGATAGTAAAAAATAAAATAAAAAGTGTCAGTGTTAGTTAATGAAAGGCATTCTATTTTTTCTTTTTCGGGGGGAGGGGAGGGTGAGAAGGTGGGGTGAGGGGGCGTGTTGTGGGATTATTTAAGATACTCTTTGAAGAGGTAGGGTTTCAGATGTTTTCAGAAGATGGGCAGGGAGTCTGCTGTCCTAACTTCAGGGGGAAGCTGGTTCCACCATTTGGGTGCAAGGGCAGAGAAGAGTTTGGACTGGGCTGAGCGGGAGCTGCCCTCCCATAGGGGTGGCAGGGCCAAAAGACCAGAGGTGGCAGAACAGAGTGCTCGGGTTGGGGTGTATGGTTTGAGCAAAGCCTGAACGTAGGGAGGGGCAGTTCGTAGGCAAGTACCATGGTCTTGTAGTGGAGGAGAGCTTCAATTGGAAGCCAGTGGAGTGTGCAGAGCATTCTGCATTCTGGATAAGTTGCATGGGTTTGATGGCAAAAGCGGGGAGCCCAGCCAACACCGAGTTGCAGTAGTACAGACGGGAGATGTGGATTAGGACCAGTGCCGCTACCTGTGTGAGGTAGGGTCGTACTCTACGGATGTTGTAGAGCATGAACCTGCAGGAGTGAGTCACTGCTTTGATGTTTGCAGAGAACGACAGGGTGTTGTCCAGGATCACGCCAATTTTCTTTGCACTCTGAGAGGGGGACACCGTGGAATTGTCAACCGTGATGGAGAGGTCTTTGAGCGGGCAGGCCTTCCCCGGGAGGAAGAACAGCTCTGTCATGTCGAGGTTGAGCTTGAGGTGGTGGGCTGACATCCAAGCTGAGATATCTGCCAGGCATGCAGAGATGCGTGTCGCCACCTGGGTGTCAGAAGGGGGGAAGGAGAAAAGTAGTTGAGTGTCATCTGCATAGCAATGATAGGACAGGCCATGTGAGGATATGACGGCGCTGAGTGACTTGGTGTATAGAGAGAAGTTGAGAGGGCCTAGAACTGAGCCCTGGTGGACACCAGTTGTGAGAGTACGTGGAGCAGACACAGATCCTCTCCACGTCACCTGGTAGGAGCGGCCTGCCAGGTAGGATGCAATCCAAGAGCGTGCAGAGCCTGAGACTCCCAGCCCTGAGAGGGTGGAGAGGAGGATCTGATGGTTCACAGTGTCAAAGGCAGTGGATAGATCTAGGAGGATGAGAACAGAGGATAGAGATTTAGCTTTGGCAGTGTGGAGAGCCTCCATGACACAGAGAAGAGCAGTCTCGGTTGAGTGACCCGTCTTGAAGCCTGACGGGTTAGGGTCAAGAAGATCATTCTGAGAGAGATAGCGAGAGAGTTGGTCAGAGACAGCACACTCAAGTGTTTTGGAAAGAAAAGAAAGAAGTGATACCAGTCTGTAGTCCCCTGTCTTCTGAGCTGAATATTCTGAGGCCACAGGCTCCCCACAGTCAATCAGTTCTTCCATCCCTGTGCAGTATTCAGTCTCTGGCCAAAAACCATCGCTGTAGTTGTTCACCCCTCGGCTTGGTGTGACATTCCTGGCATGTGTTCATCACATTTTGTCCTAGCAAAACTGGGGCCTACTGTAAGGGATCACAATACACAGGTCTTTCTGTCTCACTGTGCCACAGCACTGCCCGCTGCAGCCCATTGCAGCCTGACACATCTTCAAGGCACTACTATATTTACTCTCACTCTCACTGTTGATTTGACTCTGTCACCCTGAGGCTGTTTTCATGACTCAGAGGGATGTTAGTGAGGTCATTTCATATTTCATTGCAGGTGAACTGAACTGGAGTCACCAACTGTTAACAACATAAATGAGCAGACCACCTGATTAGTCGGTCCGATGCAAAAAGCTGACACATCTGAAAGAAAATAGTCCCAGGCCGGTTTTCCCGGAGTTCTATGCAGCAGTTTTGTACTCACAAACTAGGATGCTTTTTATGTGCCTGCCTGTGTCTCTTGAGTAATGAGTTCAATATGGCTCTGAAACAGCATGACTGTATTAATAAAATGTTTGTGAGTCTAGGTTAGATGCATGAGAGAGCATGGCTGTATGTGTGCACTGTGCTGCTTATCGTCTCAGCTAGCCAAAACCTGGCCTGTGTGTCAGAGTGCCAGTGGCACAGCAGCAGTGTGGATTGTTGACAGCAGGCCAGCCTTCTACATCTGTTCACCTGGCTTATTGAGCTCACTTTGGCAACCAATAGCTACTTATAGGACATATAATGGAAAACAGATGGGACCAACAAACCAGGCACTTACACTTTAATTACATGTGATCCATGTGATCAAGTTTGCTGCTGTAAGTAGTCAAGGTTGGAGTTTAATTTAAGAGACAGGAATGAACAGTAAAAAATGAAATAAAAAATCCTCACTCTTCGGATGGCTGCGTTTAATGACGGAGAAATGAAAAGTGTGACCAATCTGCATGTGAAATTAGGGAGCAAAACATCCTTCACTTCTCCCCTTCATCCTAAATGCATGTTTTCAATGTTTGAGTGATCCATCATTAATTTCAAATCTTCCTTCAGGTCTTATGCTTGGATGGAATAGGGCATTATAGGAAGTTGTGTAAAACAAAATTCCAAGCTCTGCTGGCACCGCACAAATGTATACTGAACAAAAACATAAACACAATATGCAACAATTTCAAAGATTTTACTGAGTTACAGTTCATATGAGGAAATCTGTCAATTTAAATAAATAAATTAGGCCCTAATCTATGGATTTCACATGACTGGGAATACAGATATGCATCTGTTGGTCACAGATACCTTAAAAAAATGGGCCTCACAATGAGCCTCAGGATCTCATCACTGTGTTTTTGTGCATTCAAATTGCCATCGATAAAATGCAATTGTGTTCATTGTCCGTAGCTTATACATTACCCCACCGCCACCTTGGGGCACTCTGTTCACAACGTTGACATCAGCAAAACGCTCGCCCACATGACGCCATACACATGGTCTGCGGTTGTGAGGCCGGTTGGACGTACTGCCAAATTCTCTAAAATGACATTGGAGGCGGCTTATGGTAGAGAAATGAACATTCAATTCTCTGGCAACAGCTCTGGTGGACATTCCTACAGTCAGCATGCCAATTGCACGCTCCGTCAAAACTTGAGACATCTGTGGCATTGTGTTGTAACAAAACTGCACATTTAGAGTGGCCTTTTATTGCTCCCAGCACAAGGTGCATCTGTGTAATGATCATGCTGTTTAATCAGCTTCTTGATATGTCACACCTGTCAGATGGATAACTTATCTTGGCAAAGGAGAAATGCTCACTAACAGGGATGTAAACAAATTTGTGCCAAAACATTTAGAGAAATACCCTTTTTGTGCGTATGGAAGATTTCTGGGATCTTTTATTTCAGCTCATGAAACATGGGACCAACACTTTACATGTTGTGTTTATATTTTTGTTCAGTATATGTTGTGGAGAAATTAACCTGAAGGCAAATGAAAAGCAGACATCTGTGCTGTACGAGCAGAGACCAAAGCGCTAGCTACGAACATTTTATTTCAACCCTCTTCTATGAAAGAGAAACAGATTGTCCATTCAGGCTCTCTTGCCTTTTTTAAATACACCACCCTTAGTAAAACATAATGTATCTCATGTAGCCTTTCTATTTTGCTGATCTGATATATATTTACTGCTTAGAAGACCGCTGCATTAAAAAACACAGCAGTCTTTCTAGTGTTCACTGTAGCAATTTTTTGTCCTTTTCATTTGTATTCACTCACTGACTGTCTACAAATGAATGGCTGTATATCCTGAAGCTTTTCAGTTTTTCTCTTTGTCAATATCAAGGACTTACTGTCACAGTGAACTGAAGATCTCTGGAAAAAATGTATGATACCAGAAAGACTACATAAAAAAATACTCAAATTCTTATTCTTCTCAAAGCAATTGTTCTATAAAGAGTATGGCTGTCTGAGCATGTGCAAACACGGATGACT
Source organism: Coregonus clupeaformis (assembly GCF_020615455.1). NCBI lineage: Eukaryota > Metazoa > Chordata > Actinopteri > Salmoniformes > Salmonidae > Coregonus > Coregonus clupeaformis. Next base: position 32,372,559 of record NC_059194.1, read on the forward strand.
ACTAGTATACAGTGGAGCACAGAGAGTTGGGGTGCGTGACCTGATAACATTCATCCACTATTCATGTACTGTACTACAAGACCCTAAATAATTTGGTGTCTCATTGAAATTCCTATGAAGAAAAAAAAGGCAGAAAAAATTACTTGAAAAGGCCAATTAGAGAACAACAAAATGACTCTCGCCTACAGCGCATGTAAACACACTACGCTCTCTAAATCAGTTTAATCGAAGAATAGAATTTGAACATTTAAGGCTTGAGGGGCAGATTGGAAATATGAGAGGAGAGAGAGCCGTTTGGACTCAGGTCAGTCCATGTTTTACACCCTTTTAAAGGAAATGACATCGCTAATATTGTTTTATGCGATAACTAAGTGACTGCCCAAAGAACTGCCAGGCGAGAGACCATTTCTGTTGCATTTTTCTTACTCGTAAAGACTTACAATGGCAAATGGGTTGTGAAATGGCCAAAATGAGTCTGTTTCTCTTTTCCGGCAAGATTCATGATTGTCTGAACTGGCTGGTAGCAGTCCTAGCTTACTGGAACCTCCCCTGGAGCTTGCAGCTTGACGCACACTAGAGTTGTGCAATATAGAAGAGAGCTTACTTCACTTCACTGAGCATTGAGGGATGAAACGATGAATAAATGGAACCGCCATACGTCACATCATTCATTCTCAAATAATGAAATCCGCCGTTCACCTTAAACACATTTCCTTTTCGTGTACACTCTTCTCTCCATGGAAAGGTGTGTGTGCTCTCAATAAAACAACTATAGAATATAGCCAGCAAAATTCCATCTGCCATTAACATTAATTGAAGAGCTATCAGTGGGTTAAACTTAACAGCCATCTCTTCTCTGGGGAGAGGTGGAGAGAGAGAGAGAGAGAGAGAGAGAGAGAGAGAGAGAGAGAGAGAGAGAGAGAGAGAGAGAGAGAGAGAGAGAGAGAGAGAGAGAGAGAGAGAGAGAGATTTTTCATGCAAAATGCTTTCTCTATCTCTCTCTCTTTCTCTCTCACTCTCTCTTCTCTCTCTGTCCTACTGTCTGACCCTTTGACCCCGGTAAGATCCATCCTAGAAACCAGGAACATTACCAGAGTATCACCTAAGATTTCTATTAAGTTATAGTTAGGTTTTATATAACATTAGGATGAAACATCCCAAAAACATTCAAAGAACGTTTTTGATAACAAAATGCTTTATTATTTTCAGAATTTTTAATATTTAAATTTAAATATCCTTGGAATGTTCTCCTAATGTTCACTAAAATGTAGTGCACAACATCTGTAACAACCACCACAGAACATTTCCCAAAAATGTTCTCATTAGATTTCCAGGTAATATATTAACACAATGTACCAGTAATGTTCTTAGAACATATTGCTGTAAAAAAAAATGAGGGAGCCTTAGAAGTGGTTCTGAGGAAATATTACATGAACGTTCTGCTACTGTTGATGGATATGTTATTCAAAACACCCATAACAAACAGGAACAATTCCTACAATGGTCTCATAAAGTTAAAGTGTGACATTATGGCATGATGGTTCCAATAACGTTCCGTGAACATACTTCAGCAATAAAATATTGCCGCAATAGAAGTTGATCTAAAAAAACATTCCTGGCATATTCAGCTAATGTTGATTGCGATTTTACTACTAACACCTATAACAACAAACAAGAAACATTCCTGCGAGACTCTAAATATGAAGTAATTCTGTAAGGTATGATCCAGAATTGTTCTAAAAACATACTTCAACGATAATGAAAGTAGTTCCCAAAACATTGCTCCATGTTCTGCTAATATTAAGACGTGTAATACAGAGCATTAGCAAAGTATTCCCAAAACATTGCTCCAACGTCATGCTAATATTAACAGAGCATTTGCAAAGTAGTTCCCAAAACATTGCTCCCATGTTCTGCTAATATTGATGTGTAATACAGACCATTCGCAAAGTAGTCAGACCCCTTCACTTTTTGCGAATTTTTTACGTTACAGCCTTATTCTAACATTTATTAAATAAATGTTTTCCTCATCAATCTACACACAATACCCCAAATGACAAAGCGAAAACAGGTTTTTATAAGTTTTTGCAATTGTATTAAAAATAAAAAAACAGAAATACCTTATTTACATAAGTATTCAGACACTTTGCTATGAGACTCGAAATGGAGCTCAGGTGCATCCTGTTTCCATTGGTCATCCTTGAGATGTTTCTACAACTTGACTGGAGTCCACCTGTGGTAAATTCAATTGATTGGACATGATTTGGAAAGGCACACACCTGTCTATACAAGGTCCCATAGGTGGCAGTTCATGTCAGAGCAAAAACCAAGCCATGAGGTCGAAGGAATTGTCTGTAGAGCACAGAGACAGGATTGTGTCGAGGCACAGATCTGGAGAAGGGTACCAAAACATTTCTGCAGCATTGAAGGTCCCCAAAAATACAGTGGCCTCCGTTACTCTTAAATGTAAGAAGTTTGACACCACCTAGACTTTTCCTAGAGCTGGCCGCCCGGCAAAACTGAGCAATCAGGGGAGAAGGGCCTTGGTCAGGGAGGTGACCAAGAACCCGATGGTCACTCTGACAGAGCTCCAGAGTTCCTCTGTGGAGCTGGGAGAAACTTCCAGAAGAACAACCATCTCTGCAGCACTCCACCAATCAGGCCTTTATGGTAGAGTGGCCAGACGGAAGCCACTCCTCAGTAAAAGGCACATGACAGCCCGCTTGGAGTTTGCCAAAAGGCATGTAAAGGACTCTCAGACCATGAGAAACAATATTCTCTGGTCTGATGAAACCAAGATTGAACTCTTTGGCCTGAATGCCAAGCATCACGTCTGGAGGAAACCGGGCACCACTCATCACCTGGCCAATACCATCCCTACGGTGAAGCATGGTGGTGGCAGCATCATGCTGTGGGGATGTTTTTCAGTGGCAGGGTCTGGGAGACTAACGTGAATGGAGAAAAGTACAGAGAGATCATTGATGAAAACCTGCTCTAGAGCACTCAGGATCTCAGACTGGTGCAAAAGTTCACCTTCCAAAAGGACAATGACCCTAAGCACACAGTCCTTGATTGGCCCAGCCAGAGCCCGGACTTGAACCCAATTAAACATCTCTGGAGAGACCTGAAAATAGCTGTGCAGCGACGTTCCCCATCCAACCTGACAGAGCTTAAGAGGATCTGCAGAGAAGAATGGGAGAAACTCCCCAAATACACGTGTGCCAAGCTTGTAGCGTCATACCCAAGAAGACTCGAGGCTGTAATCACTGCCAAAGGTGCTTCAACAAAGTACTGAGAGATCCTTGATGAAAACCTGCTCCAGAGCACTCAGGATCTCAGACTGGGGAAACAGTTAACCTTCCAACAGGACAATGAATCTCAGCACACAGCCAAGACAACGCAGGAGTGGCTTTGGGACAAGTCTCTTAATGTCCTTGAGTGGCCCAGCCAGAGCCCGGACTTGAACCCGATTGAACATCTCTGGGGAGACCTGAAAATAGCTGTGCAACGACGCTCCCCATCCAACCTGACAGAGCTTGAGAGGATCTGCAGAGAAGAATGGGAGAAACTCCCCAAATACAGGTGTGCCAAGCTTGTAGCGTCATACCCAAGAAGACTCGAGGCTGTAATCGCTGCCAAAGGTGCTTCAACAAAGTACTGAGTAAAGGGTCTGAATACTTATGTAAATGTGATATTTCCGTTTTTTATATACATTTGCAAAAATTTCTAAAATCTGTTTTTCCTTTGTCATTATGGGGTATTTTGTGTAGATTGCTGAGGGGGGGACGGGGACGGGACAATTTAATCAATTTCAGAATCAGGCTGTAACGTAACAATATGTGGAAAAAGTTAAGGGCTCTCAATACTTTCCGAATGCACTATTATATGAAGTTGCAAAACTTTTAATTAAATGGCTACCAAACATAGCTATAACATTTTTAAAGAATGGTAATCAAGTAGATTTGAACCTGCGATCTGCCATCTTCAAGCCCTGTAGAGGATTTAGTCTGCTGCACCAACAGGATCCTAATGTTTCTAGTAGTTTTCCCTTTGTACTGCAATCCTTACATTTTTATCCAAACTATGGGTATGATATGTCTTAGTAAATATGCATATCTATGTACACCTCACCTCAATCTGCCAGGCAATCATTTAAATAAAATCAAAGTTTATTCGTCGTGTACACAGATTTGCAGGTACAGCAAAATGCTTGTGTTTCTAGCTCCAACATTGCAGTAACATCTAGCAATACAAAACAATACATACATAATCCAAAAGTGAAAAGAAATGAAGAAATATCAGAATGAGCAAAGTCAGAGTCCAGAATATAAATATATATTTATACAGTGCCTTCAGAAAGTATTCACACCCCTTGACTTTTTCCACATTTTGTTGTGTTACAGCCTGAATTGAAAATTGATTAGATTGAGATTTTTTGTCACTGGCCTACACACAATACCCCACAATGTCAAAGTGGAATAATGTTTTAGGACATTTTAACACATATATTAAAAATGAAAAGCTGAAATGTCTTGAGTCAATAATTTTTTAACTCCTGTCACGCCCTGGCTCTGGGACTCTGTTATGTTGAGCCAGGGTGTGTTGTTTCTATGTGTTTTGTGTGCTAGGGTTATTATCTAGTTCATTTGTTTCTATGTTGGCCGGTGTGGTTCTCAATCAGAGGCAACGTGTATCAGCTGTTGCTTGTTGTCTCTGATTGGGACCATACTTAGGCAGCCTGTTTTCCACAGTGTGTGGTGGGATCTTGTTCCGTATGGTTTGTATTGTAACCAAGGACTTCACGTTTCGTATCGTTTGTTGTTTTGTTTCGTGTGGTGAATTAATAAATAAAGTATGTTCACTTATCACGCTGCGCATTGGTCCACTTCCTCTGACGATCATGACAGAAGATCCCACCATAACTGGACCAAGCAGCGTGTCCAGGAGCCAACGCCAGAGGTGACTCTGATGAATATCAACCTCGACTGGGTCAAGCAGCGTGAGGAGGAGCGAGGCTGGACTTTGGAGCAGAGGAGCGAGAGTCTGGCGAGAGCCATGGAGGCCTGGCCCACGGGGAGGAGAGACGCCCAGAATTTTTTCAGGGGGGGCTCACGCCGTGGACGACGGGGCAGCAGGAGGCCGGGATAGAGTAGTTCAGCGGGTTGGCAAAGGAGGCCGCCAGGTTACGGGAGTCACTGGTCACCAGGGGGAAGGAGAATGTAGAGGCACGGCGAGAGGTACAGGGGTGTGTTGCCAGTCTGGTCCGGCCCGTTCCTGATCCCCGCGTAGGGGCCAGTGGTGTGTGTCCCCAGTACGGTCCGGCTTGTTCCTGTCCCTCGCACCGAGCCTGTGGTGCGCGTAGCAAGCCCGGTCCGGCATGTTCCTGCCCCTCGCACCAAGCCTGTGGTGCACGTCGTCAGCCCAGTCCGGCCTGTTCCTGCTCCCCGCACCAAGCCTGTGGTGCGCGTCGTCAGCCCGGTCCGGCCTGTTCCTGCTCCCCGCACCAAGCCAGTGGTGCGCTTCGTCAGCCCGGTTCGGCCCGTCCCTGCTCCCCGCACCAAGCCGATGGTGCGCGTCGTCAGCCCGGTTTGGCCCGTCCCTGCTCCCCGCACCAAGCCTGTGGTGCGCGTCGTCAGCCTGGTCCGGCCTGTTCCTGCTCCCCGCACCAAGACAGTGGTGCGCTTCGTCAGCCCGGGTTCGGCCCGTCCCTGCTCCCCGCACCAAGCCAATGGTGCGGCGTCGTCAGTCCAGCACAGCCCGTGCCTGTTCCACCGGCACCGGTCAGCTGCTCCACTCCGAGCTAGAGCAATCCGCTCCACCAGTGTTCAGTCCAGCTCCGGCCAGCAGGGCCAGACCGGACCAGGGCGCTTTGGGGGGTTTGTGGGAGGGTGGGGGTCAAGCCCGGAGCCGGAACTGCCTCCGGGGAGGAATGCCCACCCGGCCCTCCCCTGTTCGGTTTATGTTTGGCGCGGTCGCAGTCCGCGCCTTTGGGGGTACTGTCACGCCCTGGCTCTGGGACTCTGTTATGTTGAGCCAGGGTGTGTTGTTTCTATGTGTTTTGTGTGCTAGGGTTATTATCTAGTTCATTTGTTTCTATGTTGGCCGGTGTGGTTCTCAATCAGAGGCAACGTGTATCAGCTGTTGCTTGTTGTCTCTGATTGGGACCATACTTAGGCAGCCTGTTTTCCACAGTGTGTGGTGGGATCTTGTTCCGTATGGTTTGTATTGTAACCAAGGACTTCACGTTTCGTATCGTTTGTTGTTTTGTTTCGTGTGGTGAATTAATAAATAAAGTATGTTCACTTATCACGCTGCGCATTGGTCCACTTCCTCTGACGATCATGACAGAAGATCCCACCATAACTGGACCAAGCAGCGTGTCCAGGAGCCAACGCCAGAGGTGACTCTGATGAATATCAACCTCGACTGGGTCAAGCAGCGTGAGGAGGAGCGAGGCTGGACTTTGGAGCAGAGGAGCGAGAGTCTGGCGAGAGCCATGGAGGCCTGGCCCACGGGGAGGAGAGACGCCCAGAATTTTCTCAGGGGGGGGGGCTCACGCCGTGGACGACGGGGCAGCAGGAGGCCGGGATAGAGTAGTTCAGCGGGTTGGCAAAGGAGGCCGCCAGGTTACGGGAGTCACTGGTCACCAGGGGGAAGGAGAATGTAGAGGCACGGCGAGAGGTACAGGGGTGTGTTGCCAGTCTGGTCCGGCCCGTTCCTGATCCCCGCGTAGGGCCAGTGGTGTGTGTCCCCAGTACGGTCCGGCTTGTTCCTGTCCCTCGCACCGAGCCTGTGGTGCGCGTAGCAAGCCCGGTCCGGCATGTTCCTGCCCCTCGCACCAAGCCTGTGGTGCGCGTCGTCAGCCCAGTCCGGCCTGTTCCTGCTCCCCGCACCAAGCCTGTGGTGCGCGTCGTCAGCCCGGTCCGGCCTGTTCCTGCTCCCCGCACCAAGCCAGTGGTGCGCTTCGTCAGCCCGGTTCGGCCCATCCCTGCTCCCCGCACCAAGCCGATGGTGCGCGTCGTCAGCCCGGTTTGGCCCGTCCCTGCTCCCCGCACCAAGCCTGTGGTGCGCGTCGTCAGCCTGGTCCGGCCTGTTCCTGCTCCCCGCACCAAGACAGTGGTGCGCTTCGTCAGCCCGGTTCGGCCCGTCCCTGCTCCCCGCACCAAGCCAATGGTGCGCGTCGTCAGTCCAGCACAGCCCGTGCCTGTTCCACCGGCACCGGTCAGCTGCTCCACTCCGGAGCTAGAGCAATCCGCTCCACCAGTGTTCAGTCCAGCTCCGGCCAGCAGGGCCAGACCGGACCAGGGGCGCTTTGGGGGGTTTGTTGGAGGGTGGGGGTCAAGCCCGGAGCCCGGAGGAATGCCCACCCGGCCCTCCCCTGTTCGGTTTATGTTTGGCGCGGTCGCAGTCCGCGCCTTTGGGGGGGGGGGTACTGTCACGCCCTGGCTCTGGGACTCTGTTATGTTGAGCCAGGGTGTGTTGTTTCTATGTGTTTTGTGTGCTAGGGTTATTATCTAGTTCATTTGTTTCTATGTTGGCCGGTGTGGTTCTCAATCAGAGGCAACGTGTATCAGCTGTTGCTTGTTGTCTCTGATTGGGACCATACTTAGGCAGCCTGTTTTCCACAGTGTGTGGTGGGATCTTGTTCCGTATGGTTTGTATTGTAACCAAGGACTTCACGTTTCGTATCGTTTGTTGTTTTGTTTCGTGTGGTGAATTAATAAATAAAGTATGTTCACTTATCACGCTGCGCATTGGTCCACTTCCTCCGACGATAGTGACAACTCCTTTGTTATGGCAATCCTAAATATGTTCAGGAGTACAAATGTGCTTATCAAGTTGCATGGACTCACTCTGTGTGCAATAATAGTATTAAACATGACTACCTCATCTCTATACCCCACACATACAATTATCTGTAAGGTCCGTCAGTCGAGCAGTGAATTTCAAAAACGGATTCAACCACAAAGACCTGAGGTTTTCCAATGCCTCGCAAAGAAGGGCACCAATGGTAGATAAAAAAAAAATACAAAATAAAGCAGACATTGAATATCCCTTTGAGCATGGTGAAGTTATTAATTACACTTTGGATGGTGTATCAATACACCCAGTCACTTCAAAGATACAGGCTTCTGTCCTAACTCAGTTGCCGGAGAGGAAGGAAGCCACTCAGGGATTTCACCATCAGGCCAATGGTGACTTTAAAACAATTACAGAGTCTACTGGCTGTGATAGGAGAAAACTGAGGATGGATCAACAACATTGTACTTACTCCACAATACTAACCTAATTGACAGAGTGAAAAGAAGGAAGCCTGTACATGATAAAAATATTCCAAAACATGCATCCTGTTTGCAATATGCCAATAAAGTAAAACTGCAAAACATGTGACGAAGAAATTAACTTTATGTCCTGAATACAAAGCGTTATGTTTGTGGCAAATCCAACACAACACATCACTGAGTACCACTCTTCATATTTTCAAGCATGGTGGTGGCTGCATCATGTTATGGGTATGCTTGTCATAGGCAAGGACTAGTGAGTTTTCTATGATAAAAAAGAAACTGAAGCTAAGCACAGGCAAAATCCAAGAAGAAATCCTGGTTTCAGCAGGACAATAACCTCAAACACAAGGCCAAATATACACTGGACTTGCTTACCAAGAAGACGGTGAATGTTCCTGAGTGGCCTAGTTACAGTTTTGACTTAAATCGGCTTGGAAGTCTATGGCAAAACTTGAAAATGGCGGTCTAGCAATGATCAACAACCAACTTGACAGAGATTGAATCATTTATTTAAGAATAATGTGCAAGTATTGTACATTTGTGCAAAGCTTACCCAGAAAGACACGTATCTAATCAATAATAATAATAATAATATGCCATTTAGCAGACGCTTTTATCCAAAGCGACTTACAGTCATGCGTGCATACATTTCAAGATATATTTGTTTTTTCTAAGGTTCAGGGCAGGGTACTGGGCGGAGGCCGACTAGTGATGACTTTAACAGTCTGAAGGCCTGGAGATAGAAGCTGTTTATTAGTCTTTCAGTCCCAGGTTTGATGCACCTTTACTGTCTCTGCCTTGTAGATGTTTGTACAATAAATGTCTAATAAATTGTAATGTTATTCAAAATGTCTGCCATATGTGTTTCTACATGGATTGTTGTACAACTAACTTCCTCAACAGTAAAATAACACTAACACATGAAAGAAACCTTCATGGACTGTTCAAACGTTTTATAATTCTGGGAACATAGGAATAACATTCTTGCTACATCAAAGGAATGTTTTGTGCACCCTGATACAAACATTTTCTGAATGTCAGAACAACTGGGCAGTTTTAGTGTTAAGGGAACCTATCTCTTTTCATATCCCCACAATATTCCCATAACCTAAAAAATGTATTAGGAACTTTTAAAGACCATAAAACATTTGTTCTGGGAATGCTTTTGCAACATTATGCAAATGTTTTTTCAACCTAATAGAAACATTGTAATCATCAGCACAACTGGACAGTTTTTGTGTTTTGGCAACATATCTATTGTCATGTCCCCACAATGTTACCACAAGCTAAAGAAATCATTTCAAATCAAATTTAATTCAACACAAGCTTCGTAAACAACTGGTGTAGACTAACAGTGAAATGCTTACCTACGGGCCTTTCCCAACAATGCAGAGAGAAAGAAAATAGAGAAATAATAGAAAAGTAAAACACGTAATAATAAAAGTAATAATAAATACACAATGAGTAAATATAACTTGCCTATATACACGGGGTACGAGTACCTAGTAGATGTGCAGAGGTACGAGGTAGTTGAGGTACAGTAGATATGTACATAAAGTGACAGATAATAAACAGTAGCAGCAGCATAAGTGATGAGTAAAAAAGTTAGTGCAAAAAGGGTCAACGCAGATAGTCCAGGTAGCTATTTGGTTAACTATTTAACTAACTATGTAGTAGTCTTATGGCTTGGGGGTACAAGCTCTTCAGGAACCTTTTGGTCCCAGACTTGGCGCTCTGGTACTGCTTGCCGTGCGGTAGCAGAGAGAACAGTCTATGACTTGGGTGGCTAAAGTCTTTGACAATTTTGAGTGCCTTCATCTGACACCGCCTGGTATAGAGGTCCTGGATGGCAGAGAGCTTGGCCCCAGTGATGTACTGGGCCGTATGTACTACCCTCTGTAGCGCCTTGCGGTCAGATGCCAAGCAATTGCCATACCATGTGGTGATGCAGCAAGTGATGCTTCGTTTTCTGTAGTCTACGACCAGCTCCTTTGTCTTGCTCACATTGAGGGAGAGGTTGTTGTCCATACACCACACTGCAAGGTCTCTGACCTCGTCCCTATAGGCTGTCTCATCGTTGTCGGTGATCAGGCCTACCACTATCGCGTCATCGGCAAACTTGATGATGGTGTTGGAGTCTTGCATGACCACGCAGTCGTGGATGAAAAGGTACAAGAGGGGACTAAGCACGCACCCCTGAGGGTCCCCCATGTTGAGGGTGAGTGTGGCGGGTGTGATGTTGCCTACCCTCACCACCTGTGGGTGGCTCGTCAGGAATTTCAGGATACAGTTGCAGAGGGTCCTTAGCATAGTGATGAGCTTGGAGGGCACTATGGTGTTGAAAACTGAACTGTAGTCAATGAACAGCATTCTCACGTAGGTGTTCCTTTTGTCCAGGTGGAAAAGGGCAGTGTGGAGTGCAATAGTGAATGCGTAATCTGTGGATCTGTTGGGGCAGGTATGCGAATTGGAGTGGGTCCAGGGCGTATGAGATGATGGTGTTGAGTTGAGCCATGACCAGCCTTTCAGTTCATGGCTACAGATGTGAGTGCTACGGGGCGATAGTCATTTAGACAGGTTACCTTGGCGTTCTTGGGCACAGGGACTATGGTGGTCTGCTTGAAACATGTAGATATTACAGACTGGGTCAGGGAGAGGTTGAAAATGTCAGTGAAGACACTTGCCTGATGGTCAGCACATGCTCTGAGTATGCGTCCTGGTAATCCGTCTGGCCCTGAGGCCTTGTGAATGTTAACCTGTTTAAAGGTCTTACTCACATCGGCTATGGAGAGTGTGATCTGGAACAGCTGGTGCTCTTATTCATGGTTCAATGTTGCTTGCCTCAAAGCAGGCGTGGAAGGCATTTAGCTCGTCTGGTAGGCTCGCGTCACTGGGCACTTGTGGCTGGGTTTCCTTTTGTAATCTCTGATAGTTTGCATGCCCTGCCACATCCAATGAGCACCAAAGCCGGTGTAGTAGGATTCGATCTTAGTCCTCTATTGACGCTTTGCCTGTTTGATGGTTAGTTGGAGGGCGTAGCAGGATTTCTTATAAGCCTGCACATTAGTATCCCACTCCTGGAATGCGCAGTTCTAGCCTTTAGCTCAGTGCGGATGTTGCCTGTAATCTATAGCTTCTGGTTGTCTTCGATGCACTTATTTATGAAGCCGGTGACTGATGTGGTAAACTCCTCAATGTCATCAGATGAATCCCGGAACATATTTGTCTTGTACCTCAGCATCCGCTTCATCGGACCACTTCCATATGTAAAAATGTATGCACACATGACTGTAAGTCGCTTTGGATAAAAGCGTCTGCTAAATGGCATATTATTATTATTATTATTATATTATTATTATTATTATTATTATTATTATTATATTATTATTATTATTATTATATTGAGCGCGTCACTGGTACTTCCTGTTTGAGTTTATGCTTGTAAGCAGGAATCAGAAGGATAGAGTTATGGTCAGATTTGCCAAATGGAGGGTGAGGGAGAGCTTTGTATGCGCCTCTGTGTGTGGAGTAAAGGTGATCTAGAGTTTTTTTTTTCTCTAGTTGCACAGGTGACATGCTGGTAGAAATGAGGTATAACGGATTTCAGTTTTCCTGCATTAAAATCACCGGCCACTAGGTGTGCCGCCTCTGGATTAGCATTTTCTTGTTTGCTTTTGGGCCTATACAGCTCGTTGAGTGCGGTTTTAGTGCCAACATCAGTTTGTGGTGATAAATAGACAGCTACGATAAATAGTATGGTCTACAGCTTATCATGAGTTATTCTAACTCAGGCAAGCAGAACCTCAAGAATTCCTTAATATTAGAGATCGCGCACCAGCTGTTGTTAACAAAGAGACACATCCCTCCCGCCTCGGGGGCTTACCGGACGCAGCCATTATGTCCTGCCGATGCACAGAAAACCCAGATAATTGTATATTATCCATGTCCTTGTTCAGTCATGACTCCGAGAAGTATAGTATATTACAGTTCTTAATGTCCCATTGATAGAAGAGTCTCGAACGGAGCTCATCCAGCTTATTCTCCAGTGATTGCACATTTGCCAAAAGAATGGAGGGTCTATCCACTCACCGACGTAGTATCGTCAGGTATCCCGCACGCCAGCCTCTATATCGCCACCTCTTCCTTCTCCGTATGTAGGGGATTTGGGCCTGGTCCGGGATGAGCAATAAGTTGTTCGCTGCCGACTCATTGAAGTACAAATCCTCATCCAAATTGAGGTTATTGATTGCTGTTCTGATGTTCAGAAGCTCTTTTTGGTCATAGGAAATGATGGCGGAAACATTTTGTAAAAAAAAAAGTTTCGATCAGCGCAGAAAAACACACCAAATAGCACAATTGGTCAGGAGCCCGCAAAACGGCTGCTATTAACTCCAGTGCCATTGGACAGTTTTTGTGTTTTTGGAACATATACAGTGCCTTCAGAAAGTATTCATACCTCTTGACTTAATCCACATTTTGTTACGTTACATCCTTATTCTAAAATGGATTAAATCGTTTTTTCCCCCCTCATCAATTGCACACAATACCACATAATGACAAAGCAAAAACAGGTTTTTAGAAATTAAAAACCCCCCCGCAAATATCACATTTACATAAGTATTCAGACCCATTATTCAGTATTTTGCTGAAGCACCTTTGGCAGCGATTACAGCCTTGAGTCTTCTTGGGTATGAGGCTACAAGCTTGGCACACCTGTATTTGGGGAGTTTTTCCCATTCTTCTCTGCAGATCCTCTCAAGCTCTGTCTGGTTGCACAGCTATTTTCAGGCCTCTTCAGAGATGTTCGATTGTTTTCAAGTCCGGGCTCTGGCTGGGCCACTCAAGGACATTCAGAGACTTGAGTGCTCTGGAGCAGGTTTTCATCAAGGATCTCTCTGTACTTTGCTCCGTTCATCTTTCCCTCGATCCTGACTAGTCTCCCAATCCCTGCCGCTGAAAAACATTCCCACAGCATGATGCTGCCACCACCATGCTTCACCATAGGGATGGTGCCAGGTGTGTTCCAGATGTGACGCTTGGCATTCAGGCCAAAGAGTTCAATCTTGGTTTCATAAGACCAGAGAGTCTTGTTTCTCATGGTCTGAGTCCTTTAGGTGCCTTTTGGCAAACTCCAAGCGGGCTGTCATGTGCCTTTTACTTAGGAATGGCTTCCGTCTGGTCACTCTATAATAAAGGCCTGATTGGTGGAGTGCTGCAGAGATGGTTGTCCTTCTGGAAGGTTCTCCCATCTTCATAGAGTTCACAGAGGCACTATAGAGCTGTCAGAGTGACCATCAGGTTCTTGGTCACCTCCCTGACCAACAGGATGCACCTGAGCTCAATTTCAAGTCTCATAGCAAAGGGTCTGAATACAGTATTTTATTTTTAATACATTTGCAAACAATTCTAAAAACCTGTTTTCACTTTTTCATCATGGGGTATTGTGTGATGATTGATTAGATTTTGTATTTATTTAAACCATTTTAGAATAAGGCTGTAACATAACAAAATGTGGAAAAGGTCAAGGGGTCTGAATACTTTCCGAATGCACAGTTTTTTGTGATGTCCCCACAATTAGGGTGACCACATGTTCCCGGATTGTACAGGTTTGTCCCGCATTTAGGCCCTATGTCTTGCGTCCCCAACCAAACAATCAGGTCCCGCATTTTATCAACAAACACCACAAAAAAATTGTTTTAAAGTACATTTGTCCCATATTTCAGTCATATTTTCCAACCTGTCTCTTGTAGTCACGTTGCGCTTATGAAAATATATATGTCATAAGGATGTGGTAGCCTAAGCCCACTTCTCCAATTATTGTTGAGATCTGATATTCTGCGCAGCGCAAGACAAGACGTAGGTCAATGTCATAGGCCTATTGTCAACTAATCATATTTCTCAAATCCTTTCGTGCAAAATTCCAGCTAAACTTGCAGTGGACAGTTAGGCTTACTACTTACAAAAAGAGTGCTTCTGATGAAGAGCTACAAAAGTAAGTAGCCGTATTAGTCTTAAAGATATAAGGTAACTTCGTCAAACTTGTAAGGCTCTCCATGCTCATTAGTTGCTCATTCAACATATTTGCTGCTACTTCACTCAATCCCATTTTAAAAGTCTACCTTCCTAACTGTTTTACATTCCCTGAGACCAACCAGAAATGTTTCCTTGGCCAAATATTCCCAGATTTTGTGGTTTCTTGTTTCTGCATTACCAAATGTTGCACAGGCAAAGGAGTAGGGTAGGTGCACTTCAATTGCTTATTTGGTGCGCAGACTGCAGAGGTGCAGTGCTGCCAGAGTGACACACTCTGTCACTTCTCAAAATGGTGCTAGTTTAGTTAAGTATAGAACTAAGCTGAATCAATGTCTTGGAAGATTACATAATGATTAATTAGTATTCTACATAACCAAATATAATAGCATACAGTGGGGAAAACAAGTATTTAGTCAGCCACCAATTGTGCAAGTTCTCCCACTTAAAAAGATGAGAGAGGCCTGTAATTTTCATCATAGGTACACGTCAACTATGACAGACAAATTGAGGAAAAAAAATCCAGAAAATCACTTTGTAGGATTTTTAATGAATTGATTTGCAAATTATGGTGGAAAATAAGTATTTGGTCACCTACAAACAAGCATGATTTCTGGCTCTCACAGACCTGTAACTTCTTCTTTAAGAGGCTCCTCTGTCCTCCACTCGTTACCTGTATTAATGGCACCTGTTTGAACTTGTTATCAGTATAAAAGACACCTGTCCACAACCTCAAACAGTCACACTCCAAACTCCACTATGGCCAAGACCAAAGAGCTGTCAAAGGACACCAGAAACAAAATTGTAGACCTGCACCAGGCTGGGAAGACTGAATCTGCAATAGGTAAGCAGCTTGGTTTGAAGAAATCAACTGTGGGAGCAATTATTAGGAAATGGAAGACATACAAGACCACTGATAATCTCCCTCGATCTGGGGCTCCACGCAAGATCTCACCCCGTGGGGTCAAAATGATCACAAGAACGGTGAGCAAAAATACCAGAACCACACGGGGGGACCTAGTGAATGACCTGCAGAGAGCTGGGACCAAAGTAACAAAGCCTACCATCAGTAACACACTATGCCGCCAGGGACTCAAATCCTGCAGTGCCAGACGTGTCCCCCTGCTTAAGCCAGTACATGTCCAGGCCCGTCTGAAGTTTGCTAGAGTGCATTTGGATGATCCAGAAGAGGACTGGGAGAATGTCATATGGTCAGATGAAACCAAAATAGAACTTTTTGGTAAAAACTCAACTCGTTGTGTTTGGAGGACAAAGAATGCTGAGTTGCATCCAAAGAACACCATACCTACTGTGAAGCATGGGGGTGGAAACATCATTCTTTGGGGATGTTTTTCTGCAAAGGGACCAGGACGACTGATCCGTGTAAAGGAAAGAATGAATGGGGCCATGTATCGTGAGATTTTGAGTGAAAACCTCCTTCCATCAGCAAGGGCATTGAAGATGAAACATGGCTGGGTCTTTCAGCATGACAATGATCCCAAACACACCGCCCGGGCAACGAAGGAGTGGCTTCGTAAGAAGCATTTCAAGGTCCTGGAGTGGCCTAGCCAGTCTCCAGATCTCAACCCCATAGAAAATCTTTGGAGGGAGTTGAAAGTCCGTGTTGCCCAGCGACAGCCCCAAAACATCACTGCTCTAGAGGAGATCTGCATGGAGGAATGGGCCAACATACCAGAAACATTCTGTGAAAACCTTGTGAAAACATTTGACCTGTGTCATTGCCAACAAAGGGTATATAACAAAGTATTGAGAAACTTTTGTTATTGACCAAATACTTATTTTCCACCATAATTTGCAAATAAATTCATAAAAAATCCTACAATGTGATTTTCTGGATTTTTTTTTCTCATTTTGTCTGTCATAGTTGACGTGTACCTATGACGAAAATTACAGGCCTCTCTCATCTTTTTAAGTGGGAGAACTTGCACAATTGGTGGCTGACTAAATACTTTTTTCCCCCACTGTATATAAAGTTACTGTTGCACCAAAAACACCACCTAATTTCTTATGAGATTTTAGGATGGTTAGCTGAATAGTACCAAAAATATATAATGCTTCCAGAACTCAACAGCGCACGTCACTAGGCATAATGTGCTTTAATTGAAACAGAATACAGGAAGGCTATGTAGTTTGTTAACACCATCTGCTCTAATTTGCTCACGAAACAGTAATTCAAGAAGATCTAAATGCAAATTCCCATGAAACTGATTGAGATCAAATGATGCAGATGCAGTTTTGACATTTTGCTGGTAAAGCCTCGAAGAATTATCATTCACGATTGACAGTGACGATGCCATGGCCTATTTTGAGATTAGGTATGCTTAACTTGGTGTTTGAGGGTATTAAAAATTTATAATAATCTTGAGACAATATGTGTGGACATAGGCAGATGTTGCAATTAGAGGATGCATTTTATGGATATTCTATAATGATATTTAATAGGCTACATCTGTCGATACAAATGTTAAGAAATTGGGACGTCATTAATAAAATTATTACTCTGTAGACTACACAGTCCCATGAATATCCCGCAAAATCATCCTGTTGTCCCGCATTTGGGTATGTTAAATGTGATCACCCTACCTACAATGCTCCCACCTGAATGTTCCCACAACCTAATGAAACGTGTTCTGGGAACGTTCTGGAAACATCAAATGAATAAAAATAAAATCAACATGTACTTTTACATGATATCCAATTGGTAGTCTTGTCCCATTGCTGCAACTCCTGTACGGACTCAGAAGAGAGCCATGCATCCTCCAAAACACGACCCTGCCAAGCCGCACTGCTTCTTGACACTCTGCTCGCTTAACCCGGAAGCCAGCCGCACCAATGTGTCGGAGGAAACACTATACAACTGGTGACTGAAGTCAGCTTGCAGGCGCCCAGCCCGCCACAAAGAGTCGCTGGAAATGCCGGCCGGCCAAACCCTACCCTAACGACGCTGGGCCAATTGTGCGCTGCCTCATGAGTCTCCCGGTCACGGCCGGCTGTGACACAGCCTGGGATCGAACCCAGATCCGCAGTGACGCCTCAAGCACTGCGATGCAGTGCCTTAGACCGCTGCGCCACTCAGGAGGCCATCAGGTGAATGTTTTATACAAACATTGTATAATCATCTGCACAATTGGATAGTTTTTGTGTTATGAAAACATTTGCTGAATGTTCTGGGAACTTTCTCAGAACCAATTTTAGTTTGCTGGGATTATTATTGTAACGTTGCTTCCATAATAATAACTGCAGGGGATGGAGTGACGCAAGCCTATCTATCTCTGCACTCAGCTGTCCTAAGCCTGACCCCTCTGTTGATTAATACGCTAATGCTGGGCTCAAACATAGAAAGCAGTTTGAATTAACTAGCTACTATGCAATACTGTAGAAATAAGGATCATATTGTTGTGTATGGTTAGTCTCCTGAGTAGCTGTGTCTATATGTCTTTCCTTGTCACTTAATGTAAGAGCCCCTCCAGCAACCACACTGACATTTTATCCACCATATAATGTAAACCCTTGATTTCCTCAGCAGCTTTTTAGAACTCATATTAATGCATTCATATATTGCATATTTTGCCTGTAATTCTTTAAAAGCATGTTCTCTTCATTTCGCATTCGCTTTCATCATCAGACTCGTGAATCGTGTTAATGTGGTAAATTAGGTTGATAAATAAAGTGGATCGTAACTTTAGAGGAAATTGAATCTAAATCATTTATGGCCGGCACATTGTGTCTCTCCACACTGTAGCCAGCCAGTTACTATGAATGGCTAATAGTGCTGTTTACTCACTCTGGACAAGCTTTGCTCTCTATCCAATGCATAGTGCCAACTTGACTGGAGAACTTGACTGGCCTGCACAGAGCCCTGACCTCAACCCCATCGAACACCTTTGGGATGAATTGAACCGCTGACTGCGAGCCAGGCCTAATCACCCAACATCAGTGCCCAACCTCACTAATGCTCTTGTGACTGAATGGAAGCAAGTCCCCGCAGCAATGTTCCAACATCTAGTGGAAAGCCTTCTCAGAAGAGTGGAAGCTGTTATAGCAGCAAAGGGGGGACCAACTCCATATTAATGCCCATGATTTTGGATTGAGATTTTTGACGAGCAGGTGTCCACATATCTTTGGTCATATAGTGTATGTAAGCCCAGCATATCAGACTTATCACACTATCATACAACTGTTTAAATATCTCATACAGTAGTCCTCAATATCTTGATGAAGTCAATTACAGGAAGTGCCATAAGTAAGTCAGTTCATAAAATAGGATGGTAAAATGTGTTGATGGTTTGATACTGTTAGTACGATACTAAATACTATATCTACTGACTTCATGTTGACTTGGAAGCATCTTTCCAAGCCAGGTGTTGAGCAGTGGTGCTTACCTGTCCAAAGCTATGCAACATAGGTGTAATATGGAGGCTGTTGTCAACAGTACATCTAGAGATGTCCGGACCAGGCAGAAGGTTTCTCCATAAATCCAGTTCTGGTGGATCAGTTCGATGGCACCAAACGGCATCACCAGCACTGACACCATCAGGTCTGCAAAGGCCAGCGATACTATGAAGTAGTTGGTCTTGATTTTCCTGGGAGAGAATCGAGTGAGAGGTATCTTATTGGCTATATGTCTAAAGATGATTCCCATTGTTTACTTGAAGCAGCATAGGTGTATCATATGGTAGAGTGTATGATAAAGGTATGCTGTGGACAAATAATAAATAATTCAGAACACACTGAAAAGAACAGAACAGACTGTCTACTAGGGGTAGATGCATATAAACATACAATTGTATAGGCTTTTGTATGTGAGTATGTACTGAGGTATGCACTAAACTATTTCATTGTTTGAATTGTCTGTTACACATGACAACACATTTGCCATATTAATATGCTTTCACTATAAATATTTTTAATCTCCACCTTGCAGTAAATATTGGTAATAACTGAATGAGATTGAGAGAGAGAGACACATAAGGAGAGTGAGAGAGAGAGCAAGAGAAGCCCTTACAAAAAAAACATGAAAAAATAACTTGCGAAAGTTAGATTTTCACAGTTTTCTTACCTATGACAATTTTTATTTTCACATGTGATTATTTTCACGTGAACTTGCAATTCCACATGTGAACGTTTTCTTACATGTGAAACTGCAAAATAGATTTTCAGTTTCATATGTGGAATTGTAAGTTCACATGTGAAAAACAATCACATGTAAAAATATAATTTGCAGTTTCGTATGTGAATAACTTTCACATGTGAAAATGCAATTCCACTTTTGAAAGTGAGATTATCACGTGGAGTTTTCTTCAATGTGAACCTGAACATTTTGTTTTCACATGTGATTGATTTTCACGTGAACTTGCAATTCCACGGAAACTGCATATCCGATTTTCACATGAAAACATTTTAGTTTTCTCACGTGAAATGGTGGAGTTAACTTGTGAACTCTAAATTGAATACATGTGAAAATATGGTTTCAAGTGTGAAATTTAAGTTCAACATGTAAAAACATGTGAAAATGCAAATTTGACGTGTGTTTTTGTAAGGGAAACATAAGGTGTGAGAGACTTAAGGAGAGAGTGAAAGAGATTACATGAGAGAGAGAGAGAGAGAGAGAGAGAGAGAGAGAGAGAGAGAGAGAGAGAGAGAGAGAGAGAGAGAGAGAGAGAGAGAGAGAGAGAGAGAGAGAGAGAGAGAGAGAATGAATCAGAGATGTGATCAGCCACTGGTGTGGTGGCATCTCTCTTCTCAGTCTGTTTGAGAAAGACCAGGGCCAAGGGCACTCCATTAATGACAAATAAAACTCTGGGTGAGGCAACCGCTCAGAGCCCGCTCGGCTAAAAATAGCTGCCTGAGAACGGCTAACGGCTGTCAAATCACGTTGTCATTTAACCAGAACATGCCATAAATGCTGTTTACCAGCTATCTGTTATCAACATGCTTTCATGCAGTGCAGAAATACTGTCTTTCATTCAAATCTGAATGTACTATCTAAAGAATGTAAGATCATATTTGCAGTGATGCAAATGAATTGAATAAATAAGATACTGGATTTTTTTACATAAAAATCGATATCATCTTATCGCCACTGGGTTCACCACTGAACTGAAGCCTAATTACAATTTTTTTCGATTGCTAACAAGCATTGTTCAATACTGCGGATACATGTACAAAACTCTAAATACAGTTATCACAACAACACTCTATGTGGCAACCTGTGGATCATTTGTCATTGCTTTGACACAAAATGCATTCAATGACAACATCTTTCAAATTACATAAATACTTGTCTCACAAAAACACATTTACCAACAAAACTCTATGTATCTACAGACCATTTTGCAAATGTTAAGATACCCTTATAAAAACTGTTAAACTCAAGTTCAAAAGCTACTGAAAATTGAATTAGACTGCAATTTTTTACATTGCTACAGTAAAAGCAAAATATAAATTCTAAAATAAAAATAATTAATTATTTAATTATTCACAGCTGATTTTCATTCTACATTACGTAACTGAAGACCTACCCAGGTGTTTTCTATTTTTATGTCATTACCATCTCTACAAAAGCAGACATCTTTGGAATATATTTTACATAAACATGGACCCAGCCAGAGATCGTGTAGTGGCTTACAGAGGTGGAAGAGTTGCCGGGAGAGGCAGAGGATTACGTATCCGTGGTGGAAGACGACTGAGGGGAAGACCCAGAGTTGTAGTGTCAGATGAGATTAGGGCTACAATCATTGATCATGTTGTCAATCATGGTCTATCAATGAGAGATGCTGGTCTCAGAGTGCAGCCAAATTGGCAACGCTCAACTGTGTCATCTATTATAAGAACCTTCCAGCAAACTAACAGGTAAGATATGCATTCTAACTGTACTGAATATTACTGTAGAGTAGTAAATCGACCAAAAGCTCTCCGAACCACTTGAGTGTAATTTTATTTATGTTTTAGGACCCAACGGTTACAAATGGAGGGGGGAGAGGTAGGATTTTCTCTGCTTAGCAGGAAGCTGTAATTGTTGACATGGTCATTAGCAACAATGCCATAAAACTCTGAGAAATTCAAGAGAGAGTGTTGGCAGACAATAATACATTTCAAAATGTTGAAAGTGTAAGCACGACAGCCATTGCTAGAGTCTTGACAAAGCATCATATCAGCATGATCAGCACTGTTCCCTTTGAGAGGAACTCTGATCGTGTCAAGGAACTCCGGTACCAATATGTCCAGGTAAGATGTCTATATCCTGTAATACAGTACTGTTTTTACTGTAAACAAAACCTACCAGAGCGCTGCACATTCAGCAGTGATTTCAGTTACAGTATACTGTAATGTAAACTACTGTTATAGAATAACTGTTATGTTGCCCTGTGGATTTACAATATTTTAGAGTGTCATGGAGCTTGAAGCCAGGCCAACACCCCACATGTTCGTCTTTGTGGATGAGGCTGGTTTTAACATGGCCAAAACACACCGACATGGAAGGAATGTGATTGGGAAAAGAGCAACAGTGAATGTCCCGGGGCAGAGGGGTTCCAACATCATAATGTGTGCTGCAATATCCTCTGAAGGATTGCTGTTACATAAACCACTAATTGGGCCATACAACACAGAGCGCCTCATTTCATTCATGGATGACCTCTATGGAAGGCTTTTGCCAGGTGAAGAAAGAGGGCAAGTCAGAAGAAATATGGAAACCTGGGTGATTGTATGGGACAATGTGGCATTTTACCACTCCCATACAGTCACAGTGGTTTGCAGCCCATCCCAGGATGGTGTCACTTTTCCTCCCCCCTTACTCTCCCTTCCTCAACCCCATAGAATAATTATTTTCCTCATGGAGGTGGAAAGTTTATGACCACCATCCACATGATCAAATGTCACTCTTGGATGCAATGAATGCAGAATGCCTGGATATCTCTGCAGAAGATTGCCAGGGATGGATCAGGCATGCAAAGAGATTCTTTCCCAGGTGTATTGCGCGAGAGGCCATACGGTGTGATGTGGATGAGAACTTGTGGCCCAATGCAGCAGACAGGGTTGACTAGCATTGTTATATATCTGTTTCATTTGGACAATATGCTATGCA
Source organism: Coregonus clupeaformis (assembly GCF_020615455.1). Lineage (NCBI taxonomy): Eukaryota > Metazoa > Chordata > Actinopteri > Salmoniformes > Salmonidae > Coregonus > Coregonus clupeaformis. Next base: position 32,394,981 of record NC_059194.1, read on the forward strand.
TATTCATAGTGTGTATACACTTATTGTTTGTTTAACAGTACTGGAATTATTTATTTTTGTGTATTTTGGAATTGCAAAAAGCAAAATACATATTTCAGCCTTTCTGCTTTATTTCTTTACACATCTTGCAGGACATTCTATACAGTACAGGTTTGCCACTCTTCTTTTGTAAAAATGACTGTTGGTTCATTAAAAAAAATATGATATTAAAGACAAATTGACACATTTTCAAGTGGTAGCTGTTTTTAGAGTTTTGTAGGTCATGATACTATGAATGACAACGTGTGCATGTCCTGAGAGACTGTTAGCTTTCATTTGGTAGAAAGATTTGCTTTTGAGACATGGATGTGCATTGCCAAGTTGCATGTTGTTTTGATAACTGTATTTAGTGTTTTGCACATGTATCCGCAGTATTGAACAATGCTTGTTAGCAATAAAAAAAAAACGGTAAAAGGCCTAAAATCAGCAAATCAGCTTTGATGTCACAATTGGGACAGGAGACATACAGTGAGGGAAAAAAGTATTTGATCCCCTGCTGATTTTGTACGTTTGCACACTGACAAAGATATGATCAGTCTATAATTTTAATGGTAGGTTTATTTGAACAGTGAGAGACAGAATAACAACAACAAAATCCAGAAAAACGCATGTCAAAAATTTTTGAAATTGATTTGCATTTTAATGAGGGAAATAAGTATTTGACCCCCTCTTAATCAGAAAGACTTCTGGCTCCCATGTGTCTTTAATACTGGTAACGTGCTGAGATTAGGAGCACACTCTTAAAGGGAGTGCTCCTAATCTCAGTTTGTTACCTGTATAAAAGACACCAGTCCACAGAAGCAATCAATCAATCAGATTCCAAACTCTCCACCATGGCCAAGACCAAAGAGCTCTCCAAGGATGTCAGGGACAAGATTGTAGACCTACACAAGGCTGGAATGGGCTACAAGACCATCGCCAAGCAGCTTGGTGAGAAGGTGACAACAGTTGGTGTGATTATTCACAAATGGAAGAAACACAAAAGAACTGTCAATCTGGGGCTCCATGCATGATCTCACCTCGTGGAGTTGCAATGATCATGAGAACAGTGAGGAATCAGCCCAGAACTACATGGGAGGATCTTGTCAATGATCTCAAGGCAGCTGGGACCATAGTCACCAAGAAAACAATTGGTAACACACTACGCCATGAAGGACTGAAATCCTGCAGTGCCCGCAAGGTCCCACTGCTCAAGAAAGCAGGCCCGTCTGAAGTTTGCCAATGAACATCTGAATGATTCAGAGGAGAACTGGGTGAAAGTGTTGTGGTCAGATGAGACCAAAATTGAGCTCTTTGGCATCAACTCAACTCACTGTGTTTGGAGGAGGAGGAATGCTGCCTATGACCCCAAGAACACCATCCCCACCGTCAAACATGGAGGTGGAAACATTATGCTTTGGGGGTGTTTTTCTGCTAAGAGGACAGGACAACTTCACCGCATCAAAGGGACGATGGACGGGGCCATGTACCATCAAATCTTGGGTGAGAACCTCCTTCCCTCAGCCAGGGCATTGAAAATGGGTCGTGGATGGGTATTCCAGCATGACAATGACCCAAAACACACGGCCAAGGCAATAAAGGAGTGGCTCAAGAAGAAGCACATTAAGGTCCTGGAGTGGCCTAGCCAGTCTCCAGACCTTAATCCCATAGAAAATCTGTGGAGGGAGCTGAAGGTTTGAGTTGCCAAACATCAGGCTCGAAACCTTAATGACTTGGAGAAGATCTGCAAAGAGGAGCGGGACAAAATCCTTCCTGAGATGTGTGCAAACCTGGTGGCCAACTACAAGAAACGTCTGACCTCTGTGATTGCCAACAAGGGTATTGCCACCAAGTACTAAGTCATGTTTTGCAGAGGGGTCAAATACTTATTTCCCTCATTAAAATGCAAATCAATTTATAACATTTTTGACATGCAGTTTTCTGGATTTTTTTGTTGTTATTCTGTCTCTCACTGTTCAAATAAACCTACCATTAAAATTATAGACTGATCATGTCTTTGTCAGTGGGCAAACGTACAAAATCAGCAGGGGATCAAATACTTTTACCCTCATTGTAAAAAGACCCCAGTAAAAACAGAGAGAGAGAGAGAGAGAGAGAGAGAGAGAGAGAGAGAGAGAGAGAGAGAGAGAGAGAGAGAGAGAGAGAGAGAGAGAGAGAGAGAGAGAGAGAGAGAGAGAGAGAGAGAGAGAGAGAGAGAGAGAGAGAGAGAGAGAGACGATGATGATTTGAATTAGCGCAATGTGTCAATGTCAATAAGGCCATCTCCAGTTTTCCATTTTGGTAATCAACTTGCAGAAGTTGACCAAATATAAGGCTGGCTCTGTGGCTCTGTTGCTTTGCCTCCAGCTGCACAATGTCTCCCATTATGGCTAAGCCGTCTTATGACAGCTCTCATTTTATGGATGGCTGGAACAGGTGTGCTATTACAGGGTAAATTGGTGATTGTGGATGAATTCTTCAGGGTATGGGGAATGGGCTATGGTAGAGGTACTGCTTCACGTCACTATTAATCTGAGCTGCAGGGAAGTCATGGTGGGTAGAAAGGAGCAGTGTAATTGGCATAGTAGGTTTAGCAACCATCCTGAATTTAAAAGTATACATCTAGTTTTTCAAAGTATTTGTAATCTGATTACAATATTTTTTGCTGACATGTGATTTGTTTTTGGGGCTGAACATTTGGATGAATAGGGATTTGAAGTTAACACTACCTAGAAACCCTCCTGGTGCTGTCATTTCCTGAGTGTGTGTGTGTGTGTGTGTGTGTGTGTGTGTGTGTGTGTGTGTGTGTGTGTGTGTGTGTGTGTGTGTGTGTGTGTGTGTGTGCGCACGTGTGTGTGCGTGCGTGCATGATTGTGTAAACAGTGAAAAATACTATTGTATCTTCCCATCAGGAGTGCTGAGAGATGATACTATCCCTAGGTTATCAGATAGCCTTTCACATGCCATGCTAGTAACTCAACCACCAAGGGACTGGGATCACAATAGACCACTCAGTAGGAGGCGCTCTTTTAATTGACAAAATAATTACTGCATAATACTCTCAGAGCAGGATCATTCAAATCAGGGCTGACTTAGGCTGTGTTAGTGCAACCAGGTGATAAGATGCTAAACAGAAGAAAGAGTACATTTGCGAGAGAGAGAGAGAGAGAGAGAGAGAGAGAGAGAGAGAGAGAGAGAGAGAGAGAGAGAGAGAGAGAGAGAGAGAGAGAGAGAGAGAGAGAGAGAGAGAGAGAGAGAGAAACAGAGACAGACAGACAGAGGGCAGAACGTAAGGATAGACTAACCTGAGCTGGCGGTCCTTGCAGACAGCTGTCATGACCAGGAGGTTCCCCAGGACGCTCATGAGCATCACCAGGGAAAGGAAGCAGATGAGAGCAATCCTCTTCGGCATGCTGTTGCTGTGGTTACGACAAGAGAGAGGACAACCACTCAGTGAACATATCAATAACAAGCCATGAAGTAATAACTGATTGGAAAGTTATTTCCATGTAATAACCTTCCCTGTCTGAGTATACCTAAATGTCAACTGGACAAATTAGTCTGGTGAAAGAACACATTCCGAATTATTAAAACATCACTGATATTATAGTCACCTGTTAAGAGAAAAAGTTTGTTTTACCACTTTCATTTATACAGTGAGTTGAAGGAACATATTTGTTCAGAATTGCAGTCTACTGTTAATGATCCAACTAAATGTTACATGATGATTGGAGAAACTAAAATTGGTTCTGTCCCCTTGGTAACATGAATTTGTATGCAGGCATTGTCCAGACAACACTGCCAAAATCCTGGCTAATGTGTCGTGTGTGATATTTAAAGGTAAGTATCTGTCACAACAATTATTTAAAGTCCTTAAAATGATTTGTATGGTTGTGAATGTTTGATATATTTAATACATTACTGTAATCCCCTGATACTTGTAGTTTTCACACTCCAGGTTATACAGTCAGCCTAAAGTATCCACACAATAAGTCACTACTACAGTTGTTGCCCCTGGGAGTTTATACAGAAAATAATAGAATACATTTATCAACCCAGCTATACTACAAACTTTATATTTTCATTGTATGTCTCAGATCAGACTTTTTTGCTGCCTTCGCTATGTTACTTTATTTGACCTGAAGTTACCTCAAGTCTAAAATCTAGAGCTACCTCACTTAAAGATCCAATGCAGCCGTTTTTATCTCAATATTAAATAGTTTCTGGGTAACGATAAAGTACCTTACTGTGATTGTTTTCAATTAAAATGGTCAAAAAGAAACAAAAATACCTTCTTAGCAAAGAACAATTTCTCAAGCAAGAAATGTTCTAGGACTGTCTGGGAGTGGTCTGAGTGGGGAGGGGAAAACTGAAAACTAGCTGTTATTGGCAGAGAGGTTTGAAACTCTCTTTCTTATTGGTCGATTAACTAATATACCACCTGGTGATGTCACTAGGCAGGCCAAAACTCAATCTCACCAAAACAGGCGGAAATTCCAAGCGGTCTTTTCAAACAGCTCTTACATTAAACGGGCATTTTCACAATTTTCACAATTTCACAGTATTATTCCAGTCTCATAGTGTGGAAATATATATAAAACACAGAAAAATCTAGTTTTTGCTTGCACTGGGCCTATAAGAATTTGACTATGACCAAATACTTAATGTAGCTACTTCCCAAATAGGTATGCTCACAGCATCCCAGCAAGTTTAAAAGGAAATGTAATTTCTCAAAGATGAAACATTCCTTTGATGTCAGCTCCTACAGGTATGTTCTAATCAGAAACACTGTGAGTTCTGACAGTTACTCAGCATCCACCTCCTCTAGCAATTAGAGATGGAGAAAGATGCCAACTCAACATGTAACACATTTATTGTCATCTAGGATTTGTTGTAAAAATGTATTCGACCTCTCCCTGACGACAATTCACTTTCATGTACTGTAGTCATTTAAATTGTTTTTATTACATTTAGTTGACATTGAGAGCAGACAAATAATACTGCCTTTCTTGTGATAGCTTTGTCATCTACAGTGAGGGAAAAAAGTATTTGATCCCCTGCTGATTTTGTACGTTTGCCCACTGACAAAGAAATTATCAGTCTATAATTTTAATGGTAGGTTTATTTGAACAGTGAGAGACAGAATAACAACAAAAAGATCCAGAAAAACGCATGTCAAAAATGTTAGAAATTGATTTGCATTTTAATGAGGGAAATAAGTGTTTGACCCCCTCTCAATCAGAAAGATTTCTGGCTCCCAGGTGTCTTTATACAGGTAACGAGCTGAGATTAGGAGCACACTCTTAAAAGGAGTGCTCCTAATCTCAGTTTGTTACCTGTATAAAAGACACCAGTCCACAGAAGCAATCAATCAATCAGATTCCAAACTCGCCACCATGGCCAAGACCAAAGAGCTCTCCAAGGATGTCAGGGACAAGATTGTAGACCTACACAAGGCTGGAATGGGCTACAAGACCATCGCATAGCAGCTTGGTGAGAAGGTGACAACAGTTGGTGCGATTATTCGCAATCGGAAGAAACACAAAATACCTTTCAATCTCCCTCGGCCTGGGGCTCCATGCAAGATCTCACCTCGTGGAGTTGCAATGATCATGATAACGGTAAGGAATCAGCCCAGAACTACACAGGAGGATCTTGTCAATGATCTCAAGGCAGCTGGGACCATAGTCACCAAGAAAACAATTGGTAACACACTACGCCGTGAAGGACTGAAATCCTGCAGCTCCCGCAAGGTCCCCCTGCTCAAGAAAGCACATATACATGCCCGTCTGAAGTTTGCCAATGAACATCTGAATGATTCAGAGGAGAACTGGGTGAAAATGTTGTGGTCAGATGAGACCAAAATCGAGCTCTTTGGCATCAACTCAACTCGCCGTGTTTGGAGGAGGAGGAATGCTGCCTATGACCCCAAGAACACCATCCCCACCGTCAAACATGGAGGTGGAAACATTATGCTTTGGGGGTGTTTTTCTGCTAAGGGGACAGGACAACTACACCGCATCAAAGGGACAATGGACGGGGCCATGTACCGTCAAATCTTGGGTGAGAACCTCCTTCCCCCAGCCAAGGCATTGAAAATGGGTCGTGGATGGGTATTCCAGCATGACAATGACCCAAAACACACGGCCAAGGCAACAAAGGAGTGGCCTAGCCAGTCTCCAGACCTTAATCCCATAGAAAATCTGTGGAGGGAGCTGAAGGTTTGAGTTGCCAAACGTCAGCCTCGAAACCTTAATGACTTGGAGAAGATCTGCAAAGAGGAGTGGGACAAAATCCCTCCTGAGATGTGTGCAAACCTGGTGGCCAACTACAAGAAACATCTGACCTTTGTGATTGCCAACAAGGGTTTTGCCACCAAGTACTAAGTCATGTTTTGCAGAGGGGTCAAATACTTATTTCCCTCATTAAAATGCAAATCAATTTATAACATTTTTGACATGCGTTTTTCTGGATTTTTTTTTTGTTATTCTGTCTCTCACTGTTCAAATAAACCTACCATTAAAAATATAGACTGATCATTTCTTTGTCAGTGGGCAAACGTACAAAATCAGCAGGAGATCAAATACTTTTTTCCCTCACTGTATCAACTTCTAACAATACAAGTATTGTTTAGTAAGTGTTTGATTTCAAGTTTAAATGTAGTTCAGATATTCTAACTGCAATTTATATGATGCCATGAATGAAGTCCCATTGTAAAGAAGTCCAACTCAAACTCCCTCATATTTACCATGATGCATCTCCATGTGTGTGATGACATCTGAAACATTTGACCCTTAGCCGTACAATTGAGCTATCAATAACAGGCAATCAGTGAGCAACAGGCTCAATCAACGCTCCAACTCCAAGACAGATGACCTAAGGCTCAGTGAACACACCAGCCCAGTAGTTTCATCTGCTACATGGCTACAATTACAAAACCTGTCACAATCAACCGCAATATGGTACTTTGCATATTTATTTATTATAATCACACCTAAGCCAGAGGTGTTACTAATATTCATGACACGATGATTCAGTTTATATTGGGGAATGCTGTCCCTTTCACAGGCCTATCAAACCACAAATAGCCCCTTGGCCGTGCTGGAGTCCTCCATGCAAATGGTTTATTATAAACGATAGCTATCTAGACATGAACATTTTATTAGTGGTCCCTCTCAGCAGGAGTGTCCTAGCAACCTATTTTGTACTCCAAAGTGTCTGTCTGTCTGCTCCAAATATTCAATCGCTCATCACTACAATCAACAGTGTCAAAATGTGGTCAGAACCACAAAAACAGACTATGCAGAGTGACATGGAGAAAATTGAGTGCAGTATGTTCTCCTCAATAAGCTTAAAAGCTGTAAAGTAAAGTGCATTTAAGCAGAGAGTGGTGTATAATAACTGAAATATAACTGAAGTGAATAAATCAAAGCATTAGGGTAAGTGCTTATTTCAACATGAACCAAGCAGAAAGACTGCTAGACAAACTATCAGAAGGTATCAGTACCCTGTTTACTCATACCGAGAGATTTCTCAACATGTCAGGAATAATGTATGTCAACGCTAGCTATAAACCAAGCTATATTCCTCTAAAACATGTTTTGTTCATTTTCAGGAGTTTTGTTATCTGGGTGGTCACAGACATTGACAAACAAAAACACATAAAATAGTAATCTTGCATTTACAATAGAGTCATGTATTTATAGCTATAGTCAATAGTTGGACTCAATCCTATATTTATTGTAACACAGAATTTGTTGTTTAGAAAGTCAGTTGAAAGTTGAAAGTGTACCTTGGCTGTGATTTTAATTGAAGTGGCCCCAGGCAGCCTATGTTATTTTAGTCCCAATGATTATTTGATTTTCAAAAAGGGCCTTTCTATGAGACTACTGCTACTTATATTTGCCTCTTATGGCACATTTATGTTCACGCATTGAAGTAATGGAGAATGCTTCAGACAAGTGTTAATCCTATTGTTATCTTTACCTCTTGTGAAACAGATTTTTCAGGCAAAAATCGTTTAGGAGGGGAGAAAACAATGAATGCATGAAATATAATCTGGTTGAAAAGTGTAAAGCACACCAGAGCAAATGTATCAAAATGCATGGTTCTGACTTTGGAGAGGTATATTGCTATGCAGTTTTCTAGATGAAAATATTAAACCTCTGGCTCATGAAAAAAACAAAGGTTAAGAATTTAAATGAGAGATTCAGTCAAAACATTTGATAGAAAAAAAGCTTATAGACAGAGGTTACTATAGGTCAGCAGAAAGCTTTTAATAAGAGTTTATTGCAACTTCCTGTTTATTTGCTTAGTGTTATGATTGCAAATGTCAAGTTTGCAAGATACACTTTATTTCTTTATATCATCACTTCATACAGATGAAAAAGAGAGTTATATCTAGGTCTAGGAACTGATAAAACAGTCCAATAACATCACTGCTTGTTCAGATTTCAAGCCCTGGCAGCCAAATGGGAATATTCAAAAATACAGTATAAGATATGACTTGAGATACTTGAAATTAGCCCTCAAAGTTAAAAGATAGATTGACATCTTGCATCAATTACTAGAAGTGATCCAATTCATGTCAGTCTCTGTTATTATGGATGTTTAAATGTTCTGGACAGGACGTTAGTCTACATTCCAAATGTGACCCTATTCCCTACATAGTGCACTACTTTTGACCATTTGGGACGCATTGAAATTTGATTCATATTTCTTCATACAGATGCAACAAAAGGGCAGGACACAGGACAAGACGTTGGCATACAATTATAAATAATTTTCCACTCTGTTAGTCCTGTTTTCTCTAAAGACAGTTGACAAAGAGTCTATTCAGGCTCACAGGGCTTCTGGCCCACCATACGGCCACATAAAATGGCATAGCAGACATGTGACAAGGATGTTTTTCTATCTGCAAAGTGTGGCAGGCATGGTGGTTAAAACTAATGAACTGTGACTGAGATAATCAACCTCTTGTACTTCATCACGCCAGACACTAAAACTAGCTACATATGTAGGATCTTAATTTGATCCAGTTTGCTACAGCAGGAAAACAATCCTGCAGTAACAGGAAATGTGAATTATTATGTGGATTATAATTCATGAAACATTTTTGTAGGGGTTGATACATTTTTCGTTAGGGTAATCAAGGAAATTAATAACTTTAGAAGCCTTTTTAAACCTTGAATACACTAAAAGTTTGCATTTCATGCTGTGCAGGAAAATTCTCAGCAACAAAAGAGCTGTAGCTGTCTCACAGACAGACTGGACAGAGTCTGTCAAACTAGATCTGATCCCTACTTTCTGTGAGGAGAATGTGACTGACTATGCAATTAGATATTTGTTGTGACGAGAGCACTTCAGCAATTCTGTCTAGAGGGAAACATCTGTATCCTGTAATATATATCTATATATATGTCATCTGTATCTGTATAATACAAATTACAAAAAATGCTAATGCTTTTGAAAGATTTAAATGTTAATGTTGAGCATAATAATTAGAGGAACAGAATTCGTAAGAAAATACTCTCATTATGACACATCCTAGAGTCAACCATAATTCTGACAGTTTACACATAAACACTCACATAAACACTTCCATCATTCAGTTAAACTAAATAGGCTAGGTCAATTGAGCTGACCTCCACCAATCATATACAACCTATTCTTGTTAATACATTTATTTCCTTGCAATTATCAATCATTTATTTGCCTTATCCTGTTTATGGAATAGCATGTAATAGAAAGGAAATCTGCAAATGGCTTGCACCTGGGGTGGGATTTGATTGCTCCTCATTTAAACTGTCTGTGAATGTGACTTCCTTCACTCCCAGTGGACAAAGAGCTCCTTTAGGGTGAAACTGAATTAGCGCTAAAGCTGAAAAGATGATTGACATGCTTTTTAATCAGAAAAGCCTTCAATTTTCTGTCTTGTATTGTTTTGTTCTTTTTTTCAGATAGAATTACCAACTGAATTCAGACTATGCCACGCTATTCCATTTCACACCAACCTTATACTCACTGCACACAGTTAATTTGTTCACATTAGATACATGCATACTTCACATTGATGATGTTTTGCCAAACGTATCAGCACTGTATCAAAATACACATCACCTCTACTGTAATCAATATAAATGATGATGGTGATGATGATTGACAATGATGATGATGACCATTCCTCAGCGATATCATCCAGTTTCATGAGTAGCAGCAGTGAAAGCAGCAGCATGCAATAGAGCAGGGCTTTACAATGGCATAATGGACAGAGGTAATATGGCAGTAACAGCGCAGTGTGTAGACAGTGTCAGTGATACATTCTTTTATCCCTTCTATGCTTGACATTCTTGTGAAATCACATCTATGATCACCACTGTCAAAGACCAGTATGAATTGCCTTTCAACACTGCTTGTTTGATATTGTGAATCATGAAGACTTTGGCTACACTCTTAGAAAGAAAAGCTTCATAATTTGTCCCCAAAGGAGAACCCTTTTTGGTTCCAGGTAGAACCCTTTTGTGGTGAAAAAGGTTCTACTTAGAACATTTTAGTGGTGAAAGGGTTCCACGTAGAACCTCATATTAGTGAAAGGGTTCCAGTTATTTTCAGAGGGTTCTCCTATGGGGACAATTGAAGAACCCTTCATGGTTCAAGGTAGCGCCTTCTTTTCTAAGAGTGTACTTTATTAACTGAACAATGCAAGAAAGACCTCACCAATCCAATGCTGCACCTGCACCTGTCTTTTTACAGGTATTATCCACATACATTCTGCCTCTATTCCTGGGCTATCTGGCACCCAGTCTGCAGCTCAACATCATGAACCAGACATACAGTTGAAGTCGGAAGTTTACAAATACTTAGGTTGGAGTCATTAAAACTCGTTTTTCAACCACTCCACAAACTTCTTGTTAACAAACTATAGTTTTGGCAAGTCGGTTAGGACATCTACTTTGTGCATGACACAAGTCATTTTTCCAACAATTGTTCACAGACAGATTATTTCACTTATAATTCACTGTATCACAATTCCAGTGGGTCAGAAGTTTAAATACACTAAGTTGACTGTGCCTTTAAACAGCTTGGAAAATGTCATGGCTTTAGAAGCTTCTGATAGGCTAATTGACATCATTTGAGTCAATTGGAGGTGTACCTGTGGATGTATTTCAAGGCCTACCTTCAAACTCAGTGCCTCTTTGCTTGACATCATGGGAAAATCAAAAGAAATCAGCCAAGACCTCAGAAAAAATTTGTAGACCTCCACAAGTCTGGTTCATCCTTGGGAGCAGTTTCCAAACGCCTGAAGGTACCACGTTCATCTGTACAAACAATAGTACGCAAGTATAAACACCATGGGACCACGCAGCTGTCATCCCGCTCAGGAAGGAGACGCGTTCTGTCTCTTAGATATGAACGTACTTTGGTGCGAAAAGTGCAAATCAATCCCAGAACAACAGCAAAGGACCTTGTGAAGATGCTGGAGGAAACAGGTACAAAAGTATCTATATCCACATTAAAACAAGTCCTATATCGACATAACCTGAAAGGTCGCTCAGCAAGGAAGAAGCCACTGCTCCAAAACTGCCATAAAAAAGCCAGACTACGGTTTGCAACTGTACATAGGGACAAAAATCGTACTTTTTGGAGAAATGTCCTCTGGTCTGATGAAACAAAAATAGAACTGTTTGGCCATAATGACCATCATTATGTTTGGAGGAAAAAGGGGGTGACTTGCAAGCCGAAGAACACCATCCCAACCGTGAAGCACGGGGGTGGCAGCATCATGCTGTGTGGGTGCTTTGCTGCAGGAGGGACTGGTGCACTCACAAAATAGATGGCATCATGAGGAAGGAAAATTATGTGGATATATCTCAAGACATCAGTCAGGAAGTTAAAGCTTGGTCGCAAATGTGTCTTCCAAATGGACAATGACCCCTAGCATACTTCCAAAGTTGTGGCAAAATGGCTTAAGGACAACAACGTCAATGTATTGGAGTGGCCATCACAAAGCCCTGACCTCAATCCTATAGAAAATTTGTGGGCAGAACTGAAAAAGCGTGTGCGAGCAAGGAGGCCTACAAACCTGACTCAGTTACACCAGCTCTGTCAGGAGGAATGGGCCTAAATTCACCCAACTTATTGTGGGAAGCTTGTGGAAGGCTACCCAAAATGTTTGACCCAAATTAAACAATTTAAAGGCAATGCTACCAAATACTAATTGAGTGTATATAAACTTCTAACCCACGCGTGTTGAGGGTCAAACATTTTGGGTAGCCTTCCACAAGCTTCACACAATAAGTTGGGTGAATGTTGGCCCATTCCTCCTGACAGAGCTGGTGTAACTGAGTCAGGTTTGTAGGCCTCCTTGCTCGCACACGCTTTTTCAGTTCTGAACCTGAACATTTTATTTTCACATGTGATTGATTTTCACACTGCCCTCTCCAACCTGGACAAGAGGAAGACCTATGTGAGAATGCTGTTCATCGACTAAAGTTCAGCGTTCAACACCCTCCAAGCTCATCACTAAACACCTCCCTCTGCAACTGGATCCTGGAAAGGCCGCACCAAGTGTTGAGGGTAAGCAACATCACATCACCCACGCTGACCCTCAACACGCGTGCTTAGTCCCGTCCTATACTCACTATTAAGTTTGCTGACGACACAACGCTGGTAGGCCTGATCACTGACGACGATGAGACAGCCTATAGGGAGAAGGTCAGTGACCTGGCAGTGTGGTGCCAGGACAACAACCTCTCCCTCAACATCAGCAAGACAAAGGAGCTGATCGTGGACTACAGGAAACGGAGGGCCAAGCATGCCCACATCCACATCTAGTGGAGCGGTCGAGAGCTTCAAGTTCCTCGTGTCCACATAACTAAGGAATTAACATGGTCCACACACACCGACACAGTTGTGAAGAAGTCACGACAATGCCTCTTTCCCCTCATGAGGCTGAAAAGATTTGGCATGGGCCCTCAGATCCTCAAAAAGTTCTACAGCTGCACCATTGAGAGCATCTTGACTGGCTGCATCACCACTTGGTCTGGCAACTGCTCGGCGTCCGACCGTAAGGAGCTACAGAGGTTAGTGCATACGGCCCAGTACATCACTGGGGCCGAGCTCCTTGCCATCCAGGACCTCTATACCAGGCGGTGTCAGAGGAAGGCCCTAAAAATGGTCAAAGACTCCAGCCACCCAAGTCATAGCCTGTTCTCTCTGCTACCGCACGCCAAGCGGTACCGATGCACCAAGTCTGGAACCAACAGGACCCTGAACATATTCTACCCCCAAGCCATAAGTTAACCAAATAGCTAAATAGTTAACCAAATAGCTACCCGGACTATCTGCATTGACCCACATACGCTGCTGCTACTATTTATAACTAAAACAATAAAGCTGCATACTATTAAAAATATATACATTTTAGGAAAGGAGTTTCATGCTTGAAGAAGCGTTTTTTTGTTAGGTTTGATAATGTGCACTTGCTCATTAGTTAGCTATCTTGCTAACTGAGCCAGGCAGTCACACACACTTCATATAAAACGAATGGGGATGATAAGTGCAGCACAATGCACACAACACTAAATGCTTTACCAAGTTATCTATCTAACAAGATGATGAAGAAATGATTTAATCCATTCTCCATTATCCCATACTGCCAGTGCCAGCTCGTTTGGTAGCTGTTAGCTAAACGGTTAGCTTCACCAGTTAGCAAAACATTGCTAGCTAGCTACTCCACTGACTCTCGGCACCTAACAGGCAGCTGCTTCTTTAAAAAATCGAATCCATTGTGATTTTATTATATTGTTGCTAGTTATCTAGTTGTGGCCATCTGGCTAGTATCGACAAGGGCTTACTACACATTCTAGCTAGCTAGCAACAACATTCGAGCAGCTTGCAAGTTAGCTAATATTAGCTATCTAGCTACAAAGTTAGAAGCAGGCACAAGCCAAACAAAGTTTAAGAAAGCACTGCTACTGCCACCCTGTGCTCTGGACTATTTTAACGAGACTGACGGTGGATGATCTGTTCTATGTGAACAACAAAAAATGTATTGCAGACACTCTGGGCAGAGCTGCTAAATCTGAATCCTAAATCCTTGGTGTGTCTGAGGCTTAATGAACATAGTAACTTGGTTGCAGTTTCTGTGCCAACATGGTGACATTTTTAATACATATTTAATACTGGTCATCAGAATGTGTTGTTAGGTGTCAGTGATATGACCACAACTTGATTCATGTTTGAAGTGTGGTTTTATGATTAATTACTAAAAGGCCATTGTTTAAAGACCCTAAAAAGCTATTGTTTACCTTTTATATTTCTAAATAGATAATGTACAGTATATTTGTTCGGCCCGCAGCCCACCACTCAGATTAAATTTTGGCCCATCAAGCGCAAAAGTTTGAGCAGCCCTGATTCAAACATAAAATGAGCATGGCGTTGCATTATTTATATAACTAATAAACATGGACGTCATACTATTATTTGGCAGCAGTCCAGTACAACGCAAGCATGTGCCTTTGGTGATACTTTTCTTTTTACCTATCATTCCAGCACATGAGAAACTCTCTCTCTGTCACATTGCAGGAGTTATTGACTCTGAACTGGGGCTTTGTTTACATAGAGCTGTGTTGGACCTCTATACACCGTCATTCAGATGACCCACACATGAACTCCCACTCCAATGTCAATAGAGGTAGGAGACAGAGCAAGCTCACTGCATTCAACAGCTCAATCAATCCATTGGCTGGATCTTAGTAATAAAATATGATACAACAGGATGAGAATAAATAAGCATTCAGTTCTTAGTTTCATCACTGTTGAGGAAATGAAAGACTGGGTTTACTGATGTCCTGTGTTTGTATCTTTCACAATCATTGTCTCATATACTGTACGTACAGTGTGGATACTCCTACCCGGAAAGCACCAGACAAAATAAACTACCATAAACTGTTATGACCCTGTGCAGCTTACTCAACAATTACACAAGAACAACAGAAAGGCTACACTCTTAGAAAAAAGGGTTCAAAAAGTGTTCTTCGGCTGTCCCCATAGCAGAACTCTTTTGGGTTCCATGTAGAACCCTCTGTATAAAAGGTTCTACATGAAACTCGAAAGGGTTCTACCTAGAACCAAAAGGGTTCTACCTGGAGCCAAAAAGGGTTCTTCAAAGGGTTATCCTATGGGAACAGTCAAAGAACCCTTTTAGGTACAAGACAGCACCTTTTTTTCTAAGAGTGTACCTATAGAATTACTGGAAAACAGCTTGAGTAGTACTTATGTACAGATGTCGGATCTTAATATTACCCATTTCATTGCAGTAGGAAAATAATCCTGCAGCAAGAGGATTTAAATAAATATTTTAAATGAATAATCGCCGCCAGGGGGCAACTGAAAGCGGTGGTTGTAGGCTATACAATGCAGTACCGTACCTAGGGGTCTATGGTTTGGGGAAAGCTCTGCAAACCAACTGACCTCATACCATCAAGTATCATCAAGTATTCTCACGGCTTGCTAGAGCATTGTGAACTGCTGTAGCGCAGTGGTCTGAGCATCATGCTTCAGCTTTGAGCATCATGAGTTCGCACCCAGTGCTGGGTAATAATTTTGACTTTGTATGTTGGTGTAGCATACTGTTATTATTTAACCAATCCTAAGGCTGCTGCCTACCTGCCTCCAAAGGCACCTACCTTAGTAGGTAGCACTTTTCCAGTAGGTTACTGCCATTTGGGACGGAATTCAAAGGCATCATCAAGTGATAACTCATTCACATTCTGCGAAAGATATAGCCACATTGTAGCAACTGTAGCGGCGTGAGCAATTAGTGCTAGCAATTCAGTGAACAACTATCCCAAAATGGAAATATCTGACACGAATAACAGGTAAACAAGTAACAGAATCGATCTCCTCAGTACCTAAATGATGAATGAAGTTGACACCAACCAGAATAATTATCCTACGGTTTAGGGTCCTCCTTTGCATGTAGCTTGGTCTGTTGCTCCATCGTTGTGGACATGACAGGTAAGCTTGCATGCATGATATCATACAGGCTACGATTATTTTAGACAGCTAAATAAGCTATTTTACTGACTGTTTAAGAATGATTAATAGCCAGAATAGTGGTGTTTCATTGTGAAGCTAACATTGCATTAGAGCTGCTGTATTTTTCTAATGAGTAGGCTTGCACTGTGATTAATTCAGACAAATATCACACCCGTCCATACTATTAAATCACATGTTCAAGATAACATGGTTTTATATTCGTTGATAACTAATATTGAAAGGTGATATGATGCAATCTACTCTAACTAGATTAGAATGCCTAGGCTACTTCTTCCTAATGTAAGCTAAATGCAAATACTTGCATGTGATAAAGGATAACATGTAAAATATAATGATATGCACTAAATGCATATCAAACAGGAATATATATATATATACAGTGGGGAAAAAAAGTATTTAGTCAGCCACCAATTGTGCATGTTCTCCCACTTAAAGAGATGAGAGAGGCCTGTAATTTTCATCATAGGTACACGTCAACTATGACAGACAAAATGAGAAAAAAAAATCCAGAAAATCACATTGTAGGATATTTAATGAATTTATTTGCAAATTATGGTGGAAAATAAGTATTTGGTCAATAACAAAAGTTTCTCAACACTTTGTTATAAACCCTTTGTTGGCAATGACACAGGTCAAACGTTTTCTGTAAGTCTTCACAAGGTTTTCACACACTGTTGCTGGTATTTTGGCCCATTCCTCCATGCAGATCTCCTCTAGAGCAGTGATGTTTTGGGGCTGTCGCTGGGCAACACAGACTTTCAACTCCCTCCAAAGATTTTCTATGGGGTTGAGATCTGGAGACTGGCTAGGCCACTCCAGGACCTTGAAATGCTTCTTACAAAGCCACTCCTTCGTTGCCCAGGCGGTGTGTTTGGGATCATTGTCATGCTGAAAGACCCAGCCACGTTTCATCTTCAATGCCCTTGCTGATGGAAGGAGGTTTTCACTCAAAATCTCACGATACATGGCCCCATTCATTCTTTCCTTTACATAGATCAGTCGTCCTGGTCCCTTTGCAGAAAAACAGCCCCAAAGCATGATGTTTCCACCCCCATGCTTCACAGTAGGTATGGTGTTCTTTGGATGCAACTCAGCATTCTTTGTCCTCCAAACACGACGAGTTGAGTTTTTACCAAAAAGTTATATTTTGGTTTCATCTGACCATATGACATTCTCCCAATCCTCTTCTGGATCATCCAAATGCACTTCAGACGGGCCTGGACATGTACTGGCTTAAACAGGGGGACACGTCTGGCACTGCAGGATTTGAGTCCCTGGCGGCGTAGTGTGTTACTGATGGTAGGCTTTGTTACTTTGGTCCCAGCTCTCTGCAGATCATTCACTAGGTCCCCCCGTGTGGTTCTGGGATTTTTGCTCACCGTTCTTGTGATCATTTTGACCCCACGGGGTGAGATCTTGCGTGGAGCCCCAGATCGAGGGAGATTATCAGTGGTCTTGTATGTCTTCCATTTCCTAATAATTGCTCCCACAGTTGATTTCTTCAAACCAAGCTGCTTACCTATTGCAGATTCAGTCTTCCCAGCCTGGTGCAGGTCTACAATTTTGTTTCTGGTGTCCTTTGACAGCTCTTTGGTCTTGGCCATAGTGGAGTTTGGAGTGTGACTGTTTGAGGTTGTGGACAGGTGTCTTTTATACTGATAACAAGTTCAAACAGGTGCCATTAATACAGGTAACGAGTGGAGGACAGAGGAGCCTCTTAAAGAAGAAGTTACAGGTCTGTGAGAGCCAGAAATCTTGCTTGTTTGTACGTGACCAAATACTTATTTTCCACCATAATTTGCAAATAAATTCATAAAAAATCCTACAATGTGATTTTCTTGATTTTTTTCCTCAATTTGTCTGTCATAGTTGATTTGTACCTATGATGAAAATTTCTGGCCTCTCTCATCTTTTTAAGTGGGAGAACTTGCACAATTGGTGGCTGACTAAATACTTTTTTCCCTCACTGTATATATATATATATATATATATATATATATACACACACTACCGTTCAAAAGTTTGGGGTCATATCTCAGACTGCCCATCTTAATCTTTTCTTTTTATTGGCCAGTCTGAGATATGGCTTTTTCTTTGCAACTCTGCCTAGAAGGTCAGCATCCCGGAGTCGCCTCTTCACTGTTGACGTTGAGACTGGTGTTTTGCGGGTGCTATTTAATGAAGCTGCCAGTTGAGGACCTGTGAGGCGCCTGTTTCTCAAACTAGACACTCTAATGTATTTGTCCTCTTGCTCAGTTGTGCACCGGGGCCTCCCACTCCTTTTCTATTCTGGTTAGAGCCAGTTTACGCTGTTCTGTGAAGGGAGTAGTACACAGCGTTGTGCGAGATCTTCAGCTTCTTGGAACAAGAATAGACTAACGAGTTTCAGAAGAAAGTTCTTTGTTTCTGGCCATTTTGAGCCTGTAATTGAACCCACAATTGCTGATGCTCCAGATACTTAACTAGTCTCAAGAAGGCCAGTTGTATTGCTTCTTTAATCAGCACAACAGTTTTCAGCTGTGCTAACATAATTGCAAAAGGGTTTTCTAATGATCAATTAGCCTTTTAAAATAATAAACTTGGATTAGCAAACACAACATGCCATTGGAACACAGGACTGATGGTTGCTGATAATGGGCCTCTGTACGTCTATTTAGATATTCCATAAAAAATCTGCCGTTTCCAGCTACAATAGCCATTTACAACATGAACAATGTCTACACTGTATATATCAATTTGATGTTATTTTAATTGCTTTTCTTTCGAAAACAAGGACATTTCTAAGTGACCCCAAACTTTTGAACGGTAGTGTATATTCAATTAAATTAATACAGCATTGTAATTGTATTGATGCCTTCTCTCTCCTTGCAGGGAATTAGACAGATGAACAGCAGTCACCAGATGCCAAAGCCTTAAAACCAGAAACATGTGGAGACATCAACACTTGTAATTTTGAATAAATGTTAAATTTTTTATTGGTTTTCCTGTATCTGTGCATGAGTCCTTAAAACACAGTCCATTGTACAAAATAAATTCCCAAGTAAGGGACATCTCAAGGAGATTAACCTCCAACATTCATAAGCTTGAGGTAAAATTTAGTAATGACAGCCACATATTTGTTTATACACAAGACAGGAGTTTACAGGTTTTTGTTCCAGCCCTTCACTAACACCTAATTCAACTAATTGTGGTCTAAATTGAAGACCTGAACACAGTGCAATCCCCTGGGACAGAAATCATATTTTAGAATGAGCTTTATAAATTACAATGTCCTGACAAATCTGCATGATAAACAATAACATGGGTGAATCTATTTCTATCTAACATTGTGATGTTGGCACACTCCTAAATAATATCCTGGGATATGGTAATTATCCTGGTGGCTGGGAGTTTCGCAACAAGTTATTTACATCTGCAGGGTGTCAGGGTGGGATGTCATTCAACCTGGAATAAGTAGAAACAAAGGGGGAGAAATTAACCTCACTGCTCAAATTTCAGTGCCGGTTGAAGTTGCTGAAGCCACAACTACCTTTATTAATGTACAATCATTTTGTTAACAGTTTGGCATATTTTTAGGCTTGATGAAGTTGTTTACAGTAAAGAGTAGAATAATTTAGCTCTACTTTTATCCAGTAACACCAACCCCGATGGTGCAACACAATAGGGGAAGGAAAAGTAGCAAGCTAAAGTTAGCTAACGTTAGCTAGGCAAACAGACACTGCATGCTAGCAAAACACTCTTCAACAGAATGCACAAATAACTTGGCTGGCTAGCAAGCCTAGATTGAAAAGAACACAGCTGGCTGCATTTCCTACGTTTTTCATCAGAAGTTGTTAAAATGTCTTACCTCTAAATGAGTCGGGCAGGACTGCTTTTCTCCTGCCAAGCCAATGCAATGGAGTGAAATGCGATCAGGTGCCAATTTAGTCCCTGAAAACAAATGGGAAAAAAATATTTTAAAACTCTCCAGGTCTTTACAATCGACACATTGCTGAATCTACGATTAGTTAGTTTAGTTGTTCATCTCTAAACAGCCGATAAGCAGGATGAGATCGCCTTCTGGCAAGCTATCGTGTCCGATGTGTTAGCTAGCTTTGCAATGGGCTGATAATCACCAGTTACTCAACATTTTAATTCACAATTCATATGAAAGTAATTTCTTGAAAATGTTAACATAATGTGGTGAGTAAATAAATGTTATACTTACATTTCGTGGATTTCTGGAAAATGTTATCCCAAGCGGGGACTTCTGTCTGCCATTAATTCCGATTTCTTAATTTTTTGCTGTGCTATGGTGTTATGGGATAGCCTCCCGGCGATGGATACATGGGATTGGGACATGCCAATTTTGACGTCCTGCCTGGAAATTCTACCTCAGGCAGCAACCTTATTATCGGCAGCTGGTCTTGTTAAACCATCAATACATGCTAAATTCACCCGCACAGCTGATCTTAACTGCAACCATTATTGGTCACCTCATTACCGCTCCCTGAAAGATGCTATGTTCGCCCTCTGGTTGGTGTTGTCATCGCAACAACTTAGTCCTTTTTGAACAGACTAAGGGTGATTTATCTATTTGACAAGCATTCCGTACTATATAAATAAAGTATTTCCTTGTTTACCACGGCAAATCTACAGTGGCAATTTACCCGACGCTTTGTATGAATGGAAACTAATGTTGGTGTAGCCTACTGACTGTTATTATTTTATTTGTTTCCTATTTATGTTATCCAAAAGTGTCTGGTATGGTCATTTCCTATCAAGATAGGGTTTAAAATAACCCTGGACTGTCCATATTTGAAACGTGTAACTACTTCAAGTCAATTGGGGGACTGAGTTGTTTGTGCCAGAAGTGCATGGGCCAGAATCGAACCCACACCAACACAGTAGGCCTATATGTGCGTGCTGATTGCAGCAGCCCTAACCAATAGACCACCCCAGGCCACAATTTAACTAAATGTTTAGTTCATTGGTAACCTTAGGATATACTAGACACTTGTATGGCGTAGCCTAGTGTAGACCAATATCTATATTGTGTTATTAAGCCATATAAAACGACGGTTGTTGATGTATATGGCTACATTTCAGATACAATTTTGTGCATTTCAATGTTGCAGTAATAGGACCTAGACCTAGCATTTGAGCGAGCGCAAGAGAACATAATTTTGATAGAAAGCCCTGATCCCAATACCGCCGCATGGAGAGAAAGAGAACTGCTCATTTTCAGCCACTCACGATGCTCATTTGATTTTCCTGATGCATCAGGAACATTCTCTGTGACAAAACAGTGATCAAGTTACGTTAAAATCCGTATGAACAATTCAGCAGTATGTGTGCCCTAACTTGAACAAAGACAATGAAGTAAATTAATTCAAATTATTTCTGAGGTACACGTAATGTCAGTGGAAATAATGAAAAAGCTGACAAAGCAAACATTGTGTCCTCCAGAAATAATCAAGACAGTTAGTATTAGCAGCACATACTACCAGGAGATAGAGATACTGTATCAGCAAGCAATTATCCACCCTAATCTTTCACTTTTATTACCTCACAAATAATCCCCCCTCCAAGTGCGGCAACCCAACCTGTTAAATCTCAATCATCTGCGCACATGGAAGTCACACTGGTGGTAAGACTGGCACTAGTGTGTGGCTCTATCCACAATATCATTGAAGTTAACTCAGAAATAAAGTAAGACTTTATCTCACAGCTGCAGTCCTGTGAGGCTGTATCAAAGATCTCTGGAATTAAATCCCTGCATGCAGCAGACCATGGCTTAACTTCATGGCTACCTAAAGTTAAGATCATGGCTCTTTATACTCGTACCCAGGTTGAACATTTTAGATTTGGGCGCTGATAAACGGCTATTTTGGAACACAGTGGCTGTACATTAACATGCTATACATGCCGTGAGAATCTGGCTCTGAGCTTCACAGCGCTGTATTGGTTTTGAGTGACAGCCTTTCTGAACTTGGGCAACCCTCCTGCTAATTGGGAAACCTTAGCAAAAAAAATTTGTGAACTGAGGGATGGAAATGCTGTAAACTGAATGCACTCATGACTCCTTTTTATGTGCACCAAAATTACGATCTGTTTCCCTGAATTGCATTGTGAAAGCCTAACACTGTAATATCATATTTTATAACTTAACTAGTCATGTTGGCAATCGAATAAGGTTTCAAATGATGCCCACCTGACCCATATTGCCATTTATATTGGGCCGTTTTTGGATTGTGTAAACAACAACAGTAATTGTTTGATGGCGGGGATGCAGGGCTGTGTTCCAAACAAAACAACTACAAGTGTGCTTGCTCAAGTTCCTCAACGGCACAGCTAAGAGATCAAAAAGCATATTATAGTTGAAGAATTCTTTGAGTCATAAAAGTGCATTGAAATGAATTAGGAACTGTGCACACTTTGGAGAGGTGTGTGGCCACTTGGCCACTCTCTCACTCAAACCCTTTTTTGTCTTATGTGCACCTACCCCACATTTTCCAGGAATATTCTTATCATGTTATTGAATGTATCCAGAGTATTTTAAGATTTCGTTATCAACAAATGCGGTGAAAAGTACAGTAAATGTAAAATGCACACAAATTCAACAGTGTAATGTTTGGATTCAGCCTTGTGTCAGGTGAACTGTTGTGTCCTCAACCTTTGGTCTAATAATATTCCCATAATCTCCATAATCTCCTAAATTTTCCCTTTCAATTGCAACCATGGTTATGTATATGCTTTTCATATGTCTTCTGTAAGAAACATTTCAATTTAGCCCTATCCATATAGGACATTCCCACGAGTGTAAAGGATTAATTGTGACAGGAATGATTCTGAATTTCAGCAAAGTCGTCAGTCAGAGTTCAAACTTTTTGTCCTTCCAAATGTCTTAGGTGGGTGCAATTTTTTATTTATAACCTGTCACCGAAAAAGTGAGTCACTCTCTGTAAAAAAAAAAGGAGTAGAAAAGGATTGAAGTTATATGTGGTGTGCTCTGATATCACTGACAGATGTGATAAATCACACTACAAGACATTAATACAAATATGTCCGAACAATGTCTAATGGAAAACTCAGCCTTTCTTTGCCTCTGCCTTTTCTCTGCTGCTTCAGCTGATAATTTTTTGCTAGCCCATCCCTGGGGGTTTTATCAATGGAGATTTTGACAGCTTTGTTAGGCGCATTACTATAGCGATTCAGCACCACAGGCTGGACCCATGCCTGGATGTTTCGTTGTTCTTGTTGTTCTTCTTCTTCTTTTTCATTCTGCAATAGGTTTCAATCGAGGTCAGCTTATCAGGACCACATAAACATGAGCTGAATGAATACACTCATTGTCTATGAAAGTAGTCTCTAGATCTTTACTCCAAACACCAACAATCTGTCACGCCCTGGCTCTGGGGACTCTTTAATGTTGAGCCAGGGTGTTAGTTTCTATGTTTAGTTTTCTAGGTTTATGTTCTAGATCGTGTGGATCTATGTTGGCCAGGGTGGTTCCCAATCAGAGGCAGCTGATTCTCGTTGTCTCTGATTGGGAACCATACTTAGGCAGCCTGTTTGGCACAGTTAATTGTGGGATCTTGTTCTGTATAGGTTTGTGGTGTTTAACCTTTAGACTTCACGTACCGTTTTGTTGTTTTGTTGTTATTGTTAAAGTACTCATTAAAAGATGTACGCCTATCACGCTGCGCCTTGGTCCGGTTCTTGTAACGAGCGTGACAGAAGATCCCACCAAAGAAGGACCAAGCAGCGTGTTCAGGAGCAAACACCGGGAAAGGAACTGGAGAAGTTGGCGATGTCCCAGGTGGGCGAATGGTGGTCTTGGGAGGACATGTTCACGGGCAAAGGGCCACGGGCAAAAGTTAAAGCCCTGGCGAGAGAGGAGGTACGGCGCCAACCGTGCCGTCGTCAGACAGGCGAGAGGCAACCCCAATAAAAAAATTGGGGGGGGGGCACACGGCATGGAAGACGGGGCTGCTGGAGGCAGCTACAGGGCGAGTTTGTGGACTAGTAGAGGAGGCCACCAGGTTACGGGGGCCATTGGTCATGAGGGGGAAGGAGAGTGTAGAGGCACGGTGAGAGGTACTGGGGTGTGTTACCAATCCGGTCCGGCCCGTTCCTGATCCCCGCACAAGGCCAGTGGTGTGTGTTCCCAGTATGGTCCGGCCTATTCCCTTCCCTCGCACCAAGTCTGTAGTGCGCGTCGCCAGCCCGGTCCGGCCCGTTCCTGCCCCTCGCACCAAGCCTGTGGTGCGGGTCGCCAGCCCGGCCAGGCCTGTTCCTGCTCCCCGCACCAAGCCTGTGGTGCGCGTCGCCAGCCCGGCCCGGCCTGTTTCTGCCCCTCGCACAAAGCCTGTGGTGCGCGTCGCCAGCCCGGTCCGGCCTGTTCCTGCTCCCCGCACCAAGCCAGTGGTGCGCGTCGCCAGCCCGGTCCGGCCTGTTCCTGCCCCTCGCACAAAGCCTGTGGTGCGCGTCGCCAGCCCGGTCCGGCCTGTTCCTGCTCCCCGCACCAAGCCAGTGGTGCGCGTCGCCAGCCCGGTCCGGCCTGTTCCTGCTCCCCGCACCAAGCCAGTGGTGCGCGTCGCCAGCCCGGTCCGGCCTGTTCCTGCCCCTCGCACCAAGCCTGTGGTGCGCGTCGCCAGCCCGGCCCGGCCTGTTCCTGATCCCCGCACCAAGCCTGTGGTGCGCGTCGCCAGCCCGGCCCGGCTGTTCCTGGCCCTCGCACCAAGCCTGTGGTGCGCGTCGCCAGCCCGGTCCGGCCTGTTCCTGCTCCCCGCACCAAGCCTGTGGTGCGCGTCGCCAGCCCGGCCTGTTCCTGCTCCCCGCACCAAGCCTGTGGTGCGCGTCGCCAGCCCGGTCCGGCCTGTTTCTGCTCCCCGCACCAAGCCAGTGGTGCGCGTCGCCAGCCCGGTCCGGCCTGTTCCTGCTCACCGCACCAAGCCTGTGGTGCGCGTCGCCAGCCCGGCCCGTTCCTGCTACCCGCACCAAGCCTGTGGTGCGCGTCGCCAGCCCGGCCCGGCTGTTCCTGGCCCTCGCACCAAGCCTGTGGTGCGCGTCGCCAGCCCGGTCCGGCCTGTTCCTTCTCCCCGCACCAAGCCAGTGGTGCGCGTCACCAGCCCGGTCCGGCCTGTTCCTGCTCCCCGCACCAAGCCTGTGGTGCGCGTCGCCAGCCCGGCCTGTTCCTGCTCCCCGCACCAAGCCTGTGGTGCGCGTCGCCAGCCCGGTCCGGCCTGTTCCTGCTCCCGCACCAAGCCAGTGGTGCGCGTCGCCAGCCCGGTCCGGCCTGTTTCTGCTCCCCGCACCAAGCCAGTGGTGCGCATCGCCAGCCCGGTCCGGCCCGTTCCTGCTCCCCGCACCAAGCCAGTGGTGCGCGTCGCCAGCCCGGCCCGGCCCGGCCCGTTCCTGCTCCCCGCACCAAGCCTGTGGTGCGCGTCGCCAGCCCGGTCCGACCTGTTCCTGCTCCCCGCACCAAGCCAGTGGTGCGCGTCGTCAGCCCAGTCCGGCCCGTTCCTGCTCCTCGCACCAAGCCAGTGGTGCGCGTCGCCAGCCCGGTCCGGCCTGTTCCTGCTCCCCGCACCAAGCCAGTGGTGAGCGTCGTCAGCCCGGACTGGCCTGTTCCTGCTCCCCGCACCAAGCCAGTGGTGCGCGTCGTCAGCCCGGTCCGGGCCGTTCCCGCTCCCCGCACCAAGCCAGTGGTGCGCGTCGTCAGTCCGGCACGGTCCGTGCCTGTTCCACCTGTGCCTGGTCCGGCACCAGTCAGCTGCTCCACGCCGGAGCCAGAGCAATCCGCTCCACCGGTGTTCAGTCCAGCTCCGGTCAGCAGGGCCAGACCACGAGGGCGAGAGAGAGAGGGGTGGTCACGCCCGGAGCCGGATCCGCCTCCGAGGCGGAATGCCCACCCGGCCCCTCCCCTGTGGTGTTTGGTTGGCACGGTCGCAGTCCGCGCCTTTGGGGGGGGGTACTGTCACGCCCTGGCTCTGGGGACTCTTTAATGTTGAGCCAGGGTGTTAGATTCTATGTTTAGTTTTCTAGGTTTATGTTCTAGATCGTGTGGATCTATGTTGGCCAGGGTGGTTCCCAATCAGAGGCAGCTGATTCTCGTTGTCTCTGATTGGGAACCATACTTAGGCAGCCTGTTTGGCACAGTTAATTGTGGGATCTTGTTCTGTATAGGTTTGTGTTGGTGAACCTGTAGACTTCACGTATCGTTTGTAGTTTTGTTATTTCTTTAAAGTACTCATTAAAAGATGTACGCATATCACGCTGCGCCTTGGTCCGGTTCCTATAACGATCGTGACACAATCACGTGTAGGCTACACTAGAAACACGTTATTAACGCATACTTCTGATACCAGCTATAAACCTATTATTTATAAGTCATGCAGTCAAAATTATATGACCAGGTCAAGAGGGTAATGGTTCTATTTGTAAGGAGTGCTCTTGTCATTAAAGCTCATGTTCTGTATGATGCTATTTCAAGGATATTTCTATAGAAACCTATCCTCCTGATAGGAAGCCTGTCACAGGATATCAAATGAGAGTACATTGAGAAGGTAAGCAGGAAGCAGGGAAAGATGATGCCAG
Source organism: Coregonus clupeaformis (assembly GCF_020615455.1). Lineage (NCBI taxonomy): Eukaryota > Metazoa > Chordata > Actinopteri > Salmoniformes > Salmonidae > Coregonus > Coregonus clupeaformis. The sequence continues at coordinate 32,421,642 of NC_059194.1, forward strand.
GGGAGGAAGCCTCTGGTTCCTACAAAACTGACCACAGGCATCCGTCGTCGTGGACTCAGGGACATTAGCCTTCCGATATCACCACCATCCCTTACTCTACCATACGTATACTGTATGACACCTAGCCGCTATTACATGTGCCAACACTTCAATTAATGGAAGAATCATGAATCATATCCAATGTGCACATTTCACATTTTTCACATTGTAAATGTGTATCCTTTTCATTATGCTATCAAGGACTTTATCAGTATATCTATCAACTTGGCTCAGAAAAGAATTCCATTGATAATTCCATTCCATTGACTACCATATCCTTTTCAAGAGCACATGCGGTCATTGATGCAGTGTACTGTCCTTACCTCTCACTGCCGCTGATATCTACTTCCTCCATCACAGGCATCGGGCCCCCGGAACTTAGATTCATGTACCCATAAATGCAGAAACTCCCTACGAAACAAGGAGAAATAGAGGTTACTCAGATAGGGCAGTTAGGATTTATGGTGACTTTACAGAAATGCCCTGGAAATTACTCACTATACCTAATTTTGTAAGGCTGTCAACAGAAATGTATTGTTGAACAACTGCACAGATTTGGGGGGAAAGGATTTCAAAAGCAAAGCACGTATTTATCCTATGATTGAGAGGATTTAGGAGTCAGAGAAAAATAAAAGAGTATTCTCTAATCATAGAGCATTTTTTACCCAATAAATTACTGGGAGTTTATACATAGAGTGAGCAAACTCTCTTTGTTTGTTTTTATAGCTTACAGTTTATTCTCCGTTGGTCAGCACCTCTACACTAAGTGATGTTCTCTGGGTGTGCGCCAGCTCATGCTTTTTATTAATCATTGAGCATAACAGAAAATATGCCTCAAATTACTCTACATACCAATAACATATCCACTAAGAGGTTGTGAATTAAATCATTACATGCAACAACAACATTACACATAGAATATAGGATTGGATTTAATGACTGTAATTAAAATGAAGATGACATGTGAGCCATGTCTAAGTGCATGCAAGAATAGTGTAACTGATACGTATTATGCTTTCAGTTGCCATAGTCATATAGGCTATTGGTTGCATTACTGGTTGGGTCACATAATCCCATTTTGTTCAAGAAATTATTTGCGTTCACGTCTCCTTTTGGGATACATGAATACAAAAGGCTGCCACATGGTCTATGCAGCAGACCTGAAACACTCCCAGGCAGGAGGTAATGGTTAAAGCTGTGGAGATGACATTGGGGTTCTGACTGCTCAGATTATGTCAATTAAATGTGTAGTGTTTCACCTTTAGTGAGGTGAACAGCTTAATATGTATCTGTACCATCACTTGATATGTTTCCATGTATTCAAATTTCAGAAATGGCCTTTTGGGAAATGGACAAGGAAAATCTACAGATGTACCACATTTGTATTGACCGTGACTGCATCTGGCCACTTGGGCCTTGTCCTGTACAGTGTGCAATATTGTATGAATCTCTATGGACTTTGAATGTATTTTTATAATATGAACATCTTCATAATACAGGGTATTTAGAGTGCCTTAAGAAAGTATTCACACCCCTTGACTTTTTCCACGTTGTTGTGTTACAGCCTGAATTTAAAATGGAATAAATTGAGATTTTGTGTCACTTGCCTACACACAATACCCCATAATGTCAAAGGGGAATTATATTTTTAGAAATGTTTCCAAATCAATAAAAAATTAAAAGCTGAAATGTCTTGAGTCAATAAGTATTTAACCCATTTGTTATGGCAAGCCTAAATAAGTTCAGGAGTAAAAATGTGCTTAACAAGTCACATAATAAGTTGAATTGACTCACTCTTAGTGCAATAATAGTAATAAAAACATGTTTTTTGAAATCAAATCAAATCAAATCAAATTGTATTTGTCACATACACGTGTTTAGCACATGTTATAGCGGGTGTAGCGAAATGCTTGTGCTTCTAGCTCCGATAGTGCAGTAATATGGGTTACTGCACTATCGCTGTGCCACTAGAGATCCTGGTTCGAATCCAGGCTCTGTCGCAGCCGGCCGCGACCGGGAGACTCATGGGCGGCGCACAATTGGCCCAGCGTCGTCCAGGGTAGGGGAGGGAATGGCCGGCAGGGATGTAGCTCAGTTGATAGAGCATGGCGTTTGCAACGCCAGGGTTGTGGGTTCGATTCCCACGGGGGGCCAGTATAAAAAAATAAATATGTATTCACTAACTGTAAGTCGCTCTGGATAAGAGCGTCTGCTAAATGACTAAAATGTAAATGTAATGTAATATCTAACAAGTAATATCTAACAATTTCACAACATATACCTAATACACACAAAACTAGTAAGGAGTGGAATTTAAGAAAATATACATATATGGACAAGCAATGACAGAGCGGCATGGACTAAGATACAGTAGAATATTCTAGAATAGAATGCAGTATATACATATGAGATGAGTAGTGCAAGATATGTAAACATTATTAAAGTGACTGTAAACATTATTAAAGTGACTAGTGTTCCATTTCTTAAAGTGGCCAGTGATTTCAATAGGCGGCAGCAGCCTCTAATGTGCTAGTGATGGCTATTTAACTGTCTGATGGCCTTGAGATAGAAGCTGTTTTTCATTCTCTCGGTCCCAGCTTTAACTCATCTCTGTACCACAATACACCCAGTCACTGCAAATATACAGGCGTCCTTCCTAACTCAGTTGCGGGAGAAGAAGGAAACTGCTCAGGGATTTCACCATTAGGCTAATGGTGATGTTAAAACAGTTACAGAGTTTAATGGCTGTGATAGGAGAAACTGAGGATGGATCAACAACATTGTAGTTACTCCACAATACTAACCTAAATTACAGAGTGAAAAGAAGGAAGCCTGTACAGAATAAAAATATCCCAAAACATGTATCCTATTTGCAATAAGGCACTAAAGTAAAAATGTGGCAAAGAAATGAATTTTATGTCCTGACTACAAAGCATTATATTTGGGGCAAATCTAATACATTATTGAGTATCACTTTTAATATTTTCAAGCTTAGTGGTGGCTGCATTATGTTATGGGTATGCTTATCATCGGCAAGGACTAAAGAGTTTTATTTTAGTAAAGAGTTTTTTTTTTAGGATAAAAATAAATGGAATAGAGCTATGCTCAGGCAAAATCATAGAGGAAAACCTGGTTCAGTCTGCTTTCCAACAGACATTGGGAGACAAATTCACCTTTCAGCAGGACAATAACCTAAAACACAAGGCCAAATATACACTGGAGTTGCTTACCAAGAAGACATTGAATGTTCCTGACTGGCCTAATTACAATTTTGACTTAAATCAGCTTGAAAATCTATGGCAAGACTTGAAAATGGCTGTCTAGCAATGTTCAACAACCAACTTGACAGAGCTTGAAGAATTTTTAAAAGAATAATGTGCAAATATTGTACTATGCAGGGGTGGAAAGCTCTAGGAGACTTACCTAGAAAGACTCACAGCTGTAATCGCTGCCAAAGGTGGTTCTACAAAGTATTGACTCAGGGGTGTGAATACTTATGTACATATTTCTGTATTTCATTTTGAATACATTTGTACAAATAAAAATGTACTCCATTTTGAATTTAGGCTGTAAGACAACAAAATGTGGAATAAGTCAAGGGGTATGAATACTTTCTGAAGGCACTGTACATAATATGTCCTCAGAAGTATTATCTCCAGAGCAATAAGGTACTGTACTGTATGGGTGTGTAATTTATCTCAAGTTCATGTCATAATGGCAGTTTGATTTCTGAAAACATTATTCAAATATTATCTACAGATATGAATTATGCCATAGTTTACATTCTGGCTGTTCGGTGCTATTGCAGTTTGTATAGTAAATTATTTAAAACTTTTCATGAACTTTGGTAGTGCTCAGATTATCATCACCAATTGATGAAATGGTTGTGAGCAAAATGAGGATGCACCCATGCCAACAGGACATTGGACTCAGTGAATCCGAGGGATAGTAATCCTGCTATGGTATGTGCAATTCATTGTAATTACCTACAAGAGGTAGATTTATGAGATTAAATTAAGTACACTGCTCAAAAAAATTAAGGGAACACTAAAATAACACATCCTAGATCTGAATGAATGAAATAATCTTATTAAATACTTTTTTATTTACATAGTTGAATGTGCTGACAACAAAATCACACAAATATTATCAATGGAAATCAAATGTATCAACCCATGGAGGTCTGGATTTGGAGTCACCCTCAAAATTAAAGTGGAAAACCACACTACAGGCTAATCCAACTTTGATGTAATGTCCTTAAAACAAGTCAAAATGAGGCTCAGTAGTGTGTGTGGCCTCCACGTGCCTGTATGACCTCCCTACAACGCCTGGGCATGCTCCTGATGAGGTGGCAGATGGTCTCCTGAGGGATCTCCTCCCAGACCTGGACTAAAGCATCCGCCAACTCCTGGACAGTCTGTGGTGCAACGTGGCGTTGGTGGATGGAGCGAGACATGATGTCCCAGATGTGCTCAATTGGATTCAGGTCTGGGGAATGGGCGGGCCAGTCCATAGCATCAATGCCTTCCTCTTGCAGGAACTGCTGACACACTCCAGCCACATGAGGTCTAGCATTGTCTTGCATTAGGAGGAACCCAGGGCCAACCGCACCAGCATAGGGTCTCACAAGGGGTCTGAGGATCTCATCTCGGTACCTAATGGCAGTCAGGCTACCTCTGGCGAGGACATGGAGGGCTGTGCGGCCCCCCAAAGAAATGCCACCCCACACCATGACTGACCCACCGCCAAACCGGTCATGCTGGAGGATGTTGCAGGCAGCAGAACGTTCTCCACGGCATCTCCAGACTCTGTCACGTCTGTCACATGTGCTCAGTGTAAACCTGCTTTCATCTGTGAAGAGCACAGGGCGCCAGTGGCGAATTTTGCTATTTGCTAATTTGCTAATCTTGGTGTTCTCTGGCAAATGCCAAACGTCCTGCACGGTGTTGGGCTGTAAGCACAGCCCCCACCTGTGGACGTCGGGCCCTCATACCACCCTCATGGAGTCTGTTTCTGACCGTTTGAGCAGACACATGCACATTTGTGGCCTGCTGGAGGTCATTTTGCAGGGCTCTGGCAGTGCTCCTCCTTGCACAAAGGCGGAGGTAGGGTTGTTGCCCTCCTACGGCCTCCTCCACGTCTCCTGATGTACTGGCCTGTCCCCTGGTAGCGCCTCCATGCTCTGGACACTACGCTGACAGACACAGCAAACCTTCTTGCCACAGCTCGCATTGATGTGCCATCCTGGATGAGCTGCACTATCTGAGCCACTTGTGTGGGTTGTAGACTCCGTCTCATGCTACCACTAGAGTGAAAGCCCCGCCTGCATTCAAAAGTGACCAAAACATCAGCCAGGAAGCATAGGAACTGAGAAGTGGTCTGTGGTTACCACCTGCAAAACCAGTCCTTTATTGGGGGTGTCTTGCTAATTGCCTATAATTTCCACCTGTTGTCTATTCCATTTGCACAACAGCATGTGAAATGTATTGGACAGTTTCATTTCACAGAAGTGTGATTGACTTGGAGTTACATTGTGTTGTTTAAGTGTTCCCTTAATTTTTTTGAGCAGTGTATAATTCACTTTTCTCTCATTCTGCCATTGGTGTTGCATTGCTATGACTAAGCCACTGTGTCCTGTGTTAGCTGAATCATTCAAATGAATAACCTTGTAATACTGTTAACAAATGCACTCACCCTGTAATATTAAGATTTCTTCTCATCCATATGGAAACTATTTTGACTGTTTATGTATGAAGCACTGATGTAAAGTCTGATTAGAACTGACAACCGATGACACATTTACACCCTGAGCGCTTATCTGATTCATTCTCCTTTGAGTCCCGAAGCAGCGGGCAGGTCTTGAAGAAGGGCTGTCCTGGATGCAACGCATTCATAACTAACCCATTCTGGTATATTTGCCACTCTATTACTGTATGTGTTATTTGGTTTAGAATTAAACATTTTGTGGCAGTCAGCAAGAAACGTCTGGCTCCACACACAAACGCATCAGTTAGCATTACTGGGCCTTCGCCTTTCAGCACGAAAATGGAAATCTCTGATGTGCTTACACCTGGGAAAGAGATTGAGCGTGGAAGCAATATTTACAAGGAAACATTGATGCTAATGGCTTTCTCAAAGGGACGGCATGGGACAGTATTGGGAAGGAGAGTTTCTTAGTAATGGCTGGAATGGAATTAATGGAATGGTATCAAACACATCAAACACATGGTTTCCATGTATTTGATACCATTGCATTCACTCCATTCCAGCCATTATGATGAACTGTCCTCCTCTCAACAGCCTCCAGTGGAAGGTATTGCCTCAATCACTGCTCTTGGTGGAGAGAGTATTCCAGTCGTAACTGTCCAGCATGACTCCATGCCCTCCAGATGGGGTGTAATTCTTACAGGTGTTCTCTCTCCAGACACATGGAGGACACAGACAGACAAACTACACATATCAACTATACACACAAATACAGTGGGGAGAACAAGTATTTGATACACTGCCGATTTTGCAGGTTTTCCTACTTACAAAGCATGTAGAGGTCTGTAATTTCAATCATAGGTACACTTCAACTGTGAGAGACATAATAATAAAAAAAAATACAGAACATCACATTGTATGATTTTTAAGTAATTAATTTGCATTTTATTGCATGACATAAGTATTTGATACATCAGAAAAGCAGAACTTAATATTTGGTACAGAAACCTTTGTTTGCAATTACAGAGATCATACGTTTCCTGTAGGTCTTGACCAGGTTTGCACACACTGCAGCAGGGATTTTGGCCCACTCCTCCATACAGACCTTCTCCAGATCCTTCAGGTTTCGGGGCTGTCGCTGGGCAATACGGACTTTCAGCTCCCTCCAAAGATTTTCTATTGGGTTCAGGTCTGGAGAATGGCTAGGCCACTCCAGGACCTTGAGATGCTTCTTACGGAGCCACTCCTCAGTTGCCCTGGCTGTGTGTTTCGGGTCGTTGTCATGCTGGAAGACCCAGCCACGACCCATCTTCAATGCTCTTACTGAGGGAAGGAGGTTGTTGGCCAAGATCTCGCGATACATGGCCCCATCCATCCTCCCCTCAATACGGTGCAGTCGTCCTGTCCCCTTTGCAGAAAAGCATCCCCAAAGAATGATGTTTCCACCTCCATGCTTCACGGTTGGGATGGTGTTCTTGGGGTTGTACTCATCCTTCTTCTTCCTCCAAACACGGCGAGTGGAGTTTAGACCAAAAAGCTATATTTTTGTCTCATCAGACCACATGACCTTCTCCCATTCCTCCTCTGGATCATCAAGATGGTCATTCGCAAACTTCAAACGGGTCTGGACATGCGCTGGCTTGAGCAGGGGGACCTTGCGTGCGCTGCAGGATTTTAATAAATGACGGCATAGTGTATTACTAACGGTTTTCTTTGAGACTGGGGTCCCAGCTCTCTTCAGGTCATTGACCAGGTCCTGCCATGTAGTTCTGGGCTGATCCCTCACCTTCCTCATGATCATTGATGCCCCACGAGGTGAGATCTTGCATGGAACCCCAGACCGAGGGTGATTGACCGTCATCTTGAACTTCTTCCATTTTCTAATAATTGCGCCAACAGTTGTTGCCTTCTCACCAAGCTGCTTGCCTATTGTCCTGCAGCCCATCACAGCCTTTTGCAGGTCTACAATTTTATCCCTGATGTCCTTACACAGCTCTCTGGTCTTGGCCATTGTGGAGAGGTTGGAGTCTGTTTGATTGAGTGTGTGGACAGGTGTCTTTTATACAGGTAACGAGTTCATACAGGTAATGAGTGGAGAACAGGAGGGCTTCTTAAAGAAAAACTAACAGGTCTGTGAGAGCCAGAATTCTTACTGGTTGGTAGGTGATCAAATACTTATGTCATGCAATAAAATGCAAATTAATTACTTAAAATCATACAATGTGATTTTCTGGATTTTTGTTTTAGATTCCGTCTCTCACAGTTTAAGTGTACCTATGATAAAAATTACAGACCTCTACATGCTTTGTAAGTAGGAAAACCTGCAAAATCGGCAGTGTATCAAATACTTGTTCTCCCCACTGTACATGCTGTGCACACACATGTTGCACACGTACACACACACACACACACACACATACAACACACACACACACACAATGGCACACCACACAGGTGCTCCATTCACAAGAACGGTCGTCACAGAACCAGCTCAATACATTAGATGCACACCGATACACAACAGTCAGCATACTGAAACTGATTAATCACTGCAGCACTGTTAAACCAGCAAAAATATACCAACACTGCTGCTAGTTTGGCTGACTGTTTGCATGGAGTCTGGACTGTATCAATTATGGAAAAGAAAAGGTAGACCAGACAGGGTTTGTCTACAGTTGCATCACATACCAGTCTACCCTTGTTTTCATTAATGTGCTTGCTGAAAGCAAGACCACTCTAGCGCTCTTATTATGTTTCTATTTGTCACGCCCTGACTCAGGGGACGTTTATTTGTTGAGTCAGGGTGTGCATATTCCGTGTTATGTTAAGTTTTCTATGTTTAGTGTCTAGATCGTGTAGATCTATGTTGGCCAGGGTGGTTCCCAATCAGAGGCAGCTGTAGCTCGTTGTCTCTGATTGGGGACCATACTTAGGCAGCCGTTTGGCACCAGTCTGTGTGGGATCTTGTTCTGTATAGGTTTGTTTGGTGTAACCTTAAGACTTCACGTTTCGTTTGTTTGTTGTTTTGTCGTGTGTTCAGTACTTTAATAAAATGTACGCTTATCACGCTGCGCCTTGGTTCAACCAATCCTTAAACAACCGTGACACTATTTATTTAAACTGCTTAAGCTATCAACAATAAACATTGTTTAGACTGCCCCAACTTAGATTGCTTGAGAAAATCTTTTTGATACTATTTATACTTGTTGTACTACAACAACTTTTAAATGAGCTCCCAATGCATTTCAATGGTAATAAAAGTATAGTAAAAAGCATGAGCTGGCGCACACCCAGAGAACATTATTTAGTGTAGAGGTGCTGACTAACGGAGGATAAACTGTAAGCTATAAAAACAAATAAAGAGAGTCGCACACTCTATGTATAAACTCCCAGTCATTTATTGGGTAAGAAACCACCAACGTTTTCGGCATCACTGTGCCTTCTTCGGGGTAATGTCATGAATGCTTGAACCTGATTATGTAGACAAACAGTGCAATAAGTGCAACCAATGACAATAGTGAGGGGTGTGTCGTAATTGCTAGGTTACTCAGAATGAATTGAGCTAAACTGTTAAAAGACAATAGCCCACAGCATTTTGAATATATTATGTCATTGTTATCATCAGCTTTAGCATAACATTAGCAACATTAAATGTTTTTGTTACATATAATCTTTTGGTTCAACCATAATGCATAATATGCATCATCAACAGGGGGAACATATTGGGTGTATGCTGATAAGCTGTAGAAAGAATACATTCATTTTCAAGACCTGTTCACAGAAAATATAATTGGTCATAAGAAGGGCCTGAGATTAAAGTCAATATTCAGACCACAAGGGTCAATGTTTTTAAATAGGATATCCAGTAGCCCTCCCTCTGTAGTACTAGGATCTCGATGTTACCTCCTCTCCTTGGTAGAGTAACATGCTCAATGCCTGTGTATTTGGGGGAGGAGATGGGATGGTTAGTTTCAACAAAGTGGGCTGCTACTGGATAGTCTGTGTTCTTACACCTGATTGAGCTGCGGTGTTCAGCTATGCGTTGTTTTAATTGTCTTTTCGTTTGTCCTTTCCCACATGTACAGGTGATGAGATAGATTACTCCCTTTGTCTTGCATGAGATGATACCCCTAACATGTATTTTTCGACCTGTATGTGGGTGTCTGAAGAAGGATGTTTTTGTAGTGCTATTGCACTGTGCGCATGAGCCACATTTGCAGTTCCAATTTGGAATAGGTGTCAAGAGTGTCTGAGTGGGCTCTGGGGGCAGGTCAGATCTCACTAAGCTATCCCCAATATTGCGACCATACTTATATACCACCAGTGGGGGCTCCTTGAAGAGATGTGCAATTAGTTTTGTCTGATTGCAGAATATGCCAGTGCTTTTTCAGGATTGCTTTCATTTTCTCCGAACACTTGGTGTACTTAGTGCAAAACACTGTAGCGTTGTTTTTCTTCTTTGGTTTAGTTTTTAGCAATTCCTCTCTTGGTTTTTGAGATATTTTCATCATTGCAGCATTGAGAGTTTTGTCCTTGTAGCCTCTCATTTTGAATGTATCTGCCATTTTCTTAGCATTGCTGTCAAAATCTGACTGGTGGCCACAGATTCGTTTAACCCTGCATAACTGGTTATATGGTAGACAATATTTGAGGGGACAGGGATGCATACTATCCGCACGTAGCAGGGTATTGCGGTGTGTGGGCTTTGCGTGTAAGTCTGTATGTAATGCATCATTATCTTTGGTGATCCATAAGTCCAGGTAGGTTATTTTTTTCTCATCAGTCTGCATTGTGAATTTGAGATATTCAGAGCTCTCGTTTAATAGAGTTTGGAATTAATTTAGTTCCTGCTGACTTCCTTCCCAGAGCACAGACATCACATAGATATCTCTTCCATAGGAGGATTTTAGAAAGTGCCATAGACTTGAATGGTAAAAAACTTTGAAATGCTACTCCTCTTGAACCGTTTGAGCTATCAACACCAAACCAAATTGAAATGTGCAGACTGACCCAACATTTAAAATTAGCATAGATTAACATAGGTTTGAATGAGAACCATAGGAATATAGTGGTAGCTATTCAAAAAGGTCCTGCCCCTTGGCCAATTAAGCTACAATGTAAGGGTTGGGGTGAGGTGTGACCCAGGTGCAGTGCAGGATATACAGTAGGCAGTAGGCAGAGATGGTGAAACAAGGATCTTTACTGGTGGTCCCGAAGCCAAAATACAAAATAACGGACTTATCACGATAAAAGAAAGGCGGAGCAAATAAGTCTCCAAAAACCGGCTGACAGCCAAAATACGAAATACTACCTAAGACTGAAACAAATAATGAAACAGGGAGAACACTTCTCAAGTACCTGTACATACAGTGGGGAGAACAAGTATTTGATACACTGCCGATTTTGCAGGTTTTCCTACTTACAAAGCATGTAGAGGTCTGTAATTTTTATCATAGGTACACTTCAACTGTGAGAGACGGAATCTAAAACAAAAATCCAGAAAATCACATTGTATGATTTTTAAGTAATTAATTTGCATTTTATTGCATGACATAAGTATTTGATACATCAGAAAAGCTGAACATAATATTTGGTACAGAAACCTTTGTTTGTAATTACAGAGATCATACGTTTCCTGTAGGTCTTGACCAGGTTTGCACACACTGCAGCAGGGATTTTGGCCCACTCCTCCATACAGACCTTCTCCAGATCCTTCAGGTTTCGGGGCTGTCGCTGGGCAATACGGACTTTCAGCTCCCTCCAATGATTTTCTATTGGGTTCAGGTCTGGAGACTGGCTAGGCCACTCCAGGACCTTGAGATGCTTCTTACGGAGCCACTCCTTAGTTGCCCTGGCTGTGTGTTTCGGGTCGTTGTCATGCTGGAAGACCCAGCCACGACCCATCTTCAATGCTCTTACTGAGGGAAGGAGGTTGTTGGCCAAGATCTCGCGATACATGGCCCCATCCATCCTCCCCTCAATACGGTGCAGTCGTCCTGTCCCCTTTGCAGAAAAGCATCCCCAAAGAATGATGTTTCCACCTCCATGCTTCATGGTTGGGATGGTGTTCTTGGGGTTGTACTCATCCTTCTTCTTCCTCCAAACACGGCGAGTGGAGTTTAGACCAAAAGCTCTATTTTTGTCTCATCAGACCACATGACCTTCTCCCATTCCTCCTCTGGATCATCCAGATGGTCATTGGCAAACTTCAGACGGGCCTGGACATGCGCTGGCTTGAGCAGGGGGACCTTGCGTGCGCTGCAGGATTTTTAATCCATGACGGCGTAGTGTGTTACTAACGGTTTTCTTTGAGACTGTGGTCCCAGCTCTCTTCAGATCATTGACCAGGTCCTGCCGTGTAGTTCTGGGCTGATCCCTCACCTTCCTCATGATCATTGATGCCCCACGAGGTGAGATTTTGCATGGAGCCCCAGACCGAGGGTGATTGACCGTCATCTTGAACTTCTTCAATTTTCTAATAATTGCGCCAACAGTTGTTGCCTTTTCACCAAGCTGCTTGCATATTGTCCTGTAGCCCATCCCAGCCTTGTGCAGGTCTACAATTTTATCCCTGATGTCCTTAAACAGCTCTCTGGTCTTGGCCATTGTGGAGAGGTTGGAGTCTATTTGATTGAGTGTGTGGACAGGTGTCTTTTATACAGGTAATGAGTTCAAACAGGTGCAGTTAATACAGGTAATGAGTGGAGAACAGGAGGGCTTCTTAAAGAAAAACTAACAGGTCTGTGAGAGTCGGAATTCTTACTGGTTGGTAGGTGATCAAATATTTATGTCCTGCAATAAAATGCAAATTAATTACTTAAAAATCATACAATGTGATTTTCTGGATTTTTTTTGATTCCGTCTCTCACAGTTGAAGTGTACCTATGATAAAAATTACAGACCTCTACATGCTTTGTAAGTAGGAAAACCTGCAAAATCGGCAGTGTATCAAATACTTGTTCTCCCCACTGTAGATCTCCGATCAGACACAGAGTAATACTGCTGGACAGAGAAACTAGCAGAGAAAACTGAGCAAGGGAACACAGGGAAGTGAGGGCCTAAATAAACAGGTGAACCGATAGACACAGGTGACACCAATAGGATGATGATTAGTCCCGACTGTGAGTGAGGAGGTGCCTAAGGTTGTCAGAGGATGACACCTAGTGGGTCGCTCCAGAACTGCGACCCCCACCTGTAACACTACAAGACCAACTTTAAAATGTTCAGGCTATTCTAACTCCAAATTCTCTAAAACCTTTATAAACTATAAACATATTTAAATGAGCATACATTAGCATAATGTATTCAATGCCAACCATAACAACACAGTGGTAGACATTTCAAATGCTATTGCTCTTTAACCATTTCAGCTACAAACATTAAAACAACTTTAACATTTTCAAAATGTTATAAACTATACCAATTAAAATGTGCACAAATGTGCATATATTAACCCATCAACCCATCAACAGTTCAAGCTAAAGACGCCAAACCAACTTTCACATGTTCAGGCTATCCTATCAATCAATCAATCAATCAATATTTCCATCTACCTACCGTTTCAACTATAACCAGTCACTACCATTACTACTGCAGTCACTACTACTACTATAACTTCTTTCACAACCATAAATACCTTAAGACAAGCTAACAAGCACACACATTTTCTTTAGGGAATGTACTTTTTCTTTTTCTTTTTCTATTTCTTTTTTCTTTTTTGTTTTAGGGGGTAGATCAGCTTTAATATTGCAGATAGATTGTAACTTCCATCAATGTAATTGTCTGCATCACTTCCAATCCCCCATATGTGTTTTTTTTTCTTGCAAATATATGTGTATATATATATATATATACATATACATACATACACATACATATACACATACATACATATAAATACATATACATACATACATACATATATACATATCCTTTTTTTAAATATATTTCCCTTTATTACTTTCCAATCCCACTACCCCTCCCCAAAATGGAATAAACTAGTGAACAACAACGCTTAGGCCTCTACTTTCAGCTTATACATACTATATACCTTTAGGGAATGTACAGTGAGAGAAAAAAGTATTTGATCCCCTGCTGATTTTGTACGTTTGCCCACTGACAAAGAAATGATCAGTCTATAATTTTAATGGTGGGTTTATTTTAACAGTGAGAGACAGAATAACAACAACAAAAATCCAGAAAAAACGCATGTCAACAATGTTATAAATTGATTTGCATTTTAATGAGGGAAATAAGTATTTGACCCCCTCTCAATCAGAAAGATTTCTGGCTCCCAGGTGTCTTTTATACAGGTAAGAAATTGAGATTAGGAGCACACTCTTAAAGGGAATGCTCCTAATCTCAGTTTGTTACCTGTATAAAAGACACCTGTCCACAGAAGCAATAGATCAATCAGATTCCAAACTCTCCACCATGGCCAAGACCAAAGAGCTCTCCAAGGATGTCAGGGACAAGATTGTAGACCTACAAGACCATCGCCAAGCAGCTTGGTGAGAAGGTGACAACAGTTGGTGCGATTATTCGCAAATGGAAGAAACACAAAAGAACTGTCAATCTCCCTCAGCCTGGGGCTCCATGCAAGATCTCACCTCGTGGAGTTGCAATGATCATGAGAACGGTGAGGAATCAGCCCAGAACTACACGGGAGGATCTTGTCAATGATCTCAAGGCAGCTGGGACCATAGTCACCAAGAAAACAATTGGTAACACACTACACCGTGAAGGACTGAAATCCTGCAGCGCCTGCAAGGTCTCCCTGCTCAAGAAAGCACATATACAGGGCTGTCTGAAGTTTGCCAATGAACATCTGAATGATTCAGAGGAGAACTGGGTGAAAGTGTTGTGGTCAGATGAGACCAAAATCGAGCTCTTTGGCATCAACTCAACTCGCCGTGTTTGGAGGAGGAGGAATGATGCCTATGACCCCAAGAACACCATCCCCACCATCAAACATGGAGGTGGAAACATTATGCTTTGGGGGTGTTTTTCTGCTAAGGTGACAGGACAACTTCACCGCATCAAAGGGACGATGGACGGGGCCATGTACCGTCAAATCTTGGGTGACAACCTCCTTCCCTCAGCCAGGGCATTGAAAATGGGTCGTGGATGGCTATTCCAGCATGACAATGACCCAAAACACACGGCCAAGGCAACAAAGGAGTGGCTCAAGAAGAAGCACATTAAGGTCCTGGAGTGGCCTAGCCAGTCTCCAGATCTTAATCCCATAGAAAATCTGTGGAGGGAGCTGAAGGTTCGAGTTGCCAAACGTCAGCCTCAAAAAAATCCCTCCTGAGATGTGTGCAAACCTGGTGGCCAACTACAAGAAACGTCTGACCTCTGTGATTGCCAACAAGGGTTTTGCCACCAAGTACTAAGTCATGTTTTGCAGAGGGGTCAAATACTTATTTCCCTCATTAAAATGCAAATCAATTAATAACATTTTTGACATGCATTTTTCTGGATATTTTTTTTGTTATTCTGTCTCTGTTCAAATAAACCTACCATTAAAATTATAGACTGATCATGTCTTTGTCAGTGGGCAAACGTACAAAATCAGCAGGGGATCAAATACCTTTTTCCCTCACTGTACTTTTCTAGTTAAACACACATTTTATCACTTTCAAGAGCATTTTTGAAATATATTTTTTCAATTTCGAGTAGAAAAGATCTGTATGAGCCTGATTTATTTTACGTGCTTTGAGATCCAGTGATGTGATAATGTGTTTGGAGAATTTCTTTCTTCCCTGTTCTTCACTATAACAAACACATTTGGAATAAATTGGACAGCGTTAGCATGCAGCATTCTTTGACTTCATTACCCATCTGTCTGGATAACTGTCAAATGTGTTTGCTTACGTAGTGTGCCCAAGCTACGTGTTGTTGCTTAAATTAATCTATCAAGAACTGACAATGTATAGCCATTTCATATGTGAAAGGTACGGTAGAATTGGAACTTCTGAGAGGTGAGGTCAGGGGTGTCAAACTGCTTAATTACGTATCTTATAATATGCCCGTAAACAGATATCAAAAACCTTGTGAGGAACAGAGAGAAATTTCTTTCATTTTAAGATGAAGACCAATTAAATACTGACACCCTTTCATCTAAATCACCCATTCCCTTTTATAATTACACATTTCAAACTAAGCAATGTGTTTTGTAGATTATCTCATTTTACTCCTCCATCACACCTTATATTCAGTCTTTGAAAAGTACCACAATAACTTAAATATGAAGCATGCATTTCACTTTTTAACTGTATTCAATTTGCCACTTAAAAACAATATCTCATTGTTCGTCTCTTCTGAGATAAACTGAGTTCAACTCCTACCTCAGTTAGCTGATGCTGGAATCGAGATGGAGCTCCAGCCACCTTGCCATCTGACTCAGGTTTCCCCTAGCTGTGGCCCTGTGGTTCAGAGCTCTAATCCCCCTCCGTAATCAGGATGTTCTAGGGCCAGGTAACCTGACCTCTGACTTCTCACCAGCCTCACACTTGCCATATTTTTCCACATCATTTGGCTGCTTCCTGTTCCTGAACTTAGCTTTGACCCAGACAGCTTATCCTCAGGTCCTCTAGCTGGTCTCTGATTTCAAGTGTCCCCTTTACTCACTTTCTATATTCATTTAATCACTATTAACAATTTTCCGATATTCAGAAAAAATGTTGCTTACCATGGTATAATGATATTTTATATATTCATCCTCAACAACATGAAGATCCTTTGCTTCCAACTTTTCCCTTATCTAACTCTGTGCCCTACAGATGCCTTGCCAGGCACAGAGGGACCCATGTGTGTCAGGTATAAGCCAGCCTGTTACTGTTTACTGGGAGATGCCGCATACCAAAAAAGCAGCATAATTTCAAGGGAGCTTCCTCATTATACTGAAAACGACACACACTTTCCCACTCCTCGATAGATTTGGGTTAATGATGGTCTTGGGGCTCCTCGTACTCTAACTTGTGCTCTTCCTGTCTCATATTTACTGAGTTCCCCTGCCTGGCACCAACGCCCTCAGCTCTGCTCTGGCATGTGGACGCAGCCAAGTATTAAGAGCAATTTGCCAAACCGTTAATAATGTATATCATGTGGATACAGTGTGCACCCATGCATCCAGAATGTCTCTTTATCCCCCAAAACAGAGTTCCCAACAGAGTAAATATCTTAATCACATGTTTCTCAAAATATAGAACAACTAATTCAATTTCATTAGAAGAGTGTCATTATTGATTATGGAGTCAGTAGGCTAACCAACAATCCAGTCATGTCATCTGGGAGAGATTACAGGGAGAAGTTTCTGCTGTGACTATACCTAAAAATCGATAATACAAGACATTAGATTATATTTTATAGACACTTGCACCCCAAATGTGAATAAGAAGAGCGGTTCAGGGCATCGAATTGACTGCAGGTGATTTTATGAAGCAGAAATAAGCTAAACTTAGTGGCACTCAAAATATGCCTGAGTAGATATTAAGTACAACCTCTACTGTGATTGATGTCAAACTATTCAATAAAGCAAACACTCAGATTTGAAGTGATCATCAAATGTTCAGTATAGCAATAAACTGTAGTAGTGTGTTTCAACAGTAATACCTAGAGCTGATATTAGTTGAGAAGGACTCATCTGTTAATAGAAAACCAGCTGCAGGAGTAGGACCAATAAAAACACTGGACTTTCGAGAAGTGCCTTGAGAGGAATAAACTCATTGTAGGGCTCAATATTCTGACTCAGAGCCTTTGAAATTTAATGGCCAAATATATAAAAGTCAAACTGCACCCCTGGTATCCAAAGAAAGGATGGATTAAGACGACCCAAAAGGTCGCTGGTTCAAATTCCCGAGCTGGCAAGGTAGAAAAATCTGCCATTCTGTCCTTGAGCAAGGCAGTTCACCCCAAACAACAACTGCACCCTGGGCGCTGATGACATGGATGTCGATTAAGGCAGCCACCCGCACCTCTCTGATTCAGAGGGGTTGAGTTAAATGCGGAAGACATATTTCGGTTGAATGCATCCAGTTATGCAACTGACTAGATATCCCCTTTCCCAAATGTTGGAGGGATTGTGGTGATGTAAGAACTTAGTATTTACCTAATCAAATCAAATCAAATTGTATTTGTCACATGCGCCAAATACAACATGTGTAGACCTTACAGTGAAGCGCTTACTTACAAGCCCTTAACCAACAATGCAGTTTTAAGAAAAATAAGTGTTAAGTAAAAAAAAAAGATACGTGTGCAGGGGCACAGGTTAGTTGAGGTAATTGAGGTAATATGTACATGTGTGTAGAGGTAAAGTGCCTATGCATAGATAATAAACAGAGAGTAGCAGCAGCGTAAAAAGAGGGGGGGTGCAAATAGTCTGGGTAGCCATTGAGACCGTGGTAATGTCATGTTCCAAAAGAAGTTATGATTACAGCCTAAGGTATGCGCATTACCATGACTGAAAAGCCACACATTCAAGACAGAAGTAGAATTATACACACCCTAAAGTGAAACTCCCTCATCACTATAGTAATAGTCTATAGCAGGGGTATTCAACTCTTACCCTACGAGGTCCAGAGCCTGCTGGTTTTCTGTTCTACCTGATAATTAATTGCACACACCAGGGGTGGTTAATTGACTACAAAACAAACATTTTGCAATGGCCATCTCAGTCTCCGGACTTGAATCCAATTGAAAACCTGTGGTTTGAATTGAAGAGGGCAGTCCATAAGCCCAGACGAAGGATAACAAGGCTCTGGAAAGATTCTGTATGGAGGAATGTGTTCTCCAATCTCATTTATAAATTTTTTAAAGACTCAGTGCCATTATCCTTGAAAGGTGAGGTATTGAATAATATTGAAAATAATTTTGACCCCTATGTTTTTGAGAGAAAAAAAGTATTACTTGTTAAACAAAATCTATTGTATTAGTGTAAAATAAGGTAATTTCCCCATAGAATATAGCTCAGTATTTGAATTATTTATTTGATACAGTCATTTTTGCTCATCTTTATCAAGGGTGTCAGTAATTTCGGACCCAAGTGTATAGTTAGGTGTGCATTCAGGCCTCCCATCTGGAATGCAGTATCTTTATGGGTAATTATAAAATCCCTCTAGGTCTTGCTCATGTCTACATTTTAATACCTCTTCAGACATAAATAGTAATAAGCTCAGTCATGTTCCCGGTAGATGGTATTCCTATAACCGTTTGAGTGGTGTTGACTTGCACTCTCACTAAGATCATACAATTGTGTAAATCCCAGAAATCCTACTAATATGGCATACGATATCATTATAATGTGGTCTTACAGTAACACGTTAACAAGAGCACAGTGGCGACATCACAGACCTGCTTCAGATAATACAGAGGAGGTAGAATGCCGTGTAAAGAAACTTCCATTGAACCACAAGCTGACTCCTTCACCTCAGTACAATACAACCTCCTGTCTCACACTGATTAGAATGGATGCCATATTTTTACAACCTAACACCTGCTACAATTTTACGATTCATTAACAACAGTCTGGGTTCTCTCGTCTGTATTCAAGACCTCTGCGCAAAGTCCAAGGTCTCCCAGAATTTATATCATTTTCTATTCAGTATGACTGTTCTATGGGCTATAGAGTGGCCATGCTCCAATTCCTTCAAAGCATGCCAATCACTGTTGTGCTCCCTGACGGCACTGAGTTCTGAATGAAGCAATCTGAGGCACAGTCAACAAAAAAACTATAAACATCCCTGAAGGGTTAAGCATATTTAATAAATGATGTATGCTGTCAGAGCATCTTAAGATGCTTTATGGCCCGTTACATCAGTATAGCCATTTGGAAGTGGCAGACATAGAGGTGCCCCTACTCTAACTGATATGCTATTACTGGGCCATATTCACAAGTATAATGACAACCATTGTGCTGATTAGCGACTGTGAAAAAGTAACAAATATGACTTTTAAGGTCCATTAAGACACTTAACAATTACATGGTCCTTTATTTAAAGTTTTTTTTTTTAAAGCGAAAAGGGTAACAACAAGTTCATAGAATTCATATTCAATATTCAGGATCAGGCCTTACTAGTCCTTAAGTTATCAGTTTGGCATAGAAATGTTGGCAGGTTTTGTGAAATTCCTTGATCCTGTGACACATACAGTTATGTAGCCTACACTAACAATCAAATGAATAAAACTCTCAATAATGAAACCTAACTATATACAACACAGAGGAATATAATAAAGCAATAGGGTGCAAAGATGAATGAGTCAGTTTATTGGTGCCATAATCCTGGTACCCTTTTGCAAGCAATACAAGTGTGGCATGACTCTGTGGCTGGCTTGTAGACCTGATTAAAGACAACTGACTAAAACGGGAGATGTGACTGTCTGTCCAAATGCCATGTAGTGTGCAGTTATAAATTCACTACTTAAAATCCCAAGATTAGATCTAATTCCTTTGGTAAGAGTTGGAAACTTGGAACAACGAACCAATGAAAAGTGAAAAACGCTCTGGCCCGTTGGTCTGTGCCAGCTGGTTTAACATGGAATAGCAGGAACTGGAACGATAATAGCTTGTGAAAATAAAATAAATAAATCTGTGTTTATACTGGTGTTGAATATGAACATTTAATTGATTGAGGACAGTTCATTTACTGGGGTGGGGAGGGTTTGTCAAACTATTTTTTTTGCTTTGGGGAGGGTTGTATGTGTTTTTTTATTGGGTACAGGGGAGGGTAGTGCGTTTTTTCCCTGAATTACATTCACCATTTTGCAGGTTTTATTATATAATGTATTGCACATAGCCAAATGTCCTCATCTGCTTGCATGCGCCTCCCTTATCAAGGTGTTATGGTTAGGTAGGTAGCCTGGTGGGTAGGAGCGTTGGGCCAGTAACAGAAAGGTTCGTAGATTGAATCCCTGAGCCGATAAGGTAAAAAACAAATGTTGTTCTGCCCCTGAGCAAGGCAGTTAACCCCCAACAACTGCTCCCGGGTGCAGATTATGTTTATTAAGGCAGACCCCACACATCTCTGATTCAGAGGGTTTGGGTTAAATGCAGAAGATGCATTCAGTTGTACAATTGACTAGGTTTTGGTACTTCCTGGTCAAAATAGTCCACAGGACCACAGGTCAATATAGTCTACCAGTCAACTGTCTATCCTGCCCTCTATCCATAGTAACAATAGCGGTAGGTGGATCGTTTGTCCAGATCTGCAATAGGATAACTAGCAATAATATCACACACAAAATCATTTAAATCTGCACCAATTTTCAATATAAATCAACAAGATAGAAGAATAGTTGACAGGCCATGTACATCATTGCGCATGAAAGAGCACTTAAGGTAGTCTTATTCTATTTTATGGGCACAAGCGGTTTTTCCATCACCTGCAGTGGGAGAGTAGCCTAAGCACATTTGAGATCACAGAGCACATATTGGCTATATCAATATCATCGCAGTCAACATCTATATCCATTTACATTTAAGTAATTTAGCAGACACTCTAATCCAGAGTGACTCACATACATTTTTGTACTTGTTTGTACTGGTCCCCCATAGGAATCAAACTCACAACCCTGGCATTGCAAGTGCCATGCTCTACCAAATGAGGAAATGTTATGGCATTGGCTCCATTGGTTTTGTTGGTAGGCCTCTCTGATAGGCCTACATTATGCTCAAATCAACAACGTTGATTCAAACAGTGTGCCCAGTGAGCAGTTAATGTGCGTCGGAAGTTGCACAGAATGGAAGTTTCCACTCACAAGACCTGAAATTTGCTCAGTGCCCAAACATTTTTAAGGGAACATTAGTCAGGAGCTGGTGAGACAACTCTGTATCAGTGTTGCACTGATCACTTTGAAAACAAGGAGCACTCTTCACAATATTAACCCATTTACATCATTTTACTATATTTAGTACAATTTCAAAATGCGCCACAGAACAAATTCTGTTTGGCGTAAATGCATGATATTTTGTGTGTCAATATAGTTAGTACAAGTGTCAAGACACGCCATATTGAAATTGTAAGATTGTCTATCATACTTCCAGTGTCAATCAAAGTTGGGATTTTTGGAGAAAATAAAAAGAAATAAAAAGAAAACGTTATAATGACTTCAGCATGTGTACTTTGAAATACATTTCAGAATTAAATTGTTTAAAAGCATATAGTATTGTTAGACCTGTTGTAAGCCAAAATATGCCAAATATATGATTCAACTTGTTTGTGATCTACTGCCGTTTCTGTATCATACTATGATAGTCTTTAGACACATGGGGTTAGTGTTTGTTTACACATTTCATGAATCAAGTCATTTTTGGTATATAGATTGTCCGGACCAATATATACTGTATATAAAAACAATATCTAAAGAAATACACACACACTCTCTTTCACACACACACATGAAGTATAAGTGTTACAGTGGGACTAATTTTTCAGACTATCCCCATGCACCCCACACTGCCCATGCGCTGATCATGCATCCTGTGATTGGTTAGATGCTCCTAGCCCAGCACTGGCCAGTAGGGTCCATTGCATACTCTCTCAAGCATATACGTATTAGCCGGGCCTAAACTGTATTCTTTTCAGTGTCAGAGCATGGGTGGACATATGTGCATGGGATGTGTGATTACAAGTTCCTGTATGTGTTAACTCTTTGGCTGCTTTATCCCCCTCTAACCGGGGCAGTGTCAGTGGGTCACAAACCAGTAGAATACGTAGAGCTGGGTCGCTCTTTTTCAATAAGCAAATTCAATGGAGACTGGAGAGTGATTCATTTTACAGTGTTTTCTCTCTTTCTCAGTTATTAAACATGTTCAAATCTTTTAATAATTGTCTCGACCAATATATATAAAAACAATATCTAAAGAAATCCACACACACTCACTCACACTCCTAGAGTATATTATACAGCATACACAAATGTTTTGTTCATATCACAATTTATGCATTCAAAAAGTGATTAAATTCATAGTATGAACAACCTACACTTATTAACACATACCACAGCAAAGGGTAACAAGATAACAATTCTACAGTTCCTACAAACTTAACATTGAATCAAAGAAACCAGTTAGGACATCAGACTAAACAAGATTAGCTTAAAATACCTGTATTTGTAAATAAATTCAAAACAGTTGTGATTTCCCACCAGGTGTTGCTTGTGTGTGTGTGCGCTCATGGGTGTAAACACGTGTGCTTGTGAGAGAGGGAGAATGCTTTAGCATGCCTCACACTCCATTGACTTGGATTTGCTTATTTACATTTTAGTCATTTAGCAGAGGCTCTTATCCAGAGCGACTTACAGTTAGTTAGTGCATCATTATTTTTTTCATACAGGCCCCCCGTGGGAATCGAACCCACAACCCTGGCGTTGCAAGCACAATGCTCTACCAACTGAGCTACACGGGACTACCGTTATATAATATACTCTATGTGTGTGTGTGATAGAGAGTGTGTGGATTTCTTTACATATCGTTTATACACTCACTGCACAAAACATTAGGAACAGCTTCTTAATATTAAGTTGCCCTCAGAAAAGCCTCAACTCGTCGGGCATGAACTCTACAAGGTGTCGAAAGCGTTCCGAAAGGATGCTGTTCCCATGTTGACTGCAATGCTTCCCACATTTGAGTCAAGTTGGCTGGATGTCCATTCGGTGGTGGACCATTCTTGATACACACAGGAAACTGTTGAGTGTGAAAAACCAAGCAGCGTTGCAGTTCTTGACACACTCAAACCGGTGCACCTGACACCTACTACCATACTCCGTTCAAAGGCACTTAAATATTTTATCTTGCCCATTCACCCTCACACATACACAATCCATGTCTCAATTGTCTCAAGGCTTGAAAATCTTTCTTTACCCTGTCTCCTCCCCTTCATCTACACTGATTGAAGTGGATTTAACAAGTGACATCAATAAGGGATCATAGCTTTCACCTGGATTCACCTGGTCAGTCTATGTCATGGAAAGATGTTTTGTACACTCAGCGTATATACTGTAAATATGTATATATATATATATATACAGTGGGGAGAACAAGTATTTGATACACTGCCGATTTTGCAGGTTTTCCTACTTACAAAGCATGTAGAGGTCTGTCATTTTTATCATAGGTACACTTCAACTGTGAGAGACGGAATCTAAAACAAAAATCCAGAAAATCACATTGTATGATTTTTAAGTAATTAATTTGCATTTTATTGCATGACATAAGTATTTGATACATCAGAAAAGCAGAACTTAATATTTGGTACAGAAACCTTTGTTTGCAATTACAGAGATCATACGTTTCCTGTAGGTCTTGACCAGGTTTGCACACACTGCAGCAGGGATTTTGGCCCACTCCTCCATACAGACCTTCTCCAGATCCTTCAGGTTTCGGGGGCTGTCGCTGGGCAATACGGACTTTCAGCTCCCTCCAAAGATTTTCTATTGGGTTCAGGTCTGGAGACTGGCTAGGCCACTCCAAGACCTTGAGATGCTTCTTACGGAGCCACTCCTTAGTTGCCCTGGCTGTGTGTTTCAGGTCGTTGTCATGCTGGAAGACCCAGCCACGACCCATCTTCAATGCTCTTACTGAGGGAAGGAGGTTGTTGGCCAAGATCTCGCGATACATGGCCCCATCCATCCTCCCCTCAATACGGTGCAGTCATCCTGTCCCCTTTGCAGAAAAGGATCCCCAAATAATGATGTTTCCACCTCCATGCTTCACGATTGGGATGGTGTTCTTGGGGTTGTACTCACCCTTCTTCTTCCTCCAAACACGGCGAGTGGAGTTTAGACCAAAAAGCTCTATTTTTGTCTCATCAGACCACTAACAGGTCTGTGAGAGCCGGAATTCTTACTGGTTGGTAGGTGATCAAATACTTATGTCATGCAATAAAATGCAAATTAATTACTTAAAAATCATACAATGTGATTTTCTGGATTTTTGTTTTAGATTCCGTCTCTCACAGTTGAAGTGTACCTATGATAAAAATTACAGACCTCTACATGCTTTGTAAGTAGGAAAACCTGCAAAATCGGCAGTGTATCAAATACTTGTTCTCCCCACTGTATATATATAAATACACAGTTGAAGTCAGAAGTTGACATACACTTAGTTGACTGTGCCTTTAAACAGCTTGGAAAATTCCAGAAAATGATGTCATGGCTTTAGATGTCATAGCTTCTGATAGGCTAATTGACATCATTTGAGTCAATTGGAGGTGTACCTGTGGATGTATTTCAAGGCCTACCTTCAAACTCAGTGCCTCTTTGCTTGACATCATGGGAAAATCAAAAGAAATCAGCCAAGACCTCAGAAAAAACATTGTAGACCTCCACAAGTCTGGTTCATCCTTGGGAGCAATTTCCAAACGCCTGACGGTACCACGTTCATCTGTACAAACAATAGTACGCAAGTATAAATACCATGGGACCACGCAGCCGTCATACCGCTCAGGAAGGAGATGCGTTCTGTCTCCTAGAGATGAACGTACTTTGGTGCGAAAAGTGCAAATAATTCCCAGAACAACAGCAAAGGACCTTGTGAAGATGCTGGAGGAAACAGGTACAAAAGTATCTATATCCACAGTAAAACGACTCCTATATCGACATAACCTGAAAGGTCGCTCAGCAAGGAAGAAGCCACTGTTCCAAAACCGCCATAAAAAAGCCAGACTATGGTTTGCAACTGCACATGGGGACAAAGATCTTACTTTTTTGGAGAAATGTCCTCTGGTCTGAGGAAACAAAAATAGAACTGTTTGGCCATAATGACCATCGTTTTGTTTGGAGGAAAAAGTGTGAGGCTTGCGAGCCGAAGAACACTATCCCAACCGTGAAGCACGGGGTGGCAGCATCATGCTGTGGGGGTGCTTTGCTGCAGGAGGGACTGGTGCACTTCACAAAATAAATGGCATCATGAGGAAGGAAAATTATGTGGATATATTGAAGCAACATCTCAAGACATCAGTCAGGAAGTTAAAGCTTGGTCGCAAATGGGTCTTCCAAATGGACAATGACCCCAAGCATACTTGCAAAGTTGTGGCAAAATGGCTTAAAGACAACAAAGTCTAGGTATTGGAGTGGCTATCACAAAGCCTTAACCTCAATCCTATAGAACATTTCTGGGCAGAACTGAAAAAGCGTGTGCGAGCAAGGAAGCCTACAAACCTGACTCAGTTACACCAGCTCTGTCAGGAGGAATGGGCCAAAATTCACCCAACTTATTGTGGGAAGCTTGTGGAAGGCTACCCAAAACATTTGACCCAAGTTAAACAATTTAAAGGCAATGCTACCAAATAATAATTGAGTGTATGTAAACTTCTGACCCACTGGGAATGTGATGAAATAAATGAAAGCTGAAATAAATCATTCTCTCTACTATTATTCTGACATTTCACATTCTTAAAATAAAGTGGTGATCCTAACTGACCCAAGACAATGCATTTTTACAAGGATTAAATGTCAGGAATTGTGAAAAACTGAGTTTAGATGTATTTGGCTAAGATGTATGTAAACTTCCGACTTCAACTGTATATACAGTGGCTTGCGAAAGTATTCACCCCCCTTGGCATTTTTCCTATTTTGTTGCCTTACAACCTGGAAATAAAATTGATTTTTTGGGGTTTGTATCATTTGATTTACACAACATGCCTACCACCTTGAAGATTCAAATATGTTTTATTGTGAAACAAACAAGAAATAAGACAAAAAAACAGAGCGTGCACAACTATTCACCCCCCCAAATTCAATACTTTGTAGAGACACCTTTTGCAGCAATTACAGCTGCAAGTCTCTTGGGGTATGTCTCTATAAGCTTGGCACATCTAGCCACTGGGACTTTTGCCCATTCTTCAAGGCAAAACTGCTCCAGCTCCTTCACGTTGGATGGGTTCCGCTGGTGTACAGCAATCTTTAAGTCATACCACATATTCTAAATAGAATTGAGGTCTGGGCCTTGACTAGGCCATTCCAAGACATTTAAATGTTTCCCCTTAAACCACTCGAGTGTTGCTTTAGCAGTATGCTTAGGGTCATTGTCCTGCTGGAAGGTGAACCTCCGTCCCAGTCTCAAATCTCTGGAAGACTGAAACAGGTTTCCCTCAAGAATTTCCCTGTATTTAGCGCCATCCATAATTCCTTCAATTCTGACCAGTTTCCCAGTCCCTGCCAATGAAAAACATCCCCACAGCATGATGCTGCCACCACCATGCTTCATTATGGGGATGATGTTCTTGGGGTGATGAGAGGTGTTGGGTTTGCGCCAGACATAGCGTTTTCCTTGATGGCCAAAAAGCTCAATTTTAGTCTCACCTAACCAGAGTACCTTCTTCCATATGTTTGGGGAGTCTCCAACATGCCTTTTGGTGAACACCAAACGTGTTTGCTTATTTTTTTCTTTAAGCAATGGCTTTTTTCTGGCCACTCTTCCATAAAGCCCAGCTCTGTGGAGTGTATGGCTTAAAGTGGTCCTATGGACAGATACTCCAATCTCCACTGTGGAGCTTTGCAGCTCCTTCAATGTTATCTTTGGTCTCTTTTTTGCCCTCCTTGCCTGGTCCGTGAGTTTTGGTGGGTAGCCCTCTCTTGGCAGGTTTGTTGTGGTGCCATATTCTTTCAATTTTTTTAAATAATCGATTTAATGGTGCTCCGTGGGATGTTCAAAGTTTCTGATATTTTTTTATAACCCAACCCTGATCTGTACTTCTACACAACTTTGTCCCTGACCTGTTTGGAGAGCTCCTTGGTCTTCATGGTGCCGCTTGCTTGGTGGTGCCCCTTGCTTAGTGGTGTTGCAGACTCTGGGGCCTTTCAGAACAGGTGTATATATACTGAGATCATGTGACAGATCATGTGACACTTAGATTGCACACAGGTGGACTTTATTTAATTAATTATGTGACTTCTGAAGGTAATTGGTTGCACCAGATCTTATTTAGGGGCTTCATAGCAAAGGGGGTGAATACATATGCACGCACCACTTTTCCTTTTTAATTTTTTGTAATTTAATTTTTTGAAACAAGTTATTTTTTTCATTCCACTTCACCAATTTGGACTATTTTGTGTATGTCCATTACATGAAATCCAAATTAAAATCCATTTAAATTACAGGTTGTAATGCAACAAAATAGGAAAAACGCCAAGGGGGTTGAATACTTTTGCAAGGCACTGTATATACAGCACCAGTCAAACGTTTAGACACACCTACTCATTCAAGGGTTTTTCAGTTTGTTTTACTATTTTCTTTAATAATAGTGAAGACATCAAAACTACGAAATAACACATATGGAATCATGTAGTAACCAAAAATGTGTTAAACAAACCAAAATATATGTTATATTTGAGATTCTTCAAATAGCCACCCTTTGCCTTGATGGCAGCTTTTCACACACACACACACACACACACACACACACACACACACACACACACATATATATATATATATATATATATATATATAGCAACAATGATTAAGATCTAAACATGTTTAAGATCTGAGAAAGAGAGAAAACTTTGTAAAATGGCTCTCTCTCCAGTCTCCATTGACTTGCATTGGATTTGCTTATACTGCATATACTCTAGGGGTATGTGTGTGAGAGAGAGTGTATTTATTTAGATATTGTTTTCATATATTGGTCCGGACAATCTATATACCAAAAATTATTAAGATCTGGTCATTTGAACATGTATTCACATGACTTCATTCATGAAATGTGGAAAAAACAGTAACCCCATGTGTCCAAAGACTAAATATAGTACAATATCAAAAACTCACATTGTAGAAAAACGCTTTGGCCGATTGTAAAACCTTCTTCAGATTTGTCCATCAGCAAGGTCAGAGAACAAGTGTAGCAAATAAAATTATTAATTTCCGTTATGAACATGAATGGGTTAAAAATAATACTAATAGAGAGAAATAGTAATGGCATCTTTCTGTAGGCACTAACTTCGCCATGGTTCGTTGGACAAAGACTATGGAGAAAATGAATGGCATTTTTGGAAAAAAAATAGAAAATAAGGTCTGTGCTAAACACAGGCTTAGGAGATCTTATACGTTTTGTTCTATGAGATAATCTTCCTCAGCTAACGTCACTTTTTGTGAATTTCTATGAATTTATGTAATATAAAAAAACACAAAGCACATAAAGGCTTCATTATTCATAAAGGTTATGTTAACTGACTGCTATTATCTCATAGAACAAAATGTATAAGATCTCCTAAGCCTGTGTCCCAAAACCCCATTCTATCCCCATTCATTTTCCCTATAGGGATGGCAGAACGAACCAGAGGTAACTCATTTCCAGTTTTTAGGACTACAAGCTGGCATACTTTTATGTCACGCAGTATCCAGCTGAATTAATAATGAATGTTTATTTTCTGAAAAAGATTTTCCCAAGAAACACTAACATTATTTGGTATTTCCGCAGAACTCACCAAAATAAAGTGCATTACTATTTTATTTTAATTCTGCACACTAAACAATAGCTTTTCATCAGACACATCTATCAACATCATATCTGAAGATTAACTTTTACGATAGTTAAATAAATAACTGCAAATAACTGACCTCCATCAAACTCTTTATGGGAGTTGACATTGGTCATGTGTCATCCTGAATAAGACTAAATTGAATTTTCTCTCGAAATAAAGTCCCATTACCTTTGTAAAGTAGGCTACAGTGCATATTTGTGATATTACCCAATGCAACTCACAGGAGAGAATGAAATTGAGTTGAACAGTCCAGGGAGGATATAGCTATGTGTATTTTCAGAGGTCATGGCGTTGAGGACAGAGTGGCAGGCATCTCATCCTGGCATAATAAAGTGCTTCTCCACCACTGCCAGTATAAACTACCATGATTTCTCACTTGCTTTGCATTAAGGGTAAACACAGCTCACAGTTTGCTGTCTGGGTTTCATGGACTTGTGTCTAAGTGTTAGACCGGGGCTTTTTTAGATTTTGTAAGGCCAAGGAATCCTGCCTCCACTCTGCTCTGTTCCGCGCCTCCTGTGCAAACTTATACAAACCATCCCGTTGAGCAGAGCAGAAAGGAAAAAGTTGCGATGGATTACAGAAAGAAGTACTCTGCCTCTATCTGCTGTGCTGTATGAAACCCAGCCTTCCGCCCAGAGGCAGGTTCTCAATAAGCAAGATATAGCCTAGGACTACCGTTGATATGGCGTTATAGGACAGATTTGTTTTTTATTAGCCTATGTTTGGAGAAACGCGCCTTTGGTAACCCTGACAAGAGGCACTCTTTGGAAATGGGGATGGATACAAGCCAAATGGAGTATGCACTGCAGGTAGACATATGTGAATTGTGAATAATGCAAAAGCATGTCGGCAAAAGACACAAGTAGACCATTTAGAAACCTTTTGGCCAGGATAAGGAAGACACCAGGTGCATTACTGTTGAACCAGCTTTCATTATAGTAGGGTAAGGGTAGCCTACTAAGGACTAAGGAAAACAAGCTATTGTTACAGGAAAATAACTTAAATGTTTCTAAATACAAGTGTCACCAGATTATCACGTCTCATTTCATGATGGGCATATGGCCTACATGGAGGGATTTTTACACACATCAAAAAGTATAACAGGAGCTGACTAACATAATGTACAATAGCCTAAATAGATAAAAAGGGGATGTTCTCTCACTGTTTTGCTGCTGCCAAACTTGATCTTCAAATAAAGCTTTGGTGATTAAGAATTATTTAAAAGTGTTCACACGAGCCAAACCTTTTATCTATAGTCTTGACTACTTGGCAAATGCATTGGGCATGTTTCAAAGTTTCTATTAAAATTACTGTATTCCTATTAACAACTGTCTGGTGTATAACGATATAATACTTTAGTCATACTCAGATACAACTTTTCTTTAAAGGCTTGACAATACTATTAAATTGCTGATGTTCGACAGTGAATAAATGATTACTTATTGTAGAGCAACTTTATTCGACTCAAATCAACTGTGCCTGGGGAACATTAACAACAAAACAGGAAAGATCTGCAACTGGATAAGAGCCATTTGTTTGGAAGAATACATCACTGAGGCTAAGTTTTAAGTTTAAGTTGCCATTACTTGACGTCATCCATCCAATATTAGAGCAGGTGCTGTAGCAACAAAGCTGATCAATAAAGGCAATGATGTGTATAACAAAAATCAGATAAGCCGCTCCTTAAAACGTTCCTATCCCTGTGGCAAAGTATTTAGAACTAGCTCAAGTGCTCCCATTGGCACGTGTCTCTCTTAAGAATTTCACAAAATTTACATTTTCATTTCGGACGGCAGACAAATTGATCTGCCGTATAGCATAAGGAATGCTTTAACATTCCAGATGAACCTATAAACTGGAGATTTGTTCAGTCAAGTCTAGCTCAGACAGAGAACAATCAATCTCAAGAGGGGAGAGAGAGTTACCCGAGTTTATACAGGGCCAGGCTCTGGGGAATACATGTGGAAGCACAAGTACTTGAGTTTGTTTTCTATCTACTGGTTGTCTGAGACTGACAGCAGCGCGACTTTCTGCGTATTTGCCCTGTTATTTTCTTCTCTCCCAGTCGGTCCAAGGAACTGATTACCACTGCTGCTGCTCTGCTCTGGTCTGCTCCGCTCTCACTGCTGGAAGTTTAGGTTCCCAAATTTCTCTGTGGTGTAAACAATCCCTAGTGGATTTTTAACAGGGACTCTTGTTTCACTGACTAAATTCCGGAGTTCATTACACCCACGTATTCAAATCCACCCCAAGAGCACTTACCCATCCATAGAGAAATCAATATCATAATCTGTTTTTTCCACATTTGTTGTCATTGATTTCCATTAGTCACACGTTGCAAAAGAAACAGTCCTGTTTCTCTTGGACTAAACTCTAGGGGATAGATAAACAGTCTAGCCGCTACCAAATATGTCCACCATGCCAAATGTAAAAAACAAAATACATTATTTTCAGAAACACATTATTTTCCAGAGATCTGAAAAAGTGTGGAGCAAGTTCTTAGAAAACAAAGAACCAAGAAAACAATTTTTCCTCATCACACTCTATTCTGTGGCTATTGTAACTCAAACGACAAATGACACCTGCTCACTCAGGTTTGCTGTGATGGTTACAGTTTTTTTCAATCACTTTGGTGCAAGTAAGTATGTGGTACATTTTCACAACTCTCAGCACAAATATCTAAACAGATCCTCAAAATGGCTCATGTTTCAAAACTCCAAGCAGATTTTTTATTTACTGAGTACAACAAACACATTCACAGTCACTTGTGAACTGTACCAAATCACTCTTTCAATTTGGATACATATTCAATCTAAGTAGGCTGCTTTTCAAAATGCGATATTCACTTTACTTTTGATATGATTTTTGTTAACAGGAGACAATTGACTATCACTTAATCAAACTGCTCAACTGTACAGTATATAACGTATATATGTACTGTATATAGTTTGATAACTGCTGAAAATGTTACATTTCTATATTTTTATATCAATTTATGTTGGAAGGAAAACCTAATTATATATGGATGTGGCTGTAAATACTACATCATCAATCTCCTTCAGTCAGTGTGCCTCAATATATTCCACTCATTATCTGAATTTCAAACTGATGAATTTCAAGCAGCGAGACAGTACTGTATCAGTTGACAAGTCACATAGAAAAGGTGATCTTATACAATGTTGCATGGGGCAGAAATGGCATACAACACTGTGCTACGTTTTTACAGTAGCCAACTGCTTTACAATATCCATAGATTTGTCCGGTGCTGGCGCTAGAGAAAGAAGGAGAGAGAACCCGAGGGGGGCCGTCCCCTGCACCAGCTGTGGCCGTGGAGGACACACTGCGGCTAGGTGTTAGGGAGGGTCTTCAAGGAATCGAGGCAACAGGTTGCGCACTGGGGAGTCATTTCAGGTGAGTAGGCGCCCCACTCACCCAGAGCTCTCTGTTGTTCACTTGTGTATACCTGTGGTATTTCCTCAGGTTGCATCTCATTCCCAGCATAAGGCGCTAGTCGATTCAGGCGCAGCTGGGAATTTTATTGATCGGAAATTTTGCTCTAAGTTAGGGATTCCCCTCCTGCCCGTTGATGCACCCTTTCCTGTCCATGCCCTAGATAGCCGCCCGTTGGGATCGGGGTTGATTAGGGAGGTCACAGCACCACTAAAGATGAAGACGCAGGGGGGTCATGAGGAGATTATTCAGTTGTACCTCATTGACTCTCCTGCGTATCCCGTGGTGCTGGGGCTTCCTTGGTTAATCACCCATGACCCCACCATTTCGTGGCAACAGAGGGCTCTCAAGGAATGGTCTGGCCAGTGTGTTGGGCGATGTTTAGGTGTTTCCGTTGGGGCGACCACGGTGGAGAGTCCGAACCAAGTGCCCGCAATGCACATTCCCCCTGAGTATGAGGATTTGGCACTCGTGTTCAGCAAGACGAGGGCGACGCGACTGCCACCTCATAGACAGGGAGATTGTGCGATAAACCTCCAGAC
Organism: Coregonus clupeaformis; assembly: GCF_020615455.1. Classification (NCBI taxonomy): domain Eukaryota; kingdom Metazoa; phylum Chordata; class Actinopteri; order Salmoniformes; family Salmonidae; genus Coregonus; species Coregonus clupeaformis. The sequence goes on from NC_059194.1 coordinate 32,454,863, forward strand.
AGGTGCGGCACTTCCGCGGAGCCATGTGTATCCTCTGTCTCAAGAGAAGACGGCGGCTATGGAAACCTACATAGCTGAGTCCCTGAGACAGGGATACATACGGCCCTCCACTTCCCCTTCGTCCTCGAGTTTCTTTTTTGTGAAGAAGAAGGATGGAGGTTTGTGCCCGTGTATTGATTATCGTAGTCTCAATCAGATCACTGTGAAATACAGTTACCCTCTACCTCTGATTGCGAGTATGACTGAATCATTACGCGGAGCGCGTTTCTTCACAAAACTGGATCTCAGGAGCACTTATAACTTGGTGCGCATTAGGGAGGGAGATGAATGGAAGACAGCATTTAGTACCACCTCAGGTCATTATGAGTATCTTGTCATGCCATACGGGTTAATGAATGCTCCTTCAGTCTTCCAATCATTTGTAGACGAGATCTTCCGGGACCTGCATGGGCTGGGAGTGGTAGTGTACATTGACGACATCCTAGTGTACTCTGCCACACGAGCCGAGCATGTAGCCCTGGTGCGCCGAGTGTTGGGTAGTGTGTTGGAGCATGACTTGTATGTCAAGGCAGAGAAATGTCTGTTTTTCCAGGAGTCCATCTCCTTCTTGGGTCATCGGTTGTCCGCGTCAGGGGTGAAGATGGAGATTGACCGGGTGTCAGCCGTGCGTAACTGGCAAACCCCAACCACTGTTAAAGAGGTGCAGCAGTTTTTGGGTTTTGCCAATTACTACCGGAGGTTTATCCGGGGTTTTGGACAGGTGGCAGCTCCCATTACGTCCCTGCTGAAGGGGGGCCCGGTGCGTTTGCAGTGGTCGGCTGAAGCGGACAGGGCGTTTCGTAAACTTAAGGACCTGTTCACTTCGGCTCCGGTGCTGGCGCACCCGGACCCCACTTTAGCGTTCCAGGTAGAGGTGGACGCGTCAGAGGCCGGTATTGGGGCAGTACTGTCTCAACGCTCAGGCACGCCACCTAAGCTCCGTCCCTGCGCTTTTTATTCTAAGAAGCTCAGCCCGGCGGAGCGTAATTATGACGTAGGGGACAGGGAGCTGTTAGCCGTGGTTCAAGTCCTCAAGGTGTGGAGGCATTGGCTTGAGGGGGCTCAACACCCTTTTCTCATTCTGACCGACCATCGTAACCTGGAGTACATCCGGGCAGCTAGGAGATTAAACCCTCGTCAGGCTAGGTGGAACATGTTCCTGACCCGGTTCGTTTTTAAGATCACGTACATCCCAGGGTCCCAGAACGGTAAGGCAGAAGCCCTGTCCCGGCGGTATGACACAGAGGAGAGGTCCATTGAGCCCACGCCCATACTGCCGGAGTCTTGTCTGGTGGCACGGGCGTCTTGTCTGGTGGTATGGGAGGTCGATGCGGAAATTGAGCGGGTGTTACGCACCGACCCTACTCCCCCAGAGTGTCCAGTGGGTCGGACGTACGTGCTGCTCAAGGTCCGTGATCGGCTCATTTATTGGGCTCATACGTCACCCTCCTCTGGACATCCAGGTATTGGCCGGAGAGTGCACTGCCTTAGTGTTAAATACTGGTGGCCAACTTTGGCTAAGGACGTGAGGGTTTATGTCTCCTCCTGCTCGGTGTGCGCTCAGTGTAAGGCACCTAGACACCTGCCCAGGGGGAAGTTACAACCCCTGCCCGTTCCAAAACGGCCGTGGTCTCACCTCTCGGTGGACTTTGTCACGGACCTTCCCCCCTCCCAGGGGAATACCACTATTCTGGTCATTGTGGATCGGTTCTCTGAGGCCTGTCGTCTCATTCCTATGCCGGGTCTCCCTACTGCCCTACAGACCGCTGAGGCTTTGTTCACCCACGTCTTCCGGCACTACGGGGTTCCCGAGGATATAGTGTCTGATCGGGGTCCCCAGTTCACCTCTAGAGTCTGGAGGGCGTTCATGGAACGCTTGGGGGTCTCGGTTAGCCTTTCCTCGGGTTACCACCCGGAGAGTAATGGGCAGGTGGAAAGAGTAAACCAGGATGTGGGTAGGTTTCTGAGATCCTATTGCCAGGGCCGGCCGGAGGAGTGGTCGGGGTATATCCCCTGGGCAGAGATGGCTCAGAACTCTCTCCGCCACTCCTCTACTAACCTGACCCCTTTTCAGTGTGTGTTAGGTTATCAGCCGGTTCTGGCACCATGGCATCAGAGCCAGATCGAGGCTCTTGCGGTGGATGAGTGGTTTCGGCGCTCGGAGGAGACGTGGAACGCTGCCCACGTCCATCTGCAGCGGGCCATCCGCAGGCAGAAGGCGAGCGCCGACCTCCACCGCAGTGAGGGGCCAGTCTACGCCCCTGGAGATCGAGTCTGGCTCTCGACTCGAAACCTGCCCCTTCGCCTGCCCTGCCGGAAGCTTGGCCGGCGGTTTGTGGGGCCATTTAAAGTCCTGAGGAGATTGAATGAGGTGTGTTACAGGTTGCAATTGCCCAATGACTATCATATTAACCCCTCATTCCATGTGTCTCTCCTCAGGCCGATGGTAGCTGGTCCACTCCAGGAGAATGAGATAAGAGAGACCCCTCCGCCCCCACTGGACATCGAGGGGCTCCGGCGTACTCAGTCCGGTCCATCGTGGATTCGAGACGTCGGATGGGGGTCTACAATATCTCGTGGAGTGGGAGGGAGTACGGTCCGGAGGAACGGTGCTGGGTGCCTAGGAGGGACATTCTAGATCCATCCCTCCTGACTGAGTTCCATCGTAGTCATCCTACGCGCCCTGCTCCACGTCCTCCTGGCCGTCCCCGAGGCCGGGGTCAGCGCACGGCTGGGGCCGCGCGTCAAGGGGGGGGTACTGTCACGGTTTCCGCCGAGGCTGCTCCTCCTCCTTGTTCGGGCAGGCTTCGGCGTTCGTCATCCCCGGAGTACTAGCTGCTACCGTTTGATGTTATCTGTGTTTGTTTGGTTTTGTCTGATTAGTGCACCTGTTCTATATCACGTATTGATTATGTCACATATACGTTTCCTTTGGTTTTGTTTGTAGTTGTGTGTTGTTGTCCGCCTGTCCGTTGGTGCTGTGTATTTTGCTCTCGTATATTTAGAGTACGGACGCACTATTTGCGTAATCTCTTGTATTTTGTGTATTTACGCACAGTATGCGTAATCGCTCGCCTCCGTTGTTGTTGAGGCCCGTTATTTTGTATTGTCGTGTTTCTGACAAGTAAAGTCTGTTGGACTAAGCTTCTGTGTCCTGCGCCTGACTCCAACACCACATCCACATCAGCCCTTGACAATTTTAGCCAAAAACCTGGTTGCCTCTGCCAGGAGGCTGACACTTGCCCGGAAATCTGAGAATTTTCCTGCATAGGTTATCTAAGCCAGGGTTCCCAAACTCTGTCCTAGGGTTATGTTTTTTGCCCTAGCACTACACAGCTGATTCAAATAACCAACTCATCATCAAGCTTTGATTATCTGAATCAGCTGTGTAGTGACAGGGCAATATACACTACCAGTCAAAAGTTTGGACACACCTACCCATTCAAGGGTTTTTCTTTATTTTTACTATTTTCGACATTGTAGAATAATAGTGAAGACATCAAAACTATGAAATAACACATATGGAATCCTGTACTAACAAAAAAAGTGTTAAACAAATCAAAATACATTTTATATTTGAGATTCTTCAAAATAGCCACCCTTTGCATTCTCTCAACCAGCTTCATGAGGTAGTCACATGGAATTTACATTTTAGCCATTTAGCAGACGCTCTTATCCAGAGCGACTTACAGGAGCAATAAGGGTTAAGTGCCTTGTGCACCTTGTTAAAAGTTAATTTGTGGAATTTATTTCCTTCTTAATGCGTTTGAGCCAATCAGTTGTGTTGTGACAAGGTAGGGGGGGTATACAGAAGATAGCCCTATTTGGTAAAAGACCAAGTCCATATTATGGCAAGAACAGCTCAAACAAGCAAAGAGAAACGACAGTCCATCATTACTTTAAGACATGAAGGTCAGTCAATACGTAACATTTCAAGAACTTTGAAAGTTTCTTCAAGTGCAGTCGCAAAAACCATCAAGCGCTATGATGAAATTGGCTTTCATGAGGACCGTCACAGGAAAGGAAGACCCAGAGTTACCTCTGCTGCACAGTGTTGCCAACTCCTCAGTAAGGAAAGTAGCTATTGGCTGTCCTAAAAGTCGCTAGAAGTCTCTAAATGACGTCATCACCTAATTTGCGTAATTGGCCATGTGCATGTAATTGTGATGGACGCTGTAGGAGAGAGGAATAACATCATGGGAGAGACAAAAAGGGAGTAAAAAACACCCTACATTTACATCCCACCCTGAATGTAAGCCAGGGCGGGATCAGCCAGCGGCGGCTTCCAGCATGCACGATTCATTTGCAGTCTGGACGCGGAGGGGTGAACATCTCCTGCTTTGACTGCAGCTGGGAGGGACTGCTGCGCGAGGACTGGGCCGCCTGTGAGTGCTTTGGGACGGGGGTAAAAAAGCACCCGCTGCTCGTTGAGAAGCGTAAGAACGATACGTGCTTTCACGTCAGAGTCTCCAAAAGTCTCCAATAACACCAGAAAAAGTCGCTAGAGTTGTCGCTCGTCGCTTTTTTGAAAAGATATCGCTAGAAGGGACGCTAAGTTGGCAACACTGCTGCTGCAGAGGATAAATTCACTAGAGTTGTATCTGTATCTCAGATTGCAGCCCAAATAAATGCTTCATAGAGTTCAAGTAACAGACACATCTCTAAATCAACTGTTTAGAGGAGACTGCGTTAATCAGGCCTTCATGGTCGAATTGCTGCAAAGAAACCACAACTAAAGGAAACCAATTAGAAGAAGAGACTTGCTTGGGCCAAGAAACACGAGCAATGGACATTAGACCGGTGGAAATCTGTCCTTTGGTCTGATGAGTCCAAATTTGAGATTTTTGGTTCCAACCGCTGTGTCTTTATGAGCCGCAGAGTAGGTGAACGGATGATCTCCGCATGTGTGTTCCCATCATGAAGCATGGAGGAGGAGGTGTGATGGTGTGGCGGTGCTTTGCTGGTGACACTGTCTGTGATTTATTTAGAATTCAAGGCACGCTTAACCAGCATGGCTACCACAGCATTCTGCAGCGATATGCCATCCCGTCTGGTTTGCGCTTAGTGGGACTAACATTCTTCTTTCAACAGGACAATGACCCAAAACACACCTCCAGGCTGTGTAAGGGCTATTTTACCAAGAAGGAGAGTTATGGAGTACTGCATCAGATGATCTGTCCTCCACAATCACCCGACCTCAACCCAATTGAGATGGTTTGGGATGAGTTGGACAGCAGTGTGAAGGAAAAGCAGCGAACAATTGCTCAGCATATGTGGGAACTCCTTCAAGACTGTTGGAGAAGCAATCCTCATGATGCTGGTTGAGAGAATGCCAAGAGTGTTCAAAGCTGTCATCAAGGCAAACGGTGGCTACTTTGAAGAATCTAAAATCTAAAATATGTTTTGATTTGTTTAAACATTTTTGGGTTACTACATGATTCCATATGTGTTATTTCATAGTTTTGATGTCTTCACTATTATTCTACAATGTAGTCCAAACTTTTGACTGGTACTGTATATACAGCGCCTTCGGAGGTATTCAGACCCCTTGACTTTTTCCACATGTTTCAACCTTATTCTAAAATGGATTAAGTAAATAAAAAATCCTCAGCAATCTACACACAATGCCACCTAATGACAAAGTGAAAACAGGTTTTTAGAAATGTTTGCTAATTTATAAAAAAATAAAAAACAGAAATACCTTATTTGCATATGTATTCAGACCCTTCGCTATGAGACTCGAAATTGAGCTCAGGTGCATCCTGTTTCCATTGATCATCCTTTTCTACAACTTGATTGGAGTCCACCTGTGGTAAATTCAATTGATTGGACATGATTTGGAAAGACATACAGCTGTCTATATAAGGTCCCACAGTTGACAGTGCATGTCAGAGCAAAAACCAAGCCATGAGGTCAAAGGAATTGTCCGTAGAGGTCCGAGACAGGATTGTGTCGAGGCACAGATCTGGGGAAGGGTACCAAAAAATGTCTGCAGCATTGAAGGTCCCCAAGAACACAGTGGCCTTCATCATTCCTAAATGGAAGAAATTTGGGACCACCATGACTCTTCCTAGAGCTGGCCGCCCGGCCAAACTGAGCAATCGGGGGAGAAGGGCCTTGGTCTGGGAGGTGACCAAGAACCCAATGGTCACTCTGACAGAGCTCTAGAGTTCCTCTGTGGAGATGGGAGAACTTTCCAGAAGGACAACCATGTCTGCAGCACTCCACCAATCAGGTCTTTATGGCAGAGTGGCAAGACGGAAGCCACTCCTCAGTAAAAGGCACATGACAGCCCGCTTGGAGTTTGCCAAAAGGCACCTAAAGACTCTCAGACCATGAGAAACAAGACTCTCTGGTCTGATGAAACCAAGATTGAACTCTTTGGCCTGAATGCCAAGAGTCACGTCTGGAGGAAACCTGGCACCATCCCTACAGTGAAGCATGGTGGTGGCAGCATCATGCTGTGGGGATGTTTTTCAGCGGCAGGAACTGGGAGACTAGTCAGGATCGAGGCAAAGATGAATGGAGGAAAGTACAGAGAGATTCTTGATGACCTGCTCCAGAGCGCTCAGGACCTCAGACTGGGGGCGAAGGTTAACCTTCAAACAGGACAACGACCCTAAACACAGCCAAGACAACGCTGAAGTGGCTTCGGGACAAGTCTCTGAATGTCCTTGAGTGGCCCAGCCAGAGCCTGGACTTGAAACCGATCGAACATCTCTGGAGAGACCTGACAGAGCTTGAGAGGATCTGCAGAGAGGAATGGGAGAACTCCCCAAATACAGGTGTGCCAAGCTTGTAGCGTCATACTCAAGAAGACTCAAGGCTGAAATCGCTGCCAAAAGTGCTTCAACAAAGTACTGAGTAAAGGGTCTGAATACTTATGTAAATGTGATGTTTCAGTTTTTAATTATTAATACATTTGCAAACATTTCTAAAAACCTGTTTTTGCATTGTCATTATGGGGTACTATGTGTAGATGAGGGAAAAAAAACAATTTAATCAATTTTAGAATAAGCCTGTAATGTAACAAAATGTGGAAGGGGTCTGAATACTTTCCGAATGCACTGTATTGTACACAATAAAGAAAATAAATTACGGGTCAACATCTAAATATTGCTCCCAGCATTGATCAAAGCTCAGAATGCTTATATGTTTTATCTGGCTGAGTTCTAATCGTGCCTGCCTCTTTGCGAACGAGTGGAATCATGAACAGTGGTTTGTTGTGTTATATTCGCCTGCGTCCCACGGATTTGCCTCCCGTATTTGCCATTTTAGCAGCACATTCACCACTCTCTCAAACGACTAACTCCGCCCTCTCACGGCACAGGCAGAGGGCGACGTGAAACTAACTACCCCAGCTCGCAGTCGGCTCAATAGGCAACTAGTCTAGATACGCTGCTCACAGTGTGTTTGCGAGATGTTGAACAAAATGCAATTTTAAAACAGTCCCGCAACTCCTGCCGTGTCTACAGACATCCCCCAAACAAACAAAAATTGACTCTCGGAGAATGAATGCACAACTGGTAAATAGTCGCTTATAGATATGTCAGTCAGGTGGCTATCTGCCGGCAGAGACTTCAATTGCAGAAATGTTGAAGGGCTCGCCAGCTAGAAGGATGAAGTAGGAAGCTAAAGTTAAACAAAGCCTACCTCAGCAGGAGCAAAATATACACGACTAAAATCTCATAATAACTTTGCTTTACAGATAGTAGGCTACTGAGACAGACAGTGATGTGGTGCTCAGTGGTGAGGCTGAGACAGGCTGCAATGCATGCAGGAGGAAGCAGAGGAGACAGAGAGCGAGAGAGCGGAAGCAAGTGGAGAGAGAGGTTAGTACAGTGGTTCCCAAACTTGGGGTCAGGGGTTCCATTTGGGATCCCTGTCACGGTTTCGGCCGAGGCTGCTCCTCCTCCTTCCTCGGGCAGGCTTCGGCGGTCGTCGTCCCCGGAGTACTAGCTACCACCGTTGTATGTTATCGATGTTTGTTTGGTTTTGTCTTCGTTGTACACCTGTTCCCTGTTAGTGTTAATTATGTATCCTATAAGTTTATCGTTTGTTAGTTGTGTGTTTTGTGTATTGTTCCGCCTGTCTGTTAGTGCTGTCCTTTTGCCTATTGCTTGTTTAGGACCGTCGCACTGTTTTCGTGCGCATTCAGTATTTTGGTGTTTTACGCACTGTTGCATAATCGTTCGCCTCCGGGTTTGTTTAGGCCCGTTTTGTTTATTTTGTCGTCTAGTAAAGTCTGGTTAGACGAAGCTTCTGTGTCCTGCGCTTGATTCCTACACCACATCCACATCAGCTTCCTGACAGAATTACACACCTTCTAATGGAGTCAGCAGGAGCAGCAGCAGCGCCCAAGTCTTTGGAGGAGCGCGTCCGCGGGCAGGACGACAGGACCCATTAACTCGGGACCACCCTGCAGGACGTGATAAACACTCTACACCGATGGGAGACCAGAGGGGTACCCACACCTCCACCTACCTTACCACCACCGACGGTCAGCCCTCCCATCCAAGCTCCGGAATCCAGTGGGATTCGGCTCTCGCTCCCGAGGGCGCATGCCGGCACAGCTGTCAGGGGTTCCTCCTGCAGGTGGAGCTCTACCTGGCCACCGTACACCCGGCGCCCTCGGGACACGAGAGCGTTTCCGCCCTCATCTCCTGTCTCACCGGCAAGGCGTTGGAGTGGGCCAACGCCAAATGGAGGGGGATAGACTGTCACAGTTCCCTCAGCCAGAACCCAAAAGCAGACCAGGACAAGGAGAGTTGAACGAAAGTGAGGGTTTATTCGGATACAAACAAAAGGTGCAGTATAATCCAGGGACAGAGCGGGCGGCGTGGTTGAGTAGTTGGGGGTGCAGTACTGGGTCCAGTGATGGCTCGGCAGCCGCCGACCATCAGGCAGAGGTGGGGTGAAGGTTCCGGACGTGTGACTGCAGGTGGAACAAAAACGGAGGTAAGAACACAAAAACTCAACAAAGTACAAAATAACAAAACTCACGCTAGAACGCTCTAACTGATACACAGAACACCTACTGTTCATGGCTAACGATCCGGCAGGAACTGGATGTTGGGCCAGAGCCTAAGAAAGGTGCTGATTAGGCCCAGGTGTGCAGATTGCTAATGGGAAGCAGGTGCGGAAACCAGAGCGCTCCCCGGAGCGTTCCCGAACCCTCGGGAAACTGGAGATTACGACCAGGACCCGACTCAGACAGCCGGGATCGTTACAGTACCCCCCCTCCGACGAACGCCACCGGGCGGACTCCCGGAGCGCCAGGATGGAGGCGGTAAAAGTCCCTGATGAGATCCGCATCTAGGACCTGTCGCCGCGGAATCCAACTCCTCTCTTCAGGACCATACCCCTCCCAGTCCACGAGATACTGGAAACCCCGGCCCCGCCGTCTGGAATCCATAATGCGACGCACCGTGTAGGCAGGACCACCTCCGATCATCCGAGGAGGAGGAGGAGGAGGCGGAGGAGGCAACAGAGGACTGAGGAAGACAGGCTTGAGGCAGGAGACATGAAAGGTGGGATGGACTCTGAGCGTCCTCGGTAGTTTGAGTCGCACTGCCACTGGATTGATCACCTTCTCCACCACAAACGGACCAATAAACTTCGGTAACAACTTCCTAGACTCAGTCCGTAACGGAAGATCCCGTGTGGCCAACCAAACCCTATCTCCGATGGTATAGGTGGGAGCGGGGATCCGGCGACGATTCGCCTGGAGCTGATACCGGTCCGAACCTCTAAGGAGTGCCTTTCTGGCCCGATGCCAGGTCCGGTGGCAACGCCGAATATGGGCCTGAACCGAAGGCACTGAGAGCTCCTTCTCCTGAGAAGGGAACAGGGGAGGTTGGTAGCCATACAGGCACTGGAAGGGAGACATCCCAGTGGCAGATGTAGGGAGAGTATTGTGGGCATACTCAACCCAAGGCAACTGAGAGGCCCAGGAGGTGGGGTTGGAAGAGACCAGACAGCGTAGCGTGGATTCCATCCTCTGGTTGGCTCTCTCCGCCTGGCCATTGGATTGGGGGTGAAAACCAGATGTGAGACTGACTGTAGCTCCAATGGCCAAACAGAAGGACTTCCAGACAGCAGAGGTAAACTGAGGGCCACGGTCGGAAACGATATCACTGGGCAAACCGTGGACCCTGAAAACCTCCCTAACCAGGATCTCGGACGTCTCCGAGGCAGAGGGAAGCTTGGCAATAGGCACAAAGTGGGCGAACTTGCTGAATCTGTCCACGATAGTCAGAACGACCGTGTTCCCCTCAGAAGCGGGCAACCCCGTGACGAAGTCCAGGGGCCAGATGCGACCATGGACGCCGGGGGAATAGGAAGGGGGTGAAGTAGTCCAGAGCTGGGCCGATTGGTACTCTTATTCTGCGCACACACTGGACAGGCAGCAACAAAACCCCGAGTATCCTCGGCCATGGCAGGCCACCAAAAACGTCTGCGAAGAAACGCCATAGTCCGAGCCACGCCGGGGTGACAAGCCATCTTGCTGGCGTGGGACCATTTGAGGACAGCAGGACGAACCGACTCAGGCACAAACAACCGACCGGGTGGACCGTTACCGGGACCGGGCTGAGTCCGAAGGGCCGCCAGCACCTCCTCCTCAATCTTCCACATCACTGCTCCCACGACGCAGTTCCGGGGGAGAATAGTCTCGGTCTTGGACCCACTCTCCTCCGTCTTGGAGAACATCCGGGACAAGGCGTCCGCCTTGCCGTTCTTAGATCCAGGTCGGAACGTCAGGGCAAACTTGAATCGTCCGAAAAACAACGCCCACCTGGCCTGACGGGAGTTGAGACGTTTAGCGATTGCACGTAAGCAAGATTCTTGTGGTCAGTCCAGACAATAAACGGTTGCTCCGCCCCCTCCAACCAGTGGCGCCACTCCTCCAAGGCAAGTTTCACCGCGAGAAGCTCCCGGTTACCCACATCGTAATTCCTCTCTGCAGGCGAAAGGCGACGAGAGTAGTAGGCGCAGGGATGGAGTTTACTGTCCGTGGAGCATCGCTGCGACAGGATGGCGCCAACTCCCACATCAGACGCGTCCACTTCAACGGCGAACTGACGGGCCGTGTCCGGTTGAGAGAGAATCGGTGCGTTGGTGAATCGCCTCTTCAAATCCAGAAACGCTCGATCCGCCTCCGGATTCCACTTGAAGGTCCTGATACTGGAAGTCAAGGCAGTTAACGGAGCGGCCACACGGCTGTAATCCCGGATGAATCTGCGGTAGAAATTCGCAAACCCCAAAAATCTCTGGAGTTGCAATCTCGTACCGGGCTGGACCCATTCCAGAACCGCTCTAACCTTCTCCTGATCCATCCTAATCTCACCCCTGGAGATGATGTACCCGAGAAAGGATGTAGTGTGGGCGTGAAACTCGCACTTCTCGGCCTTCACGAACAGGCGATTCTCCAACAATCGCTGCAGAACCTGCCGGACATGCTGGACGTGGTCGGAAGGTTCCTTCGAGAAGATCAGAATGTCATCCAGGTAAACAAACACGAAGAGACCGATCATATCTCTCAGGACGTCGTTCACCATACTCTGGAATACCGCTGGAGCATTGGTCAGTCCAAACGGCATCACCTGATACTCGAAGTGACCCATCGGTGTATTGAAACCCGTCAACCACTCGTCCCCCTCTCTGATCCGGACCAGGTGATACGCATTGCGTAGGTCTAGCTTGGTGAACACCGTAGCACCCTGTAAGGAGTCGAAGGCAGAACTCATCAAGGGCAGGGGATACTTGTTCTTGACCGTGATGTCATTCAACCCCCGATAATCAATACACGGTCGAAGAGAGCCATCCTTCTTTCCCACAAAGAAGAATCCTGCCCCCCAGGGGTGATGACGAGGGACGAACGAGACCAGCAGCTAGGGACTCCTTGATGTAGGTCTCCAACGCCTCACGTTCAGGTCGGGAGATACTGTATAACCTTCCCTTGGGGTAGACAGCTCCAGGAACCAGGTTGATGGCACAATCATATGGTCGGTGGGGAGGAAGTGACAGAGCCTTCTGCTTACTGAAAACTTCCCCCAAATCGTGATATGTCTCGGGAACCAGGGACAAATCTGGGGGTTTAGCCTCAATCACCTGACTGGGAACCGAATGGGGGCAGGCAGTCTTGAGACAGTTAGCATGACAATCAAGGCTCCAACTCGTTACCTTGCCCGTCGCCCAATCGAACGTGGGATTGTGTTCCTTCAGCCAGGGGTATCCAAGGACCAGAGGAACATGGGAAGACGGCAGAATGAAAAATGAAATCATCTCCGAATGATTCCCCGACAACCGCATCTTAACCGGTTCAGTCCTCATCGTGATACGTGCCAGACTACTGCCGTTCAGAGTGGTCGCTTCAATGGCTTCCGGCAATTGCTCCTTGGAAAGCCCCAGCTGTTCCACCAACTCGGCATCAAGAAAGCTTCCATCGGCACCTGAATCGATAAAAGCGTTAAGCGCTAAGCTCTGATTCCTGTTCACAAGGGTAGCCGGGAAGCGGGGTCTGACAGAGGTACTGAGAGGTTGAAACTGGCTCGCTAAAAGTCCTCCCAACTTTAGCGAGCCGGGCAGTTTGACGACCGCTGGGAACAAGTGGAGATGTAATGTCCCGAGCGACCACAGTAGAGGCAGCAGTTGGTCTTACGTCTATGTTGACGCTCCTCCTTGGTTAACCCGTGCCGCCCCACTTGCATGGGTTCAGAATCGGGAGAGAGGTCCTCTCCACTAATCCTTAGTGGTGGAGAATGATCGACGTGTTCTGGTCCACCACCCGATCCGACTGGGAACTGAGAAGCTGATCGATTGGACGGACCCCATTGCTTCTCCCTCCTTCGCTCTCGGACTCGATTATCCACCCGAATAGACAAGGCTACCAAGCTGTCCAGGTCACTAGGCTCCGGATAGGAGATCAACTCATCCTTGAGCTGCTCCGACAGGCCCTGGTAAAAGGCCGCTTGCAAAGACTCCTCGTTCCAACCACTCTCCACAGCCAACGTCTTGAACTCGATCACGAAGTCGGCCACGCTGCGAGTTCCTTGGTGAAGAGAAAACAGACGCCTAGCTGCGTCCCTCCCTCGGACGGAATGGTCGAAGAGCTTCCTCATCTCGGCCGTGAACCCCTGGTATGAAGCCATGCAGGGATCCTGTCGTTCCCAAACGGCTGAAGCCCACTCCAGCGCTCGACCACGCAGCAACTCAATCAAAAAGGCTATCCTAGCCTTGTCAGTGGCATAAGAGTAGGGCTGTAGATCGAACACTAATCCACACTGCATAAGGAAGGAACGGCATCTTCCCAGCTCCCCTCATACTTATCCGGCGTCGGAACCTTGGGCTCACGGAGGGACACAACTTCAGAAGCGGCAGGCGAGATGGGTGAAACCGGTAGTGAGTCCTCCACCGGACACTGGCGTTGGTTCTGGACCTCCATCAGGCCGGTAGAAAGGTTCCGAACTGACAACGCGATCTCCTGTAGTACCGTGCTATGATGGCCCAACATCTTCTCCTGCTGGGTAATGGCATGGCGAACGGAGTCCAGGTCCGCTGGGTTCATAATTGGCCGGATCGTTCTGTCACAGTTCCCTCAGCCAGAACCCAAAAGCAGACCAGGACAAGGAGAGTTGAACGAAAGTGAGGGTTTATTCGGATACAAACAAAAGGTGCAGTATAATCCAGGGACAGAGCGGGCGGCGTGGTTGAGTAGTTGGGGGTGCAGTACTGGGTCCAGTGATGGCTCGGCAGCCGCCGACCATCAGGCAGAGGTGGGGTGAAGGTTCCGGACGTGTGACTGCAGGTGGAACAAAAACGGAGGTAAGAACACAAAAAACTCAACAAAGTACAAAATAACAAAACTCACGCTAGAACGCTCTAACTGATACACAGAACACCTACTGTTCATGGCTAACGATCCGGCAGGAACTGGATGTTGGGCCAGAGCCTAAGAAAGGTGCTGATTAGGCCCAGGTGTGCAGATTGCTAATGGGAAGCAGGTGCGGAAACCAGAGCGCTCCCCGGAGCGTTCCCGAACCCTCGGGAAACTGGAGATTACGACCAGGACCCGACTCAGACAGCCGGGATCGTTACATAGACGCCGCCACCATCACCTATGCGGAGTTCTCCCGCCGCTTCAGGGCCGTGTTCGACCATCCACCTGAGGGGAAAGCGGCGGGGGAGCGTCTATTCTACCTCCGTCAGGGGAAGAGGAGCGCACAGGAGTTCGCCCTGGAATTCCGGACTCTAGCGGCAGATGCAGTGTGGAATGAACGGGCCCTCATCGACCACTTTCGATGCAGTCTACGGGAGGACGTCCGCCGAGAGTTGGCCTGCAGGGACACCAACCTCACGTTCGACCAGTTGGTGGACATGTCCATCCGTCTTGACACCCTGCTGGCCACCCGTGGACGTCCCGAGTGGGGGCCGTCCATTCCATCCTCCAGCACCTCCGAGCCGAGCCCTATGGAGCTCGGGGGTGCTGGCGCTAGAGAGAGGAGGAGAAGGAGCCCGAGGGGGGCCGTCCCCTGCACCAACTGTGGCTGTGGAGGGCACACTGCGGCTAGGTGCTGGGGAGGGTCTCCAGGGGGACGGGACAACAGGCCACGCACAGGGGAGCCCTTCCAGGTGAGTAGGCGCCCCACTTACCCAGAGCTCTCTGTTGTGCACTTCTGTATACCTGTAAGATTTCCACAGGTTGCACCTCATTCCCAGCATAAGGCGCTAGTATATTCAGGCGCAGCTGGGAATTTTGTTGATCGGAAATTTTGTTTAGAGTTAGGGATTCCCCTCCTTCCTGTTGAAGCTCCATTTCCCGTTCATGCACTAGATAGCCGTCCGTTGGGATCGGGGTTGATTAGGGAGGTCACAGCGCCACTTAGGATGTGTACGCAGGGGGGTCATGAGGAAACTATTCAGCTATATCTGATCGACTCTCCTGCGTATCCGGTGGTGCTGGGAATTCCCTGGTTGAGTACCCATAATCCTTCCATTTCGTGGCAACAGAGGGCTCTCAAGGAGTGGTCTGCCCAGTGTGAGGGGCAATGTCTAGGTGTTTCCGTGGGGGCGACCTCGGTGGAGAGTCCAAACCAGGTGCCCGCAATGCACATTCCCCCTGAGTATGAGGATTTGGCACTTGTGTTCAGTAAATCGAGGGCGACGCAGTTGCCTCCTCATAGACAGGGGGATTGTGCGATAGACCTCCAGGCAGGAGCAGCGCTTCCGCGGAGCCACGTGTATCCTCTGTCTCAAGAGGAGAAGAGGGCTATGGAGACTTACATAGCCGAATCTCTGAGACAAGGATACATACGGCCCTCCACTTCCCCTGCGTCCTCTGGCTTCTTTTTTGTGAAGAAAAAGATGGAGGGTTGCGCCCGTGCATTGATTACCGTAGTCTCAATCAGATCACTGTGAAATACAGTTATCCACTCCCTCTGATTGCGACTATGACGGAGTCATTGCACGGAGCGCGTTTCTTCACAAAACTGGATCTCAGGAGCGCATATAACTTGGTGCGCATTAGGGAGGGCGATGAATGGAAGACAGCATTTAGTACCAACTCGGGTCATTACGAGTCTCTCGTCATGCCATACGGGTTGATGAATGCTCCTTCAGTCTTCCAATCCTTCGTGGATGAGATCTTCCGGGACATGCAGGGGCAAGGTGTGGTCGTGTACATTGATGACATTCTGGTGTACTCTTCTACCCGAGCCGAGCATGTAGCCCTGGTGCGCCGAGTGTTGAGGAGGCTGTTGGAGCACGACCTGTATGTCAAGGCAGAGAAATGTCTGTTTTTCCAGGAGTCGGTCTCCTTTTTGGGTTATCGGTTGGCCGCGTCAGGGGTGAAGATGGAGGTGGACCGTGTGTCAGCCGTGCGTAATTGGCAAACCCCAACCACGGTTAAAGAGGTGCAGCAGTTTTTGGGGTTTGCAAATTACTACCGGAGGTTTATCCGGGGTTTTGGACAGGTGGCAGCTCCCATAACGTCCCTTTTGAAGGGGGGTCCGGTGCGTTTGCAGTGGTCAGCCGAGGCGGACAGGGCTTTTGGGAGACTGAAGGACCTGTTTACGTCGGCTCCGGTGCTGGCGCATCCGGATCCCGCTTTACCATTTCAGGTAGAGGTGAACGCGTCAGAGGCCGGTATTGGGGCCGTACTATCGCAACGGTCCGGCACGCCACCTAAACTCCGCCCCTGTGCTTTTTACTCTAAGAAGCTCAGCCCGGCGGAGCGAAATTATGACGTAGGGGACAGGGAGCTGTTAGCCGTGGAACAGGCCCTAAAGGTGTGGAGGCATTGGCTTGAGGGGGCTCAACACTCCTTTTCTCATTTTGACTGACCACCATAACCTGGAGTACATCCAGGCAGCTAGGAGATTGAACCCTCGTCAGGCGCGGTGGAACATGTTTCTAGCCTGGTTCGTATTTAAAATCACGTACATCCCTGAGTCCCAGAACGGTAAGGCAGACGCCCTGTCCCGGCGGTATGACACAGAGGAGAGGTCCGTTGAGCCCACTCCTATACTGCCGGAGTCGTGTCTGGTGGCACCGGTAGTGTGGGAGGTCGATGCGGAAATCGAGCGGGCGTTGCGTACCGACCCTAGCCCTCCACAGTGTCCTGTGGGTCGGACGTACGTTCCGCTCGAGGTTCGGGATCGACTGTTTTACTGGGCTCACACGTCACCCTCCTCTGGACATCCTGGTATTGGCCGGACAGTGCACTGTCTTAGCGCTAAGTACTGGTGGCCAACGTTAGCCAGGGATGTGAGGGTTTATGTCTCCTCTTGCTCGGTGTGCGCCCAGTGTAAGGCGCCTAGACACCTGCCCAGGGGAAAGTTACAACCCCTGCCCGTTCCACAACGACCCTGGTCTCACCTCTCGGTGGATTTCGTCACAAACCTTCCCCCCTCGCAGGGGAGTACCACTATACTGGTCGTTGTGGATCGGTTCTCTAAGGCCTGTCGTCTCCTCCCCATGCCGGGTCTCCCTACTGCCCTACAGACCGCTGAGGCACTATTCACCCATGTCTTTCGGCACTACGGGGTACCCGAGGATATAGTGTCTGATCGAGGTCCCCAGTTCACCTCCAGAGTCTGGAGGGCGTTCATGGAGCGCTTGGGGGTCTCGGTGAGCCTTACCTCGGGTTACCACCTGGAGAGCAATGGGCAGGTAGAACGTGTGAACCAGGATGTGGGTAGGTTTCTGAGATCGTATTGCCAGAGCCGGCCGGAGGAGTGGGCGAGGTATGTCCCCTGGGCAGAGATGGCCCAGAACTCTCTCCGCCACTCCTCCACCAACCTAACCCCTTTCCAATGTGTGTTAGGGTACCAGCCGGTTCTGGCACCGTGGCATCAGAGCCAGATCGAGGCCCCTGCTGTGGATGAGTAGGTGCGGCGCTCGGAGGAGACGTGGAACGCTGCACACGTCCAGCTGCAGCGGGACATCCGTCGACAAAAGGCGAGCGCCGATCTCCACCGCAGTGAGGGGCCGGTGTACGCACCTGGAGATCGAGTCTGGCTCTCGACCAGAAACCTACCCCTCCGCCTGCCCTGCCGGAAGCTGGGTCGGCGGTTTGTGGGGCCTTTTAAAGTCCTGAGGAGACTGAACGAGGTGTGTTACAGGTTACAACTGCCTATTGATTATAACATTAACCCCTCGTTCCATGTGTCTCTTCTCAGGCCGGTGGTAGCTGGTCCACTCCAGGACTGTGAGATTGGAGAGACTCCTCCGCCCCCACTGGACATCGAGGGGGCTCCGGCGTACACAGTTCGGTCCATCTTGGATTCGAGACGTCGGATGGGGGGTCTCCAATATCTCGTGGAGTGGGAGGGGTACGACCCGGAGGAACGGTGCTGGGTGCCGAGGAGGGACATCTTAGACCCGTCGCTCCTGACTGAGTTCCACCGTGGTCATCTCACGCGCCCTGCTCCGCGTCCTCCTGGTCGTCCCCGAGGCCGGGGTCGGCGCACAGCTGGAGCCGCGCGTCAAGGGGGGGGTACTGTCACGGTTTCGGCCGAGGCTGCTCCTCCTCCTTGCTCGGGCAGGCTTCGGCGGTCGTCGTCCCCGGAGTACTAGCTACCACCGTTGTATGTTATCGATGTTTGTTTGGTTTTGTCTTCGCTGTACACCTGTTCCCTGTTAGTGTTAATTATGTATCCTATAAGTTTCTCGTTTGTTAGTCGTGTGTTGTGTGTATTGTTCCGCCTGTCTGTTAGTGCTGTCCTTTTGCCTATTGCTTGTTTAGGACCGTCGCACTGTTTTCGTGCGCATTCAGTATTTTGGTGTTTTACGCACTGTTGCGTAATCGTTCGCCTCCGGGTTTGTTTAGGCCCGTTTTGTTTATTTTGTCGTCTAGTAAAGTCTGGTTAGACGAAGCTTCTGTGTCCTGCGCTTGATTCCAACACCACATCCACATCAGCTTCCTGACAATCCCCTGAGAAATACTGTACTAATCTTATCAAACAAGTTAAACAAATTAAAATAAAATATTTTTCAATATGATCATCTCCACATGGCCTATCTTCCCAATAGGTCTACATTAAAATGCAATCAAAATGCAAACAATACAGTTCTAAAAATGTCATACGTTTTTTTTTATCGCTGTTGCTACATTAAAATTGTATAGCTAATAGGCTATGTGTTTTTTGTAGATCGACTGAGGTGAATTAACCTACAGCAGCCAAGGTGATAATGGCTGGGGTCATTTTGGCTTGTTTTTGCTGTTCACCAAATAGTAAATAACCCTTCCGGACCTCACTAAACCTCAAACCCTAGTTACGGCCCTGGTGCTACACAGTGTTTGTGGAGAGGAGTGGCTAGCCAGCTAACCATCAACAAAGCCAGAGAAAGGAGGACGAGAGGTGACGGCGAGGTGAGATTCCGAAGGCTGCGGACCTGACTGTCTCTCTGACTCTGACTGACCAGCTCCCTCCGAGACCATCAATGCTTCCTCCGCTCTCACTACCATTTGATCTGTTTCAACTCCCAGATTACCATCTTTTATTCAGCTCCCAACCTAACTGACTTGCAGATTTTTAAAATAGTTTTTTTGTTCAAATTACTTGTATGTGCGGTATGCTGCAATTCAGTTTTTAGCTGCCAAGTAGCCTGCATGTAGTAACACTTGAATACTAAACCACTACTACTACTGTATAAGGATAATGCAGCTGTAAGACTGACATATTTCTTAACATGCTCACAACCTAAAATTTGATATAAATTATGAAACAATTGTGCACGTCAAGTTATAGTCATGTACTGTATATAAAATTACTATACTTTCTATTCAGCACTTCCAAAGAAACGTTTTAAATGTGTATCTTTTACTTTTTGCTATTGGATTAAATGGTAGTTAAAATGACTAAATGCTGAGCCTATCATTATCTGATGTAGAGTTTTGAAAATATACCACTTGCATCTGAAAAATCTGCCAAGGTGATTGAAAAGAACTGTAAGTGACACAATGATGTTCATGTGTGATAAGCGTTACTTACATGTGTTATGTAGCACAGGATATTGTATGTCGACAAGGGCCTGAATTCATTATTTTATTTCAGGAAAATTATTTCCAACATTTACAGTAGAACTCCACTTTCTAGCATAGAATATTATATTATTATTTATATGTAAATGTAAATATTATGTTGATTCAGTGAGTGTGTGTTTATGTTTGTGCAAACAACTCTTAAAATGTGATTTTTGTAATACAGACAGTGGCTGTGGTGAATGACAATCTTGCTTGTCTGAGTGAAAAAATAAATCCTTGCCAAAAAACACAGAAACAGAAAACGTTTATCTCTTCAAACAGAAAAGCACAACACTGCTATAATGTCATGAAAAAATAATTCTCTATTTATTTCTCAGTGACTGATATTAACAAAAACGGTTACTCTACAGGGATGGACATGATATAACTTAATCAATTACTATAAACAACAAAATGAACCGTTACAGAGTGTCAGCGAAGAACAACTTTCCACTCTTGTGGTTTCCTAAAAAATGTTTTTGGGTCTCGGTCTTTTTACATTTACATTTACATCATTTAGCAGACGCTCTTATCCAGAGCGACGTACACATTTTTGACATTCTCTTCTCTATTAAATGAGCCACAACTAATGTATCATTTTAAAGCTGTTTTCACAAGCTTTATGGACTGTTTAAAATACAGTACCAGTCAAAGGTTTGGACACACCTACTCATTCAAGGGTTTTTCTTAATTTTTACTATTTTCTACATTGTAGAATAATATTGAGACATCAAAACTATGAAATAGCACATATGAAATCCTGTAGTAACCAAAAAAGTGTAAAACAAATCAAAATATATTTTATATTTGAGATTCTTCAAACGGCCACCCTTTGCCTTGATGACAGCTTTGCACACTCTTGGCATTCTCTCAACCAGCTTCACCTGGAATGCTTTTCCAACAGTCTTGAAGGAGTTCCCACATATGCTGAGCACTTGTTGGCTGCTTTTCCTTCACTCTGCGGTCCGACTCATCCCAAACTATCTCAATTGGGTTGAGGTCAGGGGATTGTGGAGAGCAGGTCATCTGATGCAGGACTCCATCACTCTCCTTCTTGGTAAAATAGCCCTTACACAGCCTGGAGGTGTGTTGGGTCATTGTCCTGTTGAAAAACAAATGATAGTCCCACTAAGCCCAAACCAGATGGGATGGCGTATTGCTGCAGAATGATGTGGTAGCCATGCTGGTTAAGTGTGCATTGAATTTTAAATAAATCACAGACAGTGTCACCAATAAAGCACCCCAACACCATAACACCTCCTCCTCCATGCTTTACGGTGGGAAATACACATGCGGAGATCATCCGTTCACCCACACCGCGTCTCACAAAGACAAGGCGGTTGGAACCAAAAATCTCAAATTTGGACTCATGTTTCTTGGCCCAAGCAGGTCTCTTCTTATTATTGGTGTCCTTTAGTAGTGGTTACTTTGCAGCAATTCAACCATGAAGGCCTGATTCACACAGTCCCCTCTGAACAGTTGATGTTGAGATGTGTCTGTGACTTGAAATAAATGAAGTATTTATTTGGGCTGCAATTTCTGAGGCTGGTAAATCTAATGAACGTATCCTCTGCAGCAGAGGTAACTCTGGGTCTTCCATTCCTGTGGCGGTCCTCATGAGAGCCAATTTCATCATAGAGTTTGATGGTTTTTGCGACTGCACTTGAAGAAACTTCAAAGTTCTTGAAATGTTACGTATTGACTGACCTTCATGTCTTAAAGTAATGATGGACTGTTGTTTCTCTTTGCTTGTTTGAGCTGTTCTTGCCATAATATGGACTTGGTCTTTTATCAAATAGGGCAATCTTCTGTATACCCCCCCTACCTTGTCACAACTCATCTGATTGGCTCAAACACATTAAGAAGGAAATAAATTCCACAGATGAACTTTTAACAAGGTGCACCTGTTAATTGAAATGCATTCCAGGTGACTACCGCATGAAGCTGGTTGAGAGAATGCCAAGAGTGTGCAAAGCTGTCATCAAGGCAAAGGGTGGCTATTTTGAAGAATCTCAAATATAACATATATTTTGATTTGTTTAACACTTTTTTGGTTAGTACAGGATTCCATATGTGTTATTTCGTAGTTTTGATGTCTTCACTATTATTTTACAATGTAAAACATTTTTAAAATAAAGAAAAACTCTTGAATGAGTACGCGTGTCCAAACTTTTGACTGGTAGTATATGTATGAAAAACGTTGTTTTTCAGTCTCTCATGTCTCTTATGATCAGTGTTCCAGTGACACAGTCAGTGCAGCCTCAATGCAGTAAATATAAGCAATAGTAGGAACACAAAGGACACACTTCATAGCAGCCCCTTGACTGCGCAAAGCACAAGCTCTCTACGGAGGTCTGATCAATAGGAGAAAATGGTGAGAAACTGCAGAGACAGGGAAATCTCTCACTGTTCTCTTGCTGTTCATTTCTGGGGTCAGCGCACGCTGTCTATAATTACCAACTGGGGTGAAAAAATGTTTTATATGCAGCTTTCACGTTCCACTCTTTTCACCAATAACACTATTTAGGTTCTCGATACATTGTGGAAAGAATGGCTATTCAGAAAGTCATCAGACAAGGCATTCTTATGACAAACTGAGTATCAGGACAGGAATCACATACTGTACTTCCTCAGCCACATCCATGTATTAATTTCTACAAAGTGGACATGTGGAGTAGTTTCTGTAAGTCCTCTACCTATCAAAAATACAGTACATTTGATGAAGTCTGATACTGTATGTTTCCACTGAGACCTGTAATTGAACAGAGAGTTATTCTCCTCTCTCCCCAGGTTAACTGATGGGACAGTGAGTCTGTGCCGTGCCGGGCCGTGAGACAGATAGAGGGCTTCAGAGTATATAGAACTTCTCCGGGAGTTCTGAGACAGGGCGTAAAGTGTACATAGGAATGGAAGCTGTCAGAGAGTTTGTTTTCACATCTAACCTTTAGCTCTTGGGTTTGCTCAGCTCCACAGAGTTCTAATGTGACGTGAAAGTGGAGTCTATTGATCCTCCAAAAAGGCCCTCTCCATGCCGTGCCATTCATCAGAACACATCCTCTATCTAGTATCTACCACACACCTCGCCTGGCACCGCCACTGCCTTATTGACTGGCTGCTGGATTGTTTCGTAAGCACACTTTGACCAGCCAGGCAGGCAGACAAGCAGGCAGGCAGGCAGGCAGGCAGCTCACATTGGAGCAGAGATTAATAGCCTTCGAGTCACCCCAGCTAATCATCAGAACACACTTGCTTTACCTTGCCTTTACTCCTGGCTCTCCACTGTATGAACCGTTTATCTCTGTCTTGCTGGGAGAATCAGCGAAAACAGAAATCACCACATGTAATATGTAACACCAGCTTCATCAGCAGCATGGATGCTGTAGATACTGATTAAGAATTCATAAACCAAGCCCAAAGATGTATTTTCGTTTGTCAAAGGTTTACCTCTTAGTATCCTGAAGCACAGAAGTGTAATACATTTTATTTGTTAAATCAGAGAGTGGAATTACTGCAAAGTGTAGCATAGCGAGTGATTTTTCATCGAAAATACAGTCATTACAGATACACATTGTAAGTGAACCGAAGTTAGTATTGTTACTGTTGTTTAACTACATTTATTTAGCCTTTATTTTAACAGGGAGTCATGCTGAGACCAGGGGTTGGAACCAAAATTATTTTTGTTCTGAACAGAACCATCATTTTTTTCGTTCCGTTCCACTGTTCCAACCAGCAAAACAAAGTTCTGAACATTTAGCTCGACATTAAATGACTTCACCAATCAGTGCAGAAAGAGCAGCTTGCTATGGAGCGGGGAAGATACAGTGGGGAAAAAAGTATTTAGTCAGCCACCAATTGTGCAAGTTCTCCCACTTAAAAAGATGAGAGAGGCCTGTAATTTTCATCATAGGTACACGTCAACTATGACAGACAAATTGAGATTTTTTTTCTTCAGAAAATCACATTGTAGGATTTTTAATGAATTTATTTGCAAATTATGGTGGAAAATAAGTATTTGGTCACCTACAAACAAGCAAGATTTCTGGCTCTCACAGACCTGTAACTTCTTCTTTAAGAGGCTCCTCTGTCCTCCACTCGTTACCTGTATTAATGGCACCTGTTTGAACTTGTTATCAGTATAAAAGACACCTGTCCACAACCTCAAACAGTCACACTCCAAACTCCACTATGGTCAAGACCAAAGAGCTGTCAAAGGACACCAGAAACAAAATTGTAGACCTGCACCAGGCTGGGAAGACTGAATCTGCAATAGGTAAGCAGCTTGGTTTGAAGAAATCAACTGTGGGAGCAATTATTAGGAAATGGAAGACATACAAGACCACTGATAATCTCCCTCGATCTGGGGCTCCACGCAAGATCTCACCCCGTGGGGTCAAAATGATCACAGGAACGGTGAGCAAAAATCCCAGAACCACACGGGGGGACCTAGTGAATGACCTGCAGAGAGCTGGGACCAAAGTAACAAAGCCTACCATCAGTAACACAACTACGCCGCCAGGGACTCAAATCCTGCAGTGCCAGACGTGTCCCCCTGCTTAAGCCAGTACATGTCCAGGCCCGTCTGAAGTTTGCTAGAGTGCATTTGGATGATCCAGAAGAGGATTGGGAGAATGTCATATGGTCAGATGAAACCAAAATAGAACTTTTAGGTAAAAACTAAACTCGTCATGTTTGGAGGACAAAGAATGCTGAGTTGCATCCAAAGAACACCATACCTACTGTGAAGCATGGGGGTGGAAACATCATGCTTTGGGGCTGTTTTTCTGCAAAGGGACCAGGACGACTGATCCGTGTAAAGGAAAGAATGAATGGGGCCATGTATCGTGAGATTTTGAGTGAAAACCTCCTTCCATCAGCAAGGGCATTGAAGATGAAACGTGGCTGGGTCTTTCAGCATGACAATGATCCCAAATACACCGCCCGGGCAACGAAGGAGTGGCATCGTAAGAAGCATTTCAAGGTCCTGGAGTGGCCTAGCCAGTCTCCAGATCTCAACCCCATAGAAAATCTTTGGAGGGAGTTGAAAGTCTGTGTTGCCCAGCGACAGCCCCAAAACATCACTGCTCTAGAGGAGATCTGCATGGAGGAATGGGCCAAAATACCAGCAACAGTGTGTGAAAACCTTGTGAAGACTTACAGAAAACGTTTGACCTGTGTCATTGCCAACAAAGGGTATATAACAAAGTATTGAGAAACTTTTGTTATTGACCAAATACTTATTTTCCACCATAATTTGCAAATAAATTCATTAAAAATCCTACAATGTGATTTTCTGGAGAAAAAAAAATCTCATTTTGTCTGTCATAGTTGACGTGTACCTATGATGAAAATTACAGGCCTCTCTCATCTTTTTCAGTGGGAGAACTTGCACAATTGGTGGTTGACTAAATACTTTTTTCCCACACTGTATTTAATCTGTATAGGATTGCAGGTGGGGAGAGAGCGAAAGAGGGTGGAGGAGGAGGCTTGGCTTGAAGCGCTGGGCATCTTGTTATGAAATGCATTATCTGAATTAGGCCCACAGAATTTTACCTAAGGAGGAGCGGCTTCTATGGAGGAGCTTTGAATGTCTTTGAACTTCCGAGAGTTGGCTTAACGTTGGACCAGAGCTAATGTTAGCTAGCTAGGACCAGTGCCGATTTTAGCATGTAAATATTGGTGGGGCAAAAAAATAAATAATGTGGGATGCATGCCAGCAAAGTCACTACACAACACAACACTAAACAATACATTAATTGCACTATAACGGTGACAAACGGTGCCCACAAACTGTTAGGGCCTACATAAAGCTGTCGCAACAGCAGAGTCCCAACAGCAGTCCCAACACCTTACCACTGCTACACCTGGCTATCAGCGGAGCCTTGTCTGGCAGCAAAACAGTTCATTCAGCCTCATTTACTGCCTTTAAAAAAACATAGCTGATATGGCTGACTTGCTTAAACAAATGTGGTTACTACTGACAATTGAGATGTACAAACTATGGCATAAAGTGATGACAAGCGGATAAGAGGCAATCTGTAATTTCGATTAAGACATTAATGAGAGTGCTAGGACGGGCGTAGTCAATATAACTATTTGTTCAGCACTTTTGAAATGTACAGCGACAGAATTCAGAACATGGGCCGTTCTTACAGTGACACCAAGTCAGAACCGTAGGATAAATAAAGGGGGCATATAAGCAGACAATGAAAGCTCTTACAATATTCAATGATTACATTTCTCTAAAACAGGTTATTGGCTACATGTGTATGACCAAGTCAGAACAGTAGGCAAAATTAAGAGGGGAAAATAGACCAAATTATTAGGGTGAGCAGCACATGGGCTACTAACAGTCAGCACTGAGACTGGACCACTCAGGAACACTCAACACCTCTTGGAAAGCCATTCTGGTATGTAATTGTCCCGCTGAAAAATAAATCCGAAATCTGAGGCGGGTTTTCCTCAAATTATTTACCCGGGCTTTGCTCTTTTCATGTTTATTTTGATCCTGATAAACTCCCCAGGCCCTGCCAGTGACAAGCATACCCGTAACATGATGCTGCCACCACAATACTTGACAATACAGAAGGTATGTTTTGGATTTGACCCAAACCTGTAGTTTTTAACTCACGGCAAAAAGTTCATTTATTTGCAATGTTGTCTTGCAGTTTTACACTGGGCAAAAAGGATCCATTTTAGGGGATATCTTTATATGATACGTTTTTGATATTCTAGAGAATACAGATATTTGGAGATTTGTGGATATGCACCATATCCTGACAAATTCTGAATCCAGATGTGTCTTTTAGACATTTTGATATTGGGATTACTCCGAATATCACACATGGACATTTCCGATGGCCGGATATGGAGTCATTCGATATCCTGAGATATGTGACATCTTATTTTCTCTCTTCATGTTGACAACTACTGACTGTGTTTTCTCAGCACATTGACGATAGGAAGCTATATTGAGTTCAGATATCCATCTCTTGGCTGAGGTCAGTATCAGGATCTTGATATGCATTTTGATATGCTAAATAAGGACAATTTCTGATGCTTATTTGAGTTTTGACGACATGCTCAATAATTGGACAAATATTAAATCCATATAATTCTTTCAGACACTATAATTTTTGTATTCCCTCTGGATAAAGGCGTGCACAAACCGCAAGCACTGTAACTGGTAGCCTAGCAACAAGAATTGCATATTTTCTGCTGCAGGGTTCCAACTGTCATTTTTGAATTTGGGCGCCTCAAACAAGTGTGTAAATGGTGTGGTCGAACTGACAACTGGAGAAACAAAGAAATTAGAAGCTGTTCAGAAAATATCTCAAAGAAGTTAAAGCTAAAGTGAGCAGGTAATTTGAGATATGTTTTATTTATCATAGTAACTAGAATCAAGACAGTTAGCTAGCTGGCCAGTAGCCAGTAGGACTAGGTACCTAGGCATGATGGGGGGGGGGGGGCATTGATGCGAGTAACCAGTCTTGTTCAGTATATTGCAATACATCCGGGTATCTCAAGTACACCGGTAAAACACTGGAGTTACAGTAATTAACATTTACCAACAGATGGCATCATTGTGCCATCTTCCACCCATAACATCTTCCCTTTTATAAAATAGGACAGGAGCTGTCAATTCACTAACAAAACAAACCTAGTAGTAATTTCCAACATGAACAGTTACTTTTTTTTGTGACTTGCTGGGGTTCCGTCTTTTGTCATGCGACCCCTATGACCATCAGAGTTCTGAGTAGATGCTGGCTCAGCAATCCGAAGGTCAACCCTGTTACGACGGTACAGTGATCCATTCACTTCGACCAAGTAGGAGCGTGGTGCCACTTTCTGTACACAGGATCAGAGTCTCCAGAGGCCCGTCCGGTCCCCTGGTAGTGGCTTCATTCGCACCGTTTCACCCACCCTGAGCTCAGGTAAGTCTTTTGCTGATTTGTCGTAGATGAACTTGGAGACCTGTCTTCTGTGACGTAGCTTCACCAGCACGTCTGTCACCACACATGGCTCCAGGAGAGTGCTTGCTACTGGCAGAGCTGCTTTTAAACGCCGTGCCATGAGGCGCTGGGCCGGGCTGCTATCCATGTCTTCTGTCGGGGTATTGCGCCACTGCAGGATTGCTTTCCAGGCATCTTTGCCCTCTCACAGAGCTTTTTTGCAGAGGTTCTTTGCGATTTTGACTGCTGACTCAGCCTTCCCATTAGCTTTTGGGTGTCGTGGTGATGAAGTGACGTGCTCGAATTCCCATTCTGCAGCAAATTTTCGGAACTCACATCCGGAGAATTGGGGTCCATTATCTGAAATTACCCTATCTGGCTGGCCATAGCGGGCAAACTGAGCCTTGCAGCGTTTGATCGTTGTCTCTGCTGAGAGGTCGGGAGGAGGTCAATCTCCCAGAAGTCTGAGTAATGATCAACTACCAGCAGAAAGTCTTTGCCACTGTGCTGGAAGAGATCTAGACTTACTATCTGCCAGGGGCGCATTGGTAGCTCTTGGGACATCATCGTCTCTCTCTGTTGCTCAATGGCATATTCATTGCAGATTGTGCATTTACTGACATAGTCTTTGATTTCACTCTGCATTCCTGGCCAATACAGTGTGTCACGTGCTTGTCTGTAACAGGCCTCACCTCCTATGTGACTTGAGTGCACGCGCGCCAACATCTCAGGGCGCAGAGACCGGGGAATAACGACTCTCTGACCCTTGAATATTACTCAGTTTTGAACACTGAGCTCTTCTTTGACTGGCCAATATTCTCTGATGGCTAAAGCAGTTTCTTCCTTGCAGTCGGGCCAGCCCATCAGAATCACAGACCTCAATGCCTGGAGTTGCTCGTCCCTGCCTGTGTGCTGTCTGATTTGTATAAGGCGCTGGTCCGTAACATTGAGATAGTCAGCCTGGTTGATGTGTTCAACATCCACTTGCTCTGTTTGTAAGCTGCACACTGCGTGTTGTTCATGCATGGAGCGTGTGTGAGTGCCTGATGCAGTAGCCCTGCTGAGCGTGTCACTCACATACATCTCTGGCCCTGGCTTATACACCACCTTGAGGTTGTAGTTTTGTAGGGCCAGTAGCATGCTCTGCAGTCGTTTCGGGGCATTCAGGAGAGGCTTGCTGAATATAGCAATAAGGGGCTTGTGATCTGTCTCTGCGGTAATATTTTCATGCCCGTACAGGTAGTGGTGGAAGCGTTGGCATGCAAACACAATGCTGAGGCACTCCTTCTCTATCTGGGCATAGTTCTGCTCTGTTGGAGTGAGTGCCCTAGAGGCGAATGCCACAGGCTGGCCCTCTTGCATGAGGCAACAGCCCAGTCCATACTGGCTTGAGTCACTCTGAATCGTGACAGGTTTTGACACATCGTAGTATCGCAGTACAGGTGTCTGGGTGACCAGTTGTTTTATTTCCCTCACCGCTGTGTCATGTTTTGGGAGCCAATGCCAGATGGTGTTCTTGTCCATGAGCCTCCTTAGTGGTTCACACACTTCAGAGAGCCGCGGTAGGAACTTGGCCAGGTAGGTGACGAATCCGACGAAGCGCTGCACTGCCTTCACATCAGATGGGTGGGGCATATCCAAGACAGCCTTCACTTTTTCTGGATCCGCCTTCAATCCGGTGGAGGACAAGATGTGGCCATGAAAGCGAACCTCTGGCACTTTAAACTGAAGCTTTTTTATGCTTAGCCTTAGCTTGACCTGTCTGCATCTGACCATCAGGGCCAGCAGCTTGGCGTCATGGTCACATTCTGCCTCCTCATCACTGTCCCCACAGCCCACTACGAGGATGTCATCTGCTATGGGTTCCACGCGCTGAGTCCCATCAACAGCTCGTGCTGTTTCCGCTGATACACCTCTGGAGCCACGGAGACACCAAACGGGAGCTTCAACCACCTCTTCCTGCCCCAGGGTGTCCAAAAGGTGGTCATGTAGCTGCTGGGCTCGTCAAGCTTGCACTGCAGGAAGGCATCTCTGGCGTCCACGAGCGTGAAGACTCTGGCCTTTGGGAGCTTGTAAAGAACATCCTCCAACGTGGGCATAATGTAATGTGAATGTCTCAGAGCCCGGTTGAGGTTTTTAGGATCCATGCATATCCGTAGCTTGTCTGGTTTCTTGACGATAACCATATTACTTATCCAGTCTGTAGGCTCGGTGACGGATATGATGTGGCCATCTGCTTCGTATTTGTCAAGCTGAGCCTTCGTAGCTGCTTTCATGGCCACTGGTACATTGCGGGTGCACACTGGACTGGCTGGATTGCTGCATCCAACTCAAAGTGGACTTCGCCGGGGAACTGACTCGACCGGTGCGTTGAAGACATCATGGTACTTGCTTAGGAGAGTCTCCTTGCTCAGGGGCCCAGCCTGGACTTTGTCTATAATGTTAAGATCAGCTGGGATGGTGAAGTTAATAAGCCCAAGGCGCTCGCATGTAGAACCTGACAGTAATGGCTGTTGACTAGCCTCAACTATTTCAAACTCAAGAGTGTGTTTCTGGCCACGTAAAACACACTCTGTCACAAACAGGCCTAAAGAGGTCATGAACTGGCCTGAATACAGTTTCAGCTTGGTGCTACTCTGTGTGAGTTTGTCTCTGGGCGCGAGCCTCCTTTTATCTTTAAGGCTCATAACGTTACATGTGGCCCCTGAATCTAGCTGGCATTGCTGTGGTTTATTATTAAGTAGCAGAGTGACAAACAATTTTTTTCCTTTTGCCCTTACTGCCCCTATGCACTCGCTAGCATATACATCCTCTGTGCTGTTGTTCCCTTCATCTGTGTTTATTTCAATGGAGTGCACTTTACCCTCCTTTCTCTTGCTTTTCATGCAGGCCCTTGCGATGTGATTAGCTGTACCACAGGATTTGCATATTTTTCCATAGGCTGGGCAGTGTTCATTTCCTCATCCATGAGAAATGCCACAATATCGGCATGCATTGGGGTTGTCTACTGCAGAGTTGTCTGTAGTATTAGCATTAGCTGTGGCAAAAGGGAATTTCTTTACTGTCTGCCTGAATGTAGCATTGACATTGTCCATATGTTGCCTTTCTAGCTCCATGGACTTTATCCGTATATCCGTAAGCTCTGCTGCACGGCATGTCTCCACTGCCAAGACCAGTGTCAGGTCACGTTCTCTCAGCAAACGTCTGCGGGTCTCTGATCAGTTCATCTCTTAAAGCACCATAGTCACATGTAACTGCCTTTTCCCTTAGCTTAGTGACAAAGCTGTCAATGGACTCCCCGTCCTCCTGTTTGCAACAACCGAAAACATAACTTCCCGAAGTCCCGTTGCTAGTGCATAGTCCTCCCATTCACCTCTAAACGTATCCCAGTTTGTGCTCCAATCTCCGCTGAGCTTCATAACGGCGGGAGGGGAAATGTTCGCTGCCATGTCTAAACGGTGCTAACAACACTGAAGCTAACTAGCAAACTCAATCTAGCTAAGGACAATTCCGGAGAAGTTTTACTCAACTAAGCTTTTTTTTTTTTTTTTAAACCAGAACAGGTGACTCTAATTTGCGGAAAGCATGGTTAGTTATCCGACTCTGACACCATGTTTGAATGTTAAATGACGAGGCAGAGGCATTGATGCGAGTAACCAGTCTTGTTCAATATATTGCAATACATCCGGGTATCTCAAGTACACCGGTAAAACACTGGAGTTGCAGTAATTAACATTTACCAACAGATGGCATCATTGTACCATCTTCCACCCATAACACTAACTTGTTATGTTAGCCTAGGTAACAAATAACGAAAATTGCCTTCCCCTCAGGGAAAAACATTTTTACCCCCTATCAAGCCTCAAGGTGACTGCTAACATTTTACAACGTTTAGCCGTATTTTGTATTACTGGTTAATATAAGCTAGCTAGCTAGCAACTTGGCTAGCTAGTTAGTTCCAGCCAGTTAGTTTTCTCATCATGAATGAAGCAGGTAGAGTAGCTACCTTGTGGTATGTTTATGTCTAATGACAATATTTTCTTGCAATATCGATACAATTTTGATTCATGATTTATGCATTGACAGTTTGGAGTGGATCACAGACCAACACTCGACCACCACATTTGGTTTGGACTGCAAGGGACAGCCGCTGAGGACCCAATTTGCACCCATCGCATCGTCTATGATAACAAACATGGCAGGCAGGGGTATTGAGGGGGTGCAACTTGAATTTTCTGTTAAATAAATAAAATACATTTTTTCGCAAAGATTGGCCTATGTTTGCATCTTTCCAGAAAACATGTGATGTGATTGGAGCTCTGGATTTGCTATGCTGCATTTTCTTAAACATAAATAGCAGAGATGTGCTTTGGAAATAGCAACTTGGAATAAATATGACGATGTTTGCCTTTCCGTGCCTTGTATAGCCTACTGCTGAATATGGTGCAAATGTATGCTGATGTGAAGAAGCACAATGATTTTCAACACCTGATTTTCAACACCTGAACAGGTAAAATAATTTGGGTGCTGGACATTTCATGAATCGGAAAAAGCCCTTTTTCGATCAGACGAGGATGAAACATTCAAATATCTATGATTCACATATCATGCAAGGATATCTATTGAAATTATGCATTTTTGGAGAAATACGGATACATAAATGATCAGGTAATGACTACAGATATGATACATTTTTGAAAATAGGCATGAGTATAGAGGCTTACCCTTTCCAGAGTTAAAATATTCTAGAAGTATGTAAACGGGTGCACGCGCATCAGGTGCTTGTCTTGAACGTATCTCAAGATATCTACCTGGACTCATACGATAGCTGGGAGATTTCGGAGGTCCGGATTGGATGCATGTAGAAACTGTCCCATTACGGAGAATATCCTAGCTCCGTATATGAAATTAAGGACATTCATATCTGGAGCTTGTCTACTCCTTATAATGAATACAATTTCAGATATATGGAAATACATAGATAAGATATGCCCTGATATTTTACCTTTATTTAACTAGGCAAGTCAGTTAAGAACAAATTCTTATTTACAATGACGGCCTACACGGCCGGTTGTGATACAGCCTGGAATCGGACCGCTGCGCCACTCGGGAGACCATTTTCACCCAGTGTTACTCAACGGCCTTGTTGCAAACAGAATGTATGATTCAGAGTGTATTTTTTTAACACAGGCGTACTTCATTTGACTTTGTTATACAGGCCAGTAATGTGGAATGAATGCAATATTGTTGATCCTCTGTATTTTCAAGTGTTGTGGTGGCAGCATCATGTTATGGGTATGCTTGTTACCGGCATGGACTGGGGAGTATGTAAGGATCAAAATAAATATGAAAGGAGCAAAGCCAGGTAAAAGGTTATAGGAAAACCTGCCATAGTCTTCTGAAAACCTAACCCCGGGAAAGAGTTGTATTCTTCAGTGAGACAATTACAAATGTTGTTATGCCAAAGTCAAACCAAACTGGCTTTCCAAGAGGTGTTGAGTGTTCCTAAATGGTCTAGTCTCAGTCTGTCCTTAAATCTACTTAAAAATCTATGACAAGGTTTGACTTGCTGTCCATCAATGATTCCCAACCAAACTGACTGAGCTTGAGCAATTTTTGCCAAAACAATGGATATGTTGCCCTAAGAGTTAAGAGTTGTGCAAGGTTAGTAGAATCTTATTCAACATGATTCACAGCTGTAATGCATACCAAAGGTGCTTCATCCAAGTATTAAACCTGCAATATGCTTCTCGTTCTTAAGTTCCGTTTTTGCGTCTTTTACTTTTGGTTTTGTACACAAGCTTCAAACAGCTGAAAATACAATATTTTTAGTTATGGAAAAGATAATTCACAGCGGTTTAGATGGTACAATGATTCTTTACACTATAATTGCTTGTTTTGTCACATAAACTAAAATTAGGTGAACTATTCGAATTTTAGCAACCAGGAAATTGCGGAGCGATTTCTGCATAGTGCACCTTTAAATGTTCAATAATTTTTCCTTCACTTTGAAAATATGGAGTAGGTTGGGTAGATCGGTAGGTAAAAAATATAATTTAATACTTTTTTTTAATTACGTTTTAAGGCCACAAAATGTGAAAACTGTGAAAGGGGTGTGTAGACTTTCACTTTCACTTGCGACTACTTAGATTAAATATGCATCCAAATTGAAAGAGTGACTTGGTGCTGTGAACAAATTACTTTGTGAATGTATTTGTTGTACTCAGTCAATTGTTAGAATTTTGAAACATGAGTCATTTTCATGATCTATTTAGATTTTTGTGCTTAGACTTGTGAAAACGTACCACATTCTTGATTGAAAAAAACTGTAACACCATCTTTACTGCATTTTATTATTTGATTCTACAAAACGTTATGCTGTTTTCAAATGAAACAAAATACATTGCTTTTGTTAAAGCTTTTGGAATTGATTTGTATACTAAAAGAAGGTGTATGGAAAAAGTGTAATTATATTATAATTCGGATTTTATTAGAGACAGGTGAGGTAAGGCACGGCTGGAGTAGCTTTGATCGAGGTGCATTGGTTAACCTTGATTGCTCCATCAAATAGCCTGTATGGCTAGCTTACATAATGTGCCAGTGTACATTTGTCATTGTAAATGTCAGATGTAACTTCACTGCAGTGTTCATATGCATACATAGAAAACCACACTAATAACAATTGGTTATTATATATTACTGTAGGCAAAATGTGGGCAAATGTGTGTAGTTCTTTTGATATTAACTTTCATACTTTGAAACAATGTGAAGTGTGACTATTCTAATTATTGATTTTAAGTAGGCTAGCTATAAGCATGCAGTGCTGTTTTAGTATTTTTCTATGTAGATAGTTTCCAATATTCCTAGTATACATTTGGTCTGGGGTTGTAATAACTATGATACAAGTGATGGTCTAATGTAAACAACAATCCATAATCCATTAATATTATTTTGGGTATCCACTAACACATTTTGTCAGTGCTGGAGGCCATCTCCAATATACAGTCACAACATGTGAATGAAAAGCTGGGGCAATAGCACAGCATGATTCCTAAACAAATCAATAAGTGGATTTACAACTACAAGATAATGGCCTTTTCTTCATTAGTGTCAAAGTTAGGGACAACATCACATATAGTGAGTGTCAGTGTCCTGTCCTCCCTCGTATAGAATTAACTTCCATAATAATTTTTATGTAAGTGTCAATTATAAACACTTTATACAACACAAATATGACAAATTGCACATAAGGGCTAGATTATTATATACAATAATAATCATACAGCACACTTACCATTTCCTTGTGGAGACGCCGGGTCCCAAAACCATTTTACAAATCTATATCCCCCTTGAGAAAAATCACATTTTCGACTTGTATCAAAACACAGTTAAGAAGTGATTATTGATTTTTTTGCGACTGCAATTTAAGAGCTGTTCCCTGCGGACATTAACAAAGCGAAATCGTTTTCCATGTATCCTGAGTGCAGTCGGAAGTATGAGCGCAAATGTAAAAGGCTGGGCGGATTCGTACGCGTTGGTCACCACCGCGCGCTGTTCTGTGGTTGAAGTGCTTGGAAAGCGAGCCCTAGGTATTCCCAGCAAATTGCACCTTCAAGCCCCTCCTCTTTCGCGTGGTCTCTAGTTATGTGGTAAAATAAGCTCCGTTTAAAATCGGTTTCATTGTCGCTTCAAAATTGTTTGATGCATGTAGGC
This sequence comes from Coregonus clupeaformis, assembly GCF_020615455.1. NCBI lineage: Eukaryota > Metazoa > Chordata > Actinopteri > Salmoniformes > Salmonidae > Coregonus > Coregonus clupeaformis. The sequence goes on from NC_059194.1 coordinate 32,490,089, forward strand.
TTGGTGATAAGTGAAATTCATTGTGAATTGAATTGCTTGAACATGTGGACTTGCAAGACAGATTCCACTAGTGTAAATTGCTTTGTCATACCACTTTTTTCTGATAATTCTTTATCTTGTATTTTTTCAATTAAAATATGTTACTGTACAGTCTACTACTAATCACTGTGATATGGACTGTTGGCAAAGCAACCCTTATGTAATATTTGACAAGATGTATTCTCGAAATGGAAAAGCCCTGGGTAAAATATTGTTAGGGGTTGCAGCCAAACTGTGAAACATATTGTTATTCTTAGATTATTATGGTTTTATAACTCAAGCATAGATTGGTCACTTTTTTTCTAATTTGGCACAAGGAAACTAGAGGCCATGAGTAACTTGGTCAAAAAGAATGGCAGAGATTGGCCTATAGGTGGCGCTGTTATAAGCAGTCTCACTTAAACCCTCATATCTGCCACCCCATTTGACCTAGAGACTTGACACTTTGTGTGTAGGTGTCTTTCCTCATGCTGAACAAATTTGCCTTAAGGACCCATAAGGTCTGTCAGGATAGTATTTAGTATTTTATTAGGATCCCCATTAGCTGTTTCTGAAGTAGCAGCTACTCTTCCTGGGGTCCACACAAAACACAAAAACGACATAATACAGAACTTCAAAAGACAATAACAGCTCAAGGACTGTACTACACAATTTATAGGAGGAGGAGGATAGATTTTCCTCCATATTGGACATTTTGGGAAACCTTTGAAAAACGTCTCATGAATCATAAATTCAAATAATACCAAAACATTGCTAAGGGATTGGTTAAGAGATGGCTGAGTTTGTCACGAATTCAGCCGAGGCTGCCCCTCCTCCTTGCACGGGCAGGTTTCGGCGTTCGTCGTCACCGGCTTACTAGCCACTACCGCTCCATTTATCATCACTCCATTTGTCTTGTCATGTCTTCTCAATCACACACACCTGGTACTCATTTCCTCATTAGTCTGTGTGTAAGTGTTTGTTCATTGTGAGAGTGAGTAGCTCAGTTGAGATACTCTTTCCTTGTATGTAGCCAAGGGGGATTTTCCCCTTGTGCTAGTTTCGTTTTGACGCTTGCTGCGCTTTATTCATGTACACTGAATAAACTCTGGATTTCGGTGTTTTACCTCCTGCGCCTGACTCTGTCATTCACACCTCATCACAGATTTATTGATAAATCAGGAAATCAGATTTTACTTGTCCATTTCAATCTTTTGTAAATCCACTAAACAATGGCTTATTCACTTTAGACTTTTTAGGGTCATCAAAGACATTACCATGATGAACCATGTTAAGTTTGGCAATGATATCTTTAAAAAATAAGGAAACTATTAACAATTCACCTTTTTGACTATGTAATGCTAATGCTTAAAATAATCCAAAAAAATCTTCTCATGGACTAAAAGTCAGATTCACCCCATATTAGGTCACTAGACTCATCAAAATAGTCTCTAAAGAGTTTGAGAAAATAACTTTTATGCATTTAAAGATGGCCACACTATACCAGTAGATGCATATGCTAAAATATGCTAAAAAATACTTTAAAACTCTTCTTCTCATGAACTATAGGACCAAATGACACTAATTGGTATATGGTACAAGTCACCAAATGGTCCAGGGTACATGTCTTAACTTAGTTTGAGAAAAGCTAAGGGATTGGTCAAAAGATGGCTTAGTTATTGACAATTAAAAAATCTGATTTTAAATGTCAATTAAAAACACTGTAAATCTACTCCATAGTGGCCAATCAACTTGAAACTTGCCATCACTATCATGGACGTCCCTAAGATGACCCACACTGCATTTGGTATTAATGTCTAAAAAAACAAGGAAACTATTAACAACTCATTATTTGCATATGTAACGCTAATGCACAAAATCATCTGCAATCATCTAGTCCTTATGAACCACATGTCAGATTCAATCCAGATTTAGTATATACAGTAGACTCATTTCACCAGTATTGAAAGGTTTTGAGAAAAAAATGTTGTTTAATTCAAATATGGCTTCACTGTACCTCCTGAGTGGCGCAGTGGTCTAAGGCACTGCATCGCAGTGCTAACTGTGCTACTAGAGATCCTGGTTCGAATCCAGGCTCTGTCGCAGCCGGCCGCGACCGGGAGACTCATGGGCGGCGCACAATTGGCCCAGCGTCGTCCAGGGTAGGGGAGGGAATGGCCGGCAGGGATGTAGCTCAGTTGATAGAGCATGGCGTTTGCAACGCCAGGGTTGTGGGTTCGTTTCCCATGGGGGGCCAGTATAAAAATAAAAAAAAATGTATTCACTAACTGTAAGTCGCTCTGGATAAGAGCGTCTGCTAAATGACTAAAATGTAAATGTAAAATGTCTATAGATGCACATTATCAATAATGCTTCTTCTCATGAACCATATGTCAGATTTACTCCATATTTGGTATAGACTCAATTAATTAGCTTCTAAGAAGAATGCTTAGTTGCTGCATTCAAAGTCGGCCATGCTACCAACCTAAAGCACTAGACTAAACTTAACTTGCATCATCCTTGTGGTATTGAGAGATAAACATGGTAATGCTTTCACTGCACATAAAGGAAGATAGTTCCTACATGATAGAGTGATGATTTGTTGCTTGCTTGGTTATCCAACTTGTGTCCTTTCTGTCATCCCATGAACCCCGCTCATTGCTGCTCGCTGCTATATCTTTACCTTCGTTTTGGTTTCCTTGTTTGCACTTTGGCTCATGACTGAAAAGCCTTGCTACCAATGATTCAAAGTAAAAACATCAACAATTAGTGTTGCATGTATGGATCAAAATGAGAAAATAATATAAAATACATGGAGTGAGGCACATGTTGTGATCAGTGTGAGCTGAAATGAGTTTTCAACCAGTAATTACAAAAGCTTAGTCATTAACTTACATTGCGTCAGTATATTGAAATCATACACATCTTGGTACAATAGCCTAATTACTACTTTAGTCATTATGAAATCATGCACCCATCTTCTTGAAGTGTTGAAAGCGTGTCTCTATACGACTCTCACAGGCAATTACTTTACAGGCAATTGTAATACAGATACAGTTCCTGATTCCACAATTAGTGTAAATATTTAGAATGATGTACATTTTGTGAAATGAAGAGGGCCCTCCTGACGTGGCCATTAAGGAGAAATCAGATCACAGGAAGTTAAGTTATCCCTGCATCTGTTTCAGGATGACACACACAGGCTGCGTCCCAATTAAATGGCACCGGATTCCCTTTATTGTTTACTACTTTGACCAGGGCCCTCTAAGGCAGCGGATCCCAACCGGGGATACTTCAGGGGTACTCCAGGCAGAGCAAAATTCAGTTGGAGGTACTGCAACCGAAAAGGGTTGGGAACCACTGCACTAGGGAATAGGGTCCCATTTGGGACGCAGACAGAGAGAGTATTCTGTGGAGGCCATCAAGCAGCAATATAGTGTTTTTCATTCCCCGTCTAATGATCTTGCATCATGCCCTGAATTTGTCCTCCCTCTCCACTAAGAATGCATTGACATGGAGGTGAACTCAGTAGCAGTCTCAGAGAGGTCTTGTTTGTCTCATAATTGCCAATCAGTCTGAGAAGTCTGTCACTGTTCAGGTTCCAGCGCAGTTTGTGACAAGGCCATTGTGCTGTTTCCAGCATCCCACCACCATCTCCAGCCTCTGTGGAAATTTGAAGGAGCTTCTTAAGTAAACCAAACAGGAAGATTAAAACAGTCTGAACGTCTTCTTCAAGTCACCATATTGCTCGTTTTCCTGGGTCTTGGTGGTCCAGTGAGATGGTTCTCATGATTTGGTGGCATGGCTGAAATGGCTCTCTCTCACACCTTGTACTTCTTTCCTATTTCTCCAAATACCTCTCTTTCTCTCATTCCTCTTCTCTCCCTGTCCCCTTTCTCACCTCCTTTCCGTCCCTCACACAGGGGAACACATGCTCATTCGCACAACGTCAGCGAGAACTTATTTGTCTGGTTTTCTACCTCAAGAGCATGCAGAGAGTTGCTCACAGCAAATCAGACAATCCTCTGTCCCTGTGCATTCTCATTCTCACTCCAGCAGCAGTGGTGACAGTGAAGAGAGAATATTCACCCTCAGGATTCTCAGATTACCAGTCCATACTTTACCTTTAGTGTTGGGGCTATGAAAGGTTGTCACGCCCTGACTCAGAGGACGCTTATAGGTTGAGTCAGGGTGTGTATATTCCTTGTTGTGATTTTCTATGTTGTATTTTCTATGTTTAGATCTAGTATGTCTAGATCTATGTTGGCCGGTGTGGTTCCCAATCAGAGGCAGCTGTCGCTCGTTGTCTCTGATTGGGGACCATACTTAGGCAGCCTATTGGCACTAGTGGGTTGTGGGATCTTGTTCCGTGTGAGGTATGCTGTTTGTGTACCTTGACTTCACGTTTCGTTTCATTTGTTGTTTTGTCGTTGTTTATTAAGTTTAAAATAAACATGTTTGCATATCAAGCTGCGCCTTGGTCTGACCCATCTATGAACGAACGTGACAGAAGATCCCACCAAACGAGGACCAAGCAGCGTGCCCAGGAAGAGCGAATAGCCATGTCACGGGTGGGCAAATGGTGGTCATGGGAGGAGATATTTGCGGGGAAAGGGCCATGGGCGAAGGTAGATGCCCAGGCAGGAGAGGTGAAACGGCGCCAAACGTGCCGACGACGGAGACCCGAGAGGCAACCCCAAGAACATTTTGGGGGGGGGCACACAGGGTGGATGACGAGGCTACAGGAGGCTAAAAGGGAGAAGGAAAGTGTAGAGGCATGGCGAGAGGAGCTGGTTAGGCAGCAGAAGGAGCGGGGGTTAATAAAGGAACCCAGTCACGCTCCTCGCACCAAGCAAGTGGTGCGTGTCGCCAGTCCGGTCCGGCCCGTTCCTGCTCCCCGCACTAAGCCAGTGGTGCGCGTCGCCAGCCCGGCCCGGCCTGTTCCTGCCCGTCGCACCAAGCCAGTGGTGCGCGTCGCCAGCCCGGTCCAGCCTGTTCCTGCGCCTCACACCAAGCTAGTGGTGCGCGTCGCCAGCCCGGCCCAGCCTGTTCCTGCCCCTCGCACCAAGCCAGTGGTGCGCGTCGCCAGCCCGGCCCAGCCTGTTCCTGCGCCTCACACCAAGCTAGTGGTGCGCGTCGCCAGCCCGGCCTGTTCCTGCCCCTCGCACCAAGATAGTGGTGCGCGTCGCCAGTCTGGCCTGGCCCGTTCCTGCTCCTCGCACCAAGCTAGTGGTGCGCGTCGCCAGCCCGGTCCGGCCTGTTCCTGCCCCTCGCACCAAGCTAGTGGTGCACGTCGCCAGCCCGGCCCGGCCTGTTCCTGTCCCTAGCACCATGCCAGTGTTGCGCGTCGCCGGCCCGGCCTGTTCCTGCCCCTCGCACCAAGCTAGTGGTGCGCGTCACCAGCCCGGCCCGTTCCTGCTCCTCGCACCAAGCCAGTGGTGCGCGTCGCCAGCCCGGTCCGGCCTGTTCCTGCCCCTCGCACCAAGCTAGTGGTGCACGTCGCCAGCCCGGCCCGGCTTGTTCCTGACCCTCGCACCAAGCCAGTGGTGCGCGTCGCCAGCCCGGTCCAGCCTGTTCCTGTCCCTCGCACCAAGCCAGTGGTGCGCGTCGCCAGCCCGCCCTGACCTGTTCCTGCCCCTCGCACCAAGCCAGTGGTGCACGTCGCCAGCCCGGTCCGGCCTGTTCCTGTCCCTCGCACCAAGCCAGTGGTGCGCGTCGCCAGCCCGGTCCAGCCTGTTCCTGTCCCTCGTACCAAGACAGTGGTGCGCGTCGCCGGCCCGGCCTGTTCCTGCCCCTCGCACCAAGCCAGTGGTGCGCGTCGCCAGCCCGGTCCGACCTGTTCCTGACCCTCGCACCATGCCAGTGGAGCGCGTCGCCAGCCCGGCCCGGCCTGTTCCTGCCCCTCGCACTAAGCCAGTGGTGCGCGTCGCCAGCCCGGTCCAGCCTGTTCCTGCGCCTCACACCAAGCTAGTGGTGCGCGTCGCCAGCCCGGCCCGGCCTGTTCCTGCCCCTCGCACCAAGCCAGTGGTGCGCGTCGCCAGCCCGGCCCAGCCTGTTCCTGCGCCTCACACCAAGCTAGTGGTGCGCGTCGCCAGCCCGGCCCGGCCTGTTCCTGCCCCTCGCACCAAGATAGTGGTGCGCGTCGCCAGTCCGGCCCGGCCCGTTCCTGCTCCTCACACCAAGCCAGTGGTGCGCGTCGCCAGCCCGGCCCGGCCTGTTCCTGCCCCTCGCACCAAGCTAGTGGTGCACGTCGCCAGCCCGGCCCGGCCTGTTCCTGCCCCTAGCACCAAGCCAGTGTTGCGCGTCGCCGGCCCGGCCTGTTCCTGCCCCTCGCACCAAGCTAGTGGTGCGCGTCACCAGCCCGGCCCGTTCCTGCTCCTCGCACCAAGGCAGTGGTGCGCGTCGCCAGCCCGGTCCGGCCTGTTCCTGCCCCTCGCACCAAGCTAGTGGTGCACGTCGCCAGCCCGGCCCGGCTTGTTCCTGACCCTCGCACCAAGCCAGTGGTGCGCGTCACCAGCCCGGTCCAGCCTGTTCCTGTCCCTCGCACCAAGCCAGTGGTGCGCGTCGCCAGCCCGCCCTGACCTGTTCCTGCCCCTCGCACCAAGCCAGTGGTGCACGTCGCCAGCCCGGTCCGGCCTGTTCCTGTTCCTCGCACCAAGCCAGTGGTGCGCGTCGCCAGCCCGGTCCGGCCTGTTCCTGTTCCTCGCACCAAGCCAGTGGTGCGCGTCGCCAGCCCGGTCCAGCCTGTTCCTGTCCCTCGTACCAAGCCAGTGGTGCGCGTCGCCAGCCCGGTCCAGCCTGTTCCTGTCCCTCGTACCAAGCCAGTGGTGCGCGTCGCCAGCCCGGCCCGGCCTGTTCCTGCCCCTCGCACCAAGCCAGTGGTGCGCGTCGCCAGCCCGGTCCGGCCTGCAGTCCGCTCCACCCGGGTCCAGTCCAGCTCCGGTCAGCGGCTCCACTCCGGAGCCAGAGCAGTCCGCTCCACCGGGGTCTTGTCCAGATCCGGTCAGCGGTTCCACTCCGGAGCCAGAGCAGTCCGCTCCACCGGTGCTTAGTCCAGCTCCGGTCTGCGGCTCCAGTCCGGAGCCTGAGCAGTCCGCTCCACCGGTGCCCGGTCCAGCTCCGGTCAGCGGCTCCAGTCCAGACCCAAACGTCAGCCCCTCTCCAGGTTCGGGGTCTCCCACACCAGGGTCCCGACAGGGCTTGGAGTATAGTGGGAGGAAGGAGAGGGGAAGCAGCGCGCCGAGGTCCAGACCAGACCAGGGGCGCAACAGGGAGGTGGAGAATAGGTTGTTGTCACGCCTGGAGCCGGATCCGCCTCCGAGGCGGAATGCCCACCCGGCCCCTACCCTGTTAAGTAAAGGTTGTGCGGTCGGAGTCCGCACCTTTGGGGGGTACTGTCACGCCTACCTATGTTGAGGGATCTTGTTTCTGTTCAGGCTTGTTGCTGTTAGCCTTTAGAACTTCACGTTCTGTTGGATTTTGTTATTTTGTCTTGTGTTTCTTAAAATAAACGACTATGTACGCATACCACGCTGCACCTTGGTCCGATCCTTTATACAACGAACGTGACATTGTAATACAACAAAATAGGAAAAACGCCAAGGGGGATGAATACTTTTGCAAGGCACTGTAGTGGACTATCCTGGTTTATTTAATAAATAAAATGGGATTAATATCAAATAGATCTGGTCTGAATATGTGGTTATAGAGCCTATATATAATCCCTTTTAATGTACTCGTAATTTTGTTAATATAATGTGCTCAGAAGGACATGTATTTAAGTTCTGGACACTTGTCTGTAGCCTGCAGCTATGACTATGATATTTGGTTACACATAAAAAATATCCTGTATACTATGAGAAAACAACCTTAGTCAGCTACTGTCCTGTATCTTAGTCGTGTTAGTCATCGCTTAATTTCCACTTGACCCTCATTTCGAGTGGATTTACAGTAGTAATAAATCCATCTGTTTCAGCCCATGTGGCTGGCTGGCCAGACTGTACTGTGTACCCTCCATACATCCCCCAACAGACTGGCAGAGGGCTGTATAAAGCCGTACAGTATATAGACTATATATAGGCTGGAGGATGGCTGAGCTGTAGCTCAGAGCTCTATGAGTGGCCTGTAATTTGTCAGAAAATGACAAAAGTTCCCCTGCCTCAGGTCTGCAGTCAGAGCACTGCTAGCAAGGCTGAGGAGAGGGTCATATACAAGCTGCAGGCTACAGCACAGAGCCTGGTCAGGCTGGGCCGTCAGACTCAGAACCACTTCTCCAGACCTGGCTGGCTGGAACACACACTTCCCTCCAATCTTTCCAGGCCATTGAGTGGAGCGAGATACCCTTTTTTATCCACACCTGGCAGAAGTGAACTCAATGTGAAAAATACAAGGTTGGCAGCAGTGAGAGTGCCATGTGATTCTTGCTGAACCGTAGGGGTTTATTGCAGTGAGAGGTTTCAGCTAAGGATAGCCTAGCTGCAATATATTGATGATATATTGTAGGCTGTAATGACTTTGCCAACAGAGCTAACTTTACTTTTTATGCTTGTTTTGCTTTATGGGCGTTGTTGCACAATGGTTTAGTAAGGGCCCAATAAACATACGGTATGCACTGGTATCTGCCTTCCTCAGAGCTGTGTTCAAGAGGTTACCACTCATATTTATAGCCCTATTAATATTTAAGCAAAGGAGGTAACAAATATTAGCTACAAAGTCAAGCAGAAACATGCCACAACATGAATGTGCTGTTGTTAAACAATGGACCATTAGTAACATATACCAACTTGGACCTTTCTGACTTCTGATTGATTGTTAGCCCTACTAAATGTGCTTAATGGAGCAAATGATAGGAATTAACATAAAATATAATAGAAAATCAAATGTATTTCATTGTACCACAATTGGTAATAAATATTATACTAATTATATCAATTCATTTGTGAATGTAGATATAGAATCTTTGTGCATTTTTCAAGTCCACATAAATAATGCTAATAGGGTACAATATAGAATGTTATCATCTTGAATTTTTAACTCAACACTGTATGCTGGAAACACTCTGTTTGTTATTTTTTACTAAAACATAACCATTCTTCGTTAAATACAAATACCGAACTTGTTTTTACATGGATTCCGCGACGCGGTTAGCTCTTAACAGCTAGGACCGCTATTTCTTGTCCTGGAATCCCGCTTAACTGACAGGTTTAACACTCCGCGTTCCAATGCGGCAATTGTTTGCTTGTCGAGGATTATAGGTATAAGGTGGCTTCCTTGATCACGCAGATCGCCAGCCTACATAAGAAACTGGGGGAAACGCAGAGTGGAGTGTTTACCTTTTCTATGCTGGTGGCTGGACCAGCATAGAAAATAAATCTCCCGAGTGGCGCAGTGGTCTAAGGCACTGCATCGCAGTGCTAGCTGTGCCACTAGAGATCCTGGTTCAAATCCAGGCTCTGTCGTAGCCGGCCGCGACCGGGAGACCCATGGGGCGGTGCACAATTGGCCCAGCGTCGTCCAGTGTATGGGGAGGGAACGGCCGGCAGGGATGTAGCTCAGTTGGTAGAGCATGGCGTTTGCAACGCCAGAGTTGTGGGTTCGATTCCCATGGGGGGCCAGTATAAGAAAAAACGATATATGCACTCACTAACTGTAAGTCGCTCTGGATAAGAGCGTCTGCTAAATGACTAAAATGCCAAATGGACGGCGTTCGCACCTGTTGGATGCATCTCCGCCTTGTCGTTATCCGACTGGCCGGTGTTGCCCGGCGTTCGTTCGCCAGGGGAGCCATCTCCTGCCTATCCTCCCCAATGTGATAGCAGAGTCAAAGGAGCACAGCAAGACGAGCATGGCAATCAACGATGGTCGCATGTCATGAGCTGTGGAAGTCAAAGACAGCGGCCTCCCGCAAAGCAGTCTACACTCCAAACGAAAGGCCCGGAGCAGACACAAACAATGAATAGTTTCGCCGCCCTGGAGCCTAATTTTCCTGCACCTTTATCGCTGGGGGTACCTGTGTCTGTGGCCGCTGTGCCTACTACTCCTTCCCCTATGATGTCGACGTCGGCAACCTTCCGTCCCTGCTCTGGATCGAGCGGGGCTTATCCATCTGTCAGTTGCCTGCCTCCTGCCTCTCGCCCGTCCTTAAAGGGTTCTCCGAATCCTGTGAAGCATGGGAGTGGGCGGATTTCTTCGTCCTTCTCGCCAGCTGTGATTTTGGGCAGATCCATGGTAAGAAATGTGACTGTTCCTTGTGCAAAAACAATGTCCTATCCCGGAGCTCGAGTAAATTACATTACTAAGCTGCTCCTGAATGTACTACATCAGGACATGGAAATCGATTCTATCGTAGTCCATGTGGGTTTTAATTACGTTATGAAGGGCAGCTCTGAAGAGTTGAAACTGGATTTTAAAGAGCTGATTGACTCTCTGCTAGAACTTATAAAATAACCATCATATCTGGCCCTGTGACCTCTCTTAATCGTGGCATTGAACGCTTTAGCCAGGTTCTTTCTCTTCACAACTGGCTACGTGATTATTGCAGCTCAATGGTGTAACTTTTGTTGACAATTTCAATACCTTTTGGAAACAAAACATGTTTTATGAGGATGGGATCCACCCAAATTATTTGGGTTCCTGGATCCTTTCACAGCATATAAGGCTGCGTTGAGGCAATTACTTATCAATGACCCAAGCACAGCTCAGTTAATCCCTATCATTGTATCGCTGAGTTGTCATAATGCTTTAGCAAATGTACATTATTCCATGGGCGTTGGTAGACACAATGTAAGTAACCTAATGTATGTCCCTCTAACTGCCATGAATGCCTCTGCTGATCCTACAGCTATTGTAAGTAGCAATCATGTACCTATGAACCAGATTTATGCTGTTAGCACTGAGGCGGTGTGCCTTAGTAGGAAGTCCACTGTTTGCAGCTCACCCTGCACTAACATAAATACCATGTGAATATCTACTTCTGCTAAGCATCCCAGAAAAGTGCACAAAATAGCCCACATTAACATATGTAGCTTAATAAACAAGATTCATGACATTAATAACTTGCTACTAACAGATGCCCTTCATATTCTGACTATCTGAAACTCACTTAGATAATACCTTTGATGATACAGTGGTAGTGTCACGTCTCCACCCATTGCTCCCCTCCGGCGCTCTGATTCGCCGGTCTACTGAGCCATCGGTCTGAGCGCACCACCTTGGCAAACGCAGGAATGGAAACCCAACGTACCCTAATCACCTCCAGCGCACCTGCACCTAATCATCTCATCACCACCACTATATAGCCCTGGACTATTAGTTCATTGTTGTGTGTAATTGTTAGCGTCATGTCGTTTACTCTCTCTTTGTTATTCTCTTTCTCATTATTAAGTAAACCTTTACCTTGTTAATTCCTGTGTCTGCGTCCTGCCTCTTCGTATACTCAGTACTCGTCACAGAATTACACACCACTCACGAAAATGGATGCAGCAGGAGTTTCCCAGTGCCTCGGCCAGCATCAGCAGCAGCTTGCCCAGTTGAACACCACCATGCAGGAAGTGCTCCAAACTCTGCATAATCTGCCCAGCGCTCCGGTTCCACCTCAGGGAGCGGTGAGTGCACCCAATCCACCTGTTCCCATGCTATCACCCACTTCTGAGGGAACCCTCACCCTACCGGAGCGCTATGACGGTAAAACTACTAAATGTATTGGCTTCCTGCTACAGGTTTCACTTTATCTGGCGCTTCAGTCTGGGGCATATCCATCTGACCAAGCCAGGATAGCGCTGGTGATTTCGCTACTTAAAGGAAAGGCGCTGGATTGGGCCACGGCAGTCTGGGAAGAAGGGGAGGCAGTGGCGCTTCCCTACTCCACCTTCCTCGCTCGTTTCAGGGCAGTGTTTGATCATCCCACGGAGGGAAAGGACGGGGGTGAGCGTCTCCTCCAGCTACAACAGAGAGAGGAACCCGCGTCCGAGTACACTCTGAGGTTTCGCACGGTGGCGGCATCTTCTGGCTGGAATGAGCGTGCTCTGCGCACAGCCTTCAGGAGAGGCTTACGGGAGGACATTAAGACAGAACTTGCATGTCGGGACGACAAGATGGACCTTGATACCCTCATCACCACGTCCATCCGTCTTGGCGACATGTTGAGAGCGAGACGGTGCTCCCAACACCTCCTGGAGCCTCGACGCTCACCTGATCTGAGCTATGGAAGCTGTCCTGCCTCTGAGTCCTCACCCATGGAGGTGGGCAGCACCCCCTACACCATCACAGACCACAGATCTCCTGGCAGCTCCCTATCTAGGCAGTATGACTCCCGTATCCGCTCCGTGAGTGTTTTTATTTCCCATAACGGTGACTGGTTATTCGTTCCCTTCCATTTCTACTGCAATGATAGATTCCGGATCAGCGGGGAACTGAATGGGGGTTGCCCACCGTGCAACTGCCATCTCCGCTACACATCACCTCGCTGGACAATAAACCCCTTGGATCAGGCACCATTACACACATCACTCTCCCCATCACCATCACCATTCCCACACTACCGGAGCACCACAAGGAGCTGTCTTTCCACATCGTCACGTCACCCTTTCACCGGATCGTCTTGGGATTGCAATGGTTCAGACTACACAACCCCACCATCAATTGGATCACCAAGAGGATAACAGCATGGTCCACCTCATGCCGGATGACCTGCCTGCCGGTGGTTTGTTGTTCAACGTCAGTGGAGAGTCCGGAGTCCGCCCTCCAGCCCAACATTCCACGTGAGTACGCAGATCTCTCCGATGTCTTCTCTTCATCAAAGGCTATGTGTCTCCTTCCTCACAGGCCCTGGGACTGCGCCATTGACCTGCTGGAGGGACAACACCCCCCGAAGAGTCACATTTACCCCCTTTCCATGGCGGAGACTGAGGCCATGGAGAAGTATGTGGCGGAGACCCTGAAACAGGGGTTCATCAGACGCTCTACCTCTCCTGCCTCCGCCAGCTTCTTCTTCGTGGCCAAATAAGATGGAGAACTGAGACCATGCACTGACTACAGGGGGCTGAACGCAGTCACCACCAAGTACCGGTACCCCCTCCCTCTGGTTCCGTTGGCCATCGAGCAGCTTCGAGGGGCCCGGTACTTTACCAAGTTGGACCTGAGGAGTGCCTACAACCTGATCCGAATCCGGGAAGGAGCCGAGTGGAAGACGGCATTCAGCACTACCTCAGGCCACTATGAATACTTCGTCATGCCCTACGGCCTCGCCAACGCACCGTCTATTTTCCAGTCCTTCGTCAATGACGTGTTCTGAGACATACTGAGTAGACAGGTGGTGGTGTACATCGACGATATCCTGATCTACTCGGCTACATTCGAGGAGCACGTCAGGGACGTCTGAGCTGTCCTACTCCGCCTCCGGGAACACAGCCTGTTGGTGAAGGGGGAGAAATGTGAATTCCAACAACATGCCATCTCCTTCCTCGGATACAGGATCAGTCCTCAGGGTGTGTTCATGGAAAGAGTGAAGACGGACGCCGTCAGGTCATGGCCAGTTCCCACCACCATCAAGGGCCTACAGAGCTTCCTGGGCTTCGCCAATTTCTACCGATGTTTCATCAGGTCCTTCAGCTCCATAGCCGCCCCGTTCACCTCTCTCCTTAAGGGTGGGCCTCGGAAGCTGGCCTGGAACCCTGAGGCTGACGCTGCCTTCAAGAGGCTGAAGGAGAGGTTAATCACAGCATCCATCCTAAAACACCCAGATCCATCTCGTCCTTTCATCCTGGAGGTGGACACATCGGGGGAGGGCGTGGGTGTGGTCCTCTCCCAGCGGCACGGTAAGCCAGAGAAAAGGTATCCCTGTGCCTGTTTCTCTAAAAAGCTTACCCCCGCAGAGAGGAACTATGGAGTTGGAGACAGGGAGCTGTTGACGGTGGTCCTCGCTCTGGAGGAATGGAGACACTGGCTGGAGGGCGCAGTCCATCCATTCCGGATTCTTACTGACCACCGGAATTTGGAGCACATACAGGCAGCGAAACGGATGAACTCTCGTCAAGCCAGGTGGGCCCAATTTCTTACTCGCTTTCAATTCATTCTGTCCTATCGCCCAGGATCCCAGAATGTGAGAGCCGACGCACTCTCCAGGATGCACCATACCGGAGAGAGGAAGGATCTGGGGGGTCCTATCCTGCCCTCATCATTCATCATTGCACCTGTCATTTGGGATGTGGACGAAGACATCCGCCTGGCGGCTTAGGAGGACCCAGCGCCTGCCAACACCCCTCCGAGGCGTGTGTATGTACTCACCAGTGTCCGTGACCGCCTGCTGATCTGGGCGCACACCACACTTACGGCAGGGTACTCTTTTATTTCGCGCACCATGCATTCTCTAGCACAAAAATACTGGTGGCCCACCTTGGCTTCTGATGTCTCCCGTGATGTCAACTCCTGTTCCGTATGTGCCCAAACGAAGACACCTCAGAACGCCCCGGCAGGCAAACTAGTTCCTCTACCAGTGCCTCAGCGACCTTGGTCACATCTGTCCATAGACTTTGTCACCGACCTCCCACGTTCTGACGGCATCACCACAGTCATGGTGGTCATAGATCGGTTCTCAAAATCATGCAGTTTTTTGCCACTAATTGGTCTTCCTTCTTCTCTCCAGGTCGCTGAGGTCCTGTTCCAACAGGTCTTCCGGCAGTATGGACTTCCGGAGGACATCGTCTCGGACTGTGGCCCCCAATTCACCTCCCGAGTGTGGAAAGCTTTCCTGGAGAAGATCGGGGCCACGGCCAGCCTCTATTCTGGGTATAGGCCTCAGTCAAATGGGCAGGTGGAGTGCATGAACCAGGAGCTAGGGAGGTTTCTTCGTTGCCACTGTCAGGACCGACAGGGTGTGTGGGCAAGGTTTCTTCCCTAGGCAGAATATGCCCAGAACTCCCTCGTTCACTCCTCCACGGGGCTCACTCCCTTCCAAAGCGTCCTGGGGTACCAGCCGGCCCTGGCCCTGGCCCCAGACCGATGCGCCCGCTGTCGACGAGTGGTTCCGCAAGGCCGGACAGGTCTGGGATGCCGCCCATGTCCGTCTCCAGAGGGCCATTCGTCGGCAAAAGGACCAAGCTGACCGCCACCGCAGTGAGGCTCCGGTATTCCAGCCTGGTGCTCTCGTCTGGCTGTCCACTCGAAACCTCCCTCTCCGCCTGCCCTGCAAGAAACTGAGCCCCCGTTTTGTGGGGCCGTTTAAGGTCCTCCGGCGGATTAATGAGGTGTCGCACCGGCTGCTCCTTCCCCCTCACTACCGTGTCTCATCTACTTTTTGTGTCTCTCCTCAGGCCGGTGGTTCCTGGTCCTCTGGCGGATGCCGTCCCCCGGGGTACGCCCCCTCCGCCCCTGGACATTGACGGGAGTCCGGCATATGCTGTGAGGGATCTGCTGGACTCAAGGTTCCGTGGGGGACGGCTACGTTACCTGGTGGACTGGGAGGGGTATGGCCTTGAGGAGAGGAGCTGGGTTCCAGCTGGGAACATTCTGGACCTCAACCTAATTTGGGGCCGCCGCCGCCCTGACCAGCCCGCTCCTCATCCTTGGGGTCGTTCTTCAGGATGGTGATGTCCAGCGGCGGGAGCCGTGCGTCCAGGGGTGGTACTGTCATGTCTCCTCCCGTTGCTCCTCTCCGGCGGTCTACTGAGCCACCGGTCTGAGTGCACCACCTCGGCAAACACAGGAATGGAAACCCAACGCACCCTAATCACCTCCAGCGCACCTGCACCTCATCATCTCATCACCACCACTATATAGCCCTGGACTGTTAGTTCATTGTTGTGTGTAATTGTTAGCGTCATGTCGTTTACTCTCTCTTTGTTATTCTCTTTCTCATTACTAAGTAAACCTTTACCTTGTTAATTCCTGTGTCTGTGTCCTGCCTCTTCGTATATTCAGTACTGTTAAATCATGTTAAATACTGTTGAAGTAATATGGCTACAGGTTCATCTACCTCACCTAAAGCCCATTCTTGTGGGAAGCTGCTATAGACCACCAAGTGCTAACAGTCAGTATCTGGATAACATGTGTGAAATGCTTGATAATGTATGTGATATCAACAGAAAGGTATATTTTCTGGGTGATTTAAATATTGACTGGCTTTCATGAAGCTGCCACTCAAGAAAAAGCTTCAAACTGTAACCAGTCAACCTACCAGGGTAGTTACAAACAGCACAGGAATGAAGTCATCAACATTTATTGATCACATCTTTAATAATGCTGCAGAAATGATAAAAACTGTTAAATCCAAGTGGATTGATGAGGAATTAAAAAATGTTATGTTTGAGAGGGATAAGGCAAAAGGAATGGCAAATAAGTCTGGATGCACAACCAAATGGAAAATATACTGCAAATTGAGAAATCATGTGACTAAACTGAAAAAAAGAAGAAGAAACTACACTATGAAACAAAGATAAATGACAAAGAATGATATTAAAAAGCTTTGGAGCACCTTCAATTACATTTTGGGAAGAAAGGCAAACTCAGCTCCATCATTCATTGAATCAGATGGCTCATTCATCACTAAACCGACTGATATTGCCAACTACTTAAATTATTTTTTCATTGGCAAGATTAGCAAACTTAGGCATGACATGCCAGCAACAAACGCTGACACTAGACATCTAAGTTTAACCTGACCAAATTATGAAAGACAAGCATTGTAATTTTGAATTCCGTAAAGTGAGTGTGGAAGAGGGGAAAAAATTATTGTTGTCTATCAACAATGACAAGTCACCGGATAGGGTAATAGCGGACGATATTGCCACTCCTATTTGCCATTTCTTCAATTTAAGCCTACTAGAAATTGTGTGCCCTCAGGCCTGGAGGGAAGCAAAAGTCATTCCTCTACCTAAAGAATAATAAAGCCCCCTTTACTGGCTCAAATAGCCGACCAATCAGCCTGTTACCAACCCTTAGTAAAGTTTTGAAAAAAATGGTGTTTGACCAGAAACAATGCTATTTTGCAGACTTTCTGCACACTTATAGGGAAGGACATTCAACAAGCACAGCACTTACACAAATGACTGATGATTGGCTGAGAGAAAGTAATGATAAAAAAATTGTGGGGCTGTTTTGTTAGACTTCAGTGCGGCTTTTGACATTATCGATCATAGTCTGCTGCTGGAAAAATTTATGTGTTATGGTTTTACATCCCCTGCTATGTTGTGGATAAAGAGTTACCTGTCTAACAGAACACAGAGGGTGTTCTTTAATGGAAGCCTCTCCAACATAATCCAGGTAGAATCAGGAATTCCCCAGGGCAGCTGTCTAGGCCCCTTACTTTTTTCAATCATTACTAACGACATGCCACTGGCTTTGAGTAAACCCAGTGTGTCTATGTCTGCGAATGACTCAACACTATACACATCAGCTACTACAGCAACTGAAATGACTGCAACACTTAACAAAGAGCTGCAGTTAGTTTCAGAATGGGTGGCAAGGAATAAGTTAGTCCTAAATATTTCAAAATCTAAAAGCATTGTATTTGGGACAAATCATTCACTAAACCCTAAACCTCAACTAAATTTTGCAATAAATAATGTGGAAATTGAGCAAGTTGAGGTGACTAAACTGCTTGGAGTAACCCTGGATTGTAAACTGTCATGGTCAAAAAATATTGATACAACAGTAGCTAAGATGGGGAGAGGTCTGTCCATAATAAAGCGCAGCTCTACCTTCTTAACAGCACTTTCAACAAGGCAGGTCCTACAGGCTCTAGTTTTGTCACACCTGGACTACTGTTCAGTCGTGTGGTAAGGTGCCACAGAGGGACTTAATGAAATTTTCAATTGGCTCAGAACAGGACAGCACGGCTGGCTCTTGGATGTCAACAGAGAGCTAACATTAATAATATGCATGTCAATCTCTCCTGGCTCAAAGTGGAGGAGAGATTGACTTCATCACTACTTGTATTTGTGAGAGGTATTGACATGTTGAAAGCACCGAGCTGTCTGTTTAAACGACTAGCACATAGCTCGGACACCCATGCATACCCCACAAGACATGCCACCAGAGGTCTCTTCACAGTCCCCAAGTCTAGAGCAGACTATGGAACTCTATTCCACATCAGGTAGCTGATGCAAGCAGTAGAATCAGATTTAAAAAACAGATAAAAATGCACCTAATGGAAAACCGGGGACTGTGAAGCATCACAAACATAGGCACAGACACATGCATAAACACACATGATAACATACGCACTATACACACACGTACACATGGATTTTGTGCTGTAGATATGTGGTAGTGGAGTAGGGGCCTGAGGGCATACACTTAGTGTGTTGTGAAATCGGTTATGAATGTATTGTAATGTTTTTGAAATTGTGTAACTGCCTTAACTTTGCCCGACCCCATGAAAAGTAGCTGCTGCCTTGGCAGCTAATGGGGATCCATAATAAATACAAATACAAATACAAACTCATAACCCCATACGATTTAATGGTATGGTTCAAAGAAGCAGCCTATTCTACTGTATGCAAACCTAAGAAGAGGAGACTTGTGAGGAGACTTCCTTCTTCCTCTTTGTAACTGAATAGAATACAACAGAGGAGGATGGAAATGTGCATTACCACATTCAGAGGAGTACAGTAATCCTACACAGGTCCTATTCTATCACACTCTTGGCATTCTCTCAACCAGCTTCACCTGGAATGCTTTTCCAACAGTCTTGAAGGAGTTCCCACATATGTTGAGCACTTGTTGGCTGCTTTTCCTTTACTCTGGGTCCAACTAATCCCAAACCATCTCAATTGGGTTGAGGTCGGGTGATTGTGGAGGCCAGGTCATCTGATGCAGCACTCCATCCTTCTTGGTCAAATAGCCCTTACACAGCCTGGAGGAGTGTTGGGTCAATGTCCTGTAGAAAAACAAATGATAGTCCCACTATGCCCAAACCAGATGGGATAGCGTATTGCTGCAGAATGCTGTGGTAGCCATGCTGGTTAAGTGTTCTTTGAATTCTAAATAAATCACAGACAGTGTCACCAGCAAAGCACCCCCACACCATAATGCCTCCTCCTCTATGCTTTACAGTGGGAAATACACTTGTGGAGATCATCCGTTCACCCACACCGCGTCTCACAAAGACACGGCGGTTGGAACCAAAAAATCTCCAATTTGGACTACAGACCAAAGGACACATTTCCACTGGTCTAATGTCCTTTGCTCGTGTTTCTTGGCCCAAACAAGTCTCTTCTTATTATTGGTGTCCTTTAGTAGTGGTTTCTTTGCAGCAATTCGACCATGAAGGCCTGATTCACACAGTCTCCTCTGAACAGTTGATGTTGAGATGTGTCTGTTACTTGAACTCTGTGAAGCATTTATTTGGGCTGCAATTTCTGAGGCTGGTAATTCTAATGAACTTGTCCTCTGCAGCAGAGGTAACTCTGGGTCTTCCATTCCTGTGGCGGTCCTCATGAGAGCCAGTTTCATCATAGTGCTTGATGGTTTTTGCGACTGCACTTGAAGAAACTTTCAAAGTTCTTGAAATGTTCCATATTGACTGACCTTCATGTCTTAAGGTAATGATGGACTGTTGTTTCTCTTTGCCTGTTTGAGCTGTTCTTGCCATAGTATGGACTTGGTCTTTTACCAAATAGGGCTATCTTCTGTATACCCCCCCCCCTACCTTGTCACAACACAACTGATTGGCTCAAACACATTAAGAAGGAAATACATTCCACAAATTAACTTTTAAGAAGGCATACCTGTTAATTGAAATGCATTCCAGGTGACTACCTCATGAAGCTGGTTGAGAGAATGCCAAGAGTGTGCAAAGCTGTCATCAAGGCAAAGGGTGGCTATTTTAAGAATCTCAAATACAAAATATATTTTGATTTGTTTAACACTTGTTTGGTTACTACATGATTCCATATGTGTTATTGCATAGGTTTGATGTCTTTACTATTATTCAACAATGTAAAAAATAGTGGAAAAAAAAAAAAAAACTTGAATGAGTAGGTGTGTCCAAACTTTTGACTGGTAGTGTACATCCATAATTTCAAAGCTCACTAAATTGAATCACATATACAGTAATTGTAAACCCCATTTCATAGAGAATGTTACAAACGGGAGGGTACACTGAGTATACCAAACAAAAGGAACACCTTCCTAATATTGAGTAGGACCCCCACCATTTTGCCTTCAGAGCAGCCTTAATTCATCGGGGCATGGACTCTACAAGGTGTCAAAAGCGTTTCAAAGGGATGCTGGCCCATGTTGACTCCAATGCTTCAAACAGTTGTGTAAAATTGGCTGGATGTCCTTTGGGTGGTGGACCATTCTTGATACACACTGGAAACTTTTGAGCATGAAAAACCCAGCGGTGTTGCAGTTCTTGACACAAACCGGTGCACCTGGAACCTACTACCGTATCCCATTCAAAGGCACTTAAATATTTTGTCTTGCCCATTCACCCTCTGAATGGCACACATACACAATCCATGTCTCAATTGTGTCAAGGCTTATAAATCCTTCTTTAACCTATCTCCCCTTCATCTACACTGATTGAAGTGGATTTAACAAGTGACATCAATAAGGGATCATAGCTTTCACCTGGATTCACCTGGTCAGTCTATGTCATGGAAAGAGTTCTTAATGTTTTGTATACTCAGTGTATGTAGTAACTTACTTTGATGATTGGGTCAAAATCATAGACATTATAACCAGTAGATAGTGATAGCACCCTCCGTCATCCACGTATTGCTATGGAAAACTGCAGATGGCACATAAAGAATTTGAATTTGAAGCACTATTTAATTTAATTTAATATCTCGATTTGTAGCAAACTTTTAAATAATTCACAGTGGGGTTCGAACTTGATCATAATAAACACATTTTAAAGCCCAAATCACATTTATTTGGCCGTTCTGCCGATTGTAATTTTCATAGGCTTTCTAGGGCAGACCAGGGCTTTTGGCACCACTAGTAGCTGACCAGCCTAGCTCATGACTTCATGCTCCAGACCGGACACTGGAGGCCTGGTCAAAATTGGCATTCGTCAATTGGTCGGCTAAATTCAATGTACTTGTCTTTAACTGCCATTTCCCGATAGTCAGACTCTTCCCACATCCCAACACATTTTCTCAGCTTCAGAAGCATTTACATTCATCAAAGTTTGTTTGGTTATCCTTAGATTTATTCTCCAGACTTAATCAGAGGGAATTGTCTCCAAAGCCCCATATACTACCCACCACTGTGACCTGTACGCTCTTGTTGGCTGGTCCTCACTACATATTCGTCGCCAAACCCACTGGCTCCAGGTCATCTATAAATAACTGCTAGGCAAATCCCCGCCTTATCTTAGCTCATTGGTCACCATAGCAACACCCACCCGTAGTATGCGCTCCAGCAGGTATATCTCACTGGTCATCCCCAAAGCCAACACCTCCTTTGGCCGCCATTCCTTCCAGTTCTCTGCTGCCAATGACTGGAACAAATTGCAAAAATCTCTGAAGCTGGAGACACTTATCTCCCTCACTAACTTTAAGCATCAGTTGTCAGAGCACCTTACCGATCACTGCACCTGTACACAGCCCATCTGAAATTAGCCCGCCCAACTACCTCATCCCTATATTGTTATTTATTTTGCTCATTTGTACCCCAGTATCTCTATTTGCACATCATCTCTTGCACATCTATCATTTCAGTGTTAATACTAATTGTAATTATTTTGCACTATAGCCTATTTATTGCCTTACCTCCATAACTTGCTACATTTGCACACACTGTATATATATTTATTTCTGTTGTATTTTTGACTTTGTTTTGTTTTACCCCATATGTAACTCTGTGTTGTTGTTTTTATCGCACTGCTTTGCTTTATCTTGGCCAGGTCGCAGTTGTAAAGATTGAATCGTACTACACTGGCTCTGACGCTCGTCGGATGTGGCAGGGCTTGAAAATTATTACAGACTACAAAGGGAAGCACAGCCGCGAGCTGCCCAGTGACACAAGCCTACCAGACGAGCTAAACCACTTCTATGCTCGATTCGAGGCAAGCAACACTGAAGCATGCATGAGAGCACCAGCTGTTCCGGATGACTATGTGATCACGCGCTCCTTAGCCGATGTGAGTAAGACTTTTAAGCAGGTCAACATTCACAAGGCTGCAGGGCCAGACGGATTACCAGGACGTGTACTCCGAGCATGTGCTGACCAACTGGCAAGTGTCTTCACTGACATTTTCAACATGTCCCTGACTGAGTCTGTAATACCAACATGTTTCAAGCAGACCACCATAGTCCCCGTGCCCAAGGACTCTAAGATAACCTGCCTAAATGACTACCGACCCGTAGCACTGACGTCTGTAGCCATGAAGTGCTTTGAAAGGCTGGTCATGGCTCACATCAACACCATTATCCCAGAAACCCTAGACCCACTCCAATTTGCATACTGCCCCAACAGATCCACAGATGATGCAATCTCTATTGCACTCCACACTGCCCTTTCCCACCTGGACAAGAGGAACACCTACGTGAGAATGCTATTCATTGACTACAGCTCAGCATTCAACACCATAGTGCCCTCTAAGCTCATCACTAAGCTAAGGATCCTGGGACTAAACACCTCCCTCCTGGGACTAAACACTTCCTGACGGGCCGACCCCAGGTGGTAAGGGTAGGTAACAACACATCTGCCACACTGATCCTCAACACGGGGGCCCCTCAGGGGTGCGTGCTCAGTCCCCTCCTGTACTCTCTGTTCACCCATGACTGCATGGCCAGGCACGACTCCAACACCATCATTAAGTTTGCCGACGACACAACAGTGGTAGGCCTGATCACCGACAACGATGAGACAGCCTATAGGGAGGAGGTCAGAGATCTGGCCGTGTGGTGCCAGGACAACAACCTCTCCCTCAACGTGACCAAGACAAAGGAGATGATTGTGGACTACAGGGAAAAAAAGAGGACTGAGCACGCCCCCCATTCTCATCGACGGGGCTGTAGTGGAACAGGTTGAGAGCTTCAAGTTCCTTGGTGTCCACATCACCAACGAACTATCATGGTCCAAACACACCAAGACAGTCGTGAAGAGGGCACGACAAAGCCTATTCCCCCTCAGGAGACTAAAAAGATTTGGCATGGGTCCTCAGATCCTCAAAAAAATTCTACAGCTGCACCATCGAGAGCATCCTGACTGGTTGCATCACCGCCTGGTATGGCAACTGCTTGGCCTCCGACCGCAAGGCACTACAGAGGGTAGTGCGTACGGCCCAGTACATCACTGGGGCAAAGCTTCCTGCCATCCAGGACCTCTATACCAGGCGGTGTCAGAGGAAGGCCCTCAAAATTGTCAAAGACTCCAGCCACCCTAGTCATAGACTGTTCTCTCTGCTACCGCACGGCAAGCGGTACCGGAGTGCCAAGTCTAGGTCCAAAGACTTCTCAACAGCTTCTACCCCCAAGCCATAAGACTCCTGAACAGCTAATCATGGCTACCCGGACTATTTGCACTGCCCCCCCACCCCATCCTTTTTACGCTGCTGCTACTCTGTTAAGTATTTATGCATAGTCACTTTAACTCTACCCACATGTACATATTACCTCAACTACCTCAACTAGCCGGTGCCCCCGCACATTGACTCTGCAACGGTACCCCCCTGTATATATAGCCTCCCTACTGTCACTTTATTTTACTTCTGCTCTTTTTTTTCTCAACACTTTTTTTGTTTAAAATAAATGCACTGTTGGTTAAGGGCTGTAAGTAAGCATTTCACTGTAATGTCTGCACCTGTTGTATTCGGCGCATGTGACCAATAAAATTTGATTTGATTTGAAATGAGAACTTGTTCTCAACTGGCTTACCTGGTTAAATAAAGGTGAAATAAAAAAAATAAAAAAATATGCTGTACATTTCATCATAGGCCTGTAATTTTCATCATAGGTACACGTCAACTATGACAGACAAAATGAGATTTTTTTTCTCCAGAAAATCACATTGTAGGATTTTTAATGAATTTATTTGCAAATTATGGTGGAAAATAAGTATTTGGTCAATAACAAAAGTTTCTCAATACTTTGTTATATACCCTTTGTTGGCAATGACACAGGTCAAACGTTTTCTGTAAGTCTTCACAAGGTTTTCACACACTGTTGCTGGTATTTTGTCCCATTCCTCCATGCAGATCTCCTCTAGAGCAGTGATGTTTTGGGGCTGTCGCTGGGCAACACAGACTTTCAACTCCCTCCAAAGATTTTCTATGGGGTTGAGATCTGGAGACTGGCTAGGCCACTCCAGGACCTTGAAATGCTTCTTACGAAGCCACTCCTTCGTTGCCCGGGCGGTGTGTTTGGGATCATTGTCATGCTGAAAGACCCAGCCACGTTTCATCTTCAATGCCCTTGCTGATGGAAGGAGGTTTTCACTCAAAATCTCACGATAAATGGCCCCATTCATTCTTTCCTTTACACGGATCAGTCGTCCTGGTCCCTTTGCAGGAAAAACAGCCCCAAAGCATGATGTTTCCACCCCCATGCTTCACAGTAGGTATGGTGTTCTTTGGATGCAACTCAGCATTCTTTGTCCTCCAAACACGACGAGTTGAGTTTTTACCAAAAAGTTATATTTTGGTTTCATCTGACCATATGACATTCTCCCAATCCTCTTCTGGATCATCCAAATGCACTCTAGCAAACTTCAGACGGGCCTGGACATGTACTGGCTTAAGCAGGGGGATACGTCTGGCTCTGCAGGATTTGAGTCCCTGGCGGCGTAGTGTGTTACTGATGGTAGGCTTTGTTACTTTGGTCCCAGCTCTCTGCAGGTCCTTCACTAGGTCCCCCCGTGTAGTTCTGGGATTTTTGCTCACCGTTCTTGTGATCATTTTGACCCCACGGGGTGAGATCTTGCGTGGAGCCCCAGATCGAGGGAGATTATCAGTGGTCTTGTATGTCTTCCATTTCCTAATAATTGCTCCCACAGTTGATTTCTTCAAACCAAGCTGCTTACCTATTGCAGATTCAGTCTTCCCAGCCTGGTGCAGGTCTACAATTTTGTTTCTGGTGTCCTTTGACAGCTCTTTGGTCTTGGCCATAGTGGAGTTTGGAGTGTGACTGTTTGAGGTTGTGGACAGGTGTCTTTTATACTGATAACAAATTCAAACAGGTGCCATTAATACAGGTAACGAGTGGAGGACAGAGGAGCCTCTTAAATAAGAAGTTACAGGTCTGTGAGAGCCAGAAATCTTGCTTGTTTGTAGGTGACCAAATACTTATTTTCCACCATAATTTGCAAATAAATTCATTAAAAATCCTACAATGTGATTTTCTGGAGAAAAAAAATCTCAATTTGTCTGTCATAGTTGACGTGTACCTATGATGAAAATTACAGGCCTCTCTCATCTTTTTAAGTGGGAGAACTTGCACAATTGGTGGCTGACTAAATACTTTTTTCCCCCACTGTATATCTTTACTATTTTACAGATAGAAATATGAAAAAGTATTTATCCATAATCCGGTGTGATTAAGTCCGGTCCTGGAGTGTCTTAACAAAATTAAATTTAAATATCTAGGCTGACCTCATCCAATGTCCAGAAAAATGGATTTGCAGTAGATGTAAATATGTGCATATTCTCTCTCTGTCTGGCATGATGGCCATGGTGCTGCACCCCACAGACTGGTACATCAAGTCAACCCACACACATTAAAACGAACAGAAAAACATCAATAGAATGGCAAAAAACACACTGCCCAACCACGCAGACACAAAATATTGTAAAATGTTCTGTTCTGCTAATTGTCATGCAGAACAATCATTATGAAATCTATGCATCGCCTTGTATGAGTATAGTTATGTGTACTACCGAGCAGTCTTCCTATAGTGATCACATCTGTGCAGGGCGATTGGCTCACTATGAGTGGTTAATTATTATAACTGCATTCAAGTGGAGTGTACTGCATTATAAAGTTTGGGATTAATAAGAGAAGAAGCAATTCATCTCATTAAGGAGAATTGTAGCATAACTTAGATGAATAAGGTCTAACGCCATGGCAGGACTAACCATGCAGGAGGGCTAACAGTAACATAGTGTCATTGTTCAGCCGTGGGTAGTGATAAATAACGATGCTGACTCAACAAAAGCAGGTGACGCACTGGGTCCTGACTGCGGGTCTGGCACACTCTCAACTTCAATACACTACTACAGCCACAGTACCAGAGGACTTCATGTGCTTTTAAATGAAGAAAAATGGACGCCGCAGAGAAAACATACAAGACAAGGTACAGGAGGGTATTTGAGAACACTTTTGTAGGACAATGTTAGACCTCTAGTCAATCAAGGAAGTGATGCCAGAGAAATATGCTCTCTCACAGCTCCTCTGTCACTCAGGCACCATTGATTTAGTGGAGTGACATCGCTGTAGTACACTGATTCATCACCTGAAACAACCTGATGGATGCCTGAATAAGGGACAATACCAGCTATGTGCGTCTCTAAATGATGTTCGACTCTACATCGATGAAGCAAAATGCACCATTGGGGCTACCTATGTATGCAGCACAAATGCGTGTTGGAGTTATTATCAATGACCTTAGTAAATATTGAAATTAATGTTTGAGAATGGAGTCTTCTGGGTAATGGCAATGTGCTAAGAAGTCGCAATCGTAGAATGTTTGAGAAAAAAAGGAGCGAGAGAGGATGGAGATTTTTCTTCTCCGTTTAACCAAAACACACTGTACAAGAGCACAGCTGAAGAAGTCAATACATCCCTCATAACATCTAGTCCACAGGTGTCAAACTCATTCCATGGAAGGATGGTTTTTGATATTTCCTTTAAATTTGTGTCCAATTAAGACATAGACAACCAGGTGAGGGGAGTTCCTAACTAATCATCGACTTTAATTGATCAATCAAGTACAAGGGAGGAGTGAAAACCCGCAGACACTCGGCCCTCCATGGAATGAGTTTGACACCTGTGGTACAGTCTATTTACATGCTGTGTTTCACTCACAATGACGGAAAATAAAAAGATGCTTCCTTTGTTGTTGGAGAGGAAATAGTAGTGTAATAAAGTGGATTCTCTAAGAGATTGCTTATAACAATTAATAATGTCATCATTGTTGTATAGCTTTGTAACCTTTTTACCACTCCTGTTCCTGGAGCTAAACAGGTTCCTATTTACATATAACCTTTATTTAATGGAGGATTATCTGTAAAAGCGAATTTATGCCTCTTGTCTAACCTGTTCCCCTTGTATGAACAATATCCAGCTCTGTAGTCGCTTGCTTGTATATTCCACCCATCACATGCCCGGTTTGTATATTGAATTATACTACGGCTCACTGCCACACAGTTAATAGCATAATTAACTCCAACCTGATTATGTCAGAGGAGGTTACAAAGTTGTTTTAGGGGGTGATTAAACGTTACTATATTTAGAGTCCAAAATGAATAAATGGACTAATGGCAAATGTGAACAGTTGTCCAATCAATGATGTGCATTGGCCTTTGTGCCATAGCCTCTTAATGAGTACTTACTTTCTGTATTATAATGTATGTGTGTAGGGTACCAGTATCAATAGATGTGTTGTTACAGTGTGTGGCGTCTCTAGTGTGGAGAGGGGTTCTGCAGGCTAACTGTAAACAGGCTGACAGGAGTGATCATGCCCTACCGGTCTCAAACTGCAGGGGAGGAGAGGCAGCCCATCAGACAGGGAGGGAGGGAGGGCGGGCAGCTCAGATACTTGGCCCAAGCAACTGCTGCCCAGACACCAGGCCTAAGCCCAGGATCCTGTTGACCCACTGCAATCATGCAGAAAATGAGAAAGGACTGATAGTTACTGAAAACCTACAGGAATGTATCTATTTATTTGTATTGACAAAGTGCCGACGATGGTGGGAGAAGGGTTTTAAAGGACTGCGGGCTGCTATGTCAACAGTGTCCGATGATTGATTTCAGCTCCGGTATAGGGAATCAGGGTGTCTGAAAACTACCCAATTTGTCTTCTTCTGATGATAGATTCCACTCCGTGCCTTGGCGTGAAGAGAGAACAGAATACATGACTCCCAGACATACTCTATCTAACCCAAGGGTGTATTATCCCCGTTATTCATTCAGTAATCCACCTCTCAACTCTCTCCACCCACACTTATCTTAGTGCTCCATGCCATAATGTAGGAAACCGTCAGTGCTTACCTTGTATGGAATGTGGACGGATGCTGCTCACCAAATGGCCAACAAATCTTTCCATTAACTTCACTGTACAAAGGCTCCTTTTCTTACTCCGCTTTGACTTTTTAAAACTCCTCCATGCAATTTCGACCACATTCACCGCCACCATTTCAAGTGGATAGGGTTTCAACCATTATACCCCTCACTTATACTTTCTCTTGTTTTTCCAGTTATACAAATATGTTTGCACTTAGAGGCAATCATTTTCTATAAACTGCATGAGGAAAATATTGGAGTGTGACAAGGACCAGAAGTTCACATGCATCTGATATTCACCTTCAAGTTGATTGAGTATTGGCAAAAGAGATTTCCGTTCACTTCAATGTCTTGTTATAGTAGTCTCTCAAATCTGGTTTCACTTACATTACATTTTAGTCATTTAGCAGACACTCTTATCCAGAGCGACTAACAGTTAGTGAATACATATATATTTTTTATTTTATACTGGCCCCCCGTGGGAATCAAAACCACAACCCTGGCGTTGCAAACGCCATGCTCTATCAACTGAGCTACATCCCTGCCGGCCATTCCCACCCCTACCCTGGACGACGCTGGGCCAATTGTGCGCCGCTCATGAGTCTCCAGGTCGCGGCCGGCTGCAACAGAGCCTGGATTCGAACCAGGATCTCTAGTGGCACAGTTAGCACTGCAAAGCAGTGCCTTAGACCACTGCGCCACTCAGGAGCTACACTTGCTGCACTGCCGAAGTTCTCATTTTCCCCAAAAAATATAAACTTTTTTTTAATTCTTGAATTCTTTGTAAACTCGATCTGTGCATTGTAGGTGGTTGAATGATTACATTTGAAACGTGACATTTATAACTTTGCCATTTTAAGAAAGATGATTGAGAACATTGGTGACTCAGAGTAGTGTTGCTTCCTCATCAATCCCTCCTCATTTCTCCTCCCCCACTTTCCACTTTTAGCTTGGCAACATAATATTTAGGCGCTTTGTTATACTTTAAAAACAAGTCAAATGTATTTCTCAATAGAATGTTAATGCTAAATCCATGGGAAATAACCAGTTTTCTTGCCACCATGAGGGACCATAGAGATAAATGACAGTCATGCATTCTACCTGTGTTTATTTATCTTTTCCCATTTCCAACTCCCTTGCAAATGCATTTCCAGTTTCACCGAAGCATACTAGGTACAGCACCTTGCTCCAGGCCAAACAACAACGTAGGTCGACTTTACAGCTCAGACGCACAGCCCCCAAGCACTGGTCACATCCCCACCAGTACAACCCTTAAACCACAGCTTCTATCACTACCTGCCTAGCCCAAATGGAAACCCTAATGTATTATGGGCCCACAAGGCATTTCTATTCCTAGTTCATTCAGCCAAAGGTCACTGACGCATGGCTACTATATGTACATGCCAGTCAGCCGCAAATGTCTGCATGTTGTAGTTTAGTCAATGTGAAAAGAGCACGGTGCAAATGCTTCCGCCCCCCAGAGAGCCTGATATGATGCCAGTCAATGTCAATGTCAACCACAATGTCACAATGTCAACCACATTCAATTTGATCTATACTACTGTGAATAGTCATTGGTTATTGGGTTATTCAACATGACAGGAACATGACAGCAGAGATCTCAGAATCAGGGAAGTTAAAGTATTCTCCCTCTCTCCAGCACTGACTCAATTCCTCCACAGCCTTTTGGCTTGAGAGTGTGGATCCATCTCCTTCATCCAGGCGAGATGAACTCTGTCAGGCAGCCTGGTCCTTAGATGTGACATTTACCAGAGAGAGATTCCCAGGACACTCTCCATCAGAGGACGACATCAGAGGAGATTGCAGGGGGGACTGGAGAGATGAGACGGCATAAATGCCAAAGGTCCAACATCAAAGTCGTGCTCTAGACTGAATTCTGACTATCAGTTCTTAGGAGATGGAGGACTTTTAGTCTTTCAGATAGGATTGGATTGCAATTCAGACAAGCTCAAATGTAGGGAATCTCACTCATGCATGCATGGGTGTGCATGAACACACACACACACACACACACACACACACACACACACACACTGTCTAAAATTCCAAATCTTTTGTTATCCTAGAACAGAAAAAGACAGACACAATACTGTCTGTGATGCACTGTGACTTTGAATAGGAGCTCTCATGAATTTACATGGCATCATGCAGAGCGGTAGAAAGAAAAACATCATTTGATTGCTCTGAGAACAATATGGCAGTGCCAGTTGGTTGGGGGGAACTTGGCAGGGCCGTCCCATCACACTCATGTCTTAGACCTTTACACTGCCTGCAATAGCAAGAGTGCTAATGGGATGGAAGAGACAGTTAATATGCCAGCGGCTAAACAAGCATTTCTCTGGCTTTTCATTACTGTTTAGCATAGTAAGCATTTGCAGCACTCCTCCTTGTCCCCTCTGAGCTTGGTTTAAATTAATCCCAATGTACTCTTCAACAACATGTATTCATGAATTTATTTTCTCATACTTTATCAATGTATATCTTGAATTCCCTTCACTGAGTTTGAATGTTTGACCCCACTGCTCTTTGGTCACTTCTCCACTAGATAAAGAGGCTATATTTCAATAGCCCACGGCCTTGTAAAGGTGTACAGTACACATTCTACTGTGTTCTAAAGACAACCAAATGATGTATCTCTGTGTTGTCACAACGCACTCCCCAGCTAGCAGGCAGAGTATGGTGGAATTTAACTTGAGATGAATTCTTAATGTGGGGGATTCTAGATTTATTTAAAAACATTGCACACTTTGGTGTTAGCAATAAACTGCCCGCATTATTGCATTGTCTGGCACTAAAGGCATGCAGCTCTGATATGCAGCAATGTGGTCATAGGCAATTAGGGAGAAACTTTAATTATGCAACAGAAGGTGCAGCAGCCGGGGTACATAACAAAACCCCCAGCAGTTAACTTGTGAACTTCTCAAAAATACTGTAGCAAGGGGAAAATACACTTTTACCAAAATATAAAGTTATCCAACTTAAGCCATTATTTGTGAAAATCTGTGACAGACCAGGAGGAGAGACCTGCAGGGACCTGGGAGGGCCCATTACATGTTTAGAAGTTAATGAGTCAAATCTGGTGGAGTCAGGAAGCAAACAAGTTCATGCATCACGTCACTGTATTCCAGTAAAGCCAAACGTACTATACGTAAACCTTCAGAGAACCGCCGTGTATTTGTTTGTCCCAGCTCATTGCTGAACCATGGAGCAAGCAGCAGCTCTCGTATTTAGTTGTTGTTCTTAGCCCAGGAAGAGTGCACCTACTGTATACAAAGTGGTCTTACTGTGGAGCAAACGTAACAGAGGGCAATGGAGGAGAGCAAACTGTCAGGTCGGCCTACACATTGAAATACTGGAGCAGAAAATATTTTTGGTATGCCATATTGTTCTGGCAATTCTCACATAGGAACCTAATTGTTAAGAAAGATGTTTAACATGCATTTTACATTTGTATCACAAAATGTTTTTGAAAATCATGATGAAATTGGCCATTTTAAGCCCCTTTTAGACCTATCTGTGAAGACAACAGCTTGATGTCATTATACTCCTTATAGTGTTCTCTCAAATATGGAGTATGTATAGACTCTGAAATACACTATTTCACATTAATTTATTAAACATATAAATATTAATATTAATATCTCAAAACAACCTTTTACTTTTATAACATCCAGCTCATTGTCTGTTTCAGAGACAAAGCCTGATAGCCAGAGGAGGATGAGATCTTGAGATTGCACTATCAATGAAAATCAATGAAAATGCTACATCAGGCTTGGTTAACATCACAGTGTAGACTGCTGCTGCACGGTCACCAAGTCCAGCTGTCCTTACCTACCTCACCACGTCCACTTCGATCAGCACATCACATCCTCTCAGCTGCCCCAACATGATGGCAGATTGACGGCTGTCTGAGGATGACGCAGGGAGAGACACATTTCACTCTGAGAAGCCTCGGGCACTCGTCTCCTGTCTGTCTGACGCAGCAGATCGGTCAGCCCTGGGCCATAGAGGAGGCAGAAATCAACAGTACTTTCCTCCTACCCTCGGGGTAGAAACTGGCCACTGGATGACCCTCAGGGCCTGGGGAATCCACCCTGAGATCAGAGGAAGGAACGGTCAGTCAAACAGCAGACCCCTTACTTATTAGAGAGACTGGGTCTGGGACTGGGTCTGGGACTGGGTCTGGGACTGGGACTGGGACTGGGACTGGGTCTGGGACTGGGTCTGGGACTGGGTCTGGGCTGCAGCTGCGGCTGGGGTGGTATTGGACTAGAAGGCTGGTTAATTCATAGACCACACTGTCCTGTCCTGTTCTCTTCTGGTCATTCATTTTGTCCTTCTGTCCTGCCTCTCAACATACATAACCGCATTTTAGAGAGGAGAAAAACAGATTTAACTGAGAATTTAATAATACCAGGGCTGGAAGACGTTTTTGGCAGTGAAAGTTCCACTACAGCTGGGTGGGAAAGTTTCAATGAACTCACTGACATACAAACAGACACAGACACAGACAGACAGGCAGGCAGACAGGTAGACAGGCAGACAGACAGGCCGAGCCAGGTGCAACATAGGATGTATGGTAATTGCATAGGGTCCATGTTTTGCACCCATCTACAGGTTGTGAAAAAAAAAAATACAATCAACAATCACTAGTTAGAAGTATTTAATACATGGTAAATTCTTGTTTCAAACAGGTGGGCAGTGGAAAGAATGTATACCTGTATAATTTTTTATCAGATATCAAAAATACTTTACCCTGTTAGACGTGCTCAATCATCTTTTCATTCATATCAGCTTTGCATTGTGTTGAAAGCCTATTCATTGTCAGATGTCTTTCAACTAAGCCTTGGATGCTGAATGTGACACAGTATAGCTGACATCAGATGAGATCAAATTAACTGTGTATGGTTGTAGAATTTGATGCCCACCCAAACATCCAAACAGAACGGTTAAAAAATTACACATTATTTGAAGTGGCAGATTTTCCATGAGCGTATATAACCCATTTTGAGAGCAAAAAATGGATCCATCCACTAAGCCTTTATCTCTTTGCACTGATGGTTAGTGTTTTTTCTATTAGATGAGTAATCAGACTGATTATTAACTATGGTAGATAAGACTTGAGCACAAACTGCCAATAAATGGGTGGTTTGATGCTTGCAAAACCTCTCCTCTCAGATACGTAGCTATGTCTGAGGCAGCTGAAAACTGTGGGGTGAAGGTTCTCAATACATTTATACACTATATATACAAAAGTATGTGGACACCCCTTGAAATTAGTGGATTCGGCCACACCCGTTGCTGACAGGTGTATCAAATCGAGCACACAGCCATGCAATCTCCATAGACAAACATTGGCGGTAGAATGGCCTCACTGAAGAGCTCAGTGACTTTCAACGTGGCTCTGTCATAGGATGCCACCTTTCCAACAAGACAGTTTGTCATATTTTCTGCCCTGATAGAGCTGCCCCGGTCAACTGTAAGTGCTGTTACTGTGAAGTGGAAACGTCTAGGAGCAATAACGGCTCAGCCGTAAAGTGGTAGGCCACCCAAGCTCACAGAACAGTTCCAAGATAGTTCCAAGATGGCGTAGCAGTGCGGTCGTGTACTCTTGTGTTTCCGTGTAAATAGCCAGTTTTTTGTCATTTTTTTTTGTATTTTGTTGTATATATTCCCCTATCACACTTTTCATCATTCTACTAAATATACTTTCCTGCAACCCGCCTCACTCAATGTGGAACGGATTCTATTATTTACTTACCTTTATCTAGAATCTCCAGTTGAAACTAGATAGCCAGCTAACTAGCTACTTGCTATTAGCCACCGTTAGCGGTTTTCAACCAGAACATCAGATTTTCTGCCGGAATAACTGAATCACTGGACCTTAACACCGGATCGCAACCAGCTAGCCGCAACCGAATGGATGTTGCTGTTGGCTAATCACCACTGCCACCGAAGCAAGCACCAGTTAGCCTTGAGCTAGCCTCGAGCCAGGCCCATATCCCGGCTATCTACCTCTCTGTCTACCAGACGGGAGTAGCCAGCTAACTAGCTAAATTGCTATTAGCCACTGTTAGCGGGTTTCTTTCACCATTGTCCGTGGCCTGCACTACCTACCAGCCAGCTCTAGCCTGGACTACTATCGGCCAGTATGCACAGCGCGTTATCAACCCAGAACATATCGGATTTTCTGCCGGAATCACTGAATCACTGGACCTTTAACACCGGATCATCGCAACTAGCTAGCTGCAACCGAATGGATGTTGTGGTTGGCTAATCAGCCTTGAGCTAGCCTCGAGTCAGGCCCATCTCCCGGCTATCTACCTCTCTGTCAACCGGACGGGACCTCCTAGTGTCGACACGGAGCCCCGCCGATCCATCACGACTGGTCTGCCGACGTAATCATCTGTGGTTTCAACAGGCTTCCTGTTGCGACGACCACGAAGATCCATCTGCTAGCCACGGCCCACTAGCACACGCAATTCAACAGCCGTGCTTCCTGATCGCCTGTGCTGTAGTACCAATTCGAACTGCTCTCGGACTCACATTGCTGTTCACTGGACCTTATGATCACTCAGCTGCACAGCTGATGCCTGCTGGACTGTTCCTTTACACGGTACCCTGTCCTGTTTTATCTGTTTAGCCTCAGCCCAAACGTTCATCGCCATTACCAGTTGTTGTCTTAGCTCTCTCGAATAACACCTGTGATTGCTTTATGCCTCTCTCCCATGTCAATATGCCTTGCCTATTGCTGTTCCAGTTAGTTCTTATTATACAATTTCACTGTAGAGCCCCAAGTCCCTCTCAAACTACCTCAAATAGCTCCTTTGTTCCACCCCCCATACACGCGGAGACTGGCTCAATCGGTGCCTTCAGTGATGCTATCTCTTTCATTGCTACCCAACGCTTAGGTTTAACTCCACTGTACTCATATCCTTCCATATCCTTGTCTGTACATAATTTATTCTCTGTACCCAACGCACTAGAAGACCAGTTCTTAAAGCCTTTAGCCGTATCCTTATTCTAGTCCTCCTCTGTTCCTCTGGTGATGTAGAGGTTAACCCAGGCCCTGCAGCCCCCAGTATCACTCCTACTCCCCAGGCGCTATCATTTGTTGATTTCTGTAACCGTAAAAGCCTTGGCTTTTTGCATGTTAACATCAGAAGCCTACTTCCTAAGTTTGAGTTATTCACTGCATTAGCACACTCCGCCAACCCTGATGTTCTAGCAGTGTCTGAATCCTGGCTTAGGAAGGCCACCAAAAGTTCAGAAATGTCCATCCCCAACTACAACATTTTCCATCTAGATAGAACTGCCAAAGGGGGTGGAGTTGAAATATACTGTAGAGATAGCCTGCAGAGCTCTATCATACTATCCAGGTCTGTGCCCAAACAGTTTGAGCTCCTACTTCTAAAAATCCACCTTTCCAGAAATAAGTCTCTCACTGTTGCCGCTTGCTACAGACCCCCCTCAGCCCCCAGCTGTGCCCTGGACACCATATGTGAATTGATTAACCCCCATCTATCCTCAGAGTTCGTACTTCTTGGTGACCTAAACTGGGATATGCTTAACACCCCGGCCATCCTACAATCCAAACTAGATGCCCTCAATCTCACACAAATGATCAAGGAACCTACCAGGTACAACCCTAAATCCGTAAACATGGGCACCCTTATAGATATCATCCTTACTAACTTACCCTCTAAATACACCTCCGCTGACTTCAACCAGGATCTCAGCGATCACTGCCTTATTGCCTGCGTCCGTAACGGGTCCGCGGTCAAACGACCACCCCTCATCACTGTCAAATGCTCCTTAAAACACTTTAGCAAGCAGGCCTTCCTAATTGACCTGGCCCAGGTATCCTGGATGGATATAGATCTCATTCCGTCAGTAGAGGATGCCTGGTTGTTCTTTAAAAGTGCTTTCCTCTCAATCTTAAATAAGCATGCCCCATTCAAAAAATTCAGAACTAAGAACAGATATAGCCCCTGGTTCTCCTCAGACTTGACTGCCCTTGACCAGCACAAAAACATCCTGTGGCGTACTGCATTAGCATCGAATAGCCCCCGCGAAATGCAACTTTTCAGGGAAGTTAGGAACCAATATACAGTTGAAGTCAGAAGTTTACATTCACTTAGGTTGGAGTCATTAAAACTCGTTTTTCAACCATTCCAAACATTTCTTGTTAACAAACCATAGTTTTGGCAAGTCGGTTAGGACATATACTTTGTGCATGAAACAAGTAATTTTTCCAACAATTGTTTACAGACAGATTATTTCACTTATAATTCACTGTATCACAATTCCAGTGGTTCAGAAGTTTACATACACTAAGTTCACTGTGCCTTTAAACAGCTTGGAGAATTCCAGAAAATGATGTCATGGCTGTAGAAGCTTCTGATAGGCTAATTGACATCATTTGAGTCAATTGGAGGTGCACCTGTGGATGTATTTCAAGGCCTACCTTCAAACTCAGTGCCTCTTTGCTTGACATCATGGGAAATCAAAAGAAATCTGCCAAGACCTCAGAAAAATAAATTGTAGACCTCCAAAAGTCTGGTTCATCCTTTGGAGCAATTAGCAAACGCCTCAAGGTACCACGTTCATCTGTACAACCAATAGTACGCAAGTATAAACACCATGGGACCACGCAGCCGTCATACCGCTCAGGAAGGAGACGTGTTCTGTCTCCTAAAGATTAACGTATTTTGGTGCGAAAAGTGCAAATCAATCCCAGAACAACAGCAAATGACCTTGTGAAGATGCTGGAGGAAAAAATGAAGATCCACAGTAAAACAAGTCTTATATTGACATATCCCGAATGCCACTGCTCCAAAACCGCTATAAAAAGCCAGACAACGGTTTGCAACTGCACATGGGGACAAAGATCGTATTTTTAGGAGAAATGTCCTCTGGTCTGATGAAACAAAAATAGAACTGTTTGCCCATAATGACCATCGTTATGTTTGGAGGAAAAAGGGGGGACTTGCAAGCCGAAGAACACCATCCCAACCGTGAAGCACGGGGGTGGCAGCATCATGCTGTGGGGGTGCTTTGCTGCAGGAGGTACTGGTGCACTTCACAAAATAGATGGCATCATGAGGAAGGAAAATTATGTGGATATATTGAAGCAACATCTCAAGACATCAGTCAGGAAGTTAAAGCTTGGTCGCAAATGGGTCTTCCAAATGGACAATGACCCCAAGCATACTTCCAAAATTGTGGCAAAATGGCGTAAGGACAACAAAGTCAAGGTATTGGAGTGGCCATCACAAAGCCCTGACCTCAATCCTATAGAAAATGTGTGGGTAGAACTGAAAAAGTGTGTGCGATCAAGGAGGCCTACAAACCTGACTCAGTTACACCAGCTCTGTCAGAAGGAATGGGCCAAAATTCACCCAACTTATTGTGGGAAGCTTGTGGAAGGCTACCTGAAACGTTTGACCCAAGTTAAACAATTTAAAAGGCAATGCTACCAAATACTAATTGAGTGTATGTAAACTTCTGACCCCTTGGGAATGTGATGAAATAAATGAAAGCTGAAATAAATCATTTTCTCTACTATTATTCTGACATTTCACATTCTTAAAATAAAGTCGCGATCCTAACTGACCTACAACAGTGAATTTTTACTAGGATTAAATGTCAGGAATTGTGAAAATCTGAGTTTAAATTTATTTGGCTAAGGTGTATACAAACTTCCGACTTCAACTGTACACAAGCAGTTAGGAAAGCAAAGGCTAGCTTTTTCAAACAGAAATTTGCATTCTGTAGCACCTACTCCAAAAAGTTTTGGGACACTGTAAAGTCCATGGAGAATATGAGCACCTCCTCCCAGCTGCCCACTGCACTGAGGCTAGGAAACACTTTCACCACCGATAAATCTACAATAATCGAGAATTTCAAAAAGCATTTTGCTACGGCTGGCCAAGCTTTCCACCTGGCTACCATTACCCCGGCCACCAGCTCTGCACCCTCCGCTGCAACTTGCCCATGCCCCGCCCCCGCTTCTCCTTCACATAAATTCAGACAGCTGATGTTCTGAAAGAGCTGCAAAATCAGGACTCCTACAAATCATCTGGGCTAGACAATCTGGACCCTTTCTTTCAAAAAATTAGCAGCCGAAATTGTCGCAACCCCTATTACTAGCCTGTTCAACCTCTCTTTCGTAACGTCTGAGATCCCCAGAGATTGCAAAGCTGCCGCGGTCATCCCCCTCTAGATCCAAACTGTTACAGACCTATATCCATCCTGCCCTGCCTTTCGAAAGTGTTTGAAAGCCAAGTTAACAAACAGATCACCGACCATTTCGAATCCCGTACCTTCCCCGCTATGCAATCCGGTTTCCAAGCTGGTCATGGGTGCACCTCAGCCACGCTCAAGGTCCTAAACTATATTATAACGGCGATTGATAATAGATAGTACTGTGCAGCCGTCTTCATCGACCTGGCCAAGGCGTTTGACTCTGTCAACCACTGCATTCTTATTGGCAGACTAAATAGCCTTGGTTTCTCAAATGACTGCCTCGCCTGGTTCACCAACTACTTCTCAGATAGAGTTCAATGTGTCAAATCGGAGGGCCTCTTGTTTGGACCTCTGGCAGTCTCTATGGGGGTGCCACAGGGTTCAATTCTCGGGCCGACTCTTTTCTCTGTGTATATCAATGATGTCGCTCTTGCTGCTGGTGACTCTCAGATCTACCTCTACGCAGACGACACCATTTTGTATACATCTGGCCCTTCATTGGACACTGTGTTAACAAACCTCCAAACGAGCTTCAATGCCATACAACACTCTTTCCGTAGCCTCCAACTGCTCTTAAACACTAGTAAAAGTAAATGCATGCTCTTCAATCGAACGCTGCTGGCACCCGCCCACCCGACTAGAATCACTACTCTCTGTGGGTCTGACCTAGAGTATGTGGACAACTACCAATACCTATGCGTCTGGTTAGACTGTAAACTATCCTTCCAGACTCACATTAAGCATCTCCAATCCAAAGTTAAACCTAGAATTGGCTTCCTATTTCGCAACAAAGCCTCCTTCACTCATACTGCCAAACATGCCCTCGTTAAACTGACTATCCTACCAATCCTTGACTTTGGCGATGTCATTTACAAAATAGCCTCCAACACTCTACTCAGCAAATTGGATGTAGTCTATCACAGTGCCATCCGTTTTGTCACAAAAGTCCCATATACCACCCACCACTGTGACCTGTACGCTCTTGTTGGCTGGTCCTCACTACATATTTCGTCACCAAACCCACTGGCTCCAGGTCATCTATAAATCACTGCTATGCAAATCCCCGCCTTATCTTAGCTCATTGGTCACCATAGCAACACACACCCGTAGTATACGCTCCAGCAGGTATATCTCACTGGTCATCCCCAAAGCCAACACCTCCTTTGGCCGCCATTCCTTCCAGTTCTCTGCTGCCAATGACTGGAACGAACTGCTTATCTCCCTCACTAACTTTAAGCATCAGTTGTCAGAGCACCTTACCGATCACTGCACCTGTACACAGCCCATCTGAAATTAGCCCACCCAACTACCTCATCCCCATATTGTTATTTATTTTGCTCATTTGCACCCCAGTATCTCTATTTGCACATAATCTCTTGCACATCTATCATTCCAGTGTTAATACTAAATTATTTTGCACTATGGCATATGTATTGCCTTACCTCCATAACTTGCTACATTTGCACGCACTGTAAATATATTTTCTGTTGTATTTTTGACTTTATGTTTTGTTTACCCCCTATGTAACTCTGTGTTGTTGTTTTTTATCACACTGCTTTGCTTTATCTTGGCCAAGTCGCAGTTGTAAATTCTCAACTGGCTTACCTGGTTAAATAAAGGTTAAATAAAAAATAAATAAATTCAAAAACAGGACCGCCGAGTGCTGAAGTGCGAAGTGCGTAAAAATGGTCTGTCCTTGGTTGCAACACTCACTACTGAGTTCCAAACTTTCTCTGGAAGCAACATCTGCACAAGAACTGTTCGTCGGGAGCTTCATGAAAAGGGTTTCAATGGCCAAGCAGCGTCGGCCTAAGATCACCATGCGCAGTGGCATAAAGCTCGCCGCCATTGGACTCTGGAGCAGTGGAAACGCGTTCTCTGGAGTGATGAATCATGCTTCACCATCTGGCAGTTCGACGGACGAATCTGGGTTTGGCGAATGCCAGGAGAACGCTACCTGCCCGAATGCATAGTGCCAACTGTAAAGTTTGGTGGAGGAGGAATAATGGTCTGGGGCTGTTTTTCATGGTTCGGGCTAGGCCCCTTAGTTCCAGTGAAGGGAAATCTAGACGATTCTGTGCTTCCAACATTGTGGTAACAATTTGCGGAAGGCCCTTTCCTGTTTCAGCATGACAATGCCCCCGTACACAAAGCGAGGTCCATACACAAATGGTTTGTCGAGATCGGTGTGGAAGAACTTGACTGGCCTGCACAGAGCCCTGACCTCAACCCCATCGAACACCTTTGGGATGAATTGGAACGCCGACTGCGATCTAGGCCTAGTCGCCCAACATCAGTGCCCGACCTCACTAATGCTAATGTGGCTGAATGGAAGCAAGTCCCTGCAGCAATGTTCCAACATCTGGTGGAAAGCCTTCCCAGAAGAGTGGAGGCCATTATAGCAGCAACTCCATATTAATGCCCATTATTTTGGAATGAGATGTTTGACGAGCAGGTGTACACATACTTTTGGTCATGTAGTGTAGATAGTTCTACTCAATGCAAGACATACAACATAGAAAGAAAGAGAATAAATAGAGAGAGAGAGAGAGAGAGAGAGAGAGAGAGAGAGAGAGAGAGAGAGAGAGAGGGATTAGAAATATAAAGCTTGCAAGCGAAACTAGTGAGCTAGCAAAAGAGAGAACCACCCTCTCCTGCTGTTGTGAGGCCAGAGACATGTTGTTCTATGAGCAGGCTGACAGCAGGGACTGGCCAGGGTCAGCTTTAAACCTCCAAAGAGACAGGGAAAGGTCAGTGGCCACCCTCTGTCTCTGGCTTGTGGCTGTTTGGTGTTCTGTGGCTGTTTGGTGTGTCATCATGGCATGGAGCATGGAGCGATCCATGCACACACACACACAAACATGCATGCGTGCACACACATGCACGCGCACACACACACAAACTGGTTCTAATTAAACAGAACTGCAAGAGCGGAGGTCCCTGAACCCCTACTGAGGCTTTTTAGCAGGAGCTTAGCCATGACCTGACCATTCATAGGGTAACTGCTTCAAACTCAATCTGACTCAGCTTCCTTATGCTCTTTGGCTCTACAGCACATGGTATGGAAAAGGCCACTGGTTACGGGATAATGAGAATGAGAGTGCAGTTGGGTGAATCTCATGTTTTAACTGTTTGTGCTCCTGAGCTGAAGGAAATGGCTGAATTGAGAAATTCATTCTTACC
Source organism: Coregonus clupeaformis (assembly GCF_020615455.1). Taxonomy (NCBI): domain Eukaryota; kingdom Metazoa; phylum Chordata; class Actinopteri; order Salmoniformes; family Salmonidae; genus Coregonus; species Coregonus clupeaformis. The sequence goes on from NC_059194.1 coordinate 32,531,725, forward strand.
GGTTTTGGGGTAGATATTATATTTTGTTTTTATGAAAAGGAATCCCTTTGCCTTGTAAGCAGTTCAAATGTTTGTTTTTTAAGTATTTCCAAGTACAAGATTAACCTGACAAAGCTTAATCTGAGAATGCAGGATTGAATCCAGAGTTTCATCTCTTTCATAATCCTTATATGGCAGCTTTATGGCAGGGGCGAGTTTTCCCAGCACCATTAAATAACATGGAATGCTCTCTGTGTGGAGCAATATCTCTCTTTACCATTGGGTAACATTCATTATTTTGGCTACAATGTTCTATTATTAGCCATGCTCAGAAAACAGAATTGGTTTTGAGAAAAAGTGATAATTTGACATCCATCCAAAAACCAGAAGTTATTTTTTTAAATGTTGGGTCCCACTTTTAAACTAATCATGTGTGATATTTGACCAAAAACAATTATACATGAAAGAACAAAACACATCCCACTGGGTTATTTTAAGGTAATGTGTTGACAAACGTTCTAAAGGTCAGAAAGTTTATGTAACTCATAATTCATTCCAGTTGGTAAACTACACTTTCTTAGGACCTTTCAGAATAATAAATCCACCAAGTTTAATTCAGCATGATGATAGATGAATCCAGTGTAATATTAATGTCCCCAGCAGAGCAGATTGATGATTATGGCCCTTGATGATCTCATCTTACACCTCAAAGATCTACTCCAAAGCATCACAAACCCCAAAAGCTATTAGAATTATGATGCCTCTACAGGTGACAGGCAAATGTCTCCACATAAACCATAACATGTAATAATAATGCTAATTTAGGCATCACTAAATAAGCGTCAACAACTTTTTGTGATTGTGTGATTACACAACTTGATTGTGTGATGATAGTAAGAAAAAAACTGGTAAAGACTCATATCTATATAGAGGTTAACTTTGCCTTTCACATTGTCACTGTCATTTACCGACATTTCTTTAAGGTTCCCCCATTGTTGTAACTCAACATTGACTGTGTTTGCCATGTATTCCCCATCTTTGGGCTGCATGCAGTATGAGAGGAAATATACTGAATTTGGCTCTGCAATTGAAATGCAAGCTGAATAACCCAGCTTGATAGCACATAATAACCAGCACATACAGTAGCTCTAAGAGGTTATAGTGTGAACCATTCAAGCAGCTGTTGTGAATGCCAGTCATACAAATAATGTGGCTATTCAAGTGTAAATGTATTTCTCATGGAAAATAGTGAGAAAATATTAGTTGCAGTTGTGGCACATCCAGGCTATTCACTTTTGACATTGGCAAAACATCTGCAAAACCAACACCATTTCAGAGGATGATGTGCTCGCCTCGCTGTCCTATACATCACGATGATACCAATTGTACACTTGACGTCAGACTGCATTGACACATTACCATTGATTATCCTCATACTTCCCAGTCACATTGTGTAAGCGACCTACATAGAGTACTGTAGCTGTGTCCCCTGGCACATGGACTGTACAGTACACTGACTGAAGACTGGACGTTTCAAATTTTATTAGTTGTATGTTGAGGAAACACATGTTATACACTGTCCAATGAAATGCTAACTTGCAGGTTCCCTCTTGACAATGCAACAACAATAAGAAATCATAAATGAGAAGAATTTATAATAATAATAATAATAATAATATTAAAGTAAATGCATCAGTGGAATATAATACATTTTAGCATGCTGTAAGTATAATACAGGAAGGTACAATTTATAGTACAATATTTACACATGTATCAGGGAAGGGGGCAAGTGTTTAAATTGTGCAGTATTAGCAATTGTAAATAAGAGTCAGTTAGCAGCAGTTGTGATGTGTGTGTAGCATGAATGTGTGTGTGTGTGTGTGAGTGAGGGAGTGAGTGAGTGAGTGAGTGAGTGAGTGAGTGAGTGAGTGAGTGAGTGAGTGAGTGAGTGAGTGAGTGAGTGAGTGAGTGAGTGAGTGAGTGAGTGATTACAAAAGAAGACATCTACAGTTACAGTAACCTCGACATGTGGCCATGAATGTCTTACTCATTTTAAGGTTGAATAAATACTGTTACATTAGTTTGTAAGCTAGCCTCAACTTTAATATTTTCAAAAGTAATATTGAATTATGTTTGGTTGACCACGCAACCAAATATCAACATTTAAAAGAGATGAAACTATCCAAGCATTAGATACATCTGAGCCACTGGATTAATCCTATTCTGTTACTTTTGGTTTAGTTGGAGATGTGAATCCAACATATCATTTGTTAACTTGTCGACAAGATAACAGGCTATTTACTGTATTGCAAAAGTGAAATTGAATTGTGTTTGGTTGTCAAAGCAACCACATATCAACATTTGAAGGAGATGTATATTTTGTGCCACTGACTTAGTTTGGCTTTAATTCCAGTTTAACTATAAATTAATAATTGATATGTTGGATTCATGTCTCCATCTCAACCAAAAATCTAAGTTAAGGAATAGGACTAAATCAAATTAAACTTTATTTAAAGTGCATTTAAAGTGCATTTGAAATCAAACCAAAGCTTGAAATCCTAGGCCTATATGTATTGTCTATTTTTAGTTGAACCCTGGGTTGAATTTAAAACTTCGCAAATGCTATATAGGCATAAAAAGTATATTTGTTGGTATATGACTTTCATTTGCTTTGTTAAACCTAACCTTTCGAATGACTTCAATAGCAACAGTGAATCTATTGAGTTACTAAGAGATCGCTCAATAATCATTCTCACGATAGCACATTGGTGGCAGTCAGTGACAAATATCTAAGCTAAGCAGGGCTGGGCTTAGTTAAAACCCTGGATAGGAGACCAAATGGATAGCTGTAGATAGATTAACTTTTCAGTAGGAGGTGCTGCCCAGCCCATTGTTTTATTTTCTTATAGTAAATATAACATTGAAGATCTGACGTTATTTCAAAGGTACAAACTCAACATATTTTATAGAAGGTTTGTCTATGTTGAAAATTGGTTACCATGGTGACATAATCCGGTGGTTGAAATTCCACCCTCAAAACAACAGTTCACGTTGATGACTTTTTTCAAATCCAATGTATTTTCCACATAGATTCCATGTAACAATGCATTGACAAATTATGTCGTAACAACGTTGATTCAATCGGTTTGTGCCCAGTGGGTGGTGAAGTAAGGGACAATCAGAAGAGGCTGATAAAGGCTCTCTGGATACATCCTCGAGGCTCACAAAGGACTGAGGTGATTGAGCTGACATGCTCGACGGCAGAGGCTTTTAACAATGCAGCCTGAGCCTTGACTTCAATGGGCTCTCCTACAGCCTGCTGGCTATTCTTGCTATAAATCATCGCATAAATCACACTAGCTGTGTATCGTTAATAAAACAAATAATATGCAACATGTTTATATGACATACTAATACTACATAGTGAATTCAATGAGTCGTCTATTCTATATGTACTGTATATTCTGCTGACTTTCTCAACTGCTTAATAATGCTGTAGAATAAGATGAATTACTGTGAACCCCAGTGAAATGTACATTAACTTGGTTTTACCACCTGGGATGCATTTGTCACCCTTCTGTAGGGTCTCTCTACACACGCACGCACGCAGGCAGGCACGCACACACACACACACACACACGCACACACACAGCCAGGCGAATCTCCTGGCCCTCACAGCAGGCAAATTAACAGCCAGTCCTGTGTAAGTAAAGGACTTTGCTGCTTGCCCCAGAGGACCCCTTGTTGAGTGTGTTGTGGCAGGCAGGAATAATCGAAGGTGCTTTCCCCCATATGTGCACTATCACCATGAGTCACAAAGCTGAAATCTACTAATTTGCATCTGCTGGAGCAGACCAGGAAGCCGACCAGAGATTATTTATCTCTCTCGCTCTTTTTCACAGGGACATGAGACTGTCCACAGCCATAATGTACCTTGTTCATTATCTCAATTCATAGGAGAATAGTTTGCGAATGTGTTGCATTTCTTGGTTTGTTAGCCAAATTGTTAAATCTGTATTTAAAGCTACAATATGTAACTTTTTGAGAAATGTGAGTTATAGATCTGTCATTCTCATTGAAAGCAAGTCTAAGAAATGGTAGATCTGTTATGTGTGCGGTATTTCTATGCTTCCCATTCTTAAGTTTCGTTCTGCATCTTTTACTTTAGGTTTTGTACACCAGCTTCAAACAGCAAAAAATATAATATTTTGGGTTACTAAAAATACTATTCTAATTTTAGCAACCAGGAAATGGCAGCGGGATTCCTGCATATTGTACCTTTGATGGACTGATACCAAATAAATTAGGTTTATCAGGGAATTCCACCCCTAAATAGTCTGATAGGGGGGATTTGGTTTGAAAAGTTGAACTGGGTAGGAAATAGCAATGTGATCCGGAAGCTAAGTCCACCTGACGGTACCGATCCACCAAGTCTGGAACCAACAGGACTCTGAACAGCTTGCACCCCCAAGCCATAAGATTGCTAAACTGTTAGTTAAATAGTTAACCAAATAGCTACCCGGACTATCTGCATTGACCCTTTTTGCACAAACTTTTTTGACTCATCACATATGCTGCTGCTACTGTTTACTATCTGTCACTTTGTTCCTAGCGATATGTACATATCTACCTCAATGACCTCCTACACCTGCACATCGACTCGATACTGGGACCCCTTCTGTATAGCTGTATATCGTGACTCATTGTGTATCTATTATTACGTGTTTTACTTTCTATAATTTTTCTATTTTCTTTCTCTCTGCATTGTAGTAAGCATTTCACTGTTAGTCCACACCTATTGTTTATGAAGCATGAGATGAATAACATTTGATTTGATTTCTGCTTCTACAGAACCCTGATATCACCAGCTCCTTGAGCAAGGTAATAATTCACAATCAAATGACTGAGGTTTGCCAAATGCCAGGGCTAATTTCCACCCCCATGTTTTTCTTCTCTGAGTCAAGCTCTCATAGTCATGGCAACAGCTCAAACCGTCAACAGCGAAAACAGTATGATGTGAGATAACCCTAATTTCAGGGTTATCTATGAGTTTCTTGTGTTAGAAAAAAATTGTGTCGTGTAGAGCCAATAAACATATATCTCTATAAAGGCAATTGGAGATCAGAAGGAAAATAGAAAATAAACAAATCATGGAACCTGGTTCAGGAGAATTGCATTGATGATAACCATAGAGGTGATTCATAGGCCCCTTATTGGCTGTGGATTTAGGGTGCTTTTATTTCTACTCTAGCTAGCTATATACATGTGATATATTAAAAGGCCCATGAGGCGAAGGGGTTAGTCACAATTCATGCTCACAAACTGCACTTTCATAATATAACTTGGTTTTCCTTGGCCTCCCGCTGAAACGGTAAAACATGTTCCCATTCAATTTTTTTCAGGGGGAGTAGGCCCATTGTGCTTTTCTCTGATGTACTAAAGGTGAGGAATGAAACCAACCTTGGAGAGTTCGAAGACGGATTACTCAGATTTGCCTCACGAGCATGAAAGAAGTGATATCACTTTTCCGTTCGTCCTGTGGGAAGAAGAAGGTGTAGATTTCAGTGTGTGGGATCTTCCGTCTCCAAGAAAAATTCATTTGAGGGAATATAATCTCATTCTTTCAAAACAAAGTAATTACTATTTGACAAACATCTGTCAAGGCATGTTATTTTGTCTAAAATGTCAATGAACATCATTAATATCCCGGATACTGTAATGGCAAAGGCAGACGTGGTTGTAAGTGTGAAAAGTTGCATAACATTTACTACATTCATTGATTATACCCAAGTCATTACCTCTTGCCCAATAACTTCCACTCAGGCGTGACAGAGGATAATCTCTATCTCAGTCTAGGGATTGGGAGGAATGGAAACTGTTGGACGATTATTGGTCAACAGGTCCGAACCTCACCAAAAAAGGAGGTTGTTGTCCGGTCCAGTGTGAGGGAGTTAGCTGTGTTGTGCTGACGACCATGCTATGTGAGATGGGGGATATGGGGGGAGTGAGTTTACAGAGTCTCTGCGGAATGGGAGGGATGAACAGCAGAGGCGAGCTGAGGTCAGATGCCTCTGTTTTAGTCAAGCAGTTGATTTCAATCACCTCTGAGAATTCAGTCAGTTTCTATATTCAGGTGTTCTAAGGTCAGGTGTTTTCCTTCCTGTGAACTGATGTCATGTCAGTTAAAATGAAGGGAGCGAGAGGAGAGAGAGAAAGAGAGAGAGAGAATGTGTGTGAGAGAGAGAGAGAGAGAGAGAAAGTGTGAGCGAGAGCGAGAGAGAGAGAAAGTGTGAGAGAGCAAGAGAGAGAGAGAGAGAGAGAGACAGAGAGAGAGAGAGAGAGAGAAACAGAAAAACAGAAGGAAAAAAACTTGTTTGAAAAACAGACAATTGATTTCACTGAACTAAACAAAAAAAATAATTTTCTCAATGATAGAAAGATGACTCACTAGTCAGAGATGTAGCTGAGGAGGGATATTGCTAATTTCACATTGTCACTGGATAGACATGGGTGGAGGACAGGATTATTAAGACAGGGTTTGGGCCAGGTGTCCCTGCACTTGATAATACTGCTCCTGTGAGTCATATCCTTCAGGAAGATAGTCAGAGGACATTAACCTTTACGTCACTCGTTAAAAAAGTAACTCTGTATGTCACATAGGACTGACTGTGTCACAAATGGACATACTTACCAAGCACTTACATACACTAGCAGGGTGCTCTACCTCTGAAATGGATATAGGCGACATGACAGTTGAGGAAAAAAGGAACAGTATGCTACCTCACTACCCTCCTGATGTGATCAAAACAACAACAACAAAGCAGACAGCAATTACCTGTCTGAAATCAGATACATTTACCCAAGACCCACGCTGACAAGTGAAATGACACTGACATCAAACGTGTAATCAAAGTTCATCTCACCTAGGTGCAGCACAGAATTAACAGTACCCGCAGAGTTCAGAATTAACTATTTGACTCAGTTAGACACAGCTAAAGTTAAACAACATGTCAGAACTGTGAAATGTAACGTAATGGCGCTTTATCTGACCACCCTTAGAATATAAAAGTGCAATTCTGTGTGTGGTTTTTAGAATGATGATTCATGATAAGTATGAAAAATGTATGCACTCACTAACTGTAAGTCGCTCTGGATAAGAGCGTCTGCTAAATGACTAAAATGTCAAATGTAAATGTAATGACCTTGAACTGGTCACATGATGGGATCACTAACTGAAAAGGAATTGCAGACATGAAACAGAAATAAATAGAGATCCCAGACGTGAACACTCATTATTAGCAATTCAGAGAATGCTTTTAAGCGTTTTTACAGAGACTCTATTTGCTAATTAAGGGTTCGGATCCTCTGTGTTAGAAACTATCAATGGTCTTATATAACCTGGAGTGGGTGGTCCATTCTGAGTCACACAGTAGGCTTACTGTGAAAACATCATATAAGGACAAATTGTCTCGTTAAAACAAGTCGTTTTCTGGTATTTAATAGCCTTGTCTTTAAATTGTGTTTAAAAAGTGTTTGGTGAGTGTTTTGACAGCTAAAGCCTGGTTTCTCTGGATCCAAAACAGATGTATTATTGCGGGTTGGAATGTGAGTTTTGTCATCTGATTATCTCTGCTTCACCGAGTTCACTTTCTCATGGCAAAATATATCATTTGGTTATTTTTGGATCAAAGCCAAACCTTTGCATATGGGCACTTCACAGATAGATCTCCGCCCTCCCCCCACACCAAATATAGGCTTGACAAATCAACAGAAAGTCAGTTGGAGGGTAATTTATCTATTGTGTTATTTCTAATAGGAACACATGGGTACAAAGGTTATTGACTTCTAATTGATCCTGTAACAGTGATGTTAGTATACAGATGAAGGCCCCTGCAGACTGATGGATCTACTTACAGTGTGCTCACCGCAGATTACATTTGGCAGTAGTTCATTTGAAGCATCTGCGTCTCGGTTCATCCCCCTCCGCACCTTACTTCACAATGTTTGATAATGATTGAGCTGAACAAATACACAAATAAATCCTGAACAGAATGTCCTTGTAAAACAGACTTGCAAACGGTTATGCTCTTTTTTTTACATTGACATATTTGTATCAGCTACTTCAGGTTCAACAGTTGTCTTTTGTACTTCCCGGATAGGTATAATATACGAGTACCAGTAAATGGTTGACGACTAGGCAAGTATGCATTGTAAAGCACAGCTGTCAATCATCGTTTGTCACAGTGTTGATAATGGGTAAAAAACATTGAAAGCTCCTGAGACACTGACCAGACCCCACTGAAGACTTGCCCATGTTGGATGAATGTCAATGACTTTTCCGGGAAGAAATGTGATGAGCGTTAGAAAGTTGGAAGACGGCCGTGCTCATAAAATCTATTTCTCATTCTGATTCGAGATCGGGATGTCTGCTACTCTGCTTCTTCAACTTGTTGGAGCTGACCAAGCAGAAGACCTGATCTTATGGAAAAGGAGGACATGACTCTAACTGAATTAGGACATCTGATCTGAGGAGCTACTGGGTACTTCTCGGTACTGGTAGGGAGGGAGCTTCTGTCCTTTTTATCACCACTAATGGTCATGGCTAGAAGGGAGACTTTTTGTAGCAGGTTAGGAGAATTAGGTTATGAAAAGAGTTTGGGTTAGAGTTTGACAAAAGCTGGATCCCTTCTAGCCATGACACACTACTAGGCCATCATCTCTATCTCTCCCTCCTCTGCAGCTGTTGCATTCCTCCCCTAGCCAACAGCATGCCAGCTGGATCACCCTCCAGTCCCAGAGAGCAGGCAGCGCCCTGCCCGGCTATTGGCCATATTTCTCCTCTTGGAGGAAGGGCGGTGCTGGGGGGTGACGGGCTGGATGGAGGGAGCGCAGGGCTGGGCTGTGGGTAGTGTTGCTGGAGGGAGGGTTGGGCTGAAGAGTGCCTCAGATGTGCCCTGTAGAAGAGTCTGGAGGGCCAGGGAGCGAAAACTGCCTCTCCCCAGCAGACAGCGGGGGACAGAAGGAGAGGGGAGCCACATAGTGACCCCACACTGGCACAGGACAGGAACACTTTCGCCTACACTGGTTCATCTGTTGACTGAGACCGCAGCAACAGCATCGGCATCAGTCACAGATATCTACCAACCAAGGCATCTGGTCTGAATACCCCTCAAAGACTTAACAGGGTGTAGATGTAATGTAGCACAGAAAGATGTAAGCAACTTCAGCCTATTAATAACAATATAATACTGTATAATAATACTGTATATGTGTGCGCGCATACATTGTTTACGTATGGGTGGTCCCAGGAATCGAACCCACTATCCTGTTGTTGCAAGGGCCATGCTCAACTTCAGTGTTGACAGGGGTGCGTTTAGTTTAGTAACAGCAACTGGTGATAATGAGGGTGTGTACTGCCAATGAAGGCTAAAGAAGCAACGGTAATAAAGTGGCAAGTAGACTTTCTCCTTTGATGAGTTTATTACAGAGACAAAAGGGAGGGTGACAGGATGACAGTGGGGTTCATTTGGTGCCGTAGTCAATAGAAGCACATCTAGCCTCGGTAGACTCGGCAGACAAGTCAAATAAGAACCATCTGTAAGCTATTATGGCAAATGCCTGCTCTGTTAATGCTGCCCCTGCTGTGAGAGAAATCACTGCGACCACAGTAGCGCTGCCGCTGAGTGGTGGGCCCGGTGCAACGTATTTTTTGACCATACATAGTATCCCTACAGCATACTTTATTGAGATGCATGATCTTGGTATGCTGAGAATGTACATTGTCGCCCATGGTTACAATAAGGAGCAAGCCAAGGACTTTTAACAGAAAATCTCTTAACATTTCATGGAGAAAACAAAAAGAAAATCCTACCTTATCTTCTGACCGGACAGTTTCTTGGAACCATGACTCACTACAAAATTGGTGGTTTTGACCGTCTGTGAATGACAGTGCTTTGATTTGGATTTTGCAGTCATCTGTGCCATGCCCAATCACACGGTGGTGTTCAGTTAAACAGAATTGCTGATTTCTCTTGTCCATAGATTTTGTCGTAGTAATAAGGGAAAAGGAACCAGATATTGTGTGGTCAGACTAAAGACTGAGTTACACCTCAGTCTCACCTCAAGGATGGACATCACAGCTTCTTTTCACACAGTCACGGACAGACCCAGGAGAGGAAAGATCACGGTCATATTCATTAGAGCACACCGTAGCGAAATGTTTCTTATTGGACAAGTTCAGGTGATCCCTTCCTGTTTCAGTCCATTTCTTCCATTTGGTGCCTAAATAATATGACCCAGAACAGAGCTCTGTGGACAGAGCAGCTCATGACCACTAATCAATTACAATTACACATCATTATAGGGCTCAGTCCCACAGCACCTGTAGGGGAAAATCAATGCTGAGTCCTCTCTGCTGACACTGACACATTAGTCCAGGCTCCCTAATCGGCACAAATAACCTTCCTCAACATCCTCCTCAAAGAGAGGAGAAGGGGAGGAGTGGGGGGGTCATTGTCTGCCAGGAGTCAGATGAGACTGATGTCCCAGACACCACCACAGGGAGGAGAGGAGAGGAGAGGGGAGAGGGACATTAGCCTGTCCTCTGTCATGCCTGCATGAACTCGCTGCTGCTGCTGATGTCATTGAGAAGTTAATTGCCTGGAAGACAGAAATAGTGGTTGGCAGTGCCAAAAGATGAGAAGGGGATAAAATGCTCCTTGACAGCAAACATAAGGTCCTGGTTTCTCTATCTGAACTGACATGATGAAATATAGAAATGTTCCTTCACAGTTTTAGGATCTTGAAAACCAATGCCCTATTGGAAGACAATTGCTTTGCTTCATCCATCAATTTTCCTAATGGAAAACCAAGCATAAGACTGTGAATCATACAATTGATGGGTTCAATTGTGTGTAATATTTTTGTCTGGGTGTCCATGCCAACATCTGCAGTAAATGGGACAACATACCCGTTTTGTAATGATGTGGAGACAGTCATTCCTTCTTCACTCAATGAACCCAGGTCCACTATCATTCTTCAGATGAAACACATCTCTGGTGGAAGAATGGCTGACAGCTTGAAGTACAAGAAAATACATGTATGTGATAAGAATGTGATGAAAGCCTCAATACCTTTTTATCAGAACTATTTGTGCCCTAGGAAAAGGATACCCACATTAAGCTTCAGCTTTATTTCTCAATAGAATGCAATAAACTATTCTACAGTACACTGTCCTATACCTATAGCGTTCATTTCAGGACTTGGCCGATTTCATGCATGTAATTTAATATTGTTTGGGAGAAAAAACATTATGTGAAATTAAGTAAACAAATGCCCTCAGAAAAGTATCCACTGGTGCTTGTGGGCCTCTCTTTCCATTTTCACATAACTTTCGACTGATTATTTGAGCATTTATTTTACCAACATTGGAGTCCATAGTTCAATGTACTTATTGACCATATTTACATGCACACCAATATCCAGTTATTGTTTGGGAGTATTCTGTTTTTGAGTTGAGGCATATAAACATCATATCCAGTTTACAATAACCCGAAAAAACTTGAACCCTGTTATGAGAAACCCTGATAAGATGCCTGGGATATGCTGATCTAAGATGGGATACTGTGGCATGTAAGCATCTTATTCTGTTTACTGTTCTTCTTGCGGTCTGCACAGGTTGAGTTCCACATATCATGGGTGTTGTGTGATGATGTTTTCATCTGATTGTCAAACAAATCACTTCAAAAAGTAGGCTACCTGCGCAGTTCGATCCACCATAATAATGTTTTACTATAATTTACTATTGGCTACTTGCACCTCTAATTTAGACAAGTTTATGATTATAATTTCCGACATTTGGCAGGCCATATCATAATTTCCGACATTTGGTAGGCCATTTGTTTGTCAAATATAGTTTGATACGTGCAGCTTCTCTCTCTCTTCTGTCATAACTTGTTGGCCCAGAAGACTAAATAAAGAAGTGGTCACCAGAATAATGTCTTACGTCGATAGAATTAATGCATTAGTAATCTAGTTAACACCGGTAAAGTTGTCTGTTTCGTTTAGTTACGGGAAGAAAACGCAATAACTCCAAAACAGTGGAAAGATTGGTCCTGTGCAACATTTTCAAATGTCATCAGTTTGACCGGTTTTAAGGAAATTAAAAGCTGAGAAAACGACGAAACATGTTTATGATAAGACTTCAGTTCGTCTTGGCTGCATATTTTATGTGGTTGAAATACTGTCTGCTTGTATAACAGTGTCAAAGATAATACATTACACGGTCATTCACATTTTCTCAAGAGATGCTGAAAGAAATAAATCATATTTCTCCACTCCTGTTCCCTAGACAAAATTAACATTTGTTGTATAATTTATCTGCAAGAAATGCATAATTCTGCAGGAGTTAATATTATATTATGCTACATGTGAGAGGTCAGCATCCATATTTCAGTTACTATTCCATTTAACCCATATACTTAAATTAGGAATATTTTGTTTATTCATGGGTACAGGGATACTCATGAGTGGGATATCAAAGATGCATGTAAACAGCTTATCCCCAATAAGACCTTAAGTGGGATATAATGGCATATTATTATTATTATTATATATATTTCGGAATACTGTGCGCATGTAAAGGTGGTCACTGATATTTATTAAAGATCCTCATGGATATGCTTCCCTCTTGTGGTGAGAATTGGTAGCTCATTCACCACGAGAGTGGTGTGACCATAATAAGTATAAAGGTATGTCGCCATGCCCTTGAGTAAAGATTAGGAAGAACCTACACCCACACACCGAGTCATTCATTCATGTCTCGGTTACATCATGCCAGCACACATTAACGTTTAACAGTAAACATGTTTGTAATATTTACCTGTGAATTGTTGGCGCTGCTCACATAATCTATGTCTCACTGTTGTAACATTTGTTTGTGTTCGGGAAAGGTCTTCCCGTGCATTCATTGTGCCAGGGCGTCCTATACGGTTATTTATTTTATTTAACCTTTATTTTGATAGGGAGTCATGCTGAGACCAAACCCAGCTATAACACGGTTCCCTTGGAAGTTGTGGGAACGTAAATGTGTGCTTTCCCATTGGTTGTGGTAACGAAGCAATACATTTCCTGGCCGGTAAAACTTAACATTTTTTAAACATACCAAGAACAGAAGTGAAATGTTCGCCTGTTCTGGTCGGGTGAGCTAGTGCCATGGCTCTCAAAGTGGGGGTCGCAAGAAGGTTTTGCGGGATTGCGAGGTGATAGGCCTAGTTTGGGTGGGTTAATACAGGTGTGCCAAGCTTGTAGCGTCATACCCAAGAAGACTTGAGGCTGTAATCGCTGCCAAAGGTGCTTCAACAAAGTGCTGAGTAAAGGGTCTGATTACAGCCTCAAGTCTTCTTGGGTATGACACTACAAGCTTGGCACACATGTATTTGGGGAATTTCCCCCATTCATCTCTGTAGATCCTCTCCTCTGTCAGCTTGGATGGGGAGTGTTGCTGCAAAGCTATTTTCAGGTCTCTCCAGGGATGTTCGATCGGGTTCAAGTCCGGGCTATGGCTGGGCCACTTAAGGACATTCAAAGACTTGTCCCGAAGCTACTCCTCGTTGTCTTGGCTTTGTGCTTAGGGTCGTTGTCCTGTTGGAAGGTGTACCTTCGACCCTGTCTGAGGTCCTGAGTGCTCTGGAGCAGGTTTTCATCAAGGATCTCTCTGTACTTTGCTCCGTTCATCTTACCCTCGATCCTGACTAGTCTCCCAGTCCCTGCCACTGAAAAACATCCCCACAGCATAATGCTGCCACCACCATGCTTCACCGTAGGGATGGTGCCAGGTTTCCTCCAGACGTGACGCTTGGCATTCAAGCCAAAGAGGCCTTTTGGCAAACTCCAAGCGGGCTGTCATGTGCCTTTTACTGAGGAGTGTCTTCCGTCTGGCCACTCTACAATAAAGGCCTGATTGGTGGAGTAAAGGCCTGATTGGAAGTTTCTCCCATCTCCACAGAGGAACTCTGGAGCTCTGTGAGAGTGACCATCGGGTTCTTGGTCACCTCCCTGACCAAGGCCCTTCTCCCCAGATTGCTCAGTTTGGCCAGGCGGCCAGATCTAGGAAGAGTCTTGGTGGTTCCAAACTTCTTCCATTTAAGAATGATGGAGGCCACTGTGTTCTTGGGAACCTTCAATGCTGCAGAAATGTTTTGGTACCCTTCCTCAGATCTGTCTCTCGACACAATCCTGTCTTGCAGCTCTATGGACAATTCCTTCGACCTCATGGCTTAGTTTTGCTCTGACATGCACTGTCAACTGTGGGACGTTATATAAAAATATAATGTCCAATCAATTGAATTTACCACAGGTGGACTCCAATCAAGTTGTAGAAACATCTCAAAGATGATCAATGGAAACAGGATGCACCTGAGCTCAATTTCAAGTCTTTTTCACCTTTATTTAATCAGGTAAGCCAGTTGCGAACAAGTTCTCATTTACAACTGCGACCTGGCCAAGATAAAGCAAAGCAGTGCGATAAAAACAACAACACAGAGTTACATATGGGGTAAACAAAACAAAAAGTCAAAAATACAACAGAAAATATATATACAGTGTGTGCGAATGTAGTAAATTATGGAGGTAAGGCAATAAATAGGCCATAGTGCAAAATAGTTACAATTTCGTATTAACACTGGAATGATAGATGTGCAAAATATGATGTGCAAATAGAGATACTGGGGTGCAAATTAGCAAAATAAATAACAATATGGGGATGAGGTAGTTGGATGGGCTAATTACACATGGGCTGTGTACAGGTGCAGTGATCGGTAAGCTGCTCTGACAACTGACGCCTAAAGTTAGTGAGGGAGATAAGAGTCTCCAGCTTCAGAGATTTTTGCAGTTCGTTCCAGTCATTGGCAGCAGAGAACTGGAAGGAATGGCGGCCAAAGGAGGTGTTGGCTTTGGGGATGACCAGTAAGATATACCTGCTGGGTGGGTGTTGCTATGGTGACCAATGAGCTAAGATAAGGCGGGGATTTGCCTAGCAGTGATTTATAGATGGCCTGGAGCCAGTGGGTTTGGCGATGAATATGTAGTGAGGACCAGCCAACAAGAGCGTACAGGTCACAGTGGTGGGTAGTATATGGGGCTTTGGTGACAAAACGGATGGCACTGTGATAGACTACATCCAATTTGCTGAGTAGAGTGTTGGAGGCTATTTTGTAAATGACGTCGCCGATGTCAAGGATCGGTAGGATAGTCAGTTTTACATTTTACATTTACATTTTAGTCATTTAGCAGACACTCTTATCCAGAGCGACTTACAGTTAGTGAGTGCATACATTTTTCATACATATGAAATGTATTTATTTGTAGAAAAAAATAAGTCTCAAATATAATATGAATTCCGAAAGCATTCAGACCCCCTGCCCCTCCTCCACATCCTGCCACGCCACAGCCCCACTCCAAAATGGATCAAATACATATTTTTCTCTTCAATCTACACACAACACCCCGCAATGGAAAAGCGAAAACAGGCATTCAGAAATGTCTGCCAACCTATAAAATATAAAAATAAAAACAGGAACACCCCATTTACATAAGTTTTCAGACCCCTTGCTATGAGACTCGAAACCGAGCTCAGGTACATCCTGTTTCCATTGATCATCCTTGAGATGTTTCTATAACTTGACTGGAGTCCACCTGTGGTACATTCAATTTATTGGACATGATTTGGAAAGGCACACGAGGGCATGTTTGACAGCATGAGTGAAGGAGGCTTTGTTGCGAAATAGGAAGCCGATTCTGGATTTAACTTTGGATTGGAGATGCTTAATGTGAGTCTGGAAGGAGAGTTTACAGTCTAACCAGACACCTAGGTATTTGTAGTTGTCCACATACTCTAGGTCAGACCCATCGAGAGTAGTGGTTCTAGTCGGGTGGCGGGTGCCAGCAGCGTTCGATTGAAGAGCTTGCATTTAGTTTTACTTGTGTTTAAGAGCAGTTGGAGGCTACGGAAAGAGTGTTGTATGGCATTGAAGCTCGTTTGGAGGTTTGTTAACACAGTATCCAATGAAGGGCCAGATGTATACAAAATGGCGTCGTCTGCGTAGAGGTGGATCTGAGAATCACCAGCAGCAAGAGTGACATCATTGATGTACACAGAGAAAAAGAGTCAGCCCAAGAATTGAACCCTGTGGCACCCCCATAGAGACTGCCATAGGTCCAGACAACAGGCCCTCCGATTTGACACATTGAACTCTATCTGAGAAGTAGTTGGTCAACCAGGCGAGGCAGTCATTTGAGAAACCAAGGCTATTTAGTCTGCCAATAAGAATGCGGTGATTGACAGAGTCGAAAGCCTTGGCCAAGTTGATGAAGACGGCTGCACAGTACTGTCTATTATCGATCATGGTTATAATATCGTTTAGGACGTTGAGCGTGGCTGAGGTGCACCCATGACCAGCTCAGAAACCGGATTGCAGAGCGGAGAAGGTACGGTGGGATTCGAAATGGTCGGGGATCTGTTTGTTGACTTGGCTTTCAAAAACTTTCGAAAGGCAGGGCAGGATGGATATAGGTCTGTAAAAGTTTGAATCTAGAGTGTCACCCCCTTTGAAGAGGGGGATGACCGCGGCAGCTTTCCAATCTCTAGGGATCTCAGACGTTACGAAAGAGAGGTTGAACAGGCTAGTAATAGGGGTTGCAACAATTTCGGCAGCTAATTTTAGAAAGAAAGGGTCCAGATTGTCTAGCCCAGATGATTTGTAGGGTCCAGATTTTGCAGCTCTTTCAGAACATCAGCTGTCTGAATTTGTGTGAAGGAGAAGCAGGGGGGGACATTGGCAAGTTGCAGCGGAGGGTGCAGAGCTGGTGACCGGGGTAGTGGTAGCCAGGTGGAAAGCATGGCCAGCCATAGCAAAATGCTTGTTGAAATTCTGGATTATTGTAGATTTATCGGTGGTGATAGTGTTTCCTAGCCTCAGTGCAGTGGGCAGCTGGGAGGAGGTGCTCTTATTCTCCATGGACTTTACAGTGTCCCAAAACGTTTTGGAGTTAGTGCTACAGGATGCAAATTTCTGTTTGAAAAAGCTATCCTTTGCTTTCCTAACTGCTTGTGTATATTGGTTCCTAACTTCCCTGAAAAGTTGCATATGGCGGGGGCTATTCGATGCTAATGCAGTACGCCACAGGATGTTTTTGTGCTGGTAAAGGACAGTCAAGTCTGAGGAGAACCAGGGGCTATATCTGTTCTTAGTTCTGAATTTTTTGAATGGGGCATGCTTATTTAAGATTGAGTGAAAGCACTTTTAAAGAACATCCAGGCATCCTCTACTGACGGAATGAGATCGATATCCATCCAGGATACCTGGGCCAGGTCAATTAGGAAGGCCTGCTCGCTAAAGTGTTTTAGGGAGCGTTTGACAGTGATGAGGGGTGGTCGTTTGATCGCGGACCCGTTACGGATGCAGGTAATAAGGCAGTGATTGCTGAGATGAAGACAGCAGAGGTGTATTTAGAGGGTAAATTAGTCAGGATGATATCTATAAGGGTGCCCATGTTTACGGATTTAGGGTTGTACCTGGTAGGTTCCTTGATCATTTGTGTGAGATTGAGGGCATCTAGTTTGGATTGTAGGATGGCCGGGGTGTCCCAGTTTAGGTCACCAAGCAGTACGAACTCTGAGGATAGATGGGGGGCAATCAATTCACATATGGTGTCCAGGGCACAGCTGGGGGCTGAGGGGGGTCTGTAGCAAGCGGCAACAGTGAGAGACTTATTTCTGGAAAGGTGGATTTTTAGAAGTAGGAGCTCAAACTGTTTGGGCACAGACCTGGATAGTATGATAGAGCTCTCTACAGTAGATTCAAACTCCACCCCCTTTGGCAGTTCTATCTAGACGGAAAAATTTTGTAGTTGGGGATGGACATTTCTGAATTTTTGGTGGCCTTCCTAAGTCAGGATTCTCATAGCAAAGGGTCTGAATATGTACAGTGAGGGGAAAAAAAGTATTTGATCCCTGCTGATTTTGTACCTTTGCCCATTGACAAAGAAATGATCAGTCTATAATTTTAATGGTAGGTTTATTTGAACAGTGAGAGACAGAATAACAACAAAAAAATTCAGAAAAACGCATGTCAAAAATGTTATAAATTTATTTGCATTTTAATGAGGGAAATAAGTATTTGACCCCCTTTCAATCAGAAAGATTTCTGGCTCCCAGGTGTTTTTTATAGAGGTAACGAGCTGAGATTAGGAGCACACTCTTACAGGGAGTGCTCCTAATCTCAGTTTGTTACCTGTATAAAAGACACTTGTCCACAGAAGCAATCAATCAATCAGATTCCAAACTCTCCACCATGGCCAAGACCAAAGAGCTCTCCAAGGATGTCAGGGACAAGATTGTAGACCTACACAAGGCTGGAATGGGCTACAAGACCATCGCCAAGCAGCTTGGTGAGAAGGTGACAACAGTTGGTGCAATTATTCGCAAATGGAAGAAACACAAAAGAACTGTCAATCTCCCTCGGTCTGGGGCTCCATGCAAGATCTCACCTCGTGGAGTTGCAATGATCATGAGAACGGTGAGGAATCAGCCCAGAACTACACGGGAGGATCTTGTCAATGATCTCAAGGCAGCTGGGACCATAGTCACCAAGAAAACAATTGGTAACACACTACGCCGTGAAGGACTGAAATCCTGCAGCGCCCGCAAGGTCCCCTTGCTCAAGAAAGCACATATACAGGCCCGTCTGAAGTTTGCCAATGAACATCTGAATGATTCAGAGGAGAGCTGGGTGAAAGTGTTGTGGTCAGATGAGACCAAAATGGAGCTCTTTGGCATCAACTCAACTCGCCATGTTTGGAGGAGGAGGAATGCTGCCTATGACCCCAAGAACACCATCCCCACCGTCAAACATGGAGGTGGAAACATTATGCTTTGGGGATGTTTTTCTGCTAAGGGGACAGGACAACTTCACTGCATCAAAGGGACGATGGACGGGGCCATGTACCGTCAAATCTTTGGTGAGAACCTCCTTCACTCAGCCAGGGCATTGAAAATGGATCGTGGATGGGTATTCCAGCATGACAATGACCCAAAACACACGGCCAAGGCAACAAAGGAGTTGCTCAAGAAGAAGCATATTAAGGTCCTGGAGTGGCCTAGCCAGTCTCCAGACCTTAATCCCATAGAAAATCTGTGGAGGGAGCTGAATGTTTGAGTTGCCAAATGTCAGCCTCGAAACCTTAATGACTTGGAGAAGATCAGCAAAGAGGAGTGGAACAAAATCCATCCTGAGATGTGTGCAAACCTGGTGGCCAACTACAAGAAACGTCTGACCTCTGTGATTGCCAACAAGGGTTTTGCCACCAAGTACTAAGTCATGTTTTGCAGAGGGGTCAAATACTTATTTCCCTCATTAAAATGCAAATCAATATATAACATTTTTGACATGCGTTTTTCTGGATTTTTTGTTGTTATACTGTCTCTCACTATTCAAATAAACCTACCATTAAAATTATAGACGGATCATGTCTTTGTCAGTGGGCAAACGTACAATATCAGCAGGGGATCACATACTTTTTTCCCTCACTGTATGTAAAATATTTTTCAAAGAATCTGTTTTTGCTTTGCAATTATGGGGTATTGTGTGTAGATTGACGATGAAAAATTTTATTTAATCCATTTTAGAATAAGGTTGTAACGTAACAAAATGTGGACAAAGTCAAGGGGTCTGAGTACTTTCCGAATGCACTGTATGTAAGGATTTCCACTCACCTTGAAACTCTTATATGCTGACTTGGCCGCACGCGCCATCGGGAGCATTTTGATTTTGTACACCCACACCAGACGCGATCAGGACACGCAGGTTGAAATATCAAAACGAACTCTGAACAAACTATATTAATTTGGGGACAGGTTGAAAAGCATTAAACATTTATGGCAATTTAGCTAGCTAGCTTGCTGTTACTAGCTAATTTGTCCTGGGATATAAACATTGGGTTGTTATTTTACCTGAAATGCACAAGGCCCTCTACACCGACAATTCATCCAAAGATAAAAGGGTCAACCGAGTTTGTTTCTAGTAATCTCTCCTCCTTCAGGCTTCTTCTTCTTCTTTGGCCTTTATATGGTGGCAGGCAACCAACTTTAATGTGCATTACCACCCCCAACTGGACTGTGTGGACCTCAGTTGATCTTTCAATCACCCACGTGGGTATATGCTCCTAAAAACCAATGAGGAGATGGGAGAGGTGGGACTTGCAGCGCGTCAAGCGTCACAAATAGAACCTAGTTCTATTTCAATGCCTGGCTACGCTTACGCTCGTTGACGCGCCCAAGCTGTGTCAGTGCAATGATTGAATAACATCTATGCCTACATTTATTTTTCAACGCACGCACATGCGACACGAGCGGTGTGGTCAGCATGTTACAGACTTATGTGGAAACCAACATGAATCTCTATGTATGGATAAATGTAAAAATCAAAGTTCCAAATTTGCACTTCAATGTCCACTGAAAAATAACCGAACCTAAGTCAGAGTAGTGTGTTGAAAAGTAATGCAAAAAATGACTCGCAACAAACTGTTGAAGAGGGAAAAGAAAAGTAAAGTATAGTTCGGTACACTAGAGTACAGTAGAGTATAGTACAGTATAATATATTGTATTGTACCCTACTTTACTCTGATGCACTCTACTGAACTAAACTGTACTGTACCGTACTGTACTCTACTGTGCTCTACTGTACTGAACTGTGCCGTACTGTACCGTGCTGTTCAAACTTGTGAAACATAGCCTAGACGTTTATGATTCCTTCAGATTTGGTCTGGTCTGGATCGACCAAATTTGTACTGGTTTGGAGGCGGAGCTCATTAGAATAATGCCCAACATTTACATTTTGGTCATTCAGCAGATGCTTTTGTCCAGAGTGACTTACAGTCAGTGCATTCAACTAAGGTAGATAAACAACAACATATCACAGTCATAGAAAGAAAAAAAAAATTATGTAACCATTACTGAGAATATTATTATAGTTGCTTCATTCTATAGCTAGAGGACTCCTGATTAGGGCGGTGGTGGTCATGACATTTTGTCAGCCGGTGATTGTCAAGTAAATAACTGCCGGTCTCACGGTAATTGACTATTAATTAACATAAACAAATGTAGAATCTCCTGGCTTCCACGCATAGCCTACAAGCCACTGATGCAGACCTTTGGAACATCTACATTTTAAAAAGTCTAATAAATCCATTTAATATAGCCTACACCATCACAATATATCCATTATTTATTTTAGACAGGTCTAAAGAAACATAATATGAAGAAAATGTTGTCTATTTCAGAAGAACAGAATAGCATACTCTGAGTTGTCCTTATGTTAGGTCCTGATCTGACTATGCCATATGGCTGTGGGCTACACTAGTTCATTTAGCAGAAAAGATTTGCTTAGAATTCCATGGCATTATTTTATAGTATGAAGAGTACCATTGAACATAGCTGAATAAAATAGAAAGGATATTTTCTCCAAACGATTTCTGAGGGAGTGCAAAACATGAAGCTATTCTGTATTGAGCAGTTAACAAGAAACAGGTCCTCCTATATGCTTAATTTAGAGTTATTTATGCAACTTCAGTTGTGATACAAACGTTGGGCTTTATGTTTGGATTTTCTATACATTCTAAGGCTGCATGATGCGACTCTAATAATGATTTGAAAAAAGTTGCATGAAAGGCATGAGTTCTGCTTTGTTTCTTGCACAGGCTGCACACACTTCATCAGTCTCTCATTCACAATTTGCCTTGAATTTCCCGGGGGTGTAATGCCCCCTAAAATAATCCATGCCTTTTGCAGCCAGTGGCCGTTGTGCCCTTGGGCTGAATATAATAATTATAATTCCCTTCTCCCGGCTGCGTGCTCCGAAGCGCCTCTCACTCACATGGCTTTCTCAGATATCTCAATTCTCATTAGCCAATGCCCGTCACGTGATCAGGTCCTTCTCATAGACATCTCAGCTCCGAAGTAGGCTACAAGTGAAGCCAGACACATCGGGGACACAACTGCACGCATCCTTCTTATCGAATTCCGAGGCGCATGTTAGAACTGTCCACATTAAAACATTTTGTCAGCCAACAAGATAAGTAGGCCTAACGAACAGAAAAAGCACTAGCCTATGTCAATCTACTATCCCCCATAGTACAAAAGTTGACCTATTCTATTGGTCAACTTGTCCTTCTGTGCGAGAAAGAAATATTCCAAACATAGTCTGGGACAGTTGTGGGATGCGATAGATCCCAAATTAATACAACGAGTCACATCAAAAAACTATTTTAAAGCAATGAGGCTGATGCAACAGATCAGAACGTTTATCTTAAAATGTTGATAAACTATTAGGCTATTTCTTCACATTACAAGCGAAGCAATATGCACATGGCATTTGGCTATCAGCGCGAATGTTCCAAAATGCAATCAATTAGCGGGAAAAAACCATTCTCAAAAGTGACCGCAAATGCAATTATGCATGCAATCCTTTATTATAAAGGTGCATTTTTATGGTGAAAATGATCTTCCCCTAACTTGAAACTCACACGCCGCCTATGAATGCCAGTTAGGCTCTACACCCGTTGTAAAGAGGATTCATGTGCTTCATTTAAAGAAGTTATTTCGCCACTTTAGTTGTGATACAAACCTTATCAAAACATATAGGCCTATGGGCTAGGCTACATGAGGTGTGCGACTATGATTTGAAAAAAGTCACAAAAAAAAGGCATGCACTGTTTCTTGCCGTACTGTACACAAGCTGGGCATCATTCACAAGTGATAATATATCATTCACAAGTGAAAGGCTAATATTGTCACCCATCAGACTATTCTTAATTTAATCTTGTTTTTACATATACTAAATAATACATGTGAGAAATTTGTTTTGATTTAGAATGGACCATTATCATGCACCTGTCTCGGAACAGGGGCATTGGGAAAAAATACATGTAATCTATGCACTTAAATAGCGAATGGGGGGCCCTTTTCCTGTGGTTCATTTTCATGCCAGCCAAGTAGGCGATACTCCTGCTGTAAAGCGAAGCAATGTGCTTAATGTCAGGAAAGTTGAGAAATAAATATAGTAAGCCTAGCCTATAGAAAGCTGATGGGATCATCCTCTTTTTAATAGAGGCCATCAAAACTCTATTTTCTCACGCAATTGCATAGCCAATAGAAATGTTGCACAACATGAGCTCATGGGCTCTCATGAAGTGTTTGATTTGATTTTCAAACACATTTGAATTGATTTCAGAGTAATTAGAGGGAGAATAGAGTGCTGACTACCAGGCAGTTAGCAAGTTTGGTAGGCTACTAATGACCATCAGCAGCATCAGAGCTCGGAGAAGCCTAGTTACCGTGACTAAATGGTCACGTGGAATTTGACTGAGGTCATGACTCGTGACTACAGGTGTGGCGGTAATACGGTCACCGTAACAGCCCTACTCCTGATATCTCCAGGAGTGATGAGTATCATTTTTTGTCTTTATCTGTTGTGGTCTAGTACGGTCTTTTTGCTAGCTAGGGCCATGTACTTTAAGTACTGCCTGTCTTCTGGTTATAGGTAACAATCCTTCATATGAACTGCCTACATTATTACGCATCTTATTAGTTAATTGTGGAAATAAATTAAGATATGCAAGATTTTTTCATATACAATGCATTCGGAAAGTATGCAGACCCCTTTACTTTTTCTAAATTTTGTTACGTTACAGACTTATTCTAAAATTGCTTCGATAAATTTTTTCCCTCATTAATCTACACACAATACCCCATAATGACAAAGCGAAAACAGGTTTTTAGAAATGTTTTCAAATGTATTACAAATAAAAAAACAGAAATACCTTATTTACATAAGTATTCAGACCCTTTGCTATGAGACTCGAAATTGAGCTCAGCTGTATCCTGTTTCCATTGATCATCCTTGAGATGTTTCTACAACTTGGTTGGAGTCCACCTGTGTTAAATTCAATTGATTGGACATGATTTGGAAAGGCACACATCTGTCTATATAAGGTCCCACAGTTGACAGTGCATGTCAGAGAAAAAACCAAGCCATGAGGTCGAAGGAATTGTCCGTAGAGCTCCGAGACAGGATCGTGTCAAGGCACAGATCTGGGGAAGGGTACCAATAAACTTCTGCAGCATTGAAGGTCCCCAAGAACACAGTGGCCTCCATCATTCTTAAATGGAAGAAGTTTGGAACCACCAAGACTCTTCCTAGAGCTGGCCACCCGGCCAAACTGAGCTATCGGGGGAGAAGGGACATGATCAGGGAGGTGACCAAGAACCCAATGGTCACTCTGAAAGAGCTCGAGAGTTCCTCTGTGGAGATGGGAGAACCTTCCAGAAGGACAACCATCTCTGCAGCACTCCACCAATCAGGCCTTTATGGTAGAGTGGCCAGACGGAAGCCACTCCTCAGTAAAAGGTACATGGCTTGGAGTTTGCTAAAAGGCAACTAAAGACTCTCAGACCATAAGAAACAAGATTCTCTAGTCTGATGAAACCAAGATTCTTTGGTCTGAATGCCAAGCGTCACGTCAGGAGGAAACCTGGCACCATCCCTACGGTGAAGAATGGTGGTGACCCATGAGGCGGCGCACAATTGGCCCAGCGTTGTCCAGGGTAGGGGAGGGAATGGCCGGCAGGGATGTAGCTCAGTTGGTAGAGCGTGGTGTTTGCAACGCCAGGGTTGTGGGTTCGATTCCCACGGGGGGCCAGTATGAAAAAATTATAATAATAATAATAATGTATGCACTCAGTAACTGTAAGTCGCTCTGGATAAGAGCGTCTGCTAAATGACTAAAATGTAAATGTAAAATGTGGTGGCACCAACATGCTGTGAGGATGTTTTTCAGCGGCAGGGACTGGGAGACTAGTCAGGATCGAGGGAAAGATGAACAAGAGCAAAGTACAGAGAGAACCTTGATGAAAACCTGTTCCAGAGCGCTCAGG
This sequence comes from Coregonus clupeaformis, assembly GCF_020615455.1. Lineage (NCBI taxonomy): Eukaryota > Metazoa > Chordata > Actinopteri > Salmoniformes > Salmonidae > Coregonus > Coregonus clupeaformis. The sequence goes on from NC_059194.1 coordinate 32,556,692, forward strand.
ACATCAGACTGGGGCGTAGGTTCACCTTTCAACAGGACAACGACCCTAAGTACACAGCCAAGACAACGCAGGAGTGGCTTCGGGACAAGTCTCTGAATGTCCTTAAGTGGACCAGCCAGAGCCCGGACTTGAATCCGTTCGAACATCTCTGGAGAGACCTGAAAATAGCTGTGCAGCGACGCTCCCCATCCAACCTGACAGTGTTTGAGAGGATCTGCAGAGAAGAATGGGAGAAACTCCTAAAATACAGGTGTGCCAAGCTTGTAGCGTCATACCCAAGAAGACTTGAGGCTGTAATCATTGCCAAAGATGCTTCAACACCATACTGAGTAAAGGGTCTGAATACTTACTGTATGTAAATGTGATATTTCTTTATATGTTTTATATATACATTTGCAAAATTTCTACAACCTGTTTTTGCTTTGTCATTATGGGTATTGTGTGTAGATTGATGAGGGAATTATAAAAATAAAAATCCATTTTAGAATAAGGCTGTAACGTGACAAAATTTGGAAAAAGTCAAGGGGTCTGAATACTTTCCGAATGCACTGTATATATATATATATATATATATACAGTACCAGTCAAAAGTTTGGACACACCTACTCATTCAAGGGTTTTTCTTTATCTATCCTATTTTCTACATTGTAGAATAATAGTGAAGACATCAAAACTATGAAATAACACATATAGAATCACGTAGTAACTAAAAAAGTGTTAAACAAATCTAAATCTATTTTAGATTCATAAAAGTAGCCACCCCTTTGCCTTGATGACAGCTTTGCACACTCTTGGCATTCTCTCAACCAGCTTCATGAGGAATGCTTTTCCAACAGTCTTGAAGGCGTTCCCACATATGCTGAGCACTTGTTGGCTGCTTTTCCTTCGCTCTGCGGCACTCCATCACCCTCCTTCTTGGTCAAATAGCCCTTACACAGCCTGGAGGTGTGTTGGGTCATTGTCCTGTTGAAAAACAAATGATAGTCCCACTAAGCGCAAACCAGATGGGATGGCGTATCGCTGCAGAATGCTGTGGTAGACATGCTGGTTAAGTGTGCCTTGAATTCTAAATAAATCACTGACAGTGTCACCAGCAAACCACCCCCACAACATCACACCTCTATATCTATATGTACTGTTATCCCCTCTATTTCCTTTGTTAATATGAACTATTTTGACCTAAATTGCTTTTGTTTTAAATATGAGTATTGAATTGCAAGGCCTCTAAAGGCACATTTAAAAATGTCCAATACAATAAGGGGATCTGCTGTACCTATGTTATGTCGTAAAAAGTAAGTTAGAAATTATTTTGTCCTGGTTAAAAACAAGTTTTCATCCAATAGGCTTTGATTACATTTCCAATTTCCTTACCCAACTGGAAATTCTGTAAGAGTAATGTACAGTGAGGGAAAAAAGTATTTGATCCCCTTCTGATTTTGTACGTTTGCCCACTGACAAAGACATGATCAGTCTATAATTTTAATGGTAGGTTTATTTGAATAGTGAAAGACAGAATAACAACAAAAAAATCCAGAAAAACGCATGTCAAAATTTTTATATATTGATTTGCATTTTAATGAGGGAAATAAATATTTGACCCCTCTGCAAAACATGACTTAGTACTTGGTGGCAAAACCCTTGTTGGCAATCACAGAGGTCAGATGTTTCTTGTAGTTGGCAACCAGGTTTGCACACATCTCAGGAGGGATTTTGTTCCACTCCTCTTTGCTGATCTTCTCCAAGTCATTAAGATTTCGAGGCTGACGTTTGGCAACTCTAACCTTTAGCTCCCTCCACAGATTTTCTATGGGATTAAGGTCTGGAGACTGGCTAGGCCACTCCAGGACCTTAATATGTTTCTTCTTGAGCCACTCCTTTGTTGCCTTGGCTGTGTGTTTTGGATCACTGTCATGCTGGAATACCCATCCACGATCCATTTTCAATGCCCTGGCTGAGGGAAGGAGGTTCTCACCCAAGATTTGACGGTACATGGCCCCGTCCATCGTCCCTTTTATGCGGTGAAGTTGTCCTGTCCCCTTAGCAGAAAAACACCCCCAAAGAATAATGTTTCCACCTCCATGTTTGACGGTGGGGATGGTGTTCTTGGGGTCATAGGCAGAATTCCTCCTCCTCCAAACACGGCGAGTTGAGTTGATGCCAAAGAGCTCCATTTTGGTCTCATCTGACCACAACACTTTCACCCAGTTCTCCTCTGAATCATTCAGATGTTCATTGGCAAACTTCAGACGGGCCTGTATATGTTCTTTCTTAAGCAGGGGGACCTTGCGGGCGCTGCAGGATTTCAGTCCTTCACGGCGTAGTGTGTTACCAATTGTTTTCTTGGTGACTATGGTCCCAGCTGCCTTGAGATCATTGACAAGATCCTCCCGTGTAGTTCTGGGCTGATTCCTCACCGTTCTTATGATCATTGCAACTCCACGAGGTGAGAACTTGCATGGAGCCCCAGGCCGAGGGAGATTGACAGTTATTTTGTGTTTCTTCCATTTGCAAATAATCGCACCAACTGTTGTCACCTTCTCACCAAGCTGCTTGGCGATGGTCTTGTAGCCCATTCCAGCCTTGTGTAGGTCTACAATCTTGACCCTGACATCCTTGGAGAGCTCTTTGGTCTTGGCCATGGTGGAGAGTTTGGAATCTGATTGATTGATTGCTTCTGTGGACAGGTTTCTTTTATACAGGTAACAAACTGAGATTAGGAGCACTCCCTGTAAGAGTGTGCTCCTAATCTCAGCTCGTTACCTGTATAAAAGACACCTGGGAGCCAGAAATCTTTCTGATTGAGAGGGGGTCAAATACTTATTTCCCTCATTAAATTGCAAATAAATTTATAACATTTTTGACATGCGTTTTTCTGGATGTTTTTGTTGTTTTTCTGTCTCTCACTGTTCAAATAAACCTACCATTCAAATTATAGACTGATCATTTCTTTGTCAGTGGGCAAACATACAAAATCAGCAGGGAATCAAATACTTTTTTCCCTCACTGTATATGCCAATTATTTGATGGTCCTACCGCATTCTGTCCCATCAATACTTTTTCAACTTTAGGTGCCAGCGAGAATGACATCAGAAAGTAGTCAAGACGACTAGCTTGATTGAACCTCCGCCATGTATATCTCACTAGGTCAGGATATAAGCCTCCATATACCTACTAGTTCCAATATATCCATGATATTCGTGATTTCCTTAAGTGCATGAGGGTGATAGTTTGTAGTGTGATTTCTTTTACCTTCCATTGAGGTATTTAAATGTCACGAATTCAGCCGAGGCTGCTCCTCCTCTTTGCTAGGGCAGGCTTCGCCGTTTGTCGTCACCGGAGTACTAGCTGCCACCGATCTATGTTTCTGTGTTCTACTTGTTTTGTCTATATTGCACACACCTGGTTCCAATTACAATAATTTGTTTCCCTATTTTACCCTCTGGTTCTCTCATGGTGTTGTCATGGTTTGTTGTTTTGTTGTCATTGACATTGTGAGTCTGTATTTTCTTCCCTGCGTGGAAGATATGTTTATTTACTTGTGACAAATAAAGTACGTCATTGACTAAGTTCTGTGTCCTGCGCCTGACTCCATCCTACCGCTACACACTGACGCATGACATTAAAACCATATTATAATCTCCCACCCCTAATAATAGAGTCTTGTATTGCTTGTTGGCTTGATCAATTATTATATATATTTTCAAAGAAGCGTGGATCATCATTATTTGGACTGTATAGTTTAGTAAGCCAAATCTGTTTATGGTTCAATAACATATTTAAATAATCCATCTACAGTACTTTGCGGATCTGTTTGAACAATTTGCACATTCAGATCAAAATTATTGTTAATTAATATCATCACCCCTTTTAAGTTTCTTTGCCCATGGGAGAAGTATATTTCGCCATCCAGGTCCTTTTTCCACACAACTTCATCTAAAATGGTTGAATGAGTTTACTGTAAACAATAGATATTATATTCTTTCTCTTTTAGCCAGGTAAATACTGATGGTCTTTTCTTATTATGTGCTAAGACATTACAATTACAACATCTTTAAAATTTAGGTCAAAATAGTTCATATTAACAAAGGAAATAGAGGGACTAACAGTACATATGGATAGCAACTGTATCATAGAGGCACAAAAACAAAAAGAAATGGGGGAACTTATTCAAGAAAGATAAAGTGTAATATATTATAAAAATAAAGCGAACTGGATGGAATATGGGGAAAAATGCACCATAAAAAAAAAAAAATCTTAAACATAGAAATGCTACCATGGGCTGGGTGTCTAAGGCTCTGCACACTCTTGGATAACATCCTTACCTGGCAGGCCGCTCCTACCAGGTTACGTGGAGAGGATCTGTGTCTGTACCACGTACTCTCACTACTGGTGTCCCCCAGGGCTCGGTTCTAGGCCCTCTCCTCTTCTCTCCATACACCAAGTCACTCGGCTCTGTCATATCTTCACATTGTCTCTCCTATCTCCTATCATTGCTTTGCGGATGACACTCAACTACTTTTCTCCTTCCCCCCTTCTGACACCCAGGTGGCGACACGCACCTCTGCGTGCCTGGCAGATATCTCAACTTGGAAGTCGGCCCACCACCTCAAGCTCAACTTCAACAAGACGGAGCTGCTCTTCCTCCCGGGGAAGGCCTGCCCGATCAAAGACCTCTCCATTACGGTTGACAACTCCACAGTGTCGACCTCCCAGAGTGAGAACTTTGGCGTGACCCTGGACAACACCCTGTCATTCTCTGCCAATCAAAGCAGTGACTCGCTCCTGCAGGGACATGTTCTACAACATCCATAGAGTACAACCCTACCTCACACAGGAAGTGGCGCAGGTCCTAATCCAGGCACTTGTCCTCTCCCATCTGGACTACTGCAACTCAGTGTTGGCTGGGCTCCCCGCTTGTGCCATCAAACCCCTGCAACTTATCCAGAACGCTCCAGCCCACCTGGTTTTCAACCTTCCCAAGTTCTCTCATGTCACACCGCTCCTCCGCACACTCCACTGGCTTCCAGTCGAAGCTCGCATCCACTACAAGACCATAGTGCTTACCTACGGAACAGCAAGAGGAACTGCCCCTAACTACCTTCAGGCTATGCTCAAACCGTACAACCCAACCCGAGCACACCATTCTGCCACCTCAGGTGTCTTGGACCTTCCACCACTATGGGAGGGCAGCTGCAGCTGCAGCCCAGTCCAAGCTCTTCTCTGTCCTGGCACCCCAATGGGGGAACCAGCTTCCCCCTGAAGCTAGGACAGCAGAGTCCCTGCCCATCTTCCAAAAACATTTGAAACCCTACCTCTTCAAACAGTATTGTAATTAATCCTCCTCCTCACCTCGACCCTCCGCCGCCTCCCCTATGCCTGTGATATGTGGTTGTCCCACCTAGCTATTTTAAGATGAATGCACTAACTAAGTCGCGCTGGATTAGAGCGATTGCTAAATGACTAAAATGTAGTTGAAGTGATCTGTTGGTTTATTCTGAAGGTTGAACTAAGGGGAAGGAAAGATGGATGAAGAGGAAGTGACCTGGCTGACGACTGTGGCACATTTTGCGAGCATGGAGAGGCCAGAGATAGCCATACTATTAAATTGGTCTAAGGAACAGAAGTTGGGTATTGGAGAAGGGCCATCAGTGCGTGTTCTGAAAAGAATACAGTGGATGAAGGCACGCCATGAACATGGTGAACGGATATACGTGGTTATGGACAGCGAGGAAGAAGGAGAAGAGCTGAGTGCAGAGGGAAGACGTGTGTTGAGGAAGAATGGCACCAAGTACTACATTCCGTACTCTGCTGTCTCTGATTGCTCAGAAATTGAACCTGACAAGAGTGAGAATAAATTACCTGTGGTGGCAGGTGTGGTGAAGACCTCCGAGCCTCACCCTGATGGTAATGCAAAAGATGATTCTGGCCCAGTGGGAGTGACATTTTTGGAGAAAGTGGATCCCTGCCTTTCGGCTGACCTGTATGTAGTCTCAGGTTGGGTAGAAAATAAATTGAGTACTGGTAAATCAGTGAAGTTAGCTCAAAGAGGACTTGTGATGATTTTCTGTGTTTCTTCTGCCCAGAGGGAGCGGGCGCTTTGCATCACACGCCTCGGGCAAGACCTGTGACTTGCTTCGCTCTCCAGAGCAGGGCGCCTTTGAAATGAGTGATTACTGGGGTGGCGTTAAGTGTTGAGGTGGATCAACTGAAATTGAAGATTTCCTGTGTCTGTGACGCCCGTCGTTTGGCAAGCGTGGTGAAACTGAGAAGAAACTGTCTGTCCTTTTGAGTTTTGAAGCAGTCTTTACCTGACAAAGTCAGTTATCCCGTGATAGATTTTGTGCCAAACCCTCTAAGGTGTTTTAGATGCCAAGCATATGGTCATGTTACAGCAGTGTGTTGCTGGGGATCAGACGTGCCCAGTGCGAGAGAGACAGGTTAAGGTTGCCCGGGTCAGAGTAGAACAGAAGGTGTCGTATGCTGAGGCAGTATAGAGAGTAGAGGATGATGGGTCAAGGGTGAGTAGTAGGCCGAGGCCAATACAGAGTGATACCAATTTGTGCTTCAGTAATGTTGGCTTTTTAGCATTCATTGCCATGGTTATCAACCGTACCACAGAAATTGAACTTAAATTACAGAGAATAGATGTTGTGGTGGCAGCTGCAGAATAGTACTTGGGTGTACGAGGTTTTACTGCAGAAGAGTTACAAGGTGTGTTGAACGAAACAGTCCCGTCCTCCCAGGCCATTGGCCTGGAGTAGGATCAGTTAGGATCAAATAGTGGAATGGGGTGGTGTTTATATTTTTTTATGAAATAGTGTTATATAGGTGTAGGGTTAGTTGGTGGTGCAATGTTTTCCTTTCCCCCTTCCTTTTTAAGTTTTGTATCACAAAATGTAACGCGATCGACCACACACACCTGCACAGTAGGTGGCGGCATGCACAAACAAATGTGGGAACGCCATTATACCGAAGAAGAAGGTTGAATTACTTTGAACATCATCACTGCCAGTTTTAAAAGGTCAAAATGGGAAAAAAAGGAAAGGGTGATACCTAGTCAGCTGAATGTATTCAACTGAAATGTGTCTTCCGCATTTAACCCAACCACTCTGAATCAGAGAGGTGCGGGGGGATGCCTTAATCGACATCCATGTCATCGGCGCCTGGGGAACAGTGGGTTAACTGCCTTGCTCGGGAGCAGAAAGATAGATTTGTACCTTGTCAGCTCTGGGATTCGATCCAGCAACCTTTCGGTTACTGGCCCAACGCTCCTACCCGCCAGGCTACCTTTAATGATATTTCCACACTGCGAGGTCGAAATAACACTATGAAATTGTGAAAATGATGATAATGCCCTTTTAGTGAAAAAACATGCCTGTAATTTCAGCCTGTTCAGGTGTGATGGAGTTTATTCTGACCAGTCATCTTTTATTTGCATATGTATCCTCCTACTTTGAAGGGGTAAGAGGGGTAGGCTCTAGGGCAGGGATCTCCAACCCTGTTCCTAGAGAGCTACCGTCCTGTAGGTTCACTCCAACCCTTATCTAGCACACCTGATTCTAATAATCAGCGGGCTGATAAACTGATTGAGTTACAACTGGGATTGGAGTGAAAACCTACAGGAGGGTAGCTCTCCAGGAATAGGGTTGGAGTGAAAACCTACAGGAGGGTAGCTCTCCAGGAATAGGGTTGGAGAGCCCTGCTCTAGAGTCTAGACGATCCTATCTGCCAATCAGGGCTTTGTATGTCAATATATGTAGCTCAGCTGGTAGAGCACGGCGCTTGTAACGCCAAGGTAGTGGGTTCGATCCCCGGGACCACCCATACACAAAAAAAAAATGTATGCACGCATGACTGTAAGTCGCTTTGGATAAAAGCGTCTGCTAAATGGCATATTATTATTATTATTATATTTAAATTGGTATTTGTAATATTTTTTTAGTCATTTAGCAGACGCTCTTATCCAGAGCGACTTACAGGAGCAAATAGGGTTCAGTGCCTTGCTCAAGGGCACATCGACAGATTTTTCACTTAGTCGGCTCTGGGATTAGAACCAGCGACCTTTCGGTTACTGGCACAACGCTGTTAACCACTAAGCTAACTGCCTGCCGCCGTATCAACACACCCACACAATCAATGAGCATTTCAAATTGCAAAAGGAGGCTCAACTAAATAAATGATAAAAACAAATACATGGAGTTATTTTCATGAAATAAACTTAGTGATTTATTAGACATACGGTGATGCTTAAAAAAAAAGTAATTAAAAAAGACAGCATGGGGGGCTTTAAAGCTTTTGAAAAAGCTAACATAAGTGCATGTGATAGATGGGAGCATTAATACATATTCTGTTGCAATCTTCAACTGGCTCCTCTTATCTATATTACATGGATTTAAAAGTTATTATCGTGATATAATGCTTAATTCATTGAGAATGTATGTGCAGTTGAAATTTGGCCATAGAATCAATGACCAAAAAATATGTATTTTCAATGTCCATAAATCACTTATTTTCAACTTTCATTCCGAAACGAAAATTAGCCGGATTTCAATGTCCAGCAAATATGTATTTTCAATGTCCTGAAAATACATATTTTCAACTTTCATTCAGAACCAAAGAGAACCTGATTTCAACATCCGGAAAAAATGTATTTTAAACATCTGGAAAATATGTATTTTCACCTCATTCAGAACCTAAAGTGAACCTAACTTCAACATCTGGAAAATATATTTTCAAATTAATTTTGCTTACTGGAAAATCAAAGACCAGAGACTGGTTTAAGTAAATACATTTACTTACTGAGTATACATTTTAGGGACATTCAGAAAGGCACTTCTTAAAACATGATATAACAATCTCAGAGTCACTTGAAAGGACATTACAATTTTCAGTAACAGATGTTTCCCTTATAATTATCTCAACATTGATTGTCTCTATATTCTACACGCAAAAAAAATTGTTTTACAACTACAACAAAATAAAGCCAACAGTTACACTCTCTACCAGCACTGATTACTAACTGTATTACAACTTCAGTAAAATGCAGCCATTAATATATACATACAGTACCAGTCAAAAGTTTGGACACACCTACTCATTCCAGGGTTTTTCTTTATTTTTACTATTTTCTACATTGTAGAATAATAGTGAAGACATTAAAACTATGCAATAACACATATGGAATCATGTAGTAACCAAAAAAGTGTTAAACTAATCAAAATATATTTGATTTTCTTCGAAGTAGCCACCCTTTGCCTTGATGACAGCTTTGCACACGCTTGGCATTCTCCCAACCAGCTTCATGAGGTAGTCACCTGGAATGCATTTCAATTTACAGGTGTGCCTTTGTTAAAAGATAATTTGTGGAATTTCTTTCCTTCTTAATGCGTTTGAGCCAATCAGTTATGTTGTGACAAGGTAGGGGTGGTATACAGAAGATGGTATTTTACCAAATAGGGCTAAGTGAATATTATTGCAAGAACAGCTCAAATAAGCAAAGAGAAACAACAGTCCATCATTACTTTAAGACATGAAGGTCAGTCAATCTGGAAAATTTCATGAACTTTGAACGTTTCTTCACGTGCAGTCGCAAAAACCATCGAGCGCTATGATGAAACAGGCTCTCATGAGGACCGCCACAGGAAAGGAAAACCCAGAGTGACCTCTGCTGCAGAGGATAAGGCCATTAGAGTTAACTGCACCTCAGATTGCAGCCCAAATAAATGCTTCACAGAGTTCAAGTAACAGACACATCTCAACATCAACTGTTCAGAGGAGACTGCGTGAATCAGGCCTTCATGGTCGAATTGCTGCAAAGAAACCACTACTAAAGGACACCAATAAGAAGAATACACTTGCTTAGGCCAAGAAACACAAGCAATGGACATTAGACAGGTGGAAATCTGTCCTTTGGTCTGACGAGTCCAAATTTGAGATTTTGGTTCCAACCGCCGTGTCTTTGTGAGACGCAGAGTAGGTGAACGGATGATCTACGCATGTGTGGTTCCCACTGTGAAGCATGGAGGAGGTGGTGTAATGGTGCTTTGCTGGTGACACCGTCTGTGATTTATTTAGAGTTCAAGGCACACTTAACCAGCATGGCTACCACAGCATTCTGCAGCGATACGCCATCCCATCTGGTTTGCGCTTAGTGGGACTATCATTTGTTTTTCAACAGGACAATGACCCAACACACCTCCAGGCTGTGTAAGGGCTATTTGACCAAGAAGGAGAGTGATGGAGTGCTGCATCAGATGACCTGGCCTCCACAATCACCCGACCTCAACCCAATTGAGATGGTTTGGGATGAGTTGGACCACAGTGAAGGAAAATCAGCCAACAAGTGCTCAGCATATGTGGGAACTCCTTCAAGACTGTTGGAAAAGCATTCCAGGCGAAGCTGGTTGAGAGAATACCAAGAGTGTGCAAAGTTGTCATCAAGGCATAGGGTGGCTACTTTGTTTAACACTTTTTTGGTTACTACATGATTCCATGTGTTATTTCATAGTTTTGATGTCTTCACTTTTATTCTACAATGTAGAAAATAGTACAAATAAAGAAAAAGCCTTGAATTATTTAAACTTTGTTTTTGAACTGGTATCACCAAATCTTTCTGATATAAACTGAAACGTTCTCAGTAAATGAAAACTTCTGGCATGGCCTTAGCTGGCTGGAGTGGAAGATTCTGGCACTGTCACTGAGCAGCGGTCTGGAAGGCTGAGTAGGCCAATGGAGGCGTTTTTCACCTTGTCCCTACCTGACTGCCCTTCACTACAACTCCCATTCAGGGCAGGGGTCACATTGACTAGCCCTACTGCCCAAACAACTCCTCTTGCAGTACACTCCCCTCAGGACGCCTGCCTATATTGTCTGTACACTATAAACTCATCTACACAGAAACAAATGCGTTAGTTTTCTTTAGAGTAAATGGGTATTTTGATAAGCAAAATCCCTGATTCATGCTTCAAATTCAACACAATCATATGGACGTTGCGAGAATACACACTCCCCTGTAATGGATTCAGTAAACATTGGATTTTGCATAGTCATCTAGGTGAGAGAACATCGCAACTCATTGCAATGTTATTCCTGGCTGGCTTCAATACATTCGTCACTGCACCTATTAATGTATTCCAGGAATTTAAGCATTCAAAGAAAATGGGAAATGGCACGCAATCATAACAGTGTATCTGAAAAAGAAAAACAATTACATTGATGTATAGTAACAGCATTATAATGACTCTGCATTTTTTGGTTTGTTCATGTGATCAAGAGTACAACCAAAATAGTGATCACCTGTAGAAAATAAATATTATCTATGTGAATTAACTTCTTACAATCTCATTCACCTTGAATGTAAATAGTTTGGTTCCAGAAAGCTAAGACAACACAATATCAATCACTACTTCAACAAGTTGCAGCCCCAAAAACAATCATGTATCATTTTAAAAGCTACATAACGCTGACACAATCTTATATGGCATTCAAAACAGACAACATCTTCAGTGACTATATGACCATTCACCTTATTAACGGCAGCTCTATTTTTGCCAGAGTAACAAAGGAAAAACTAATTCTACAACAGTAACATTCCCACTGTTTGCACAAGAACCAAACATGGAGGAATAAATGAGGTGCTAAATCATGGACCAAAACCATCTCAGAACATTGCTATAAAAAACTTTGTCCTAAAGCTTGACATTGCATGACAATGCATTCTATCTTTGATGAGATTGTAACAGAAAGTTTGTTTTGGTCCACAGTTGGTCCACAGTCTGACAATGATAGAAAATAAAATAATCTTTGCTCAAAATGTTACACTGTGTAGCTATACTGTAAACATGACATTCAACTTCCGCCTCGTAGCAGAAGATGGCCACCCCAGGCTGGGTCTTGCAAAAAGTATCTAGAGAAAGGCACAGCATCTTGGATACATTTACACATGTTCCTGTATGGCTCAATAACAATATCGGTTGTGTTTTATGTTGTTTGAGATAGATACTGTATATGTATAAAACATTAGGAACACCTCTCTAATATTGAGTTGCACTTCCATTTTCCCTCAGAACACTCTACAAGTTGTCGAAAGCATTCCACAGGGATGCTTGCCCATGTTGACTCCAATGCTTCTCACAGTTGTGTCAAGTTGGCTGAATGTCCTTTGGGTGGTGGACCATTCTAGATACACACGGGAAACTGTTGAGTGAAAAACCCAGCAGCATTACAGTTCTAGACACACTCAAACCGGTAATCCTGGCACCTACTACCATACCATGTTCAAAGGCACTTCAATCTTTTGTCTTGCCAATTCACCCTCTGAATGTCACACATACACAATCCATGTCTCAATTGTCCCAAGGCTTAAAAATCCTTCTTTAACACTGACTGAAGGTGACATCAATAAGGGATCATAGCTTCACCTGGTCAGTCTATGTCATGTACCAGGGTAGGGGAGGGAATGGCCGGCAGGGATGTAGCTCAGTTGATAGAGCATGGCGTTTGCAACGCCAGGGTTGTGGGTTCGATTCCCACGGGGGGCCAGTATAAAAAAAAATATGTATTCACTAACTGTAAGTCGCTCTGGATAAGAGCGTCTGCTAAATGACTAAAATGTAAATGTAAAATGATGTAAAGAGGAGGTGTTCCTAATGTTTTGTACACTCAGTGTATATGTTGTGTATTAAGTAGGGTTGCAAAATCCCAGGAACTTTAAATTAATTCCATGATTTCCCAGAAATCCTGGTTGGAGGATTCAGGATTTCCTGCCTATTCCCTTCTGATTCTGGGAATCCTCCAATCAGGATTTCAGGCAAACCAGGGACTTCCCAGAATTATGCAACCCTAGTATTAAGATCTATTTCTGTAGATATACAATCTTTAAAGCTGTTGTTAACAGGACGTGTCACATTCTCCATTTTGAGATGAGAGGCTATGTGAGTAGTGGACGGCATTGCTGATGGTGAAAAACATGTTTTCCTTCTCTTCCTCAGGGTAGTAGCCACCTCTGTCCAGTGACTCCAGTACTGAGGTATTACACTGGGCCAGGAACACCTGCACCCCCAACTCCTTATAATCCTTACAGACCTCCTTCAATGCATTCACCCCTGCTGTGTCCAGAAACAGCACCGGGCTACAGTCTATCACCACAGAGTGGAAGTTGACTTGATTTGGTAGGAAGATTCTGGTGGCGTTGGTCAACTCTGTCTCTTTTTTAATCTTAGTCCCTCCCTCCCCTCCTGCTGTCATTGCTGCTTCTTCCTGTTTCTTCCTCTGTTTCTCCAGTTTCCTCCGCCGGGCCTTCTCCTTGACGGGGTCCAGGCCCAGGCGGCGGTACAGGGCCTTCTTGAACAGGCTCTGGTTGGCGTAGTAGATGGGCGCCTCGTAGCGGAAGATGGCCACCCCAGGCTGGGTCTGCAGGCCCTTGTAGGAGGCCAGGTCCTCGTAAAGCTCCCGTTGGCCGGCCCGGCCCAGCTCTAAGGCCTGGGCTCTCTGAGTGCGCCCCAACACACAGAAGGCTGAGACCATCACCCCCACCAGCAGGCCTAGCTCAGTGTTTATCAACGCTGAGGTTGCCATGGTCACCAGCCAGATGGCAGCATCCACACGGTTCACACGCCACATCCGCGGGATGTCTGTAAACTTCCGCAGCGCTCCCCGGAGATTCACCACGATGATCACTGCCAGCACACACCTAACAGACAGCATGAAAACATAGCAGGTTAATAAAGTAATCGCCAAATCAGTGGAAGACAATTATCTGGTAAACATGAGATGAACATGTGTAGAAAAGCCGAGTACACTTAGACACAGAATAGCATGGTCTTACTTCTGTAGAGAGTAGAATAGGGGAGCGATGACCAGCAGCACCAGTAGCAGCACCAGGGCCGTGACCAGGCCAGACAGCTGAGTCTGGCAGCCTGTGGACTCCTTCACCAGGGTCTTGGTCAGGGCAGCGCTGGTGGTGAAACAGCGAAAGAAGGAGGGCAGGATGTTACAGAAGCCTATGGCATACATCTCCTGGTTGGGATCCACCACATAGCCGTGCTTCTTGGCAAACATCTCAGACAGGGAGACGGTGATGGCAAAGCCCACGATTGATATGGAGAAGGCATCTACTGCCACATTGGGGATCAGAGACCAGGACGGGAGCTGGGGAGGCAGGAAGCCCGTGGGGATGGCACCGGCCACATCTGAGCCATACGTCTCCTTGAAGTGGCCGAAGTGGGAGGCCATAGTGGCGCCGATGACAACAAACAGCTCAAAGGGGATGGGGGCTTTGAGCTTGGCCTTGAAGCGATCGTTGAGCTCCTTGGTGGGGACCAACACCGTCAAGCACACCAGGCTGGTGACCAGGTCACACAGGTTAGTCTGGCCCAGGTTCTGGAAGAGGCTGACCCAGGTCTTGATGAGGGAGCCCCAGCCCTGGGCGCGAGGCAGCTTCAGTCCCAGGAGGTACTTGACCTGGGAGGTAAGGATGGTGAGAGAGGCCCCCGTGGCAAAACCGCTCAGGAGGGAGTCTGACAGGTAAACAGATACAAAGCCCACCTGCAGGAGGCCCATCAATACCTACAACCACAGATTGAAAACAGAGAGGGAGTAATGGCATTAGAAAAATGTATATACAATACAATTCATACTTTTTATGACCAATGTCAATCAACCTGTTAAAACATGAATGAGTTCTGTTTGTCAGTGCTTTTTATCACGTGAGACATGAGAAAAAAAAATTATTACACCATTCCCTTTCTGCACATATTTACCTGGTAGACCCCTGCTGTAAAGGTGACTGTGGCCCCCACCATGATGGCATAGCAGCTCCTATCACAGACCGGCCCTGTGGTGGCATTCCCCAGGCCCAGTGTAGTGTTGTTACTGCTACTCTCTGTGAGGTACCCTGCCAGGGCCAGCTCCCTGTCCACCACCTGGCCCACCAGCAGGCACAGCACCCCGAAGATGCCCACGGAGATGTGGCGTGAGGTGCCAAGCAGGGTGTAGATGATGCTGGAGTAGAAGGAGGTGTAGAGGCCGTAGATAGGGTCCTGGCCCGCCAGCAGAGAGTAGGCGATGGACTGGGGCACCAGCAGGATGCCCACTATCAACCCTGACATGACGTCACCCAGGATCCAGTCTCTGAGCTGGTAGCGTGGCAGCCATTTTAGGATGGGGACAAACCCCAGAACCTGGGCCTTGGCTCGCTCTGAGCTGCATGTGCACTGCTTTTTTAGTTGGTGTGAAACGGCTGTCCTCCAGTTTTCCTCCTTCTTCTCCCTTCTCTCCAGCACTAAGGGGACGTGTCGGCCACTCTTCGCTCCCTCATCTGCTGAGGCACAGCAGTCCTCTTCAGCCATCATACCAGGCCCCTGTTCTGTCCACTTTAGATAGAAAAAGTAAGTTAAAGTCAAGACCCAGCTAGCACATTTGGTTCCTTGGAAGGTGTGGGAACATGCGTTTTTGGTTTCCTATTGGTTCTGGGAATGAAGCCATACGTTTCCTGACCTGTAAAACTGAAGAAATATTTAACGTTCTAAAAACGGAAGTGAAAATGTCACCTTAATTTGTTGGTTGGAGGGAGATACTGAGAACGTTTTACTATGGTTCCCTGAAAGTTTTCCTGGGAGGTTTTATTAACGTAAGTGAGAACCAAATTTTTAGGTTATTTGGAGGTTTTTGAATAACTTTCTTAAAACTTTCACTGAACATTTCAATAAGACCGCTACCTTAGTTTGGGTTAACTGTTTTGAACTCCAAACACAGATAGGACATTTGCTTATGCATTAAATCGTGCAAACACATTTCTTTTTTATTGTGGCACAGCATCAGTTAGTTGAACCTATGATCTTTTGAACCTATGATCTTTTGATATTTTCGTAAAAACTACTCCACATATATGGCTCTTTTGCAACTTGTGGATAAAATCTTTACAGCCCTTAACAATAATGAATACGCTCTTGGCATCTTTTTAGATTTATCCAAAGCGTTTGGCACAGTTGATCATGAAATATTACTTTCTAAATTGCCTTATTACAGTTTTCATGATTATACATATAATTGGTTATATAGTTATGTTTATGATAGAGAACAATTTGTTTATGCAAACAGCTGTGCAACTACCAGGGCTAAGATATCCTGTGATGTCAAATCAAATCAAATGTTATTTGTCACATACATGTGTTTAGAAGATGTTATAGCGGGTGTAGCGAAATGCTTGTGCTTCTAGCTCCGACAGTGCAGTAATATCTAACAAGTAATATCTAACAATTTCACAACATATACCCAATACACACAAAACTAGTAAGGAATGGGATTTAAGAATATATACATATATGGACAAGCAATGACAGAGCGGCATGGACTAAGATACAGTAGAATATTATAGAATAGAATGCAGTATATACATATGAGATGAGTAGCGCAAGATATGTAAACATTATTAAAGTGACTAGTGTTCCATTTCTTAAAGTGGCCAGTGATTTCAATAGGCAGCAGCAGCCTCTAATGTGCTAGTGATGGCTATTTAACAGTCTGATGGCCTTGAGATAGAAGCTGTTTTTCATTCTCTCTGTCCCAGCTTTGATGCACCTGTACTGACCTCGCCTTCTGGATGATAGCGGGGTGAACAGGCAGTGGCTCGGGTGGTTGATGTCCTTCATGATCTTTTTGGCCTTCCTGTGACATCGGGTGCTGTAGGTGTCTTGGAGGGCGTGTAGTTTGCCCCCGGTAATGCGTTCGGCAAACCGCACCACCCTCTGGAGAGCCCTGCGGTTGCGGGCGGTGCAGTTGCCGTACCAGGCGTTGATACAGCACGTCAGGATGCTCTCAATTGTGCATCTGTAAAAGTTTGTGAGGGTTTTAGGTGCTAAGCCGAATTTCTTCCGCCTCCTGAGGTTGAAGAGGCTCTGTTGCGCCTTCTTCACCACACTGTCTGCATGGGTGGACCATTTCAGTTTGTCAGTGATGTGTACGCCAAGGAACTTGAAGCTTTCCACCTTCTCCACTGCGGTCCCGTCGATGTGGATGGGGGGGGGCACCCTCTGCTGTTTCCTGAAGTCCACAATCATCTCCTTTGTTTTTTTAACGTTGAGTCAGAGGTAATTTTCCTGTCACCACACTCCCAGAGCCCTCACCTCCTCCCTGTAGGTGGTCTCGTCATTGTTGGTAATCAAGCCTACTACTGTTGTGTCGACTGCAAACTTGATGGTTGAGTTGGAGGCGTGCTTGGCCACTCAGTCATGGGTGAACAGGGAGTACAGGAGGGGGCTGAGCACGCACCCTTGTGGGGCCCTAGTGTTGAGGATCAGCGAAGTGAAGATGTTGTTTCCTACCTTCAACACCTGGGGGCGGCCCGTCAGGAAGTCCAGGACCCAGTTGCAGAGGGCGGGGTTCAGAACCAGGGCCTCAAGCTTAATGATGAGCTTGGAGGGTACTATGGTGTTGAATGCTGAGCTATAGTCAATGAACAGCATTCTTACATAGGTATTCCTCTTGTCCAGATGGGATAGGGCAGTGTGCAGTGTGATGGCGATTGCATCGTCTGTGGATCTATTGGGGCGTTAAGCAAATTGAAGTGGGTCTAGGGTGACAGGTAAGGCAGAGGTGATATGATCCTTGACTAGTCTCTCAAAGCACTTCATGATGACAGAGGTGAGTGTTACAGGGCGATACTCATTTAGTGCAGTTACCTTTGCTTTCTTGGGTACAGGAACAATGGTGGCCATCTTGAAGCATGTGGGATCAGCAGACTGGGAAAGGGAGAGATTGAATATGTCCATAAACACACCAGCCAACTGGTCTGTGCATGCTCTGAGGACGTGGCTAGGGATGCCGTCTGGGCCGGCAGCCTTGCGGGGGTTAACATGCTTAAATGTCTTAATCGCGTCGGCCATGGAGAAGGAGAGGCCACAGTCGTTGGTAGTGGGCCTCGTCAGTGGCACTGTGTTATCCTCAAAGCGGGCGAAGAAGGTGTTTAGCTTGTCTGGAAGCGAGACGTCGGTGTCGGCGATGTGGCTGGTTTTCCTTTTGCAGTCTGTGATTGTCTGTAGACCATGCCACATACGTCTCGTGTCTGAGCCGTTGAATTGCGACTCCACTTTGTCTTTATACTGATGTTTTGCCAGTTTAATTGCCTTGCGGAGTGAGTAGCTACACTGTTTGTATTCTGCCATATTCCCAGTCACCTTGCCATGGTTGAACGCGGTGGTTTGTGCTTTCAGATTTGCGCGAATGCTGCCATCTATCCATGGTTTCTGGATAGGGTAGGTTTTAATAGTCACAGTGGGAACAACATCACCTATACACTTCCTGATAAACTCAGTCACCGTTTCAGTGTATTCGTCTAAATTATTTTCGGAAGCTACCTGGAACATATCCCAGTCCGCGTGATCAAAACAATCTTGAAGCGTGGATTCCAATTGGTCAGATCAGTGTTGAATAGTCCTTAGCACGGGTACTTCCTTTTTTTGAGTTTCTGGCTATAGGAAGGGAGAAGCAAAATGGAGTCGTGGTCAGATTTGCCAAAAGGAGGGCGGGGGAGGGCCTTATAACCATCCCGGAAGTTCGAATAGCAATGGTCGAGGATTTTAGCAGCGCGAGTACAACAGTCAATATGTTGATAGAACTTCAATATGTTGATAGAACTTCGGCAGCCTAGTCCTCAAAGTTCCTGTATGTTACTACAATTACACCATGAGTCGCTAAATCATGAAACACACACCTCCGCCCTTCTGCTTCCCGGAGAGATATTTATTCCTGTCTGCGCGATGAACTGAGAACCCATCTGGCTGGACCGATTTCGACAGAATATCCCAAGAGAGCCATGTTTCCGTGAAACAGAGTATGTTACAGGCCTTGATGTCTCTCTGGAAAGAAATCCTTGCCCGTAGTTCGTCGACCTTGTTAACCAAAGACTGAACATTAGCGAGTAGTATACTTGGAAGCGGTGGGTGGTGTGCGCTCCTCCTAAGTCGAACCAGCAGACCGCTCTGAGTGCCTCTCCTCCGCCGGCGATGTTTTGGGTCAGCCGCTGGAATCAGTTCAGTTGCCCTGGGGAGAGCAAACAAAGGATCTGCTTCGGGAAAGATATCCAATAGTTTTTCCCGGCTGCATGTAATGATGCAAAACACTTTCTGAGCTAATAGTGTAAAAAATAATACATTTAAAAAAAATACTGCAAAGTTTCCTAAGAGCTAGTCGCGAGGCCGCCATCTTCGTCGGCGCCTGGATACATCCTGCCACAGGGTTCGATAATTGGGCCTTTGTTATTCCTAATCTATATTAATGACCTTGCTGCCGTGTATTCTACTGTACTTCCCATTCTCTTTGCTGATAATACCAATTTGATTTTATCACACAATAATTTTGATTCACTAATTAATGAAGCCAACTCAGGTGTGGCCAGATTTTCTGAATGGTTCCGGATAAACTAATTATCTTTAAAAAAAAAAAAACTTTGTATTGTATTCACTATTCAGAATAAGAAATATTGTTTTTTTTTTAAAGAGCCAGAATCTCAATTGGTGGGAATGAAATGGAACAAGTCACATCCACTAGATTCCTCAGAGTTCTAATTGATGAAAACTTTTCCTGGAAATATCATATTCAATGTCTGCAGCAAAGTGATGAAATCTGTTGGTATCATCAGAAAGATTAGTGGTTTGGTTCATCAGGCTTGCTTCCTAACTCTACACTATAGCTTAATTCACCCATATCTCATTTACTGTAATATTGTCTGGGCCTGTACATATGCCTCCTATCTACACAAATGACTCATCATACAAAATAGATTTACAAGACTAGCCACCTCCTCTAATTACCGGGCTCCATTTTTATTTTACCTTTATTTAACTAGGCAAGTCAGTTAAGAACAAATTCTTATTTACAATGGCGGCCTACACCGGCCAAATCCATCTGCACCTTTGTTTAAGAAACTCAATATCTTGTCTATTTACTAGGGTTGCACAAGCCTGATGAACCAAACTATCCAATAATTCCCTCCATGTAGCCTAACTCTCTCTCTCACACACACACACACACACAAACACACAATCAAACAGGGTTTTTCTTAAATACTGAGTATATCATGTACAATTATAATTAATATGCTTTGTTTAACTAATTGAACAAAAAAAATATATAGGTCTGTAATTTTTATCAAAGGTACACTTCAACTCTGAGAGACGGAATCTAAAACAAAAATCTTAGAAAATCACATTGTATGATTTTTAAGTAATTAATTTGTATTTTATTGCATGACATAAGTTTTTGATCACCTACCAACCAGTAAGAATTCCGGCTCTCACAGACCTGTTAGTTTTTCTTTAAGAAGCCCTCCTGTTCTCCACTCATTACCTGTATTAACTGCACCTGTTTGAACTCGTTACCTGTATAAAAGACACCTGTCCACACACTCAATCAAACAGACTCCAACCTCTCCACAATGGCCAAGACCAGAGAGCTGTGTAAGGACATCAGGGATAACATTGTAGACCTGCACAAGGCTGGGATGGGCTACAGGACAATAGGCAAGCAGCTTGGTGAGAAGGCAACAACTGTTGGCGCAATTATTAGAAAATGGAAGAAGTTCAAGATGACGGTCAATCACCCTCGGTCTGGGGCTCCATGCAAGATCTCACCTCGTGGGGCATCAATCATCATGAGGAATGTGAGGGATCAGCCCAGAACTACACGGCAGGACCTGGTCAATGACCTGAAGAGAGCTGGGACCACAGTCTCAAAGAAAACCATTAGTAACACACTACGCCGTCATGGATTAAAATCCTGCAGCGCACGCAAGGTCCCCCTGCTCAAGCCAGCGCATGTCCAGGCCCGTCTGAAGTTTGCCAATGACCATCTGGATGATCCAGAGGAGGAATGGGAGGAGGTCATGTGGTCTGATGAGACAAAAATAGAGCTTTTTGGTCTAAACTCCACTCGCCGTGTTTGGAGGAAGAAGAAGGATGAGTACAACCCCAAGAACACCATCCCAACCGTGAAGCATGGAGGTGGAAACATCATTCTTTGGGGATACTTTTCTGCAAAGGGGACAGGACAACTGCACCGTATTGTGGGGAGAATGGATGGGGCCATGTATCGCGAGATCTTGGCCAACAACCTCCTTCCCTCAGTAAGAGCATTGAAGATGGGTTGTGGCTGGGTCTTCCAGCATGACAACGACCCGAAACACACAGCCAGGGCAACTAAGGAGTGGCTCCGTAAGAAGCATCTCAAGGTCCTGGAGTGGCCTAGCCAGTCTCCAGACCTGAACCCAATAGAACATCTTTGAAGGGAGCTGAAAGTCCATATTACCCAGCGACAGCGAAACCTGAAGGATCTGGAGAAGGTCTGTATGGAGGAGTGGGCCAAAATCCCTGCTGCAGTGTGTGCAAACCTGGTCAAGACCTACAGGAAACGTATGATCTCTGTAATTGAAAACAAAGGTTTCTGTACCAAATACCAAAAGTTCTGCTTTTCTGATGTATCAAATACTTACAGTGGGGAAAAAAAGTATTTAGTCAGCCACCAATTGTGCAAGTTCTCCCACTTAAAAAGATGAGAGAGGCCTGTAATTTTCAGCATAGGTACACGTCAACTATGACAGACAAAATGAGAAAAAAATGTCCAGAAAATCACATTGTAGGATTTTTAATGCATTTATTTACAAATTATGGTGGAAAATAAGTATTTGGTCAATAACAAAAGTTTCTCAATACTTTGTTATATACCCTTTGTTGGCAATGACACAGGTCAAACGTTTTCTGTAAGTCTTCACAAGGTTTTCACACACTGTTGCTGGTATTTTGGCCCATTCCTCCATGCAGATCTCCTCTAGAGCAGTGATGTTTTGGGGCTGTCGCTGGGCAACACAGACTTTCAACTCCCCTCCAAAGATTTTCTATGGGGTTGAGATCTGGAGACTGGCTAGGCCACTCCAGGACCTTGAAATGCGCTTCTTACGAAGCCACTCCTTCGTTGCCCGGGCGGTGTGTTTGGGATCATTGTCATGCTGAAAGACCCAGCCACGTTTCATCTTCAATGCCCTTGCTGATGGAAGGAGCTTTTCACTCAAAATCTCACGATACATGGCCCCATTCATTCTTTCCTTTACACGGATCAGTCGTCCTGGTCCCTTTGCAGAAAAACAGCCCCAAAGCATGATGTTTCCACCCCCATGCTTCACAGTAGGTATGGTGTTCTTTGGATGCAACTCAGCATTCTTTGTCCTCCAAACACGACAAGTTGAGTTTTTACCCAAAAGTTCTATTTTGGTTTCATCTGACCATATGACATTCTCCCAATCCTCTTCTGGATCATCCAAATGCACTCTAGCAAACTTCAGACGGGCCTGGACATGTACTGGCTTAAGCAGGGGACACGTCTGGCACTGCAGTATTTGAGTCCCTGGCGGCGTAGTGTGTTACTGATGGTAGGCTTTGTTACTTTGGTCCCAGCTCTCTGCAGGTCATTCACTAGGTCCCCCCGTGTGGTTCTGGGATTTTTGCTCACCGTTCTTGTGATCATTTTGACCCCACGGGGTGAGATCTTGCGTGGAGTCCCAGATCGAGGGAGATTATCAGTGGTCTTGTATGTCTTCCATTTCCTAATAATTGCTCCCACAGTTGATTTCTTCAAACCAAGCTGCTTAACTATTTCAGATTCAGTCTTCCCAGCCTGGTGTAGGTCTACAATTTTGTTTCTGGTGTCCTTTGACAGCTCTTTGGTCTTGGCCATAGTGGAGTTTGGAGTGTGACTGTTTGAGGTTGTGGACAGGTGTCTTTTATACTGATAACAAGTTCAAACAGGTGCCATTAATACAGGTAACGAGTGGAGGACAGAGGAGCCTCTTAAAGAAGAAGTTACAGGTCTGTGAGAGCCAGAAATCTTGCTTGTTTGTAGGTGACCAAATACTTATTTTCCACCATAATTTGCAAATAAATTCATAAAAAATTCCTACAATGTGATTTTCTGGAGAAAAAAATCTCAATTTGTCTGTCATTCTCAAATTGTCTGTCATGATGAAAATTACAGGCCTCTCTCATCTTTTTAAGTGGGAGAACTTGCACAATTGGTGGCTGACTAAATACTTTTTTTCCCCACTGTATGTCATGCAATAAAATGCAAATTAATTACTTAAAAATCATACAATGTGATTTTCTGGATTTTTGTTTTAGATTCCGTCTCTCACAGTTGAAGTGTACCTATGATAAAAATTACAGACCTCTACATGCTTTGTAAGTAGGAAAACCTGCAAAATCGGCAGTGTATCAAATACTTGTTCTCCCCACTGTATATACTTTTTGGTGTGGTTTTCATATGAGCACTTTTGGTCTTCCAACCTCACCTGCACACCGTTGTTACCCAGTTTTTTTTATCTGTACGGTTTTGTCTTTCACTTCTTTTCTTTGGTGCAAATAAATAAAACCTAAAACCTTCTATATCCATGGAATTAATCCACTGCGCCACCAGGATGGCTCTAGCATGCCATGTTTTTTTTAACTCATACAAAGCTGTTCATTTTAGTCTTAAAACAGACCCCATTTCAAATTAAACAAGCACTCATTAAGATCAGGTGTGGCCAATTAGTGGACACGGCCAACACATTTAACAAAAGAGGATTTTGTTGACGCTGAGAACTTAATGTATAGGTTTTTCAATAACATTCTTTGAACGTTACTAATGTTGTTTTCTTGTGATTTTTATGGAAAGTTGAGGAAAGCTGCAGAAAACATTGTGCTGAAGTCAGTGTTAATTTTGGCACTCTTTAGATTTAGTCTTAGTCATTTTGACTAAAATATAAAATCTTAGTCACAATTGTCATTTAAATAATGAATTAGTTTACTTATGATGAAAACAATAGGCCATTTTAGTCACATCACATTTGTATTGCCTCAACATATAGACAATATAAATCACTGCCTTCCAACATACAGTGCATTCGTAAAGTATTCAGACCCCTTGACTTTTTCCACATTTTGTTATGTTACAGCCCTATTCTAAAATTGATTAAATTGTTTTTTTTTCTCTTGTCAATCTACACACAATACCCCATAACGACAAAGCAAAAACCGGTCTTTAGAAATGTTTGCAGGTTTATTAAAAACAAAAAACTGAAATATCACATTTATATAAGTATTCAGACCATTTACTCAGTACTTTGATGAAGCACCTTTGGCAGCGATTACAGCCTCGAGTCTTCTTGGGTATGACGCTACAAGCTTGGCACACCTGTGTTTTGGGAGTTTCTCCCATTCTTCTCTGCAGATGCTCTCAAGCTCTGTCAGGTTGGATGGGGAGCATTGCTGCACAGCTATTTTCAGGTCTCTCCAGAGATGTTAGATCGGGTTCAAGTCCAGGCTCTGGCTGGGCCACTCAAAGACAGTTGGAGACTTTTCCCAAAGCCACTCCTGCATTGTCTTGGCAACGGTGAAGCTGCCACCACCATGCTTCACCGTAGAGATGGTGCCAGATTTCCTCCAGATGTGACGCTTGGCATTCAGGCCAAAGAGTTCAATCTTGGTTTCATCAGACCAGATAATATTTTTTCTCATGGTCTGAGAGTCCTTTAGGTGCCTTTTGGCAAACTCCAAGTGGGCTGTCATGCCTTTTACTGAGGAGTGGCTTCCTTCTGGCCACTCTACCATAAAGGCCTGATTGGTGAAATGCTGTAGAGATGGTTGTCCTTCTGGAAGATTCTCCCATCTCCACAGAGGAACTCTAGAGCTCTGTCAGAGTGACCATCGGGTTCTTGGTCACCTCCCTGACCAAGTCCCTTCTCCCCTGATTGCTCAGTTTGGCGTGGCGGCCAGCTCTAGGAAGAGTCTTGGTGGTTCAAAACTTCTTCCATTTAAGAATGACGGAGGCCACTGTGTTCTTGGGGACCTTCAATGCTGCAGACATTTTTTGGTACCCTTCCCCAGATCTGTGCCTCGACACAATCCTGTCTCGGAGCTCTACGGACAATTCCTTCGACCTCATGGCTTGGTTTTTTCTCTGACATGCACTGTCAACTGTGGGACCTTATATAGACAGGTGTGTGCCTTTCCAAATCATGTCCAATCAACTGAATTTACCACAAGTGGACTCCAATCAAGTTGTAAAAACATCTCAAGGATGATCAATGGAAACAGCATGTACCTGAGCTCAATGTCGAGTCTCATAGCAAAGGGCCTGAATACTTATGTAAATAAAGTATTTTTGTATTTTTAATACAAAAATTTATAAAAACCTGTTTTTGCTTTATCATTATGGGGTATTGTGTGTAGATTATGAGGGAAAAATTTTATTTAATCCATTTTAGAATAAGGCTGTAACGTAACAAAAATGTAACGTGGAAAAGGGGAAGGGGTCTGAATAGTTTCCGAATGCAATGTATATACAGTATATATATATATATATATAGATATAAACAGTATACTGTATAGAGAGAAAGATACTGTATATAGATAGTTATAGCTGTCCTAGCCTACCTCTTTCAGGTAATACATTAAATGCAGTATTAGCCTTATATTTAGCTAATGAATAATGGGTTATGTATAAGCGTCTAACTTATAGCCTTTGTCTCTTGTGCAGTACGCACCTGCGCTCCGCTGGCCTCTCTTCTTAAAAAATGCTCCTTAGCTCTTGCAAATGCTTTTTTAAATATTATTATTTCTTATACTAATGGACTAGTTGAAGAGGGATGCAAGCTCGTTTGCTGAATATTAAATACAGCAGCCAATAGAACTCACAGGGATTTTGAAAGAAGAGAGAACGCACGATGGTGTTAGGCTATAGCAGTTATTTGTTCAGATCCATAAGCATTCAATCTTCGTGAAGAGAAGTGAAAGCCTTTTGCATCTTATTCTAGTCCTATATTATTCAAGCATGTCATTACAATGAAGAAGATATGGACAATGATATGCAGCTGGCCTACCTATGACCAAATCGCTCAGTTCAGCCTCCAGGAAAATACTAATGACAATAACCGTCAACCTGCGACCGGTGGTTCTTTATTTAAAGAAATGTGACCGACCGCCTGATTCGGTCTTATGTAGCAATATTTGAAATTGTGTTTTTTTTTACATTGGATAAAAGTAGACTCAGAGCTACAAAATGGTATATCATATATTGCAGTTGAGGAACAATGGGTAAATAATTCTGTTTTGAAAGTTGATAAACTTGTAACCCCACTTTTTAAAGAAAATGGCCCTTGAATGTTTTGGTACAGCTCTTCTTTGTCTACACCCATTCAGTATCGTTCACACCTTCTTAAGCCTTAGCCCCACCCATCTCCTTAAGGATTCACATGTGAGGCCATGTGCTAAACAGAGTGAGTAAGTTTAGGTAGTAAACAACCAAAGATTTCAAGACTAAAAGTGGTGAAAGTAGTAGCCTACAATTAGGAAAAACTTCAGCTAAAAATACACTTTTTCTAGTCTTTGGCCTATATCCTAATCTGACTTTGGTGCAGGTCATGTTGTTCTTCACATTACCGTCTCTGGTATACACACACGACATCAAATAAAATCTAAGTTTATTTGTCACATGCACAGGATACAGAAGGTGTAAACAGTTCCATTAAATGGTTACTTGCATATTTGCATAGTAGCAATATCAAAAATAGAATGTGTCCAGATAAAAATATCGTATAAATATTTTATCACTATTATATGATGCTTACCCAGACACACTTGTCTAAATTGATGGGTCATGTGAAAGAAATGCTATAACCACTCTCCAGCCACATCTAGCTAAGTGGATGGGTCACTATTGTCTAGACATGTACACATTAGTAGTGCGCGGGTCAGCTGTTTGCTCACCCGCACCCGCCCGCAATTGCTAATAACCAATCTGCAATCGCCCGACTATATGTGATAAAGTGAAAATCTGAGGCCCGCACCCAACCCAAACCCGCAAATATAGAAAATGCGCTATAGGCTACAGTCAAAGACTGCAGAACGATTTTTTGACATGGGGTGCAGGATTCTGTTTTGCCTGATTTTTGCCTGCTTATAATTTCCGACATTTTGGTAGGCTATTTGTTAGTCAACTTGTCTTTAATTAGATACATGTAGCTTCTCTTTTGTCATTATATGTTGCCCTAGAAGACAAAACAAACCCTTGTTTAACAGAATAATGTAATAGATTGATAGAATGCTTCAATCTATTTGACATCAGTAAAGTTTTCTCTGTCATCTTTCGCAGAGCAAAGACATTTTAGGGACTGGGGAAAAAATACAATAAAGCAAAAAAAATACGGGAAAGATTTTCTGTGCAAAATGTCCAAATGACATCAGTGTGACCGGTTGTAAGGAAAAATAATGCTGTGAAAACGAACCAACATGTTTCTGATAAGATTTCAGTTCGGCTTCGATGCATATTTTATGTGGTTGAAACACTATCAGCTTTTATTATGCTTTTATGATGAAGACAGCACAGATCGTATCTAACTGAGCATTGCATTCTCTCAAGATGCAGAAAGAAATCATATTTTTCCACTCCTGTTCCCAAGTCCAAATTTTGCCTACATTTGGTGTATCATTTTATTGCAAGAAATGCTTAATTCTGCAGGAGTTATTATTAAGGCTATAGCCCTATTCACACAGGACTAGTATTACTAGAGAACATTGGTTATGTATTTATTACCCCAGAATGTCAATTTTTCCAGAGGACGATTCGGACGGGATACGTTTTTTTTCCTCAAACTGCCCCCTGTAATTATTTCTCTTTTTTTATTTTTTATTAAATGACAGTTATGACAGAAGCCTGGAGGTTTTTTTCTAGGTGTGAAAATATTTCAACAAGTCCAGGGGATAACCGGCTACACTGATAACTCGAGCTTGGTTCCCAAGTTTCTAAACCATACCAAACCATCTTTGGTACAGTGTCGCCATAATATTTGAATTGAGGAAGTAGACAGGAAGTGATCGGCAGTAGAAGACGTCCTAAATGCCCCCCAGCCTTCAGATGTGAGCTAAACAGCTAACTTGCACTTGATATTCGTTTTTAGGCTATGGATGAGAAAGTGAACTTGTTCCAAACGTTTAGCTCAGTTGTATGCTGCTTTGCGATCTATTAACAGCAAGTGTTGCATTAAATAGGCGCAATATTTTTTTATGATGCCTTTGGCGATGTTCAATTCATTTGCACAAAACATATAAACAAACGCATTCACTGTGAAAGTTGATACATGTAGGCCCTTCATATATAGGCTATGCGCAGCACTTAGTTCAATTTAACAAATCAGTTCCCAGCTAGCACAGTGGATCTTGGCCGATTCCGGCTGAGAGTCGGGGCACTCGGCTGAGAGTCAGACTCGGCCGACGTCATGTGGCCCGAGTCTGGCCCGCCTTCGGCAGTATTACTTATGGCTAGGATGCAGGGATTGAGCGCGGGCCGATTCCGGTGTTAGATATCTGGCCCAAATGTATTACTTGGGGCTCGGGCCGATTTTGGCTACTCTCTGGCAGATGATTACATGGGCTGCTTTATATAATTAACATTTCATTATTTATGTATTTTTCCATAAAATAGTAGTTCGAATAGAATTGATACGGAAGACAAACTAAATTCAGATTACAGCTTTGAAAGTCATTTTGCGCAGCCGTATTCAGTATGGCTACTCGTTGAGTTTAAACATCCACGGTGGACCACCACCTGCGCTCTAGCAGATCTACTTCCTGTCTACCAGCGCATGAGTTAATGAAGCGCTTGCTATTCCAACTGTCATAAACTGTCACTAGAGCTCGACCATCAAGACGGTAGGTCTTATGTTAAGATGGAAACAAAATAGCTAGCCAGCTAATTATTTTGATTTTGTGACAGATTACTTTTAACGTTAGAACTATCTATGATATTTTGTTTGTATTTCTAATATTTCTTATCCAATTTGGACATAAGTAACTGGATAATGTTTGTAATAATATTCTGCACAAAAGTATGTTAAAAAGTTATTTTACTGCCGCTTAAGTTACCAGTGTGAAAAGGCAGGTTGCAGTAGCCTAACGTTAATTTATAGGACTGAGTAGGATATCGACACATAAACAACTAACGTTAAGGGATTTCTAACATGTTGAGGCCAGTTTCATAATCCGCAATCAGATTGTGTTGTCTGTGATGTTAATTTACAGCAAACTGCTAACCAACCTCTACTGATTAATCCAGGTGAGTGTTCCCTGAAAATTACATGTTTTTGAATGTTAATGCGGTCCCTTTGACACCTAAATAGCTCTGCACTGTCTCTCTAGCCTGCCAGCTAATTCCAGCAGTAGCCTCAGCTCTTCCTCCTGCAGCCAGCCAGCTATTCAGCCAACAAAGGTGATTAAGGTTCCTAAGAATTAATGCAAGTCGCTATATATGCCCTTTAGTAATTCAGTTAATCAATGTGTGTTTTAGAGCTCCGGCCCTCAACATTAGCATGTCAGAAATGACTGAGAAGTATTCAGAGTATAGCGTGACTTCAAACATCCGGCGTAGGTGTACTGCAAACGTGTCAAGATTTGACATCTATCCAACATGAGCAGTCTACACTTAATATAGAAAATGCTGCTGTTCCTCAGACATTGTATATGTCCAATGAGGCCGCTGAGGAAATGTTGTTCAATGGTCAGGACTTTGAGGATGAACTGTTTGTGGATGCTTTGATGGACACTGCAGGTGTAGGAGAAGGTGAAGGTCAGGGTGAGGTTGATGATGCTGAAGAGAACGTTGATGATGAGGGTGATGATGACGAGGAGATGGTTGACGATGAGGTTGAAAGTCCAACGGACCATTTCAAAGGCTACTTGGTGAACTGGGCTCTTGAATTTGGAATAAAAGTTGCGTTAACAGCCCTGCTTTCGATTCTGAGGTTCCATCATCCAACCTTGCCAAAAGATGCAAGGACCCTCCTCAATACCAACAGAGGCTACAGAGTTGACAGGGTTGCTGGTGGCACTTTTTTTTTTTACTTTGGTATTCTAAGTTCTCCATCTGGCACGCTTGATAAACTTTGGCAGAAACTCCCAAATAGGTATACGTTGAAATTACAACTCCATTTTGATGGGCTTCCTCTTTTCAAAAGTTATTCTATGCATCTGTAGCCCATATTGGGACTGATGCAAGGATTTAACATTTAAAATAAAAACTTCCTGAATGCACTTTTTGGTGGAACATCTAAACCAAATTCATTGGCAGCGAATCTAAAATATTTAGTGGAAGAAGCAAAACAATTACACTCTGGCTTTACGTTTAAAGGGAAATAACTCTTCATTACAATTAGTTCAGTAATGTGTAGGCCCTGCACAGGCTTTCATCAAAAGCATCAAGTCACACACGGGCTATGCAGGGTGTGATAAATGTACAGCATATGGTTTACATTTTCAAGGTAGGATGACCTTTCCTGAGACTAAATGTGGCCTAAGAACTGATAGGAGCTTTAATGCAGTCAGATGAGGAACATCACAAGGAGACATCCCCACTAAGCAAACTTAGTTTTGGTATGGTAACAGCATTTCCCCATGACTACATGCACCTTATATGTCTTGGAGTGACAAGAAAACTGTTAGAGCTATGGAGTGGCAGGTAGCTTAGTGGGTAAGAGCGTTGTGCCAGTAACTGAAAGGTCGCTGGTTCTAATCGCCGACTAGGTGAAAAATCTGTCGACGTGCACTTAAGCAAGGCACTTTACCCTAATTGCTCCTGTAAGTCACTCTGGATAAGAGCGTCTGCTAAAATGAGTGGCAGCACTGGTCCACATCAATGCCGGTTATCATCTCAGAGGGTTACTCAGTTGTCTCAGAATCTACTTTCTCTAAAAAGCTATACTCCCTCTGAGTTTGCAAGAAAGCCTAGGGCTGTTGCTGAAAGACACAGGTGGAAGGCTACTGAATTCAGACAGTTTTTGTTATACACTGGGCCAGTTGTGCTGTACAATGTTTTGAGTGCACCGGTGTACAATAATTTCATGCTCCTTTCAGTTGCAATATCAGTTCTTGCTAGTCCTTCTCTATGTGTTCAGATGTGTGACTTTGCTAAAACTTTGTAGAGCACTTTGGCCAGCTCTATGGGGATACAAATTTGGTATACAGTGTGCATGGTCTTATACATCTAAGTGATGATGTGAAACAGCACGGTCACCTTGATACTATCTCGGGTTTTCCTTTTGAAAACTAAAAAAAAAAAATAGTTAGAAGTCCACACTTTCCTGCGGTACAAGTTATAAGACGGATATCAGAGTTGGAACATATGACCTCTGATGGTTGTAGTGATATTTCTTACCCTAAAGTGAAAACATTTCACAATGATGGTCCTATTCCTCAACATGTTACCTGTCCAGTCAGTGTATACAAGGAAATATATCTAGCCAAATTCTGCATCAAGGTTGTCACTGGAGCAATTTAGTTCGAAATATAATTTTGATTAAAGGGGAACCCTATGTTGTATATAATGAGTTCACTTCTGTCACAGACTTTTTTGACTACCCAGTTCAATCATCACAGTTGGGAGTCTTCCTTCTGCCAGATATGTCTTTGAATCTGAAATGTGTCAAGGTAGATGAAAGCATTGTAAAGTATGTGCTCTTGCCATTTAAAAACACATTTGTGGGTATGCCGCTTCTTCATTTGGTTGAAGGTTAACAGCTGCAATCTAACAGATATTGCCAGATATGTGATCGTATTTTACAAACATAATATATAAAACTGCTGCATTTTGGTTGGATGCCAGAGCTGAGAAATTGTTTTTTGTAACATCAGTATGTAAATGGTTGTATTAAATTAGTGTGAAATATATATTCACTTTAAAAGACACATTTGTATTTAGAATAGTTCATATATATATATATATATATATGTATATATATATATATATATATATATTTGAACTATTCTAAATACAAATGTGTCTTTTAAAGTGCATGAATTTGTGTCTAAAGTAATGAGCACTACATCATTCATATCATATTGAAATATTAAGTAAACCTGTGATCACACATAAGTCTCCAACTAGCATGGAAAAGTAAAACATGTCTAAAAAAGAACCATGACACAACTACACAATATAATGGGCTAAATGTGGGACATTCAGAATCAGTGAGGGTCAGCGGTTACAATCAACACCACAGCCTGCGTTTGGCTGGTCAGCAGAGCTAGTCTTCTTAGGAGACCCTTACTTTCAATACTAGAAATGATGCATATTCATTCTCAATTTACACAGCATGTTTCACATTGTGGACTTTATATCCGTGGAGAAGGAGGAGACCGAAGTTGTGCCTTCATCATGGGTCCAGGATGGCATGAACTACTGGTCCCCTTATACATCCACAGAACGCTGCACAAGGGCAGTGAAACGTCAAGAAGCACCTGATGAAACATGGGGTTTGTTTGATGTGAACATCAGGTACACTAGAGGTGAGTTAATGTTATATTTGCAGTCAACTATTTATAACTGACATCAACCTCCTGACACAACAATATGTATCTGAAATCTAAACACAATACATTAATATTCCCTTACAGACACATATGAAGAGGCTCGCCGTAAGCTTCCTATGGCTGTGGTCCAATCTGATCTTCAGACTGAGGAGGAGGATGACCGCCCCGCAAATATGAAGAGAAAAGGAAGGTATAACAACTATAACAAATATGGTTAAAAAAAAACATTTCTCAGTGGATGGCCTAAATATCCAACATATGTTTACGTCACTGGTCGTTCTTATGAGTTCAATAACCTTATATTTTTAACATCAGGGGCACAAATACGCAAATATTCAGTGCCACTGAAAGTAAGGATGAGGAGCCAAAGGAAAAGGTTCCACGCAAGGGCCAGTCAAACACCTCTAAGGGTTTGCCACCTGCACCAGTTATCAGACCTCCAGAGGACAGAAGAGAGACACCTGGGATTTCTGATAGGCCAACAAGGATTGAGCCAAACATTCAACAACATCAGCAGCCAGTGTGTGATCGCAGGTGTTACATGTAAGGTACATATTGTGGCCCCCACCAACATAAAAGCTGTCCACCCCTGATCTACAGTGGGGGAAAAAAGTATTTAGTCAGCCACCAATTGTGCAAGTTCTCCCACTTAAAAAGATGAGAGAGGCCTGTAATTTTCATCATAGGTACACGTCAACTATGACAGACAAAATGAGAAGAAAAAAAATCGAGAAAATCATATTGTAGGATTTTTTATGAATTTATTTGCAAATGATGGTGGGAAATAAGTATTTGGTCAATAACAAAAGTTTCTCAACACTTTGTTATATACCCTTTGTTGGCAATGACACAGGTCAAACGTTTTCTGTAAGTCTTCACAAGGTTTTCACACACTGTTGCTGGTATTTTTGCCCATTCCTCCATGCAGATCTCCTCTAGAGCAGTGATGTTTTGGGGCTGTCGCTGGGCAACACAGACTTTCAACTCCCTCCAAAGATTTTCTATGGGGTTGAGATCTGGAGACTGGCTAGGCCACTCCAGGACCTTGAAATGCTTCTTACAAAGCCACTCCTTCGTTGCCCGGGCGGTGTGTTTGGGATCATTGTCATGCTGAAAGACCCAGCCATGTTTCATCTTCAATGCCCTTGCTGATGGAAGGAGGTTTTCACTCAAAATCTCACGATACATGGCCCCATTCATTCTTTCCTTTACACGGATCAGTCGTCCTGGTCCCTTTGCAGAAAAACAGCCCCAAAGCATGATGTTTCCACCCCCATGCTTCACAGTAGGTATGGTGTTCTTTGGATGCAGCTCAGCATTCTTTGTCCTCCAAACACGACGAGTTGAGTTTTTACCAAAAAGTTATATTTTGGTTTCATCTGACCATATGACATTCTCCCAATCCTCTTCTGGATCATCCAAATGCACTCTAGCAAACTTCAGACGGGCCTGGACATGTACTGGTTTAAGCAGGGGGACACGTCTTGCACTGCAGGATTTGAGTCCCTGGCGGCGTAGTGTGTTACTGATGGTAGGCTTTGTTACTTTGGTCCCAGCTCTCTGCAGGTCATTCACTAGGTCCCCCGTGTGGTTCTGGGATTTTTGCTCACCGTTCTTGTGATCATTTTGACCCCACGGGGTGAGATCTTGCGTGGAGCCCCAGATCGAGGGAGATTATCAGTGGTCTTGTATGTCTTCCATTTCCTAATAATTGCTCCCACAGTTGATTTCTTCAAAACAAGCTGCTTACCTATTGCAGATTCAGTCTTCCCAGCCTGGTGCAGGTCTACAATTTTGTTTCTGGTGTCCTTTGACAGCTCTTTGGTCTTGGCCATAGTGGAGTTTGGAGTGTGACTGTTTGAGGTTGTGGACAGGTGTCTTTTATACTGATAACAAGTTCAAACAGGTGCCATTAATACAGGTAACGAGTGGAGGACAGAGGAGCCTCTTAAAGAAGAAGTTACAGGTCTGTGAGAGCCAGAAATATTGCTTGTTTGTAGGTGACCAAATACTTATTTCCCACCATAATTTGCAAATAAATTCATTAAAAATCCTACAATGTGATTTTCTGGATTTTTTTCCCTCAATTTATCTGTCCAAGTTGACGTGTACCTATGATGAAAATTACAGGCCTCTCTCATCTTTTTAAGTGGGAGAACTTGCACAATTGGTGGCTGACTAAATACTTTTTTTCCCCCCACTGTATAATGTGATTGTGTTGATTATATTTATCTTTATCATCCTTTATGACTTTACCTACTGAAAGAATGTGAGGGATAAAACACAACTGTGTCCTGTTTTGTATTTTTGCAGCAATTCTTCATGAGATCTTAACCTCCATAGAAATGAAGCTGATTTTGCTGCAGCTGCAAAAGCTCCAGGCGAACAGATCAACCCTGGATGAAGTTCCAGATTTGACAGACCTTCGACTTCCAATGTTCTCGCTGGAAGACTTGAGGAGAGTTGAGGGCCAACTTTCAGATCAAGACTTAAAAAAAGAACCTGGTATGACAAGATATCATTACATGTATTGCTGAAAAGTAAATCAACCAAGCCACAATCTGACCCAGAGTACCATTCCAGCATTCTTCACATTAGTATTATATTCATAATATACAGCTGAAGTCGGAAGTTTACATACACCTTAGCCAAATACATTTCAACTCCGTTTTTTACAATTCCTGACATTTATTCCTAGTAAACATTCCCTGTCTTAGGTCAGTTAGGATCACCACTTTATTTTAAGAACGTGAAATGTCAGAATAATAGTAGAGAGAATTATTTATTTCAGCTTTTATTTCTTTCATCACATCCCCAGTGGGTCAGAAGTTTACATACACTCAATTAGTATTTGGTAGCATTGCCTTTAAATTGTTTAACTTGGGTCAAACGTTTCGGGTAGCCTTCCACAAGCTTCTCACAATAAATTGGGTGAATTTTGGCCCATTCCTCCTGACAGAGCTGGTGTAACTGAGTCAGGTTTGTAGGCACACACTTTTTCAGTTCTGCCCACACATTTTCTATAGGATTGAGGTCAGGGCTTTGTGATGGCCACTTCAATACCTTGACTTTGTTGTCCTTAAGCCATTTTGCCACAACATTGGAAGTATGCTTGGGGTCATTGTCCATTTGGAAGACCCATTTGCGACCAAGCTTTAACTTCCTGACTGATGTCGTGAGATGTGGCTTTAATATATCCACATAATTTTCCTTCCTCATGATGCCATCTATTTTGTGAAGTGCACCAGTCCCTCCTGCAGCAAAGCACCCCCACAGCATGATGCTGCCACCCCCATGCTTCACGGTTGGGATGGTGTTCTTCGGCTTGCAACCTCCCCCTTTTTCCTCCAAACATAACAATGGTCATTATGGCCAAACAGTTCTATTTTTGTTTCATCAGACCAGATGACATTTCTCGAAAAAGTACGATCTTTGTCCCCATGTGCAGTTGCAAACCGTAGTCTGGCTTTTTATGGCGTTTTGGAGCAGTGGCTTCTTCCTTGCTGAGCGGCCTTTCAGGTTATGTCGATATAGGACTCGTTTTACTGTGGATATAGATACTTTTTTACCTGTTTCCTCCAGCATCTTCACAAGGTCCTTTGCTGTTGTTCTGGGATTGATTTGCACTTTTCGCACCAAAGTACGTTCATCTCTAGGAGACAGAAAGCGTCTCCTTCCTGAGCGGTATGACGGCTGTGTGGTCCCATGGTGTTTATACTTGCGTACTATTGTTTGTACAGATGAACGTGGTACCTTCAGGCGTTTGGAAATTGCTCCCAAGGATGAACCAGACTTGTGGAGGTCTACAATTTTTTGCTGATTTCTTTTGATTTTCCCATGATGTCAAGCAAAGGGGCACTGAGTTTGAAGGTAGGCCTTGAAATACATCCACAGGTACACCTACAATCACTCAATTGACTCAAATGATGTCAATTAGCATATCAGAAGCTTCTAAAGCCATGACATCATTTTCTGGAATTTTCCAAGCTGTTTAAAGGCACAGTCAACTTAGTGTATGTAAACTTCTGACCCACTGGAATTGTGATACAGTGAATTATAAGTG
Source organism: Coregonus clupeaformis (assembly GCF_020615455.1). Lineage (NCBI taxonomy): Eukaryota > Metazoa > Chordata > Actinopteri > Salmoniformes > Salmonidae > Coregonus > Coregonus clupeaformis. The sequence continues at coordinate 32,593,136 of NC_059194.1, forward strand.
AAATAATCTGTCTGTCAACAATTGTTGGAAAAATTACTTGTGTCATGCACAAAGTAGATGTCCTAACCGACTTGCCAAAACTATAGTTTGTTAACAAGAAATTTGTGGAGTGGTTGAAAAACGAGTTTTAATGACTCCAACCTAAGTGTATGTAAACTTCCGACTTCAACTGTACAAGTTTTCGTTTTTCAGACCATATACTTGGGACTGTCTGGAGGGATGACCACCAAGGAGAATGTGTGGAGAATACTTTCAAAACTCCTTACAAATGGCCTGGCCATGAAAATGAATTGGAGAGGGGCCAATGGGAAACAGGCTTTTGAACCTCTTGCCTTAAAAAGTGTTGTTATCCGTAAGTTTGCTTTCAAGGCAACTGCATGGGGCAGAGAGGCATAATGTCAAAGAAGTGATTAATTAAAGAAAACAGGCCAGCATGTCAATTTGATTGTCAGCAGGGAAGTTCATTATTACAACACAGTTTTCAAGATGTATTTCAATAAGTGTTCTATTTGATCTCTTTCTGATATTTCTGAAGTTCCTGATGTGGAGATAGAAAAAGACATAAAACGATGGATGCAGCTAGCCCCTGGCAGAGATGGAAGGAGAAAAAGGAGAGAGCGAGTGAGAAGTGACCAGACCTAGGAGGAGTGATGGAGAAAACTGAATGCCTACTAGAGCTTAAAAAGAAAGAAAGCTTAAATAGACAAAATCAAACTACTTCTCATTTCTGTGATTAATTTTTTAATTTTTTATTTAAATTAAATTATTTAAGAGTCTTTCCTGTTTAAGTAGTATTTTAGTATTTTTATACTTTGTGCAAGGCAATTGATCAGCATTAAAAACGTTGTGGATTGGTATAATTTGTATATATACAATGTATAATAGTAATATTTAAAATTAATTTTAAAAAATTGGGTCATTTTGTTGTATACATTTATTTAAATTAGCATCGGGCCGCTTCTGGGGGGATTCTGGTAAGATGCCGGCAAAGTCGGCTGAATTCCGGTAGACGGCGATTCTGGGCAGTCATTCATTTTAATTCTGGGCTGTGTCCGACACCGACCCGATTCAATCAGTTCCGGCACCCCGGAAGAGGACCGCTTATGGGCCAATTCCTTATTGCTAGCTGGGTTATTGTTTTCTTGCTCAAATCGTGAGCAACACCGGTAAAACTCAGACATTTCTCTCAAAACACAGCGATGTCGATTCGCACGGGACTAGTATTACCAGGGGACTTTGGAGTTTGCCAAAAAACAGTAGGTTATTCTGGTTAGTCAATGTCCAGATTTCAGTTTCAATTTAACCCATCTAAACAGTAGGCTACAGTTCCCTTGACATGCCATAGGCCTATTTGACGTCCCGTCTTGTGACTGTCAAATTTGTATAGCGCCTCACAATCATCACACATAACATAGCTGCCACTGCTATCATCCTCTTTTACCACTTCACCAAATATTTTCCAAACATTACTTTTCTGGCCCTCCCTTATTTTCAACTCTCCTATTGCAGCTTTTGTCTTATTGAATTAATCTTCGACAACGTCCTTTTTGCCTCTGTGGATTGATGTTAACTTTTTCCGGGCCGATCCCAAAAGCATTATTTGGCGATTGGCTGTGTAGGCAATTTGGCGAGCGTACAGTTAAGCCCTAAAGTTTAGGCTTATGCACTAATACCAGATAGCCTAAAATAATGAAAGAAAAACCTCAATGTAGACTATATAAATTGCACAATAATTATACATTTATGGATTTTCTAAGGTATTGTTTCTCTTTAGTCAACCCGCCCGCCCGCCACCCACACAATATTTAATGACCCTAAACCCGTCTGCTTCACAGATATAACCATGGGGACGGCGGGTTATGAGTCAACCCGCGCATCACTACTATACATGTTCATGAAATACAATAGATGGCCGTAATCACCCCCAGACACACCTGGCTAACTTGATGGGTCATGCAATCATCTGGTGAAGTGGAGTCTTTTGTTTAGACATGTAGCTAGCTAAACAATGAACCATAATCCCAAACCATAGCTACAGTACAAATGGATAGTCATAGCTAGCCACCATGCATGAAATGCTGTAGTATGAATCTGCAGGTAGCTAAATCTAACCAACTAGATTCAGTGTTAGGTAGCTAACATTAAGCTGTAACTAGCAATGCAAATGGCTTTGCAGTTCTCCATGGCTAACATTATATCTTTCAAAAAAGCCACGGTAGCAAGGTATATCTACATATACTGAGCAGCTCATAATATAGACAGAAGTGTGCTACATGGCAGACCAATCCAAACTCATCTCTCGGCATGTCCAGCCTATCCATTATCTCAGCCAATCATGACTAGCGGGAAGGTTCCTGTCTTTTTTCGTGGCTAACCCAACTAGGCTTGTAATTTAATAATTGTATTCGCATTTACAGATGGCATACACGTTTGTTATTAAGGCACATGAAAGTTCACATGTTCCAGAAGGCCTTTCTGCCCAAAAACGCATTTTCATAAAAATAAAAATAAAATGTTCAAATGCCTCTCCTGTGAAGTAGTGGCATGCCACATCTGCCTAGCTTCTTGAAACTAGACTCACATATGCTTCTCTGCTAAAATCTGGGTAAAATATTTAAATGAATGTGAGTCTTATTCAGTAAATTTAGTTATTGCTTGCTTTTCTAAAGTCTACCAACCTTGCCACCTAAGACAGTTATACAAGCTAGCTACTGTAACTTGATAGCCTGAAATGGCTTCTTGGTGTAGCTAGTGATGAGGTTGGGAGATTGGAAACCTATCTGGGCTAGCTAAAGCCAACTTCATAAAATTGCTATGTGCTAGTAGTAATAAATAATAATAATATGCCATTTAGCAGACGCTTTTATCCAAAGCGACTTACAGTCATGCGTGCATACATTTTTTTGTGTATGGGTGGTCCCGGGGATCGAACCCACTACCCTGGCGTTACAAGCGCTGTGCTCTACCAGCTGAGCTACAGAGGACCACAGAGTAGTCCTACAGAGTAGTATTACAGAGAAGCATAAATAAATAGTTATTTTAAATTTTAAAGAGGACAAATCTGAGGGGGATGTGCCCCCTATGGGCATGAAGCCGCTGAGCCTACTAATTATATTTTTTAAATAGGCCCTATTATATTTCAAAATGTAAATCAAATTCGCTAGCCTATAACTAACTTTGTAGGCCACATGTCCTGCACCAGCATCATATGTTCTCTCCCAGCTTCATGGTTTGAATGAGGTGTGTAATTCAAGTCCATATAATACAGTATAATACAATACAGTTATACAGTCCACACTCAAAATGATTAGCCTACTGGAGCTTGTTTAATTTATTTACCCAAGAGAGCATATATAACTACATCTATGGCCTTATATATATATTTATGTTATGCTTAATGTCTGCTAGCCATATCATCGGCTATGTATTGGATAAAGGAACAATCATTTGGGGATTGGGCTCATAAAATGTCTTTAAATGTAGGGTTCATCATGTTTATCAAATGTCATGTCGATCAACGCTCCAATCAAAGCTTTAGAAAAGTTATTTATTCTCGGGATGGAACATTTGTAAAATATCGGGAAAATATTAAACACTAACAACAAGCACTGATCTCTATAGCTTTGTTAATAGGATGAACTGGTCATGCAACAAACTGACTAGGAGAGAGGAATACGTGGTATTTGCCTTTAAGCAAAAAGTGCATGTCACATTGCCATCCCATCTACTTCGGTCTACTTCATACGCTTTTATAACCCTGTACATAATGGTTATAACGACTTTAACCTCGTTTCAATAAAGTATTTGTTATAAAGTTGTTAGGCTATAACTATCTATATAATAGCCTACAATATTTGTCGATAACTTTTACAAAGCTAAATGCAGATTACATTATGTTATGAATGGGAACCATTGTAAACATGTTGCCAACGTGTCCACCACCAGCTTACCTCCTGTACTTTGTTGACAGCAGTTTAGACTACGTGCACATTTTTTAATATCTAACAAATCATTCTATTCGGTTACTATTCAATCCATCTATTCATTTGCAGAACGTTACTCACCTAAGACTGTTACAACTCTTCGTTTATACGGCTATTAGTAACAAAATCATTGGATACTTTGTGTATGGTTCTGCCAGGGATTCAGTGTAGCACTCGGCTTGTGTGGCCTACGTAATGACATATGAAGCCAAACGCAAACGCCCCCATCACGTGATATACACATTCAATGAGTAAAAGTGTTTCATTTTATTCTCACACTATATCTTTCAAGGGAGAAAAACAGTCTGAAGAATCATCCTTAAGAACATCACACCATGAATGTAGTATGTCAGTGTTCTGATAATTTAATGTCTGATTGAGAAACTATACGGTGCTGCAACTGCATTCTCTTTACTGCCCCCAAATAGCATGATGTGTAACTTTGACACGCTAGACATCCTAAACCAGGGACCCCTAATAGGCAGAGCGATTTTATTTGGCCCCCTAAAACGGTCAAAACCTTATTATTCTTTTTAAATCATTTTCATTTTCGGACATAAAGGACTGTAAAATCACCAGGAACTCAGCTCAAAGTGATTTTAATTTAGGAAATCTGTTCCCAAGTATTCCCACATTAATATAGAGGCATATGTGAACGTATCCCAGTGTAATCAATGTTTGAAATGACTCTATTTTTGTCAAATTCTTTATCTGTTTGGGGTTATTGTGGTCAATTTGCAGTGTACAAATTATTTATAACTATGTTCCAGATCCCTGACCATCCGCTCAACAAAGAAATCGGCCCGCGGCTGAATGTAATTGAGGACCCCTGCCCTAATCCCAACCCATGGATGCATTGGCTTCTATTTCCAGCTCCTCCTGAAAGGATAGTCAAATCTGGGTGCAGGTGCATGGACAAACATTGGCCAAAGGCTATACACTACAGCAGGGGTTTTCAAATGTTTCTTGCCCAGGGACTCCCACCCAGGCAAACCGGCGAAATTGTACCATGGAGCTGTGAAAAAATTTAGCAATTTTAAAGCTAATTTCCAGCAATTCTACACAGTTTGGCATAGAGCTGTGAGACAAGCAAATTTTCTGCAATTCTATGCATTTTGCCATGGCTAATGCTGTGTTCCTCAGCTCAAACATAATAAGAAAATCAATGGGCATGTGCCCTGAATACCCGTTTTTTGGAATTTCGATTCTCCCTTACTGTCTAGCTTTTATTTGATTGTTAGTTCTCAAAGATGGTATTATTTTAAAATATATATAGTTCAATATATTTTCTCCATGCTTTCTATCTGGTTTTGGTCGTTTAAGTTGACACTGAAACTACTATTTTTCCATCCCGAAAATTACCACTTAGATGTCCTGCCAAATTTTATATACAGAAAAAACCCTGTAATTAGCTCCAATTACTGTAATTTCCTTCATATTAAAGGGATATTTCGAGATTTTGGCAATGAAGCCCTTTGTCTACGTCCCCAGAGTCGGCTGAACAGGAACAGCTAGCATGCTAACTGTTCCTGTAGACTTCCAGTCATTGCACTAATGCTAGTTAGCATTGCTTGTGAAACTACCTCTAACTTCCTTCATACTGGACGCAGAGACATAAATGTTTTATCCACGATGGTATTCTGTTGCAGCTAGTGATATTCATAAAATAAACATTTTTCACCCCCCCTAATTTTTTAATAATAATAATATCAAAAATAAAACATTGCGGACACCCTGCACTATCTCCGCTGGACACTTGGAGGGCCACGGTCTCCAGTTTGAAACCCCTGCACTACAGCACATGACATGTAGCCTGCAGGCTGACAGAAAATATAGGTCAGGAGTATTTGATACAAATATTGTCATATTTGTCATTGCCAAAACTCAAGGCTTAGTGTAAGGTTTTCATTAGGCAAGCACGTCACACAAGCTGTAAACTCACACTCTGGGAAATATTTGAACATAAGAGCTTGGTAGGTCACACTCCATCTCATTTCAACATTTAATAACATTATTTATTAGCTCAACTACATGAGGGTGATACACTAAACCAGTTCAAATCATTCTAGCCCTCCTCTGTTTATTGCTTTTAGTGCCATGATAATTTTTCTACTCAGTCTGTGAGTAAAATAGCACAGTAGGCTATGGATTATTTTCACAATACTTTAAGATATTTACCGTAGGACGTTCTGTACAGCTATAAGTACTGTAGGCCTACAAAAGGTTACTGATTAAGGAGACAAATTCCAGGAAGGCGTATATGTCTGGCAACATGTGAACATAACATATCATAATCTCAATGTGTAATTGGATGCAGGCTTATCAACACACATGACCATTTAAAACAATCCTGCTAATCCCTGTTCTTCTCAACCACCTGCAGACAGTTTAGGTACTCTCTGAGGAGCTGTAGGATACGCACACCACATACAGCAACTGAAAAATGGCAGCCGTGGACAAAGATGTGGCCGAGAAGTTTCTGGACAGCAACCCTGACTTCGCCAAGCAGTACTATGATGCCAAGTTCCGCCCAAAGGTCATCTCTGACCTTTTTAAAGACAACAAGACTTCCCAGGTGAACATCAGCAGCTTCCATGAGCTGAGCATGGTGGAAGAGAGTGAGATCATATTTGACATGGTCAGAGACCTGCAGGACAACCTCCAGATGGAGAAGGCCATCTTTAATTTCATGAAACATCTCAGCTTCATGATTCGGTCAGAGAAGATGAGCCTGTTCATGTACCGGATGCGTAACGGCACGGCCGAGCTGGCCACGAGACTCTTCAACGTGCACAAGGACGCCACCTTGGAGGAGTGCCTGGTCCAGCCGGACAGTGAGATAGTCTTTCCCATGGACATTGGCATCGTGGGCCATGTAGCCACCACCAAGAAGACTGTCAACATTCCAGATGTCTCACAGGTAAACATATAAAGCTGTAGATCAATTGTGGAGAAACCTTGCAATTAAATGTTCAAATTCCCAATACAGGTAAGAACCTAATCACCACTTTACAGTTGACCTGCCAGTTTGTGTTATCTTATACAATTGGACATGTTTATTTCTATGAAATGTAGCAAATATGAAGTATTCCATTCCCCTGAAGAGATGAGAGCACAAGTACTGACAGATTCAGAGGCCTACTTGCCTACTGCCTCTAGATGGCAGCATAAGGCCATCATATTTGTAATACTAACTCCCTCAAAGCCAGGTCAATCTTATTAGAGCCAATACATTTTACATTTGAAAATGATTACCAAGCTTATTTTCATACTTTACATGTTTGTCACGCTACTGCTTATCCTCAGTGGATGGCCATCATTGTCCATACCTTTATTAAAATGATTTATGTGACCTAAAACTAATAAGATGATGCTGTTTTCATATTAAACCATGCACTGCCTTTGATTACAGATTCTTAATATCCACATCTAGAATCTTGTTATTCATTTGACCAAATAGCGCAAACACTCACAGATAATATATCCTTTATCAAAATAATAACAAAGTAATACAGCCAAAGTATCATCATGATTAGACATTTTTTCCTATAATAGACCTGCTCAAATGTAGCATTGTTTGTGAAATAGAGACATATGATGACTCAACTGATATCAAGGATTACAGTGTCCAACCACTGAGAGAGACTGCTCAGTTCACTCTGGTGTAGTTGGCAGAATTATTTATGGTAATTAGGGACAGGATGGATCGAGCTCTGGGTCTTCCCTTTCCCTAGTGAAAGGCAGAGCCACCATTACTGCGATATGTAAGTGTGGTGTGGGATTGCCACGACAAGGCAGTCCCCTCCCACGCCAGTCAGATGTGCAGGGAGGCATGGCTGCTGGGTGTTACAGGGCCTGCAGGGGATAAAGCCGTTTAATCTCAGCTGAATTAGAGCAATGCTGGATTATTTCTAAAGGTCATAGCCCAAAGCCATTTTCCCCAAGTCAGCGGAATAGCAAGAGCTCACCTTCATTCTATTGAATGTCACCTGTAATGTCCTTTCTCCTTTAATCCAGATGTTTTTAATCATGATACATATTCTCCAGTCAAGAATAGCCCACAATGACACTGAGAGAACAAACCATTCTTATCGTTAGATGATATGATAGTGAATTAATTTATACTTGGATTAATATGAGTCTCCACAAAAGCATATTATGTTTTTAACAATGCAAATGTTCCCCTCCCTTGGTAGTGTTATCGAAGTTAGTTTTTACATAATCAAATAATAATGTGACTTTTTTTTAAAACTTTGCGTCTAGGGATTCACTGTGACATGCAAGTTAGATGATCTCAACAATGGATTTATGGTCAAAAGTAAGAATTAAATGTAACAGGATGCAGCACATTGACAGATGTTTGTTTATTAAAAACCTTTCTCTGGATTACCCCTCAGAGCAGCCACTACAGTGACTTTGTGGACCAGATCCAAGAATACCAGACCAAAAGTGTCCTGGCTACCCCCATCATGAACGGCAAGGATATGGTGGCTGTTATGATGGCTGTGAACAAGATTGGAGCTCCACACTTCACTAAGCAGGATGAAGAGGTAACCTCTCTAACCCTACCCACTCCCCTCAGCAGGGGCGGACTGGGACCAAAAATCGGCCCTGGTATTTCTAACACACCAGCCCATTCTTTTCCTTGAGGCCCCCACACCAGCCCACTTTTTTCCTCGAGGCCCCCACACTGGACGTTTTCTTCCCCTTGCAGCCCACATTATTAGCCAGATAATGATAACTTTGTGCAAACAACCCAAGTTAGACAGGCCCACTGGGCGAAAAATGGACCAGCCCATCTCCCCTGCCCCTCAGCCTCCTTATATTTACAGATTAGGCTCAGAAATACATCACTGCTAAAGTAAGACTGAATGTAGATGTTTTTGCACTTTACAGACTCTGTTGAAGTATCTCAACTTTGCGAACTTGATCCTAAGAGTGTTCCATCTGAGCTACCTTCACAATTGTGAGACCAGAAGGGGACAGGTAAGACCTCTCCAGATTATATTGATGATGAGGCCTGCTTATATTTCATTATTACTAAATGATATACTTTTCCTGCTTGACTCCATAACCACACCTCCTCCCATCCTATAGGTCCTGCTCTGGTCTGCCAGTAAAGTGTTTGAGGAGATGACAGATATTGAGAGACAGTTCCACAAGGCCCTCTATACCATCAGGAATTTCCTCAACTGTGAACGCTACTCTGTTGGCCTCCTGGACATGACCAAGACTAAGGTGAGGTTGGACAGGAATTTCAATCTACTAAAAGCATCAGCATGCCAATGTTCAGGAACCACCATTATCTTGTCATGTTAATTTGACCTTCTATTATGTTTACTTCAACATGTTGAATTGATGTGGGTTAATATGTTCCCCTTGTATTTGAGTGTGATTAAATTAAATTACCCTGTGTGTTGCAGGAATTCTTTGACCTTTGGCCTGTGCTGATGGGAGAGGTGCCTCAATACGATGGACCCAAGACTCCTGATGGCAGAGTGAGTGACTAGTGACTAAACATTACAGTAGGCAAATTACCTGTACAGATCTGAGTCCATACACTGCTGTGTCCAATTATGTATTCATACATCAACTCAAACATGAATAGGGTAGTATACTTAATTTAATACATTATCAGTATTCAATCTGATTCTAATTACATGTAACTCATTTATCTCCAGGAAATAAACTTCTACAAAGTGATTGACTACATTTTACATGGAAAAGAGGAGATCAAAGTTATACCGTGAGTCATTTCATCAATGATGTGGAAAATTGAATTATATACCAGTACATTATCTTAGAATATGTATGTGCAGCTTTTACACCCTTATTATACAGTTACATTTGGGTGCATGTATTACTGAATTTTATTTGGTACTTTTTGAAATTACACATCTATAAACTTCTTTCCTTGGAACTTGGAAGAAATAGTATCATATTATAATCTCCTTCTCCCCCCTGTCCTTGTCAGGAACCCTGCTCCGGATCACTGGGCTCTGGCCAGTGGCCTGCCCACCTACGTGGCTAAGGAGGGACTGGTGAGCTGAGAAGTCCCTTACTTACTGAAGAATTAATGCATCCAATATATAGTGCACTACTTATGACCAGGGCCCATAGGGACTGTAGGGTGCCATTCAGGATGCAGCCCATGTCTTCTCTTCCCTGTACGTGGTATCCATGGGCACTAGACAACCAGAAAGCCATTAGAGTTAATTACGCAGCTGTCAAACGCACACAGCCTGGGAATGACATGTACTCTTGCACTGAAATGATGGTTAATTGCAATTTCGTGGACATTGTAATTAATCGTGCAGTGCTTTTCCATCTGAGTGACCATGATCATCCTCTCCTCTCTTCCCTATTTCCTCTTCTCCCCTCCAGATCTGTAACATTATGAACGCAGCCCAAGATGACTTCTTCAGCTTCCAAGTAAGATCAGTTATCTGTATGATTAGCTCAGTGCTGTTGAATGCACACATTTTTGTTGTTGTTGTTTTTGTTTTTTGGTAACTATTTTTATTGGTATTGTTTCACAGTTACAGTGTAAACAATGATTGAAATTCAGTATATTGCACATGTGATTTTATACATTCAAATATACCATGGGAAAATACTTTTTGAAGGATGTTGGAATGTATATGCCCATACAAAAATATTAAAGACTTAAGTAACACTTTCATAACAAAACACATAATAAACAACAACAACAAACCAAAACACGGCTAGTCTTCAAAATGAATAGAACAATTATAATAATAAGTCAGTCTAATATTAAACCCTAACAAAGGTAGATACATTAAATACAAACCTAGGGTAGGCAGTTTACTGTGGAGTAGATGGAAATTGCAGTGTCTCTACATAGATAAAGAAAGGCTGCCACATTCGGTAGAATTTGTCAGAAGAACCCCGTAGGGTATATTTTATCTTCTCCAATTTGCTCAAGTGTTAGACATCTTTAATCCACACAAAATGAGAAGGAGGAGAGGGTGATTTCTACCGAAGTAAAATCAACCTTCTTGCCAACAAATAATTATGTCATGGCAGTAGGAGAAAAGGGTACCTGTAATACTTTAGATGTGGTATCAAATATGACAGACCAACAGTTATGTAGTGAAGGGCAAGACAAAAACATATGTATCAATGAAGCAGTAGCTTGCCGACACCTGTCGCAAACAGGGTCGACATCAGGATAGATCTTAAAGAGTCTGAGTTTGAATGCACAAATTAAAACAAATCTAATCTCTGCTACTGAAGGGGCTATAGTCCTGTGGCCAAGTGGAGTATCATTGTAGTAGATAGGCCTAGACACAATTGAAATAGATTGATCCTGCTATTTCCAACACTTGGCAATGACTTACCCATACAAAGTACTGTAAATATTAGTTCCAAGTGCATTGCTGTGGACTAACACATTCAAAGTCAAGTATGTCAAGTTCAAGTAATCAAATATTGTGTTTGTACTGCTATGAACCCAATGCAAAGCCATTGACGTCAGGTGGTTCCTGTTTCCTTGTCCTGTTCAGAAAGGGCCCGTAGATAAATCTGGCTGGACCATTAAGAACGTGCTGTCCCTCCCCATCGTGAATAAGAAGGAAGAAATAGTTGCAGTGGCCACCTTCTACAACAGGAAAGATGGGAAACCCTTTGACGAGCAGGATGAAACTCTAATGGAGGTATGCTACTCTCGAGTGTTACTGAGGGGGAAGTAGAGCGAGGAGACTGAGTCACCGCTGTATAAATAAACACAGGCCATTGACAGTATCTGCATTATTTATTTGTTAGAGTCAAGCCTCTTTCTGGATGAGGGCTACTCTACTCTCATCTACTCTCCTCTACTCTTATCCACTCTTACATTAGGGATAGTGCCAGTTAACACATAATATAACTTTATAGAGCCTTTTGAAATATTAATCAATAACATTGTCAGTTACAGTAATCCATTAAAAAATATAGCTTCCCAATCATTATTGTACCGCATCCCCCTCTCAATCCCATTTGATAGTGTCTGTGTATACTGATTATGTAAACCAAGGTCTGAAATACAATAGTCTAACTCTATCGCTGGCCATTGCAGTCTCTTACCCAGTTCCTTGGCTGGTCTGTGCTCAACACTGACACCTATGACAAGTGGAACAAGCTGGAGAACAGGAAAGACATCTTCCAGGACATGGTGCTGTACCACATCAAGTGCAGGACGGATGAGACCCAGAATGTCTTGGTGGGTAATGTAACGTTATTCACACACAGGTGGTGAAAAACACATTTATAACATGGAAAATAGCCTGTCATACTAGATACGGGGTAATCAATCAATGGTGGAATGTTAGTTACCGTCTGTGAGATTTAGACGGAGAGCTTTTTACAGAAAAATAACCAAGGTTTTCAGGGAATCCAGAAATGGATTGATATAGCGTTACGTCATCCTAGGTGAACACTGATGGTGTGATTTGCTTTTAGAATACCAGAGAGAGGTATGGAAAGGAGCCACATGAGTGTGAAGAGGCTGACCTGGAAGCAATCTTGGTAAACAACTATTCCAAATTCCATTTATTTTCTATTTGCCTCTTGTATCAGCTGGCTGGCTGACTGGCTGGCTAGCTGCCTTGGTAGTCTACATAATGCACTTTGTTTCCCTGTTTCCGTACAGTCTGAAGTTCTACCGCCCTCTACCAAGTCGGAGATCTTTGAGTTTCACTTCTGTGACTTTGAGCACAGTCATTTAGACCTGGTCAAGTTAGGCATTAAGATGTACTACGAGTTGGGTGTGGTGGACAAGTTCCAGGTCCCCCGCGAGGTGAGACATCTCTGATGAACAAGCATCTTTGCAAGTCTCTTGGTCCTACTGTTACCAAGTCATGTTTCCCATTATAGATGCGTAGTTCTGCTCAATAGTGTGTAACAAAGCAACACTATACAATTCAGTCTTAACAATTGTATGAGTAACATTTAATAACTAAATCATGACAGTTTATGTTGGTTATAGGTAATGATCTGATATGATCCTGATGTGGAAGATGTTAGCTACTGTGGTTACACTGGCGTTATGATATGTGTTTCTGCTATAACTAGCTGATCCATAACTATCCCTATGTATGTTCCTCTCAGACTCTCACCAGGTTCTGTTACTCCCTGAGTAAGGGCTACAGGCAGATCACCTACCACAACTGGAGTCATGGCTTCAACGTGGGCCAGACCATGTTCACTCTGCTCATGGTGAGTACCTCCTCTCATCTACAGCTAACCAGCCTTCTATTACAAAAAGGGTATGTCCCAAATGGCACCCTATTCCCTTGTGTCCCAAATGGCACCCTATTTCCTATATAGTATACTACTTGTACTACACTCTATAGGGAATAGGGTGCCCTTTGTGATGTATTAGGCCTTACATTACACAAACCCTCAGGGATAAAAACATAACCTACATTACCATACACTTACACCATGGATGATGATACCATGACAGTTGATACATATAATACATATTCTAGATGTGGTGGCCAGGTGTAAGGGTTTATCTTTACTGCGTTGTGATCCTCCTTACACTGATACCCTCCTCCCATGTATTGTAATGAGTCATCCAAGCGTGACCCTTCCTCTCGCTGCATTGTTCCTATAATGTCTAATCACAGTGAACTCCTTAGACATTCATAACTCGCAGAGGAAGGAGGAGCAGGGAGGAGCATCAGGCTCATTATCAGCAGCCCTGCGTGGCTGCGTGGCTGTGTAGCTCGGTGGGTCCATGCTTCATTGGTTCTAATGAGGCCTACAGAGCCAGGCGTCTCCATAGGAGCAGGCTGGGAGCGGCGTGGGGGTGGAGGGGGTGTCACTGCAAGGACATTAATAAGAGGCCCAGGTGTGACTCCGTACGGCCCCTGGGGGAAGCTCCATGAATCCTGGCCCTAACCTAATTTCTTGTATCATTAGACATGTGACCTAACCTAACTTTCTGTATCATTGCATTAGACAGGTGACCTGAAGCGTTACTACACAGACCTAGAGACCATGGCCATGGTAACAGCCGGCTTATGCCACGATATCGACCACAGAGGCACAAACAACCTCTACCAGATGAAGTAAGGGAATGACTGGGTTCAAATAGTGTTTGTTGTCTTTCAAATACTTTGAGTGTTTGATTTGAGCCTGTCTAGAGTACCAAAGTAAGCTGGAGTAAGCTCAATCAAGCTTACTCAGGTCTGCTGCCAACAGTGATACCTGGAAAGGTGTAAGGACAGCAACTGAGAAAGCAATGACTCGTTACTTACCAATGGCTAATCTATCTTTGCAATCAATCTCAATCTTCCTCTCCCTCCTCCTGTGTTTGTCAGGTCTGGAAACCCTCTCGCCAAGCTCCACGGCTCCTCCATCTTGGAGAGACACCATCTGGAGACTGGGAAGACCCTGCTGAGAGATCCTGTGAGTGAGGTTGCCTCCCAAATGGCACCCTATCCGTACATAGTGCACTAGTTTTGACCAGAGCCCATAGGGCTCCATTCAAAAGTAGTGCGCTATTTAGTGAATAGGATGCTATTTGGGGTGTAGACTGAGCCTCTCTAGGTTCTGAGAGGGGTTGGTTTCTCTCTTGGAGAAGCCAGACTGTGAATGATGCAGTTCTGATGGCACAGAATGTGCCAGGGAGAATCTGCCCACCAGCCATCAGATAATTAGGCAACTTTCAGTGTTCACATTATCACCGACCATGAACTGTGGCAGGCAGCGGCTTCACATTTCCCTCTAGGAATTGGGATATTTTTTAGAGTGAATTATCCTAGGACTTTGTTTGTTATTCCTTATTCATACATTTGATATATTATACATATGTGTTGGTATTCCCAGATTCAACAGTACATGTTAATACTTATGCTATCACATTCAAACTTATCTTGATATCTGTTTCAGGCCTTAAATATTTATCAGAATCTAAGTCGTGCTCAGCATGAGCATGTCATACATCTGATGGACATCGCCATCATCGCCACCGACCTCGCTCTCTACTTCAAGTGAGCAGCTACTGCTGTATATCTAAGATATTTAAAAAATGCATGGCCCCATAATACATACAGTACATACCTGAGAGCATAGAGATTGCCGATGCATCCCAAATGGCACCCTATTCCCTACATAGTGCACTTGTGTTGACCAGAACCCTATCGGCCCTGGTCAAAAGTAGTGCACTATATAGGGAATAGGGTGCCATTTGGGAGGCATCCTGAGTCATGGTAACTGAGGATGATTTTCTCCTGTCTGTAGGAAAAGAACCATGTTCCAAAAGATAGTGGACCAATCGAAGACCTACGAGAGCTGGGATGATTGGACCAAGTACATGACACAGGAGACCACTCGCAAGGAGATAGTCATGTAGGTGAATTCCCTAGCTGAGTAGTAGGCCTAGGCATATGAGGGTAGTAGTGCTCTATGGAGGAAACTATGGATGTCTTTGTATTATTTCACTTTTAAAACAAAACAGGGCAGAAACTAAGACTAAACAGAGCAGTAACTAAGACTAAACAGGGCAGAAACTAAGACAAAACAGGGCAGAAACTAAGATTAAACAGGGCAGAAACTAAGACAATACAGGGCAGAAACTAAGACTAAACAGGGCAGAAACTAAGACAAAACAGGGCAGAAATTAAGACAAAACAGGGCAGAAACTAAGACAAAACAGGGCAGAAACTAAGACAAAACAGGGCAGAAACTAAGACAAAACAGGGCAGAAACTAACACAAAACAGAGCAGAAACTAAGAAAAAACAGGGCAGAAACTAACACAAAACTAAGACAGGACAGAAACCAAGACAAAGATAAACTATGGATGTCTTTGCCTACAGGTCCAAGACCATACTAGACTTTAAAACACAATCCGTCATCAATGATGGTTTCACTAAGGTGTGGAGAAAAGAATTGTACTTCTGTCACAACTGCTTTTCCTACAGACCTTCGAACTGTAATCCTACTCACACTATATCTGTCCTCTACATGCACAGGGCTATGATGATGACAGCCTGTGATCTGTCTGCTATCGCCAAACCATGGGAGATCCAGAGCAAGGTAACGCCTCATGTCCACCAGATGCATCAAACTCTTTGCGTTCCGGCGGAAGTCATTCATTGTCAATGGAGTAGTCTCCAACGCTGAGTTGGGGGTGCCACACTAGGCTGCGGTGCGCTCTGTGTACGGCATGCGTTCAATATTTTCCACTCGTGTGTTGCTTTACCTTGCGGTGGTACAAACGGAAGTACACACACAGACTCCAATTAGCTAGCTTTTAGCTGGTTGAAAAGGGAAGCACATGTGCGTCAAGTACGGAAAACGCGGATTTGAGACCCTGGCGGCGTAGTGTGTTACTGATGGTAGGCTTTGTTACTTTGGTCCCAGCTCTCTGCAGGTCATTCACTAGGTCCCCCCGTGTGGTTCTGGGATTTTTGCTCACCGTTCTTGTGATCATTTTGACCCCACGGGGTGAGATCTTGCGTGGAGCCCCAGATCGAGGGAGATTATCAGTGGTCTTGTATGTCTTCCATTTCCTAATAATTGCTCCCACAGTTGATTTCTTCAAACCAAGCTGCATACCTATTGCAGATTCAGTCTTCCCAGCCTGGTGCAGGTCTACAATTTTGTTTCTGGTGTCCTTTGACAGCTCTTTGGTCTTGGCCATAGTGGAGTTTGGAGTGTGACTGTTTGAGGTTGTGGACAGGTGTCTTTTATACTGATAACAAGTTCAAACAGGTGCCATTAATACAGGTAACGAGTGGAGGACAGAGGAGCCTCTTAAAGAAGAAGTTACAGGTCTGTGAGAGCCAGAAATCTTGCTTGTTTGTAGGTGACCAAATACTTATTTTCCACCATAATTTGCAAATAAATTCATATAAAATCCTACAATGTGATTTTCTGGAATTTCTTTTCTCAATTTGTCTGTCATAGTTGACGTGTACCTATGATGAAAATTACAGGCCTCTCTCATCTTTTTAAGTGGGAGAACTTGCACAATTGGTGGCTGACTAAATACTTTTTTTCCCCACTGTATGCATCTGGTGGACATCGGGCATTAACACAGATGTTTGAAGAATGAAGTCCTGCTGCTATTCTCATATTACACAGCATAATAACTGCAGCATTATACTGTTGCTCTCAGCAGAGGATGTGAGAGGAATATGGAATATCACAGTGTTCTTCAATTCCGGTCCTGGAGGGCCGAAACACCTCTGTTTTTCATCCTCTCCTTCTAATCAGGGGCTAATTCAGACCTGGGACACCAGGTGAGTGCAATTAACTACCAGGTAGAAATAAAAAACAGAGTGTTTCGACCCTCCAGGACCGGAATTGAAGAACCCTGGAATATCATTTCTGTAATGGCGTTTTGCTCGTGAGGTCTGGATTGTATCAGGAGCAGGCCTTTCCTACTACAGTATCTATAAAATCTTAATAGAATATTTCCATACTAAGCAAGAGTGCACAAACCAATGTACTCTTGTTGCTATGGACATCATAATAGTTTCATAATGTTGATCAGTGTTGTGTGTGACCGTTCCTGTGTGGGCCTGCAGGTGGCGCTGTCTGTGGCTGCAGAGTTCTGGGAGCAGGGTGACCTGGAGAGGACTGTGCTGGAGCAGCAGCCTATTGTAAGAACTGCATGGAGGGAGGGAGAGAGAGAGAGATAGAGGGAGAGGGAGAGAGATAATTCCCATTGGGCATGTGGTGATGTATTGCCGATTATGAACTGCACTGAATCAGAAAGAGCGGTCATCACGGCCTAGTCAACTGGACCATATCCTGACTCACACCATTTTACCCAGCCAGCTCCCTAGGAGTTTAATAGCATTTGTGTCAGAATGGGAAACTTTAGTTTAGGTTTATTTGATTGCTTAAACTGGAGTAAGTAGAGCCCAGTTGTTGGCTGTTTGTTTCAGTACATTTGCACTACTAATCCCCTGATTCATTTCTTTCCCCCCAGCCAATGATGGACAGGACTAAATCAGCTGATCTTCCCAAGATGCAGTGTGGTTTCATCGATTTTGTGTGTGCTTTTGTGTACAAGGTGAATCCCTGCGTCTCTATCATAAATCAATAACTACTAGATGGCACTGAAGACCAATCAAAATAGATCTAACTAAGATTTTGAACTGAATGTTTTCCCTCCCTCCTCATCTACCGCCCTCTTGTCTCACACCTCCCCTTCTTCCCCTTTTCTCCCCCCTCCCACCTTCCACCTCCTCCCCATCTCCTCTAGGAGTTCTCCCGTTTCCATGTGGAGATCACTCCCATGCTGGACCGCCTGCTGAACAACAGAAAGGAGTGGAATGCTATGAAGGAGGTGCACGAGGCCAAGCTGGCCGCTCTGGAGGTGGCCAAAGTGGACAAAGAGGAGGTAGCTGTTGCCGCCACCGCAGCCATACAGGGTAAGACACACACACAGTACCAAGAGACACACAGACAGACACAGGAAAGACCAGGGATTAAGACTGTTGATATTAATTACACAGTGGAATTTATAACTTTGGTGAAGAACCTCATTCATAGTAACGACCATATCATTAAGAGGCGCTCCAAACGTCCTCTTCAGACATGGAGGAAACTACTAAGAGCATCTATTTTTTGGGGGAATCCAAACATTGCAGACGATCTCTCAAAAACGTGGACTATCTCTATTTGAAACAATGTATAGCTTATGCTCTGGGGCTAATTAAACTTTATAAATGTGAGGTAAGGGCCCATATTCATAAAGCTTCTCAGAGTAGAAGTGGTGATCTAGGATCCGTTTTCCCTTTTAGATTATAATGAATACAAGTATATGGACAGGGAGGATCTTAGATCAGCACTTCTACTCTGTGACACTTTGTGAATACGGACCTTGTACTCTAACCCTGTGTTGTTCCATCTCTCACACAGCGAGTGCAGCCGAAGCAGCCCCCCAGTCAAAGACCTGTGTTGTCAACTAGACTAGAGAGATCCCAGTCCTGGACCAAAGTGACTGTTCTTCTCAGCACCAAGACAGGAACTTTCTGTCCCTGTACCCGATATCGGTTTACTAGAGCTGGTTAGCATTAGCCTAGCATAGCTTTACAGTATACTGCACTGTGCTGTACACTGACTTATATATGGAAGGAATTGTATCAGGCTACAGGATCCACAGGATGGAGCAGGGTGTGGACAATGTCAAACACAGCCTATTCTTGTACAATGAATGTGAATACTTAGGTATTTTAGTGGAATTTACAATGTACTGATTGTACTCGTTGATTAGGCAATATGAAATTGACTTAGAAATATGGAATTCAGCTAGAAAAAAAGTGGTTGGGTATCATTTCCAACAGCTAAACATATATGTAGTAACCCATCTTTGATTTCAACAGTGTATCCCTGTATTTCATTGATTCTATGCTACCCTATCCTATGGTTATTAATAATGTACATAAACCTGTATTCAACTCTCTGCACTGGTCCCTCACTGCAGAATTAAGTCTAGAGCATTAGCATCCACCCCCAGGATATAGTGTGCGTTACAGTGTGTGTGTGTGTGTGTGTGTGTGTGTGTGTGTGTTAACTGTCCCACTGGGGCCATACATAACAATCTTACAAAACACAGAACGATGCCCGGGAGGGTGGCAACCTAATTGAGCACAGAGAATGAGAACTGATTGGAAGAGGGGATCAGAAGGCGGGTTTTCCTTTCCTGTAGCGAAGAGCCGTGCGTCACCAATATACAACACTGCTACACACGCAGAAGTGAGCACACGTAAGCACTGTGCTAAGCACTGCATTGTAGTGTCGTCACTCGTGATGGTGACGCTGCTGCCTCTCTCTCTGTGTTTCACCAATAGGGGAGAGCTGCAGTCAGGGTTGCCCGTATAGGGCTGTGATGCGCTGTGATGCTCAGTGAGGCTCGTAGTGTCTCGTCCTGACACTAGGGCAGCGTAGCCGTGTAGAGGCTGAGGCTGCAGAGAAATGAGTGACATCCAGTTAGAGAGCATCACACTGATATGTGAACCACAGGCAAAAAGAGTGGAAAATTGGCCAGTGGTTCCTTAAGACAAATTTATATGTTAGTCATTTAGCAGACGCCCATATCCAGAGCGACCTACAGGAGCATTTAGGGTTAAGTGCCTTGATCAAGGACACTTTGACAGATTTGTCACCTAGTCAGCTCTGGGATTTGAACCAGCAACCTTTCGGTTACTGGCCCAACGCTTTTAACTGCTGGGCTACATGCCGCCCTAAATCAGTCAGTGTGTCCGTCCGTCTGCTAGGCTAGCTAGATATGTCTCCTTAGCAAGAATAACTGCTCAATGCTGACATTGACACTCTACACCAAGGGACCTCACCACCCCTTCCCCAAGCTACTCTATCAAAATAATGAATTATAGAATCATACCAAATATGCTTGTGTCACATGGGATGTTACTCTTTATAGAAAGCAGGGGGAATGGTAGATATTGCTTTGCTGTGTAAGCCTTTAAATAGAGAAATACCCTTTTGTTGCTTTCTTGTATTGTAATTACTGGTAGATGCAGGTCAAGAATCAGTGTTCTAGTATGCCTAGTATCAGTGGCCATGCAACAATGTGTCAATGCACTTTATGTATTGGCTCTGAATATGCAACACATAAAAAAGGATTGTAAAGATATGAATTCAACAATTTTAACTACTGCAGTTGCGTGTTGTCTTGTCCTTGTGGTGTAACACCGAATCATAGTAGCACAGTGATACTTGTAGACCTGCTCTACTCTATTTGCTCCAGTACAGTTGTGGTCAAAAGTTTTGAGAATGACACAAATATACATTTTCACAAAGTCTGCTGCCTCAGTTTTTATGATGGAAATTTGCATATACTCCAGAATGTTATGAAGTGTGATCAGATGAATTGCAATTAATTGCAAAGTCCCTCTTTGCCATGAAAATGAACGTAATCCCAAGAAAACATTTCCACTGCATTTCAGCACTGCCACAAAAGGACCAGCTGCCATCATGTCAGTGATTCTCTCATTAACACAGGTGAGAGTGTTGACGAGGACAAGGCTGGAGATCAGTCTGTCATGCTGATTGAGTTAGAATAACAGACTGGAAGCTTTAAAAGGAGGGTGGTGCTTGAAATCATTGTTCTTCCTCTGTTAACCATGGTTACCTGCTAGGAAACACGTGCCGTCATCATTGCTTTGCACAGAAAGGGCTTCACAGGCAAGGATATTGCTGCTAGTAAGATTGCACCTAAATCAACCATTTATCGGATCATCAAGAACTTCAAGGAGAGGTCAAATTTTAGGTCCATGGCCAGGAAACTCCCCAGATCTTAATCCCATTGAGAACTTGTGGTCAATCCTCAAGAGGCAGGTGGACAAACAAAACCCCACAAATTCTGACAAACTCCAAGCATTTATTATGCAAGAATGGGCTGCATTCTCAAAACTTTTGACCACGACTGTACATGTGTAAAGTCTCAACCATTGACACATCAAATAACGCACAATTGATAGTATAATGTCCAAGGGCGGCAGGTAGCTTAGTGGTTAAGAGCGTTGTGCCAGTAACCGAAAGGTTGCTGGTTCTAATCCCCGAGCCGACTAGGTGAAAAATCTGCTAAATGACTAAAAATAAATAAATAAATCTTCATGTTGTTCATTAGGATTTTATTTTTTGGAGGCAAATCAATAAAATATGTACTTTTTACAGTATATGAGGAACATTTCTACAGTTTAATAATGTAAACAATCTCTGAAGAGAAATGTATTCAGTTTAAAATGAAGCCACAGTCTTCATTTTGAAACTATTTACATGAATTAAAATATAATTTATAACATCAGATAATTTCCGCTATAGATAAATGTATCTATGAAACTAGATTTTAACAATTCAAATGTCCTGAAATGCATTGTCTCCACATTCTGAAGACATATGAAATCACACAAAACAGAAAAATACACCATTAAAAGACATCCAAACTAAGTGGCTTATAAATAAAAAAGAATAAATGCAAAATAAAACCAACATATGTAAAAATATAAAATCTCACTAGCAGTATTTACTGTTTACCAAAACTACATTAAAAAAGGAAATCATTTTGTGAATTTTGATAGTCATTAGATGTAAATAGACAAAAAAAAAATCAATAGCAATAAATAAAAACAAGAAAAACAAACAATGTATGCCCTTTTATGTCAATTGTTCTTCCACCAAAGACCCGCTCACAGCTAGCTAGGTTGTGACAGTTTGCAGCCCCCAAAGTGGCCAATGACATCACATTACCATTATGTTATCAGATGTTTTCTGTGTGTTGACTGTCTGGGATACAAAATAACCTTTGATACACATGACTCAGGGTAGTAGTGCAGAAATATCCATTTACATCCAGAGTACAGTGAACAGTGGTGATTCAGGGGCCCACAGAGGACCAGTATTGCAAGCGCTTTCTTTCTATAGGGCGAGTTTATTAACATGGTGGTGAGTTTAAAGAGACATTTTCCAATGAAATGAAATCGGAAAATTTAAATATGTATTTGTGTGGACTATGTAGTTGGATAATGACATTTAGAAAATCAATCTGACAAGGCTCTCCGAATTCGATTTAAAGCCAACATCAAATATAGTTTTGGTCAACTTGCCTCAAGTTTATTTTTTGCCATTTTCTGAAATGAAGAGTGGGAAGACAGTATTGCATTCTGTTCTGACGAGGGTTGCCTTCGGAAGGAGTTCAATTCGGATAATCTCTCAACCTAACAAATCCTAGATTGACAGTAGTTGTTGAAATGTGCCGAAGTGCTCTGAAACACTGAGGAAAATGGTTAACATCAAAGTTTTCTATAAGAAAGTATATAATGATCTTAATATCTACACAAACACACAAATATATATTCATATGTATATATATTTATATACCTTTTATAATATGGCTGTATTGAAAAAAGTTTTAATAATAATAAAACACATAGGATTTGAAAGGAGATAAAACAGTAATATTAAAAGCTATAGTGATAGCATTCGTTTTCCCCTATTGTTTTAAGGCTCTCCTCATGAGAATCGTTTGTTGTCATTCAACTCTACTGATGTAAGCACGCCACTGGCATCAAGTAGTCTGAAAATTCAACAGGGGCTGAAAGCATAGTGACCATTTTCTTTCCCTCTCTCCAAAATTAGAGTCATACATGTTCACAAGTTGCCAATCATTATACAAGTGTCCACTGAATTTCAACAAGTTTAACAACCTGTGTACCAACAACATGTGTCATTAATAGGTCTAGTTCCTTTCATGAAAAGTTGTGAACAGATATTTCACTATTTGGGGCTATTATGTGCAACGGTATTATTGTTCTACATTATTTTTTAGATGTATGGCATGACTGACCACATTATTATTTGTCATTTTATATCTTTTTTTTATTTTTTATTTTTATTTTTTTTTAGCAGTTCTACAACGTACAGTACAGGATCAGTTTTCAAGGATTTATTTTAATAACCAACCACTGAAATAACCACTTCCAATTTTTGAGAAAGGCTGTCTCATAGATATATGTATTGCATCTCAATTGCGTTAAAAAAAGAAAAATCATCAAAAATATTTAAATCATTAAAAAAGAAATGAAACTTTCTATAGCATATCTAAAGGGATACTTTATACAACAGTGTGACTTGTGTCAAGTCATTTTAAAAGAAATTCCCTTCAGTTCAGTTACTCCCTGTATTGTTCAACCTTGCATCTTTAAACAGTTTATCCTTACCAGTCTGATTAGCGATGGTGTCCCACCACCTTTATAACGCACATCTACAAATCGCTGTATAGACACAACGATACATTTCATGTTTACACTACGCATAGTGCTATATACACATTATATAATATCATATTTATATTTTTTATCATGTAAACCAGCACATTCTCTCACTTTTTAGTAGTATACATACTAAGCACAAATACTCATTCAGCTTTTCTTCTTTTGATTAGCAACCTTTTTTTTTTTTATCAGTATGTATAGCACTAAATATTGTACTTTTTTTTACTTCAGTAAACCTACTAGGGTAAGCCAAGAAGGCACATCCTGATAGGATACTCAAACACTGAATAAGGCGTCTTTGTACTTAGTGTGCAAACTAATAAAGTCGAAGGAGAAATCAGTGATGTAAACATTCAATTTCATGTGTGTTACAGAGGAGAAGATTAGATAAATGGGGAAGAGAGAGAGAGAGAGACAGGGATAATCTGTTAGAAAAAATGAAGGAGGTTTGCCAAGGCTGGGGCAGCACGAGGCCCCATGCCCACACACAGAAGAGCTAGGCTGCACAGTATTGAGGGGCTGGGGGACAGGGGGACCTGGTCTTCGAAGAAAAAATAAAGAGAGGGGGAGAGAACAAAATAGGTCTTCAGTCTCCCAGCACACCAGAGGGCCATGGGTCCCCCTGGGATCCCCAGCGATGGCAGCGCCAACCCGAACACGAGACACAGACAGACGACACACTCAGGTACACATTGGATACACAGTCCAAAAACTGACACGCAAACTATTTTGAGTTTTTAGCCACGAGGCGAGTTGTGGGAGTTTTAGCAGGAAAAGCAAGCTGAACTCCTCCACCAATCAGAAAGGATAGCTTGGGAGAAGTAAATGAGTGTATCAGCGGAGGAAGAGCGAGAGTAAAAAGAGGAAGAGAGCACCCGAGAAGAAGAGGGAAGGATCTAAATGAGGTGGAGACGCTTGTCTGATGTGGTACCATCCATACCTCTGGGAAATTTCAACAGAGTTCAACAGACTCTTTTGATTTACCACCACCCCTCTCTCAGGTGTTAATCGTAATATGACCTCTACCATCACCATATACAGAAGTGGTACCCCTGTACGGTGAGCCTTGGATGCTCTCTCCCTCAGCTATGCTGCTGGCTGCATCACAAAAAGACAGGCTACAATGGAGCTCTATTAAAGGAGCACAACTACAGAGACTTGGATTCAGGTAAGGGCTCTACATTCAGATCAGTGAGGTGTACATTCCATTACTATAGTATACGGTATAATCTAGAACCTGGAGTAAATGTCTGATTCTGCTCTGTCCTTGGCTGGGTTGCACTTACAGACATGTTCAGATAGTACAAATAGTGCAGAGTATTGGCTGGGATGGATTATGTGATCTTGCTCTGGAGAGTGAGTTTTCATAGGGTAAGTATGCCTTGAAATTTACTTCATGACATAATAGCGTTAGTTGTCATAGGCCCATTTATGTGGCATTGGTAGGATAGGAAGTGACTGCCATCCTAGATTAGTGTAACCAGGTTGTGAGAGTGGCTAGCTCAGAACCTATAGAGTAAAGCAGCCAACAGCATAGCAGAGTTGCGTGGCAGAGTAGCGGGAAGAAGTTGAGAGAAGAAACATGATTACCTCGTTAGAGTGCATAGATGAAATTAAGGAAGCACTAAAATTACAAAAAACAAGATTTTTTTCTTTTCATTTTCGATTTGTAAACTCTAAGCTGTTCCAAATATTTTTTTGTTTTTGTATTTTATGTCATAACACACAGTTTTAACATCCACAATTTTGCTAATATTAAGCAGGTTTTGCTATATACCGTACAACGTAATGGCGAATACAGCTTGCAGTTCCACCAGTAGTGACCAAGGGGGTACAAAAAAACGACACGCACGCAGACACACACACCACAACGACCAACGGAGGGAGCAAGGTTTGCTACAGAGGTCTCGCCCGCCCACACGCCCATTGGCTCTCAACGGGACCACGATGAGTCACAACAAAGTCAGGAACACAGACAGGAAGCAGCTTTTTGTGTTCAGATAAATGTTATGTTGTTTCGTTGCTTTTTTTCTCCATCCCTCCAACCCCTGCTAGCTTCCTCGGGAGTATCCTCAGTTGAAAGAGAGAAGGTCAGTTTCTTATTCCAACGTTAAAAATGTAAACATGACGAGGTGCCTTGGTTGAGGTACTGAGGCAAGTCTGGGGTGGTACGAGGGTTCTAAGGCGAGGCCAGCCGAGTCACCGTCAGCGATGCAGGCTCTTCTGGGCCTCCTTTAGCAGGGTGTCAAAGTCCAGGGCGTCATACTTGCTCTTCACCGGCCCTGGTCCTGCTTCGTCTGGAGAGAGAAACACACACACACAGCTTTGTTAGAACAGTGTCATCATGACCATCAACATTACATGGAGATACAACTTGTACAATATCTTAGTATTGCCACCATCCAACAGTTCATACTCCTTAAAGGTAATACACATAGGATTGTTATTTTATTTTTGCATTGTAACTTCAGAAAAAATTCCATAATATATCTGCCGCTAATAGTGAAATGATAGTATTTCACAGTATTACTTACCCGCCATTGTTGTGATTGGCTGTGATATTTGCCTATTTATTTCTCCCGTCAGAGCGGCATCTGTTGTCAAACTGGGAAAGCTATTCTGGCTTTGTGGCTGTTTTATCTAGTGGAAATCTCTAATTTCCTTGTTGCTAAAATTATACAGTTCTCTCAATTTCAGTTTATGTGAGAAAACAAGCACTGAATAGTGTAGGGAATCATTGTACCCTCTAAATCGCTGTGAAATATATTTTCAAGAACAAAAAATATAGTTTTACAGCTGTTTGAAGCTGATGGACCTAAACGAAAGTTACAGTACTTTCGGTTTTGTTCTAGCATCTTCAAAAAGCTGTTTTGGTCCACCAGGTTCAAACAGCTGTAAAAAAATATATATTTTTTGTTCTTGAAAATACAGTATATTTCACAGCGATTTAGATGGTACAATGATTCCCTACACTATGGTTTGACTTTACTTTGACTGTATCTCTGCTTACCCAGATCTATGTATCTCTTCCTGCTGAGCCTGTGCATACCACCCCCTCCGTTCTGGAAGAGCGGCTCTCGTCTGTGCCGCTGGATCTGCTGCCCGCTGGGTGCCGGACGGAACTTGATGACTCCACAGCGTTCCCTATGCGCACACACACACACACACGTGCAAACACATGCACACACACACAAACGCATGCACACGCACACGCACAAAGACAGAGGGATGAGTTTCAGCACGTGGTCCTCACTTTCACTGCATTCCGTACTCTGGAAGGTCGCAGACAGGCCAGACAGGCTGATAAAAAGGACCTACTCATGTTTGGTGATGACTTTGCAGTCCTCCGGGTCTCCAAAGGCCTCGAAGCGTTTGCGCAGCATCGTTTGTGTGACGCTGCTCGGCAGGTTGTGTATGTAGAACACTTGGCAGTTGTCCTAGGCAACGACACAATGGCAACTGTCAGAACAAGACACTTGCCGCAGTGGCAAATCATGCCAACTTCACACACTGTGAAACTCATAATAGCTCTTAATTGGTGTTTACCTCGTCAATTTGAAACACAGACTTGGAGATTTTGTTTCTCTGCTTGTCTCCGTGGCACGTCTCAGAGTTCTCACAGCTGAGGAGGAGAGAGACACAGTATAAGACGGGAGCTAATGGAAGAACCTGAGTCACATGCCAATGAGAGGAGACAGTCCTCCTGGCTGTGACTGCTAATCAGACAAACAGTGGTTTATATTCTCACCTGAAGTCGGGCTTGCTGCTAGGCGAGTGGGGCTGGCAGCAGCCGGAGTGGAGGATGGGGGAGGGTGAACGGGAGGAGCGTTCCCCCTCTTCATCTGAGTTATGGGGGGATAAAGCGTCCACCTTGCTGTCAGCCCTGTTACCGTTACTCAGGTACTCTGGCACCTTGGAAAAGAGCCTGTCTTCATGCTGCTGTTCCAGCCTCTTGTCCCCCTGGACCCTGGGGTCAGCCCTGTCCCCCTTAGGCTCTGGCCCCTCCGGAGAGGGGCGTCCGAACAGTGAGTGGGACAGCATGGCGGTGGTTCTCTTCCGGCTCTCCCCCAGACTCAGCAGGCAGTAGTCGTGGTCTCCGAACGTCCTGTGGACTTTGGGTTCTGCATCGATGGCCTGGCCCATCTTGCGGAGCTGGGCGTAGAGTTCAGTCTGCTCGGGGAGCTTGCGGGAGTGGGCCCGGGTCAGCCACGAGCCCTTCGGGGGGGATTCTCCTTTCCCCTCTGGCTTGAACAGCTCGTCCTCCACTTGCTTGTGAGGGGGGGTGGTGGGAGGGGTGAGGCCTGAAAACACACACCACTCCAATAAGTCAAATGTACCTCACAGTACAGTTGGGTTAACATTAGAGAAACATCAACAGTTCAGACAATTTCACTGGTCACGTTTTAAAATCTTGCTAATATTTAACTGTTACTGGGTGTACTGTCTGTTACTCTGTTCACTTTTATTTGTCTTTCAATGGCTTTCCCAATACAACAAATTGCTTTGATGCTGTTATTTTGTAACATTACAGTAACACAGCGACTTGATACGGCACAAGGCGAGCACACAATCTCATATTGATTTGAACTGAAGTGCGTATTTGACTTTCAATTGTTATTAACATTATGGCTTTTGAGGAAGATATCAGCGGCAGACACTGTAAAGTATTGTTATATCAGTCTTCTCCGTTCCCAAGTAGCTATACAACCAAATTAGCCCTGTCAAGATGACATTTACACAGGAGACAGATCACGTCATTAGACTCCAGGCATGCTCTTTACAACACAATACAAATACATTCCCCCTCTCCTCTACTACCGAGCTCTGTGTTAGCAATAGTATATCTACAAGAGATAAACTAGTCTACAATACAGTTTGTTAGCTAGCTAGATTTTATTTCCCTCTAGACACGCTTCTTCTGACAGACACAATAGGATATAGCTCCAAAATGCTGCTCTTATTCAGTCTTGTCAAGCCAAGGTGTAAAAGACGTTAATATTATCAACACCGACTCAAAGCCCCAACATTACCTGCTGTGCCACACAGATCCACGCTGAGAGTCTGCTCAAAGGGCTTGTTGGCATACTGTGTGTCTCTGATCATGGGGAAGAGAGAGAGAGAGATTGCAGAGTCATCATCAGGGCCAGGGGTGCAGGGGTCGAGGTAGAGGGGCGACAAAAGGATGTACTGCACAGTACTATGATTTTTTTAAAGGATTTCTTTTGTAGGGTTTATGTTGGAGTTTGTATTACATTTTTATTGTGAACGTGAGCTATATGAGAATAGCTTTTCTTTTTTTCCCTTTACAGCCGTCTATGATTGGTCTTACAGTACAAGCTCCTTCTCCTTTTGAGGTCTATTTTGGGATCTGTGTTACCATGAAAGGCTTGTGTGGAGTGCTTTGGGGATATTACAGAGTCCACAATGCAGCACAAAACTCTCTGTGAGCCACAGAACACCACAGTAATTTTACACATGGAAGATTTCCAGAAGTGTACATTAAAAATAGCTTTGTGATTCCAGTGGGGCTATGGGCTAGCAGTATATGTATTGTAGTGTATAGGAGTATAGTATGGAAAACAAACCCAGTAGATTTCAGCGGCAGACAGAGGCAGGCGCGTTTCTCTGCAATCAGAACGACAGAAAGAGTCATTGGTACCAATGATTACATACATGGTCAGAGAACACTACAGCAGATCTAGCAGGTATAAAAACAACCTTTTACCAGCCTTTTATCAGTGGCACTTGTGTTTTTCATTCACATCAAATTGAAGAAAGATACCTCATGATGGAGCCATGTGGACTGAAAAATCAGGACATGCCTTGAGAGCTTGGGGGTTTCTGACATCGTCGCCATCTTACCGTTCTGACAGCAGAGGTTATCGGATTCGGCTGCGTTTGCCGTGGTTTGGAAAGTGCTGTTGTTATTGGCGGCGGAGTCCTTCTCCGGGTCGTCTCCCAGGGGGTGTTTGACCGCCTTGTCCTCCTCGCCAGGGCGCCGCGCCCCGGACGCAGGCTCCACCCTCACCTGGCCTGCACGCACCTTCTTGGCGAAGCGGCTGGGGAAAGAGGCGAGCCTGCGGGAGCGGCGGACAGAGAAGGAGGCGTCCTCCAGGTCAGGGCTCAGAGGGGCCTCTAGGCCGTGCTCTTTCATAAGCTCTGGTTTGGTTGAGCTGGCAGCCAGGCTGGGGGTCTCAGTCTTTCTGTCATGCACTGGCTTGGTGATAGCTCCTCTGTTATGGGTGTAGGGGGGGCTGTGGAGTCTGTAAGGCTTGCTCACGTCAAAGGAGTTGACCGCTTTGAGCAGTTCGCGCAGGAGAGAGTTGGCTTTGACCTCCCGTCTGCGGGTGAATGCGAGGCGCGGCCGAGGGGTGCTGCTTTGGGCCTGGGGGGCAGCCTTGTGACAGTTCGGGGGGATCAGGAACGGGGTGCACTCGGGCCTGACCCTTCGTACCTGGCCTAGGCACTCGCGCTCCTTGCGCTCCCAGACGGCCTGCTTGCGCGCTGGCAGGCAGTATGTGTGCATATACTTGATGAGCTCCACCACAGATTTGAGTTCTTTCTCAGAGGAGAACTGGGGCTTGGTGGGCTCAAGGGGAGTGGAGCGTTCACTCTCACTGCTCGAGGACTCCTCCTCCTCCTCCTCCTCTTCTTCCTCCTCGGACTCACTGTCCTCCTCGTCATCATCTTCCTCCTCGTCCTCCTCATCCTCTGTGTCGGCTGAAGGAGTGTCCTCCGCCTCCTGTGCGCTGGTCAGGTGCCGGTGGAGCTCTGTGCACAGACGTCCTGCTGGTCGCACCGCTCGGGGCTTACGCTCCTGTGTGCTTTCACGCTACAGAAAGAAAGAGTTAGAGTTACTACCTATAAAATGACCTTGGTGAGCCTCTGTGCACTGTATGACCCAAAATATTAATGAGTGTCTAGGCAATGAGAAGATACAGTGCAGAGTGAACATTTTGAACTTATGAGTAACCAAAACCAGCACAGAGAGCAACAGAGATTCATACCAATGTTCCCAGAATCACGACTCAGAGAGAGAGAGAGAGAGAGAGAGAGAGAGAGAGAGAGAGAGAGAGAGAGAGAGAGAGAGAGAGAGAGAGAGAGAGAGAGAGAGAGAGAGAGAGAGAGAGAGACAGAGAGCGAGAGATATTCTATGATGCACTTTATATAACCACCAGCTCATTGCCAGAGCTGCCCTAGCCTTTCCCCTGGTCGAGACTACAGCCATCTGTCACTCCAAAGCCTCAGCATCACTCACTCTAATGCCACAGATGTCACATGCCTCGGCCACCACCACGGTAAAGGAAAAGCCAGGGTAGGACAGGGGTAATAAATGAGAAAATAAAGGCTTAAGGTTACTAAAAGCTTCACTCCGTTGATCTACATGCATGCGCGTGGGTGGAATGGGATTTTTGGAGCAGTGGACACCTTTTGGTAACATGATGTCCACATCGGTCCCAGTCCCATTCACAAGAGGGAGAAAGCTTTTTTGCTAGTAGTAGCTAGCTGGCAGCCTGGCTAGCTGTCTTAAGCCTCACTAAAAACATAGTAAGCTAGCTAGCCTTTTTAGCTTTCCACATCTCCATGTGAAATAATCAGATTTATAATAAAAAAATATGCCCAGGCAAATATTTGTATACTTGCCGGAGTAACCTAAAACATTATCCCAGTTTGATATGCTGTTTGTGTATTAATGCCGATATCAGCTAAAAATAGAATGTCATCATGTTTTGGTCATGGAGAAAAAAGCACCTGGCTAGCTGGTTGGCTATAGCAAGTTCTACCATTTCACAATAGCCTGGAATCACTAGTTATTATTTCTAAACAAAATACCTTTTTGAGTGGATTCTTGTTGTTTGGTTTACTGTTTGAACAGCTGCTGAGATTATATTTGGTTATCAATGCAAAATAGGCTACCTATACAGCCTATATATCAGATCAAGGAACCAAACACTGCTGCGGAAAGAATGATACGGCACATCTCCATTTTCAGGTAGTACAAATGTACGTCGAATGCCGGAGCGAATGCCACCCCTTCTGTGACGAAAAACTACCTTGCACCACTACACTGCGCTATGCTCCGAATCTTGTGTTTCCGTAGAGCTTGTAGTATGTTTTAGTCTTTGAAAACACTATAATCAAAGCATTACCTTGGTGATTAGGTCCTCTATTCAACCCGTATCCTGGATCCGGATGGCAGAGCAGTGAATGAACTAGAAACGGACTAAGGGTCATAGCTATAGAAAACCTTTCCTGTCGTCTAGCCTATGTATCCGCTCTCCCTCGCTTTAAGTCTCTCGTGTTGCCTTCCCTGCTCTATTCTGAGCTGCTAGAGCTCTATGCTAGACAGAGCTCTATTCCAGAACACCACACACAGAGCTCCAACTTACTCACCTTAACCAAAGGCCTGACAGGTTTCAGATGCAGGCTCCTGCTGCAATGGCGATGCCCGCTGTTGCTGCTGCCCTCTTTGTGTGACTCCAGGCCCATGGGCACGTTAGGGGGGGACAGCAGGAGCTTTTTCAGCTGTAGGGGGACATGGGTTGGGACAACTGTAATGTACATGTCTGCCAATCAATCAATCAGCAGAACATACAGTAGCATCAACATGTATTATCACTCTTGACATGACTCATCCACCCGTAAATGTATTTCCCCCGCTTTCTTCTCCTCCTTCATCCAGCGTTTGAACAATATAGAGCTCAAACCGAAGCTGGCAGGAGGAAGCCGTGTGAATATAAGATCAAACGGAAATGCGATTCTATAGCTCTCCCGCATTTTGCAATGAGGAGGTAATGCTGTAGTATTGCATATCAAATGGAGATTTTACTTCCTCGCATTTCCTCCATTACACTTTCAGGCAGCAGCAGCAGCATCGCATGTGAAATCATCAGATGATATAAATCTGCTTACAACAACAATCCCGTAAGCTGCATTGGTTTTGGCAAAGACTGAGGATAGCACCGGAGCGCCTACTGTAGATGTGAGGGAATGATGCGGCTGGTTATGTTTGGCTGATAGCTAAATACTGTCTGGTCCTATATGTCATGCTTAGAGCCCTTGTTGAAACAGATAATGAAATAGATGAGAAGAACAGTGCTAATTGAGTTGCCCATCCCTGTCAGCATGTGCCAACTTGGCATGGGCTTCGATGGTGCCTCTCAGTGTTTCATTGAGGAAGTTAAGGGGTGCTGAAGGTTTCCATCTTTGTGTACAAAATGCTGTTGACACGCCAGGCCCATCCATGCCATGAAAGACTACTCTACTCTGGCCCACTTCCTGGCCTGCCTGGCTCAATGCAGCCCTTGTTCTCTGCCTGCATACAACCTCACACGCGCACACACTGCCTCGCACACACAGGCACGCACGTAATGTTAGGCCCCCCATCTTGGCGGTGTAGAGACAATGTTGAATTTTTGAGCCAATTTACTGCAATTCTACGCATTTCTCCATGGAGCTGAGTGGAATTTTTGCAGTTCTAAAGATAATTTCCTACAATGCTACACATTTTGCCATGGCTAATGCTATGTTCTTTTTCTCAAACATAATAACAAAATCAATACTGCTAAATCAATTGTTTTAGGAATTTTCAATTCTCTTGGACTTTCTAGCTGTTATTTTGGTGATTGTTAGTTCTCAGAGATTATATTATAAAACAAATATATAGGTTCATTCTCTTTTCTACATACTTTATATTTGGTTTTAGTCGTTTAAAAGTTGACACTGAAAGCCTTATTCCATCCCGATAATTTTTGGTAATTAAATCATTGGCCCAAAAAATGTTTTTACACTGTTTGGTCTTAGGCGGCCCGATAAAACACCCACCCAAAGATTTAAATGGCCCCAAAAAACCTACACACACACACACACACACACACACACACACACACACACTGAGGTCAGCTGCAGTTACAGCTCCTGCCAGCAGAGGGAGTCCTCCTCCTCTCACACACCAGTGATGACAACACCAGGGTCACATGCAACAAATCCTCTAGGCTGTCTCTCTGGGATGGAAAGGGACTGACAGGTAGGGAGGGAGGGAGGAAGGTGGACTGGTACATGTCACCATGTTAAACCACATTTCACCATATGGATGGGCCTTTTTTTGTGTGTCTAAAAACAGTGCAGGAAGTTATGAACATTATAATGAAATGGTGGCATCTCATTGGCCATCATTCCACTCTTCTAGCCTATAGGATCTACGGTATGTATATTTGTTTACCTCTGCATTACTTAGCATGCACAACAACAGAAGCAGAATACCAGTTTTTGCTAATTTTGTCTTATTGCTGTTATCAGTGCCAACTGATACCAACTCCTATTAAGATTCTTAAGCCATCTAAGGACATCATGAGGGAAATGTAATCCATTTGTGAAAAATTCCCTTCAGTGGGTATATATATATATATATATATAGTCTGTATGTTATCCTGTAATTGCAATTATCTCTGAGAGGCAGAGTGAGTATGGGCAGTGAGTGACCATGCAGGTATGCACATAGCTTGTTTCACTCAGAGCTGTAACACAATAGGACCTTTGTAACCCTTGCCTTGATAATGTGAGATCTCTGTGTCTCTTTAAACCCGGTCCAAAGTTTGTGTCAGTTTGAAACTTAAGGAAACTTAAGGAAGTATGTTAGCTTCATTGTGGACAAGAACAATGAGGATATATTCCAGAAGTAATAAAAGGACATACAGTATATTACACCAGACTTCCTAGTTAACTTGCATGCTCATCCGAGCACACCGAATAGCAACCGGACAAATGTTTCCCAATGTAATGAAATCCTATCGTATTCTCTGTAAAAGATACCAGTTTTCTGTTGCAATCCAGAGCAAGCATGAGTAGATAGGGACAACAGTTGAAAAGAAAAACATGTTTTTCCTGGAAGCGTGGTTCTGAGAGGAGAGGGGTGCGGGGAGACAGGGGTGGAGAGAAAAGGGAGGGAGGGTCACAGGGTACTCTGGATCAGGGTTGGCTCCACAGTTTAACTGCTGGAGCTATAGGAGGCTGGGCTAGGTCCTAGGAGGCAGACATGGGCATGAGAGTAGTATATTACCCCTTTAAGATGGCCAGGGAGTGAGAGAGAAGTAGAACAATGGGGGCAAGGGGAAAAAAGGTAGATTTAATGAGAGCCACAGTTCCTTTAAGAGACCATAGTTGTGGTCCAGCCAGGTTGCCTGCCTGTGCCTGCCGATAAAAAGCATTCTTATTAGAAGTAGTGGTTGCTAAAAAGAATGGAAAAGCCCAAAATGAGAAAAATTCAGACCTTTGTTGCCTATCATACCCATGCTGTGGGGTAGTCAGAGCAGAGGCCCATCCAAATCCACCTTAAACAGTGAGGAAGGGTTCTTACTAGAGACGGGTCTTCAGTCTCTGAGCTCAGGGAGCCGTCACTCAGGGAGCCTGAAGGGAAGGGGAGGTCCTCCTCAGACCCCTCCCCCAGCGAGGGAAACACAGACAGCCCCCCCACCTCGTCCTCCACCATGCCGTCCAGGCTGTCTGTGAGAGCAGCCAGCAGTGCCGCATTCTCATCTTCTATCTGGAGGGGGCAGGAGAGAGAGAGGGGGCATCAGTGAACACACTACCCATTTACAACACAGTTAGTTACAACACAGTTCATTCCCCTCTTCTAGGGGGCAGGAGGGGGAGTAAGTGAGCATACCACCCACTTATAGTACAACACAGATGAGTTCCTTACAACACAGAGCACTCTGCTTTTAAATTCTACTCTTTCCCTGTAGTCTGAGGGACGCCAACCATCCACACACTGGGTTGTTCGTTTCAACAGCTGCCATCTTGCTGAGAGCATCGAATCAGGTGGTGGGATGATAGCGGAGCGGAGACAGCCTACAGGAAGTGAGCGAGGTTTCATCTTACACCCCCCACCCCCAATCTGAAGGTTAAATGAACTAAGCTGGGAGATCAATGGCTTCCACACTGGCATCCAAAACAAGGCCCGGAGGTAATCGTCCCAATCCAACCTCTACTCTACCCCTCATAAATCAATCTGAACAAGGGATTATAATCAAGTGGATGGTAAGGTAAAATAGACCCAGGAACAACAGTGTTGTGTTGGTGGGGCCCGGCTCACTCAATCACTGGATGATGTTTATGAACACATTATGTGAGATCTGTGCATTAGACAGATCGATAACGATCACTGAGGGGGATTCTAAGATGGGAGTCTACAACCTTATCATAGACTCAGACTGGAGCTTCTTCGGTTTACCACTAATCTGTGTAGTCTAGTCCTACGCCATAGGAGTCTACAGCCATATCACGGGGCTATTCTCTATGTTGCAGTTCCATTACATAGGGGTGGGAGGAGATGGTCCTGGTGGAATCCTAGCCTGGTCCCAGATCAGTTTTCAAGACAGCACAAACAGATCTGGGACCAGGCTAGTGGAATCCTGAGCGGGGGGCCGAGCGTCTCACCTCAAAGAACTCGGGGTCTCCTGTGCTGTACTGGATGGAGGCAGCGGAGATGTCTGATTGGTCGTTGCACCAGTGGAGCTCGCTGAGGCAGTTGACTGAGTCAAAGTCGCTGGCGTCCAGCTGAGAGAGGTCAATGTCAGGGAAGTCAGAGTCCAGGCAGTCCGAGCAGACCTCCTCCTCCCCATACTGTAGAGAGAGAGATAGGGAAGGAGGGAGTGGAGGAAGAAGAGGGTGGAAAGGTCAGTTTACATCAAAGGGTGACTCATTTTTAAGAAATACAGTACATTGAAGATATCTTATCAAATATCAAATTGTTTGGAAAGTTCATGGGACTGATCATCAGCATCAGTACACTCATGTTAATGACACAGAGAGTAAACCACTACAGTAGAGTACAGTGTGGTTGTCAATGACACAGAGCCCTCTGAAAGAGACAGTACCCCTAATCTCTCTGCACATGCTCATTACAACTAATGGACATAGTGCTGAAACATGCGCCACATAGACAGACCAGAGTCACGAGACTGAGACCACCATCTCCTAATGAGCCCTTAGTGAAAGCGTGATATAATATAACACAGATGACTTGGCGGTCCACGGATAGTAAAAGTATTTAGGGGAATAGGCCAGTGTGAAGGGAAGTGACTCTAGTCACCTGGGGGGAGAGATGGAAACCACATTTCATGGAGAGAGGGACAGAACTGGAAATAGGCTATGCCTGTAGAGAGTGGAGCTGGAGAGGAGGACATGGAGGAGACTTGTACTGTCAGTGTGTGTGTGCGTGTGTGTGTGTGTGTGTGTTTGTGTGTGATGCTGATCGCCTTCTCCACCTGTTGTCTTTGGCATGCCAAAAGGGGGGACACTCGTATACAGGGTGTACCTGACTTTGACAATGCAGTTTGCAGGAGGTCCCTAGCCTAGCCTAACCACAACCTGAATATTCTGTGCCATAGAGCCCTAGCTATGCATCTTTGATGAGTGACTAACACTAAATACTCCAGCTCTGTTTCACGTCGCACCTGCCTTCGCTAACCAATCCAATCCAATTCCACTCATTTCATTAAACTGGCCTGGGGTCAGCCCGGTTTCAACCAATCATCAGCCATCACTTACAAAGATGCTTTCTGGGGACAATGAGATGGGAACAAGTAGAACAAGTGTCATTTCGTCCTTGTGAAAAAGACACCTTTCTAACACACATTCCATTTCCAGGACATAGATGTGCCACAAACTATCGGTGCCTCGTTGTCTAGTTAGTGAGATGTACCCAAACCTTATCACAGGAAGGCTGTGTTCTCTTTGATATAACACCAACCCTCCGTGCCATTGTAGCAACTCTACAGTATGTGTGTTGGATCAAAGATTAGGGGGTAATAAATTGATACCATTTATGAGTTCATAAATTGCAGATGTAGAGCAACACAGTTGTTTGTGTGTGTGCCATTGTAATGAGCAAATGACTGGTTACTCAAGCAAACTGAATGATTATGTTCTATGACAGAGAGAGAGAGAGAGACAGAGAGAGAGGGAGCGAGAGAGAGAGAGAGAGAGAGAGAGAGAGAGCTGTGGTGGCAGCCTGGCTGGTGTGATATCTCAGAAGTTGTGAGAAGAAAGGACAGGAAGAAGGAGAGAAATGGATGGGGAGAATGCCTTCTGCAAGGCCCTCTTCATCCCCACACCCATCCATCCCTTCTGCAGGTCTGACTCTGACTCCCCCCCCCCCCCAGCTAAGTTTACCCCTCCACCTCCCCCCTCCATCCTCCTTCTCTCCCTCTAGTCCCTCTCAGGAAAATAAGAGGCCAGGCTAATCAATTTCAACAAAGTCCGAGCGTTCTTTATTTCCAGGCAGGCTTTGTCTTTTTTACCTGTTTTTCCCCCTCCCTTCTCTCCACTCTCCTTTGCAGACTGCCCGGATATCAATCAATAAAAACATCCTTGGGCTCTGAAGGTTTAAGGTCACAGGCAGAACGGTCAGGCACACACACAAATACACACACGCGCTTGCACAGACACACACACTGTACCCAGACACACAAGCACACACACTGACTGCTAACGCATTTGCAGTATATTGAAGGATGTGACATAGACATGCATAATGACCCATTATCAGGAGCAGTGACAGCAGCCATGCTCTAATTTATTTTATTTACTTCACCTTTATTTAACCAGGTAAGCCAGTTGAGAACAAATTCTCATTTACAACTGCGACCTGGCCAAGATAAAGCAAAGCAGTGCGGAAAAAACAACAACAACACAGAGTTACATATGGAATAAACAAAACGTACAGTCAATAACACAATAGAAAATCTATATACAGTGTGTGCAAATGTAGTAAGTTATGGAGGTAAGGCAATAAATAGGCCATAGTGCAAAATATTTACAATTATAATTTAGTATTAACACTGGAGTGATAGATGTGCAGAAGATGATGTGCAAATAGAGATACTGGGGTGCAAATTAGCAAAATAAATAACAATGTAAATAACAATATGGGGATGAGGTAGTTGGGTGAGCTAATTTCAGAAGGGCTGTGTACAGGTGCAGTGATCGGTAAGCTGCTCTGACAACTGATGCTTAAAGATAGTGAGGGAGATAAGAGTCACCAGCTTCAGATATTTTTGTAGTTCGTTCCAGTCAATTGCAGCAGAGAACTGGAAGGAATGGTGACCAAAGGAGGTGTTGGCTTTGGGGATGACCAGTGAGATATACCTGCTGGAACGCATACTACGTACGGGTGGGTGTTGCTATGGTGACCAATGAGCTAAGATAAGGCAGGGATTTGCCTAGAAGAGATTTATAGATGACCTGGAGCCAGTGGGTTTGGCGATGAATATGTAGTGAGGGCCATCCAACGAGAGCGTACAGGTCACAATGGTGGGTAGTTATGGAGCTTTGGTGACAAAACGGATGGCACTGTGATAGACTACATCCAATTTGCTGAGTAGAGTGTTGGAAGCTATTTTGTAAATGACATCGCCGAAGTCAAGGATCGGTAGGATAGTCCGTTTTACGAGTGCATGTTTAGCAGCATGAGTGAAGGAGGCTTTGTTTGCGAAATAGGAAGCCGATTCTAGATTTAACTTTGGATTGGAGATGCTTAATGTGAGTCTGGAAGGAGAGTTTACAGTCCAACCAGACACCTAGGTATTTGTATGTAGCAGAGGACATAAGAGTGGCAGATTGAATCACATACCAGAACCACACCATTGCCTTATTTGAAGAGGATTTGGCCTCTGGCCTCATTTAGTCATATCACATGCTGCTCACACACTGTCTGTGGGGATAATGGGAGGGAGGCTTGGAAGCCACTCCACTCAACTCAAGGGTCTTCTCCTTTGACACTCCACCCACCAATCCACACTGGTGGCCATTCAACTGAACTGAACACGAAGGCCAAATTCAGTAGCCAAACGTTGTTGAACGTTGCAGATAGAAATGACACAAATAGAGCCGACATGATTCCTTATTCTACATGTCAGAAAGGGGTGTTTGTTCTACTTAGCATATTTCTATCGGAACTTTCCAAAACTTTGTGTCCTGCTAAACGTGCCCCAGCTCAGGAATCAAAATGCAGGAATCATCTAAAGCCATGTGTGGATGGTTGCTAACTCAAACAAGGTTTTTCATAATAATCAACGTATCAAATGCAGAGTAGATATTATTGTCCTGTATGCCTCTAAAAGGAAATTAGTCATTCGACAAAATAAGCTAGACACTTCGGTGTTCTAAAGGGGCATTAGCAACTTCCAATTAAGACATGAAAACAGTGTTAGCTCAACCCTGTTTATTTATTTCACCTTTATTTAAGCAGATAAGTCAATTGAGAACCAATTCTCATTTACAATAACAACCTGGCCAAGAGGCATAGCAGGCCCTGTGTACCATGGAACTACACACAGAGAGAATTATGCTAATGTACGTAGGCTGCCGCATCGTTGTTAATCCAGCCGCAACCTACTATCAAGAACACCACCACCATCCTTTCAGCTCTTCTGTTCTCATCTCTGCGTTCTTTCTTTTTCTGTCTTCCTCCTCATACCTTATTCTCTCGCTCCCTCTCAGCTGCTATGGGGGACATGTATACCACCACCTCTCAAATATGTGGCATCAACAGAAGGCCTAAGGTGACCAGAACACAGGGGAAATAAATGAGTATGGAACATGTCAATTATGCACCCATTTAGATGTCCCTGTCTGCTTACAAACAACAGCCTTAATATGCTGCATTCAAAATAGGAAGGGAGGGGGTGACAAAAAAAAAGAAGAGAATCAATGCTTTGTTGAATTTCCATTTGTGTTCGCTTAGGCGACACTTTCCTATCCGTTCAGTCAAAAACGGCAATGACATCTATATCGACTACACAAAAAACTAATTATAGACGGCATATGAAGGATCTCTAAAGCGTGAGTTGTGTTATATAAAACTCGCAGTCACAAGTGCAGTCATGTGCTACAAAGTCAGTGGAACGAGTCGCACAGTGCGGGTCATTGCTGCTCTCTCTCTCCCAAAGCACAACCATACAAGGAAAACCTGTAGGCTAGTGAGGACAGGGAGCATTGACTACTGTTACAACTACTGTTACAACAGTGGCACACAGTGCCATCTCTGAGATTTACCAACACAAGATCACTGTGGTGTATAGATTGTGAATGAAGAAACAACTACAGTACAATGACATCTTAAAAGGACGAGGCCAAGGAGGGGGTAAGCCAACTGAACTGACAGACAACTGTCCTTCACTTTAAGGTCTTCAAAAGAGAAGTAGTAAACCCTTTGCCTTGAGTCATCTTACTATAACCATCAAAAGGGCTCAACTCCACATCAGAGAGAAAGAGTGAGCTCCTGTCCTGACTCCTGACCATCCAACATTTGGGAATTTCTGATGAAGGGGGAGGAAAAAGGAGCAACCCTTGAGATTCAGCACTACCTACCAAGTCCTGTGATTTAATAAGCAAAACAGGTTGCTCATTCATCTCCAACACTTGCTAGCTAATAGGCTCTTATCTAGGTGCCCTGTTCCCTTTGAGCCCCTTGCTATCTAAGGTATGTTATATATAGCTGTTATCCTCAGTCTTATGACTGGCTCTTACACAAGCTGCTTGGGACGGGCCAGCCAGGCTTTAAATTCTGGCCATACCATACGCAGATGGGCTCTGCTCTATTCAGCCTCTCCTCTACAGGAAATAGACACACAGACAGCTAGACAGATAGAAAGCCAGACAGACATGCATACACACAAATACACACACTCGAGCTGATACTGTACATGCAAATGAATGGACTAGATGGGTTCAATCCAACGTCATCTTCAATTGGCTCATTGAATAAATCCACAACAAACATATACTACTCCTCTATGCGTCTCTGTAGTCCTTCACTATGAAGAGTAGTGATGAGTAGTAAAGTCTAGCTGTGAGGTCAAAGGTCAATGTGCATCCTGTCAGTTTCCCCTGACCCCCCAACCACATGACAGCTAGCCTAACGTGGCTAATATGACCCATCTCTAGAAACATATGGACTAACTGACTACCGACCAGAGAGAGACGCTTTTGATGAATGAAACTCAAAATTGGCAAGCGCTTGTCATTACCTGCCTGAGTTGTGACTTGTGAGTGGGGGCTATTAGATTTGTTCCTCATGTGAAGCCTCTCTGAAAAAAGGATGTCTCCTCTCTAACCATTCACTCCCCCAACAGTAAATGTGAATTAACTGCCTACGGTCGGTTAGTAGAAGTAGGCCAGTTAAAGGGGGATCTGCGACAGCCATGTACTATACACTCAATTACTGATTGTTCCTGTCATGGCCATCATTCAGTAGGATTGATACGGAAGTCTTCCTTACAGGTCCAGTAAGCAGTTTGTTTAGCCTGGGTACAGTGTCCTTATGGCTTAAAATGGAGTGCCTGAGTGCTCCTCTCGCTCCCACTAGACATTGGCTCACTTTCAGCGCACCTTTTATCTCCCATGAAGCAACAGGTCGATTGCTGTAATTAGATATGCATCTTATTGAGCTCCTGTTTGAGAACCCAAGGAGAAGCCTCCAGGAAAAGTATTTGGGAAGTGTAGCTCAATAAAGTGAGAATGTATTGAGTCGAGTCCATCTTGCAAAAGAATACAGTTGGCACTACAGTTGGCTAACATAGACAAAATAATATCCATTGTGGCGCCAATCCAAACTGTCCATTGTTTTGTGTTTTGTTGTGTTTGTTCATGATGCAGAACTGGGGGTTATTGTCTTGGAAACCTTCTTAACCCCTGTTTATTTTCTAGGGATTGTCGAGATTGAATATGAATGAGAACAATTGCGGTGCTTGGATTGGGGGCCCTTCCTCTGGCCACTGCTTACTCTTGTGATATAGATCCTTTACACTCATCTAACCTCTATCCAACCCCTCACTGACAGTCACACTCTGACAGTAACATAATCTAACCTCTATCCAACCCCTCACTGACAGTCACACTCTGACAGTAACATAATCT
Organism: Coregonus clupeaformis; assembly: GCF_020615455.1. Taxonomy (NCBI): domain Eukaryota; kingdom Metazoa; phylum Chordata; class Actinopteri; order Salmoniformes; family Salmonidae; genus Coregonus; species Coregonus clupeaformis. The sequence goes on from NC_059194.1 coordinate 32,635,799, forward strand.
AACCTCTATCCAACCCCTCACTGACAGTCACACTCTGACAGTAACATAATCTAACCTCTATCCAACCCCTCACTGACAGTCACACTCTGACAGTAACATAATCTAACCTCTATCCAACCCCTCACTGACAGTCACACTCTGACAGTAACATACTGTCATCTGTTCTCTATCCAGGCAGGAACACGCTCACGACCACGCTAAATCTGGACTTTGTGCTTCAGCCACCGGCTGGTGTGAAGAAGGGCTGATGACGATCGAAGGCCGATTCTGACAGAAGACCCAATATTAGCTGGGCTCTGACCTTGAGAAGTTATTACGGGACCCTTGTGTTCCTTGGGTGCCCTCAGCAGTCACCAAACTGTGCAGCAGCCACGCCCCTTTTGAATCCCATTGAACTCCTTATCAGATTTGTAGTCAAACTAAGTCTGAGTGGTCCCGGATGAGGCGCGTCAAGGACGTCCACGGTGCGGGGGAAGAGGTGGGCCGTGCTGAGATGGAGGAGGGATGGAGGGAGAAGGGCACTGGGCTCTCAGGCACACAATCTCTCTCCACTAGGTAGGACAGTAATGGGATCTGATTCCAAAGCGGATTCAGTGCTTAGAATAAGGGCTTTGATAGTCTACCAGTTCATTCAGGGGGAGCTCTTTGCATTAGAAAGGAATGGACAATAGGTTACCAGTTTAAGACTGGGGTTGAAGAGGAACAAGGCTACAGTTACTATAGTAACTCTTCCTACCAGAGTAAAATATCTGGTGCTTGCAGATCGAGTTGTCTCCAGGGATAGTTCGTACTACAGAATATTTGCAACACTAGTGATTCACCACCTGTAAAATCAGTGTATCTGATGTTCTTTTCAATAATTATAATTATCAATTAGCGCCTGCTGGTTAAACCAACCCAACTCAAAAATACTCCTTTGATACTATAGGTGATGTGTCAATAACATTGTGTGTGCGATAGGAACCAACCATGCCAGAAAGAATAGGATGGTGTACAGGTGTAGTCTAGGCTTATTGAAACCAAGCTACACTGTAGTAACATATTAACGCTTTCACCCCTCCTCCACTCTCTACTACACAAACCTCTGGCTGCTGAGACCTTCCTGTCAGGTGTCATCTGAGGCATGACAGCAATTATTTCGGTCTCATTATTTTTAACTGACATCACTTGGTAATCTAGGGCCAGTAAGGCCCTGTTTGTAAATCCTTAACGAGATTGGAGAGAATGATGATGGACCTTTTCAGTAAGGACAGGGCAAGAGATCACAAGGGTTAACAAGTCTCTTAGTCTGTCTGAACATTGCAGTTTGTATGTATGTGATGACTGGACAGGAATGTGTTCATATTTACATTGTGCAACTACACTGTCTGCATGTCAAGCCCTTGTAATTTACATTAGGTACAGACTATGCAAATATCATAGCCTAGGCTAAATCTCCATTTAGCGTAGAACCTGATGACTGACGACTTCCCTTCTTACATCATAACTGGCACCTTTCCTCACTTTGGTTTTAGAGCCAGCTCATTCTGGGAAAGCTTCCTACACTCACCTGTTCTGACTCTGATCCTACATTGACTACTATACTGGGCCAGCTTAGACTCCTTCAGAACCGCATAACTCCACCAACAATCCCCCGGCATTGACCCTAAATCCTCCCTCCTCTCTACTCCTCTCCTCTCTGACCACAGTGATGCTTCCTGATTAATTACACTGCCTGTAGAGGCACAAAGGCCGACCACTGCAGAAAGAGATACCGCTTCTGCAGACACTACCTACTTATTAAAATAGGAGGGTATGTGAGGATACATGGAAAAGAACTGCAATGACCGACTTGGTGAAGTGCAACTTGGAGCCTGAGGTCCTCCTGGGGAGGTAACATGATCTTATAGGAGAGGTATTCAGTAACACTGGGAGCACATGTTATTAAAATCTGATCATCAATTATTAAAATTCAAATTAAGTGACGCCAACATGTTTGTCTAAACTTAAGATGGCAAAATACAGATAGATCCCAATGTTATATGTACTGTGTGTACTATCTGTGGTCCTCTGTAGTTCAATTGGTAGAGCATGGCGCTTGTAAAGCCAGGGTAGTGGGTTCGATCCCCGGGACCACCCATACGTAAAAATGTATGCGCACGACTGTAAGTCGCTTTGGATAAAAGCGTCTGCTAAATGGCATATTATTATTATTATTATTATTATTATTATTATTATTATTACTGTATGTCGTATAGGCTGTGAAATCGTACATTTTCCTAAATACTTTAGTCTGAGACTGCCATCATTGAATTTGTTTGTGGTGACGAGGAGCACGAGGCACGCTGTACAAAATAAAGTAATCAGCGATTGGATTGTCTCTAACCAATCAGAGTATCAAAGCCAATGACGAATTTTAAAACTGCCGCTTTACCCACGTGTGTTCTGGCTCTGGCCCAACCCTTTGGTTTCTGGACCAATCAGACGGCCCCGAATGTGTTCGCATTCGGTGAAGGATCAAGGAGGTACTCAGATCCAGACTCATTGCGGAGAAGAAACTAACGTCCGTGGGAGTGGTGTAGCGTTTGGCCGGAGCTGGGTAGCCAGGCAAGCCTAAATCTTCTTCCACTATCACTTGCATGTCAATCCTTGAAACAAAGCTCAGATGTGGTCAAAATAAGACTGACGACTTTTGAAAGAAAAACTGCAAGAGGGATGAGAAGAGAATGTGTGTCATCCTGTCTTGATATACATTTTCGATTGCTCTTTTCTCCTGAAGGGACTCCATTCCCATCCTAAGAGAGCGGAGCTTTGTTAAGTGCTGTCGGTGCTGTCTACAGCCTGGGAGCAGCCAGCCCATCCAACAGGGTAATGAGATGGAGACAGGAGCGACCAGGGGGATAAAGAGAGATAGGCTGGCTGAGTGAAATGGGCTTCGCAGCATTAGCAATGAGAGCTAATGATCACCCAAAATGTATTCTTATTTGCATTCCCAGATAGAAACACAAACAGCTAGCTAGTCTATTGCTTTGCTTACCACAGATATGTGTTCATTTCTGAATCGCTGCTGTTACTCAAAAGGTCATGCACGCCTGCCATTAACTGACTGCCTACATGGGGGAAGACTTGGTGGGGGGGAAGAGATGGTATGGGGAAAGAGAGATAGAGCTGGTTACCAAACGTTGGAAGAGATGAAGGATCTAGAGGGGTAGTCAGCACTTCTGAGCTTCCGAGGTCGTATCCCATTGCAGTGGAACAATGAGACACACGCTTCTCAAATTTCAATATCTTGTGTAAATTTGCTGGCAGGCTATTCCGTGTCACATGTTCTGTTCTTTACACAACCTAACACAGCACAATGCAGTGCCGTGACTTTGACCTGGCAAAGAACAGAAGCACTTCAAACCCCCCATTACCACCATCTTAGGGGGTAGCAGATACCAGTTACCTAAGGCTTTATTATTACCTGAGGGGAGGGGGGTTTATATTGGACAAAGTCAGCACTGGGCTCAGTGTATCCAGGCAGATATCATGCCGCTAGGCTAGCTATCACAGTTGGGAATCTTAATGACCTGGGTCGCTACATCCTTCATCATACACATCTCTAGTCTAAACCTGATTTATGGGCAAAGCAGCCGTTCAATTATGATGACGGAGTATGGCGTGTGACATATCAGGAGCATACTAGCTTTATTAGGGCGCTTCATCAGTGGCGGCCAGGTTGAGCAGGTAGCAAATTCCTTCCTCTAACTGGATTACCATACTGCAGCATAACAAACAGAGGGGAGGATGAGGGAGAGAGGGAGGATATTTTAAAAAAAAGATATTAAACGAGCTTGGCCCTGGTCACCTGACATATCGGTGACTGCACAGCAGACATATCACGACGCAGGGATATCTGGCAGGGGTCCAGCTCCGTCTAATTCCCATGCAGCAGTCAGCATCTGCCTGAGAGCTGATCAGTGAAGACGGCTTGTTCTGTAATCAAATAAAAAAAACGCCTTTTCTCGGCTGAGTTCTCCAGTCTCGCCTGCGCGACAGGGAAGCAGCAGACACTGTTAGGGATATTACTAGGCTTTCTCAGGTGACCATTCCCCAATGAGCCGCGAGGGCAATTCATCTACACGGCGATGGGGCCAGCCAGACTGCTGTGTCCTTGGGCTATGCTCTGTGAGCTGTATCTCAGGCTGCTGAGGAGAGCTTAGAGGTGTATAGGCAGCAGCTCCACAAAATGCATTCCCTGCTCCCCCCGTCATCCTTCCTCTGCAGTCAGGGCATGTAGAGCATGGTGAGGAATAGTCATTGTAATTCATATCCACTTAAACATAGAGGCGAGGTATTTGTTTCACAACATTAATACAACCATGGAATGGTGCAGAGTGCATGGCAGAACGATCAATGCGAGTCACACTTTTTCAGGAGCCCTGTCGTCTGTGTCTCGCTTTTAACGGGTTGCGAACATCCTTCTCCTCTGGACTGTCCCATAGCAACCCTGGCCTGCTGCATATGTCTCTCAGTCTAAATATGGAAATAGTTTCTGCAGCAGTGGACTTGCTTTCTTGCTTTCGGGCTGTCCCTCAGGAAAATGTACTGATGCACCAACATGAAAAAATAAATAAAGGGCTTCACTTGACCAGTGGTTCCCAAATGCAGTCATCCAAAGCATTGCATTATGGGTATGGGAACAGTTAGACTAAGGGGAGGAAGGAAGGGAAGAAGGGTGGGAGGAAGGGAGGGTGGGAGGAAGGGAGGGTGGGTGGGAGGTTTGGCACTAAAACCAAAGTTGTGCGGAGTGTCACGGCCACTGTCATAAATCTTCTCAGGTTTCCCCGTCTACTGTTTGATAGTGGCCAAGAAATCGAGGTAGAAAATATCTGCCCCTCTATTTTGGGGTGCCCTGCCCTATGAGAACAAATGGGGTTTGTTTTGAAACCCAAGAACTGACCTTTGCCGCTGGAATTCAAAGGTTGAAAGGACAGCACTGAGACACAGCTGTTCTAGTCTCGCACACATCGTTGGCGGTCGACGGTCTACTTCAAGCAAACCATTTGGCTGTAGAAACACTGAGATACTGTAGAAACCTCCAACAGCTGTCAGCTAAAACCTCCAACCTTGTCAGGAGATGTCCTAAAATGTACCTATTACTGTCCAAATACCTTTCTTTTTTTAAGACATAGGGCTATATGACCAATAGGGCTATACAGTATGACCCTATAGTATATGACTTCAAGTTCCACAATTACGTAAGGTGACCCAGCTAACCATGTTTACTGACAACACAGTAAACATGGTTCTCAGTTTTCAACCTCGAAGACATTACTTCGACGCTCCAAAATACTGACTGTAGATAAAAAGCCTGGCAGGGCTAAAGCGATCAACGTGAACCTATCTTAAGGGGAAACATTTAAATGTCTTGGAATGGCCTAGTCAAAGCCCAGACCTCAATCCAATTGAGAATCTGTGGTATGAAAATGTATGCACTCACTAACTGTAAGTCGCTCTGGATAAGAGCGTCTGCTAAATGACTAAAATGTTAAAATGTAAATCTCAAAGTTCACACTCCTGCTTGGCCTGACATTTTGCTCGTTCTGATATTTCTTAATTCCTTTCTTTGAATTTTTTTATATTTGTGTGTATTGTTTTGTATTGTTAGGTATTACTGCACTGTTGGAGCTAGAAACATAAGCATATCGCTGCACCTGCGATAACATCCTGCAAAATAGGCATATGTGACCAATAAAATTGTATTTGATTTGCTGCCAGCTGCTCCAAGCAGGTTGGCTGCCATCATTGTAAAAAGCTCATGTTATTTCAGTGACAGTAGGTTCCAAGCTCCCAAACAGGCAGTTTAAAAGAATTGACAGCATTTGCCCCTGCACAGACCCATAGGGACAAGCTTCACACTCCGCAAATCTGCTTTGAAATTTAAAACAGATGCAGACAGTATGGTAATCGGTTCTACATAAAGAGACACAGTAAGATGGCAGATATAAGCCTACAGTACTTGCTATCAAAACCCCTCAGATATCTGCTCTGTAATCTACTCTCCCAGTCCCCCTCAGCCTGCCTAGCATAGCCTATACTCTGCAGAATGAACCTGCATCAACATGAGGTGATTTCTATGATTCAGCGTTGTTCCATGCAGCCCTTGAGGAAGAAGCCGTGGGTGGGCGAGAGAGAGGTCTATAGGACACTGCTGCACAGGGGTTCCTGGCCAGGTGAGCTTTGGAAGTTGGGGGTGACTCATCCTATCTAATGGTCAAATAGAAGGCTCTGCCATCTGCTAGCCTTCCTTCCTACTGCAGCCATTAGGGGGCTGATAGTACTTTCATAATGCTCCTCAACACCAACTGGCTTTGTCTACTGCGGCTCCGCCAATTATCACTGCCTCCCTCCAATGCCTAAGGCTGTTGAACTTTGTCTTCTTTTTTGAATTATGATTAGGTCTGAAATAACATGGAGAGATACAGACAGGTATGTATTATTTAAAGCACTGAGTGCCGTTGTCCTCGGGAGAATGACAGACAGGACGACACTGTACTAACTAAACTCAGTTATAGCCTAAGCTTAACAGTGTTTGTTTTGGAGGTGCGCAGTTTTCGATAACTCAGTTAATTCTCAGTTAATTATGATATTTCGTTCATTAGACCACACAAAGGACATATAAAGTGTAAACCGATGCGGCTGATAAAGGTTTGAGTAGCCTTCTAAATAAATGTAGCCTATTTTTGCAGCCTATATTCGATTCTGGGAATTTCCTCCCTATGGCACTCGTAACTTCAATACGCCTCGAGAGGAATATTTATCTTGCATAGAACACACAACAACAAGTCGACTAGGTAAATAGATAAACTATTCTACTATGGGTTTGTCAGATTTTTCTATTCATCACTTGTTTTGTTTGAAGAGGAAAAGTAAATGTGGACTGTTCCAGCATCTTTTTTTGGCGTGGCGGCAATGATTCTTCTGTGGCCCAGCGCCACAGCTATGACTGCAGCGGAAACACTGCTAGGCTAGGCATGGCTACGATTTAGCCTGGCACTCAACTCAGAGGAGGTTATTAGTTACAAGCAACCTGGTTTTGGCCCCTAATGAATCTTCCAGGCTAAGCCCAACATTTAAGGTCTTTAGGGGTAATTACTGCAAGGCAAGATTTATTTTCCACTTCAGGTTTCCTCCTGTCTATATTAGAGCGGGCTGTCATGTAAAATACGTTGCACCAGCTTAACACGTGATGAGCACTGCACCTAGACCAGGGGTGTCAAACTCATTTTAGCTCAGGGGCCACATGGAGGAAAATCTATTCCCAAGTGGGCCGGACCGGAAAAATCATGGTATATATAACTTAAAAACAACAACTTCAGATTGTTTTCTTTGTTTTAATACGATCAACATACAACATAAAGCTGGAGCCTGAGGACAGTGTGTCCAAAATAGTACAAGCACAACATCACTATTAATCATAAAACACGTCAAGTTTATTTGAAAATTCTAAAGAAAAAGAACACACAAACACACAATGCCTCAGTGATTAACAGAACTGTTTCACAGATCACAGAACTATATCAGGGTGTCATTTCTCAGGCAGAAATGTAGATAAAAATAATGAAATCCTGTTCCCCAAACAAGTGCAAGAACCACAGAGTCAAGAATAGGTTAAATATACAAATAAAATAAAATCAATTAAAAACAATAGCACATCAACATAAAAACATATAAACATAAAGCTGGAGCCTGAGGACAGTGTCCAAAAGCACAACATCACTATTAATCATAAAACACCTCAAGTTATTTGAAAGTTCTGAGGACAAAGAACACACAAACACACAATGCCTCAGTGATTCACAGAAGTATATCACAGATCACAGAACTATATCAGGGTGTCATTTCTCAGGCAGAAATGTAGATAAAAATAATGAAATCCTGTTCCCCAAACAAGTGCAAGAACCACAGAGTCAAGAATAGGTTAAATATACAAATAAAATAAAATCAATTAAAAACAATAGCACATCAACATAAAAACATATAAACATACATCTGAAAGCGTTGCTCAAACTCCCGTAACAGTCCCGTTATTTTATCTTTGAACCGCTTCATGTCTGCCACATGTTGGGTCGCGCACACATTTTTCAGACAGGGGAAGTGAGCTGCATCACCACCGGCAAGTTGCGTCTCCCACAATGACAGCTTCAACTTGAAAGAACGTATGCTGTCATAATACTGCGTGACAACTTTGTTGCGCCCTTCCAGCTGTTTGTTCAAGTTATTCAGGTGCTCTGTAACATCCACCATAAATGCAAGGTCCTGCATCCATTCTGTGGAATGAAATTCTAACACTGGTTTGCCCTTTTCTTCCATGAACTGTTCAATTTCTTCTCGTAAATCAAAGAAACGCCTTAGCACAGCACCTCGGCTTAACCATCTTACCTCAGTGTGGTATGGCAGGCCATAGATGTGGTCTTTCTCTCTGAGAAGGCTGTCAAACTGACGGTGATTCAGGCTTCTGGATCGGATGAAATTAACAGTTTGGATGACCACCTTCATGACGTTATCCATCTTTAATGACTTGCAACACAAAGCCTCCTGGTGCAAAATACAGTGAAAAGTCAAAAAATCACGTCCTCCATTTGCAGATTGCACTTTCTCTCTGAACTTTGTCATTGAGGGCGCACCATCTGTAGCCAGGCTGACAGCGGGGACCAGTCCACTCCGACCCTGTCCAGCGCGCCCGACGAGTGCGGTAAAAATATCAGCTGCTGTCGTTGTATCTGTCGCCGGCACCAACTCCACGAACTCCTTGGTGACGGTCAATGTGTCATCAACTCCGCGGATGAAAATGGCCAGTTGTGCAACATCTGTAATGTCCGTGCTTTCATCAATTGCAACCGAAAACGCAATAAATGACTTTACTTTTTGCTTCAACTGGCTGTCCAAATCCACTGAAAGATCGGAAATCCTGTCTGCAACTGTGTTTCTTGTCAGGCTGATATTTGCAAAAGCCTGCCGCTTTTCAGGGCACACAATCTCCGCTGCCTTCATCATGCATGTTTTTAAAATTCACCCTCACAAAATGGTTTTGAAGCCACTGCGATTTCATTAGCAATGAGGTAGCTAGCTTTCACTGCAGCGTCACTAATGTCTCGGCTGTGAGTAAACACAGACTGCTGTTTCTTCAGACCCGCCAACAGTTCATTCACCTTCTCTCATCTCCGCTGTCCTTGAAAGTTGTCATATTTGTCGGCATGAAGACTCACATAGTGGCGACAAAGGTTATATTCTTTCAGCATAAATAGGATGACCATTTTTCTTGGAACACTCTGCACTCTGCGTCCACTTTTCTCTTTTTTGACAGAGACATATTGGGGCAATGAGGGTGCCAAAGCACATAATGTTAAAAGTAGAAGCCGTAATAAATATTGAGGGCAAAACAAAGTAGCAAATTGGCTGCACGTGCTTGACCTACTTGCTCTGCCCCGGTATAAATAGTTTGCTTGCTTAACACAATTGCTATTGCGCCATCCAGTGGACGCAATTGGAACAGCAGTTTATTTTATTGAAAAATTGCAGCGCATTTTTAAACTTTACAAAATTATTATTAATTGTATTTTATTTTTTATTATTATTTTCTTTTTCAAAATCATCTCGCGGGCCGGATTAAACCCGTTTGCGGGCCTGATCCGGCCCGCGGGCCGGACGTTTGACACCCCTGACCTAGACAGTGGAAGGGACAGAAGGTTGTGACTGCGGACTGGGAGAGCAGGGGGGTTAGGGACAGGGAGGTTAGTGGGCAGGAGGGGAGTCCTGGCTGTAACCCGCTGACGACCAGTTTCCTCTGGGTGAAATGGCACATTAGTGGAGGGAAAGGGCTAATCAGGTCCTTCCAGTCATCTAAAATCCATGTACACATTCCATTCCTTTTAAACAGCAGGATACCTCTCCTGTATGAAATGTACTGCAACACAAATGCCTCACTAAGGTAAGCTAAGCTGTGGATGGGAGCCCTTGTTCCAGACGTCTGGCATTACTTTCCAGAGTTTAGGAATCATATCTGATTTGTATATGGACTAATCCATTCATCAATCAACCGGCTGTATGTAGGCCTATTAGAGCACAGATGGATGCCCTCCAAAAAGTAGCTACTGTGAACCGCACATTTGTGTCATAAAGCTAACAGACCAATGAGCTTTGTAAGGAAAGGGATCTGATAGTGTTTTAGTCTAGATTATGATGTGTGTACTCTTAGACATGCCATTTCAAAGCCACATGCGTTCCAACCAAATTAATTGCATTTTCTGACAAATTGTGATTCATTCTCTTCTTGGCACGTGACCAAGACAAATCCTTCTCTTTTTATACTTCAGTGCATTCAGACAACTGTTTGTGGAATATGATAGTATTTTCCTAGAGAACAACATTACAGATGCATTTTCAACACAATTTAACAATATAAAACGGATTACTCCATGAAAACCAGTGACAACTGAGCAGTTGTAATTCTGAATGTGATTGGAGCACCCATGGAAGTCATTCTGAACTCATGTGATGATGGTCAACCTGCTGCTTGCTAGCTAGTGCTTATGTACCGGCTATTTCACCTCAGAGGGATGCGGTGGTGGGAATATAATGTGCCAGTCCCATCACATCCCTGTGGTGTCTCTCAGCACCTTGCCTCTCCAAAAGGTCAGACCTCTGGGGTGCTAAATATCCGGACCCTTGCACAGATGGGTGGAAACAAAGCCCCCCCCACCCTCACCCCTCCCCACAACCAGAGATATTTGAGTGTCTGAAACTCATGAGGAGACGACGGGTGGCAGGGAAGTCGACCGTCGTGTCGTATTCCACACAGTACACCGCCTCACCTTGGCCCGACTCATTTCTAAATGGAGAGGATCCCCTTTCTCTCGTAACACAGTAAACCTACACTTAGAGGTACGCTACCCTGTAGTAGCCTGCACCCTCTCTCTTATGAGCCTGTCCACATTAGGCCATATTCACTGAACTGAGAACAGTGTGTATTCCGCGATCCATCTAGAGAGCATGCAGACCGAGACAAAACTCAAAGAGTACCGAGACCTGGCACAATCCATTAGTGCTAGAGAAAGAGACTGTGTTTGCTGTGTTGTTCCCTGCATGGCCAGTCCAATAAAAGCACCTTTCCCAAGTGCTGAAGTCTGATGGATAGATTTGGTCCTTTCAAACGAAGAGAATAACACTACAAAGACCTCTTATTCACCACAGTGGGTGTAATTAGATGTAAGCAGGTAAAACATCAGGCATCTTCTCCCTTAATCATTCATCATGGACCTGGGTTGATGATTAGCAAAGTAATAATTCACAAGGAAGGGACGCAATAAGCTGCGCCCTTTCACAGCCAAGGACTTCTATTGAAATCAGGGAGGGAGGGGCGATACAATGGGCGCCTTGCCATTTCCATAGAAATGTTATAATTTGCTTTGATTGTGAAGCTTGAACTTGCTTGGCAGCCAGTCATGATGGAGGGTGGTGGTAGTAGTGCCACTAAAGCTGTCTGTCAGACACACCCAGATCAGCTGTTAGAGTAGGCTACACCTTGACCCATTCTTCCTCTGACAGACTTTCACTCAGGCATTGATTCACTGGTGAAATCAACCCTAGCCTAGGGATGCCTAAATCAAATCCTTGTTAGGAGACGAATACTGTAATAACCCCCTGCAGAGCACCTGTGTGACACGAAGAGAATATGTCACTTTTTAATAATTTTTTTTAAATCTACCATCTACCAGACAGTTTTTATAGGTTAAACCTTGTTGCACTAAATAGGAGCCTAGTTCAAATAAACATTGAGTAATGAGAAAGAATAGAGGTAGAATAGATTAAACTTGAAGTCAGTACAGGCATGCTCAGTGCAGTCACACCTTTCTCTTTAGCCCCCTGCCCCTCCCTTTGAGCCAGATGGAGAAAGTGCCCATCTGCCTGCTGACTGATAGTTCACACACGTTCTCCATCATCGCTCCTCTCATTAACCGAAAGAGCTGTGTCTGTCTGCCAGAGGAGGAGGAGGAGAGGAGCTGTACTGGTGAAACAGTGGCTGGTTTGCTGGCCTTTACATTTGTTCACTGTCGCTAGCCGAGCTGGTCTATTCAGCTGCTTTCATTTCAGCATCAGAGAAAAAGGAGCCTAGCAGACGCTGCTGTCCTTAGCCGACCCACGTATGCGCACCGCACACACACACACACACACACACACGTGACTGCAGTGAGAACTCAAAGCGTGAGAGGGAGAGAACAGGATAGGGGAAGGGGAGTGAGTGAGCAAGAGAGAACAGGACACAGAAAGAGATCGAGGGAGAGAGAAAGACGTGTGGTTTCTAAGCAAAAAAAAATCTCCACTCCTTTAGCAGCCCCTCTCTCCCTCTCCCTCCAAGCCCACCAGCATTGTAAAATACATCACGTTTGGTGCTTTTCACAACTCCCTGCTCTCCCTCTTCTTCTCTCTCTCTTTCTGTCTCTTCATCTCTCCCTCTCCCTCCTCAGCCCTGGTAGCAGGGTGCTGTGTCTGTTTCTGTGTCACTGCCTGTGTGTCTGTGTGTCTACCGGTATCAAGGGAGGTGTGCTGAAGGAACAAAACAGACAGACGGGAAGCCGCTCCTCTGGCTGTCATAGGGACAGGGATTGGCGCTAGGCGCCCGACGCTGTGTTAAGTCCCCACAGACGGCCACACCTTTCCTCCTGCCGGTCTGCCCAAATCTGCTGACACGCGCAACACAAGCCATGAAGGGCACATTGACAGCGCAGCCCACCGGTCCATCCCTACCAGGCATCAAGGACACTGTGGCAGAGAGGAGTCGTGCGGTGCAGTAGGCAGATCCTATGTCTCCCTTTCCTCCTCCTACACCAAGACTAGGCTACTAGCTACAGTAACAGCCCTCCTGAGGGAGCTAATTGAAATGCTAAGAAAGTGGTCCTCGTCCCCTAAGGTCTATTACACTTGCCTGGCCCAGATTCACATTCGCTGCTGGAAGAGCCGGTGGACATACAGATGTAGGATCTTAATTTGATCACCCTGTTCTTGCAGGAAATTTCGTAGCGTAATCGAGGTTTAAAAAGGCTTCTAAAGTTGTACTTTCCACTTGAACATTTCAGACTTGATTTGCCCTAACAAAAAAATGAATCAACCCCTTCAAAAATGTCCATTAATTATAATCCACAGAATAATTCACATTTCCTGTTGCTGCAGGATTATTATCGAATTAAGATCCTACATCTGTATGCTGGTACGCTGGTGACCAGATCTGTAGCACCTTTACAGGGTACTAATGTGCAGCTCTCTGAATGGAAACAGGCTCTAGTGTTAGTTCCTGCTGTGGTATGGACAGGATGGTCCCTTTACAGTACTTTACATTCTCCTCCCGTCTCCCCTAATGATTATGAAGCCCTTTGAAATATTGTCATTGGCCTTCACGAGTCACCAGATAGCCATTCTGACAGCTGCATCATGAAGAGAAGAGCCTAGGCAACACTAAACAGGGCTCTACAGTGCGACCATTTTACTTGCATAAGCGCCTAAATATTTTGCTGTGCGACCTGGAATTTAAATTTAGGAGCACCAATGCGCCTAGAAGAATGAAGGATTCTAGCTTTAATATCTCAAATATTTGTCATTGTGCTCCTAAATTTCTCTGTGTGCACCTACATTTTTCAACTTAGGCGCACACGTCAAAAAGGTCAGCGTAGAGCCCTGCTAAAGAGGGGGCTTGATTCCACTTAACATCTTAAACATGTAAAAAGGCAATTCAGTGTGGTGGTGGCCGTAATATGCTAAAGTGTGTTGCCGGTGGCCGGTCGGCTTTAACCACTCAGCGTGGGGAACCCATTAAGCACCTCGAGCTCCTACGTTTCTCGCAGTTATCATTTGCTTATTGATTCAATGAATTAGACGAAGTGCTCTCTCCCAGACCCTTAAGCACAAACAGTGTCCCTTTCCGCTCCTCATTGTCATTTTACAGCTTTGCTAGACCAGGCCCCTCCAAAAACCTGTGGTAATCGTCATTACTTCAGCAGTCCCACAGCTGTAACTCAGAAAGGAACTGGGACAAGGAGGCCCTGGCCTCTTCTTCCCAAAGAGTCTGGCAACCTTCAGCATAGATCGGGGAAGTTGAATATTGGGAAACAAATGTAGCAGAAAGGTCCCTTGCAAGAACACAGACTTTCTTGGATTGCACCATATAAAAAGGGAGGGATAAATCTAAAGGTGCTTGAGGTCCAATTCAAGCACTGGGAGTAAAGCTCTTCACCACCACTTCACCCAGTGCAGTGAACTAGTAGCAGGTTAGCGTTCTTCGTCATGAATCTTGTTCTGGAGGCAGCTCTGCAGAGTGGTCAATAGCTGGCACATACAGCCACAATCATAAAATCTGATTTCAACCCTAACCCTAACCTTAACCCTAACCTAATCCACACAGCTAACCCTAACGCCTAACCTTAACCCTAACCTAATCCACACAGCTAACCCTAACGCCTAACCTTAACCCTAACCTAATCCACACAGCTAACCCTAACGCCTAACCTTAACCTCGAGACCAAAAAGTGAATTGTTGTTTTCATGAATTTTTTACAATTTAGCCAATTTTGACTTTGCAGCTGACGTATCTAAGGGGAAATCACTCAGTTCTGCCTCCAGGACTCATGACAATAAACCTCAACCTGTGGACTATTTGGGAAGCTTTCACTTTCTTACCTTTGTTCAGGTTTACCAAACAGACGAGGACTTGGTTCTACATTTTTCATTTTTGTCATTTAGCAGACAATCTTATCCGGAGCAATTTACAGGAGCAATTAGGATTAAGAGCCTTGCTCAAGGGCACATCGACCAATTTTTGCTCTTGGATTTGAACGAGGGACCTTTCGGTTACTGGCCCAACGCTCTAAACCGCTATGCTACCTGCCGCCGCTCTATGATCAGTGACCTCATAGAGGGACTTTTACTATGTTGGCTAGTTCCATAAACAAAAGACAAGGTCCAGGATGATACAAAGCATGCCCTCTCTCTCTCTCTCGTCTCTGTCTCTGTCTCTGTCTCTGTCTCTGTCTCTGTCTCTGTCTCTGTCTCTGTCTCTCTCTCTCTCTCTCTCTCTCTCTCTCTCTCTCTCTCTCTCTCTCTCTCTCTCTCTCTCTCTCTCTCTCTCTCTCTCTCTCTCTCTCTCTCTCTCTCTCTCTCTCTCTCTCTCTCTCTCTCTCTCTCTCTCTCTCTCTCTCTCTCTCTCTCTCTCTCTCTCTCATAGGAAGGGAGCATGTGTGTGCCTGCATTCCCTCTTTTGCAGTCTGTCCAGTCTATCACTGTCAAGGTCCGACCTCACTGACAGCGGCAGGACAGGCGGCTGGAGCTGGATCGTCTCCAACTAAGCTCATGAGGCAGTTATAAGTTATATTCAAATCAAATCAAATCTTATTTGCCACATGCGCCGAATACAACAGGTGTAGACATTACAGTGAAATGCTTACTTACAAGCCCATAACCAACAATGCAGTTTAAGTATCAATGGGTACATATCATGAATGTAAGTCCAAAGGTCCAAAAATGTACCAACTGCAGATTGCCCTTTAATGTTTAATACCCACATGCATAATTTATCATAGTGACACGCCTCACTCGCTCTCACCTCTACCCTACTTCCTATTCCTATGAGGTGGTACAGCGTTTCATGCTATTTTGACATGCTAACCTGAATCGCACTCTGGCGTATTCCAAGAACTGCCCTGGCGGATTAAGGTTGTACACTAAGCAACGTTTCAGATGTGTGTTCAGATATCGGTCACAACCCCAGCAACCTCAAAACGACTAGTGTGCCCCTACCTCCCCTCCTCCTCCAAACCCCACCCCAGTGCCTTTGTTGGCCCACTGCCAATACAATCAGCATTGCTGTCCTTGAGCGCCAAACACAGAGTGAGGGATGTCTCTGTGACACATCATCACCGCACTTCCACCCCATGACTCACCTCTCTCTGCTCCGCTCTCATCAACCAGCCCCCTGCTGAATCACCCCCACTGCCCCCTACACCACACGACGACAGTCAACAATGAACGCAGCCCCCCCACCCCAAGACTTCCTCAATCTGATATTGACAGGGTCAACGTGAATACATTTTACATTTACATTTACATTTTAGTCATTTAGCAGACACTCTTATCCAGAGCGACTTACAGTTAGTGAGTGCATACGTTTTTTAAGTTTTTTTCCATACTGAGGGCAGATTTAATAAATGAGGGCAGATTTACATCATGCAGCCACGTCTGATTTACTGCCTGAAGATCCCCGCCCCTGTCCCAGGCACGATTCCAGGACAGTGTGTGTGTGTGTGTTTCTGTGTGTGTGTAGGTTTTGTTTTGCCATTGAAATCCTTGGGCGGGCCGCCTAAGCGTTTTTCGGGGCGCCAAACAGTGTAAAAAAATTTTCCGGGGAAATTAATTAATTACTCCAAATAATCGGGATGGAATAAGGTTTTCAGTGTAAACTTTTAAACTAAAACCAGATATAAAGTATGTAGAAAAGAGAATGGACCTATATATTTGTTTTATAATATAATCTTTGACAACTAACAATCACCAAAATAAAAGCTAGACAGTCAGAGAGAATTGAAAATTCGAAAAACTATTAATTTAGCAGTATTGATTTTGTTATTATGTTTGAGCAAAAGAACATAGCATTAGCCATGGCAAAATGCATAGAATTGCAGGAAATGAACTTTAAAACTGCAACATTTTCTCTCAGCTCCATGGCAGAATATGTAGAATTGCAGAAAATTCACTTTAAAACTGCAAACATTTCTCTCAGCTCCTTGGAGTGTGTATGTGTGTGTGTGTGTGTGTGTGTGTGTGTGTGTGTGTGTGTGTGTGTGTCTGTCTGTGTGTCTGTGTGTCTATGTGTAAGCCACGTGTGTGGCGTGGTGTGATAAGGGATGATGGCGAGGCGCATGACAGTTTGACTGTGTGTGTGTCTGCCTCAGGACGCCGTCGTGACGCCATCTGTACCACAGAACACCACGTGCTGCTGTGTGCATACCTTTATTATCTCTGCAAGTGGCTGACATTTGGGGCACTTTTCATCACGGCAGAGACATGGAGCAATGCTCCCTCTCTCTCAGAGATTCAGAGCACTACAGATGCCTGAGGGGGGATGAGGAAGGCAGCCACAAGGCAGCCATTTCCTCCTGCTCACCTCACCTTAGACAACTTTGAAAGGATTTCCTTCAGCGCTAATCATCACAACTCACTCTGGAATCATTGGGTGTTCCTCAAAATGCATATTACCGTGCTCCGAGCACGCAAATTGGAGCACGGGAGGGTCGGAGTATGAGTCCAAATCAAAGTACGCGAAACGGACACAGAGGGCACTTCTTGAATGCGTACTCTGTTTGTAAATATTTTGAAGCATGCATTGATGCAAGCTTCAACGGAAAGTATGCAAAGAAATATGACGCAACCATGTAAAAAATGACACAAAAGTTATTGAAATCAATGGCGGCCATTATTTGCGCTGAAGCGAGAGAAAATACACTCCAACTTCGGAAAGAAATGTTGCCTATTCACATCTCATATGTTGCCTGACTACAATATTTTCTCTTGATACGTTAATAAATACATGCTGTGTTAATTTTGGCATGTTTACCTGCCTACGTACCGTAGATCACAAGCCCATAATAAGGCAATAGGGCTAACTGGCTAGCTACTACTGTTAGCTAGCCAGATAGCCACAAAGAAATGTTAGCTAGCTACCAACGAAGAACTGACATTTTCTTGTATAATATTTAGCATGTTAAACTATCTGGTTAACTACATTATTACGATTCACATATAGCTAGTGTCGTAGTAAATATATTATGTTATAGCTTGGTCTGACTAAAATCTTGTGCATGACCCATCTTGTGTTGGGCCTTTGGATTTAATACAATGCACAAAGACTTCTATCTTGTCGGCCTTATCAGCAGGTGGCTATGGACAACACCCACGCCATAGGTCTCTCAGTTCTCCCAACTCACGAGTTATTGCTCTGAGGACATACACACACACACCCCCACACACACATACACACACACACACACACACACACACATCATCATTGTTAAACATACACACATACACACACACACACACACATACACACACATACACACACACACACACACATACACACACGCACACACACACACACACACACACACAACATCATCATTGTTAAGCACACACACACAAAAACCCCCCTTCTCTTAGGCTGAACATCTGAAGACAGAGAACCCGACTCAGAGCCAATGCAATGGAAGTGACCTCACCAACTCATCAGGACCAATCAGAAGATCAGAACTACTAGAATCAACCTACTTTATTTTATTGTATAAAATGTCAGCACACAATGTTTAGGGGCTCGCTCTCTCAGATATCTCCCTACGAGGTTGACGAACGGGTCCGTGCACGCTATTTACAGATATCTTTACCTCTGAATAAACTGCCTCATATTATACAATTATCCGCCTTGTCCGAAAGTCTCTACTTGGTCTCCGTTCTCCAGTAAACTTGTGATCATCAACACTAGCTGATAGTTATGAAGTAAAACAGTTGATTTGTGTATATCTTGTTTCGTCTCTATTGCCATTGTTGTCCTGGCTGGAAGACGGTTCAGTGAATCGGTTAGTCCATAGTAAGTCAATAGGGCTAACTGGCTAGCTAGCCACGAAGAATTGGTAGCTACGAAAAATGTATATCTACCTTGCATAACATTAGTTTTAGGTCATTTTTGCCTGTTTAACTAGCTGGCTAGCTAGATAATTAAGATTCACATATCTAGCTGATAATTACGAAGTAAAACGTTTACTTTGTTGCCATTGTCCTGGCTGGAAGAAGGTTCAGTGAATGGGGATGTGAAGCGTGAGGTAATACTGTAGGGGGAGTGTGAGTGCTTCTCAAATGTATTGTTATATGCATTCTCCACACTCTCGTCCTCACAAGAACGTACTTAAGAGAACGTGGTCGGAGAATGAACTCAGAGCATGAGAGTGTGGAGCATGGTAGTATGCATACTGAGAAACACATATTGGCTTCAGCCTTAGCAGCACTGACTGACAGCCTGCCTAACAGTAACATGGCTTGCTAAATTAGCCTCTTGAATTCCACACATTCGCACAGAAAGACAGAATAGTACTAGAGACCAGGCAGCATCGTTGGACTGTCCAGCCCATGAGACTCCCTGGCTGCTATCTTTCCCCCATTACCATTTTGGTCACCTGGGTGAAGTGGGCAAAAGGGCAGGTGCTGTCAATCAGAATAGCCGTTAAGCTCTTACTGTTCGAAGGGTTAAAAAAACGTTAGGAATTACACTATTGTAATGTTTTTAAATACACTGCTGTTCCCTGTATTTGCAAAGTCTTAGAGGCTTTCTTCTGTCAAATTGAGTTATAGAGAAAAACATCACACAGAAATGAACTTTCACATTTAACATTCTGTCCCGTATAGCTCAGTTGGTAGAGCATGGCGCTTGCAACGCCAGGGTTGTGGGTTCGATTCCCACGGGGGGCCAGTATGAAAAAAATGTATACACTCACTAACTGTGAGTCGCTCTGGATAAGAGTGTCTGCTAAATGAAAAAAAAATAAAACATTTAGTTGACAGATGGCAGACAGTGTCAGCTCTGCCTTGACAAACAACCCTAAAAAAGATCCTCCTAACTTGACTAAATAAATAAAACATCTTAAAAGCTTACACAGTTGGCTGTTTTTCCCTTTGGAGACGATACTTTAGTGGTGAAAGCAGTGAACTCTAACATTATTTCATCATGATACAGTTACAACAGTTATAGTGTGAGTAAATCATCATGAGCGGATCTGACTTTGGTGTCGTGTTGGTTAAAGTTGAATTTTTTTCCAAGAAAATTATTGGAAGAGATTAGAGGTGCACACTTGTTTACCCAGTGGAATAACCCTGTTGAAACACTGTTGAAACAACCAGAACTATGAGAACCACATCAGTGAACTGTGAGGCTCTAGCAGCATGTGACTCCACAGCTCACGGAGCACCACTGCCATATTTGGTAGAAAAACCTCATCTGAGTAAAACAGTGACAGAGAAAAGCGTCTGCAGACTCTGCACTAGACCCCGATAGGCTGCTTGACTTCCTCAATCAATCACTAAATACAGTCAACTCAAGACAAGCCCTCTGACTGACTAAAAATGATAGTTACACAAATCTGGCTTTCGTTAACTTTGCCATTTCTTTTTCTGTGTGTGTCATCGGTGCAACGTATCTTATCAGAGAGAACAGCAGCTGCGGTTGAAAGGGACATAGCCCACTACAAAAGCACATGCGTTCTCTCATCAGACAAGGCGCTAGTCCTTTGAACTTCACAGCTGTCCGATCAAAGAGCATCTTCCTTTGAGATTTCCACAAACAGCCTTGTCTCTGCCAGTCACGTTATCGCACAGATTCATGGCAATCACACAACACAAGCCTACATCCCCAAAAGCAAAGGCCCCAGCCCATACGCATGTCAAAAATCACCTGCTTCACAAAGGTAACAATCAAGACTATTCTATTCATCTCTCTTATTACATTTGACAAAAAGGTGATTATTCATGATTTCATACAAACAGACCCAGTGGAGGAGCAATGTGGACCAAATGGCTCCACTCTCCATCAATCTCTCTCTCTCAGAGCTAGGCCTGTAGGCCACCATGGGGCTGCTTGAAACTACTGCTTCATTTTCCCCAGCTCTGCAGTAAATCTTAAGCCATGCAGGTTCAAACTGTCTCAGACCCCCTCGTATGCGGCCACTGTATCCAGGCAGCACTAGAAGCTTGTTTGCTGAGGCAGTACTAGTAGTAAATAATACATGGCTGTGAAGCTCGCTCGCTCGGCCGGCCAGTACACTTCATCACACGACACGACTGACCTTGTGATTCCAGACTCGAAAGGACTAACCCGGCCTCATGTTTCTTCCCTGCAGAGGGGAGGGAGGTGGACACGCTACACTGGTGTCCCCCTCAGGATGGAACGGGTGACCTCGAACAGTGGAGCGGTTTATGGCACCATGGTGACCTTCACGCCAGGAGTCCCACAGAACACCCTGTGATTGGTTAAGCTTGGCTTTATTGTGTCCCGTTCTTCTTCCTAACTATGTGTAACCACTTGGCTAATTGTGCTACACTATAGAAGTGTTTGAAATGTATTGATAAGGGTCAAGCGCAGGCGTGTGACGCGTGTTGCAATTGTTTTGGTGATTGTTCTGAGGCAGAGCATGACCCTAACCCCTGGTACTGTTATTCACTGCATCATGTTCCTGCTGTTGACTGACTGTGTGACGCTGTGTCCTCTCCACTGTTCCTGTGGCAGTGATAAGAAGAGAGGAGAGGTAAAAGGAGGGAAACAGTGAAAGAGGGATTGTGAAAGAGGTCCTGTAGGACTTTGTGCCACATGTGATGATGAGTGGAAAGAGACAACAGGTGATCCATCTCCAGGCCCCTCTTCCCTCTCCTGTCCAGTCCAACCTCATGTCATCAGGAAGTGTCCACCCACTGACTAGGTATCCCCCATGACAATGCACAGTGGAGAGGAGAGAGGGCTGGGCTTGGTGTAGGAAGGGAGGGATTGGGGCGAAAGAGAGGAATGTCCCCTTCACAGCTCAGTACCCCTGCGGGACACCAGAGGACCAGTAGGGGGGGGTGTGCTCTGTGCTGCTGACGCTCTACTGTCATTCACAGCCACGCTACTCCACTAATGGAAGCCCCTGGCAGTGGCACACACATGATTCACCAGTGACGGATGTGCGCCTTTGATGAAAGTGCCCCAGTACGTTTGCAGCTAGTTTCGCAAGAGATCGCTTGCTAGCCCTGAACAGTCCACAACATCAAGGCTAGGGGTTTACTTATTAATGCCAGCGATATAGAGAGAAAATAGCCCTCTGGACCTGCCGGGCAAATACCTGAGGTATGTTGTGCTGAAAAATTCCCTGGCGTTTTGTAAGTGCTGCTATAGAATATTTCAGGACAGGTGTCGGTGTCAGTCGGCAGCAGAGCACAGGGTTTTATGTCACAGTGTGAATTTGTGGGTGTTTGTCGGGAGGTGAAGGATGTACTTATGCAAGGCTCACTGCTAGACGAGAGGACAGAATGGCTTACTCATTTCACCAGCCCTCATATTTCCCTCACATAACTGGAGTCGTTTGCTAATCCTACAGAAACGTAACACGACTGGCCACACATTCATGGTAATAGTTTGTGAAACGTGAAAGGTTCCTACTCTGGCATGCAGTTGTAGTAACTTGCCCCTTGACCTATATGAATAGGTTAAACGGATGCGTGAGTGAATGTTGTAACGTATTTAAATGTCTCGTTCCTTCAGTTCGGCTGCATTGCTAAGAACATGGTGCTAGAACATTCTAGAACTTACTCAACAGGTTCATAACAATTCCAGCTCTATTCAGCCTTGTTTTGTACCAACCTTGTTTTGTGCCTCTCCCATTCTAATGACCCTTCAGATAGAGACAGAGAGACCCCTCTGAAAGCATTCAGTCCTCACTATGGGCCACCACCACCAACAGACAATCATGGTGACACCACCCAAACACTGCCATGTACCCCAACATAAAAGGACAACTCCAGCAGCCTCCACATGACCCGAATCCTAAGTAGGCAGGATTGTATTGTCAGTGATACAGCGGCTTGGCCTTTAGAGTCCCTGATGAGCTGTCTGAGACCAGAGCATGATGCATTCCCTTTCCACTGCACAGTGCCATACTCTCTCCAAATAGAGATGGTTTTTTGGGGGGGTCATTTAGCAGACGCTCTTATCCAGAGCGACTTACAGTAGTGAGTGCATACATTTTTCATACTTTTTCAAACTAGTCCCCCATGGGAATCAAACCCACAACTCTGGCGTTGCAAGCGTCATACTCTACCAACAAACACGGGCCATTTTGGGACAATGTACTAATGAAACAGATACTGAAGTTTTTGGGTGGACTTTGAGAGAGAGAGAGAGAGAGAGCAAGGAAACATTGGATCTAGTATCTGACAAAGAAAACTGAAATGGCTCAGCACAACTACAAATCTTCCCAGGCAGACATTATATCTTCCGCATTTCTAGACTTACAGCCAGCCACAGACCTTCCTCTTGGCCACATTATCTAAGTAGAGTGTTGAGAAAAGCAGAAACAGTCTCTTGAGAAAGCGTCTGGAAAGTGGGCAGAGTTGGCCTCTGTGCAAATCGTTTTCCATCTCTTTCCTAAAATCACCTCAAGACAAATACCTGCAGAGAAATCAGTGAGTCATCAGGACCAGAGAACATCCCCATCTCAACTCCCTCCACTGTTTACCTTTCTCATCCAGGCGTCTGCCCCAGGTGATTGTATACTGACACTTTTACTAGACACATGATAAATAAAACAGGGATAACGCCTACAGCCTCTGCTAATAGGTGTTCTGGTGTGTGTGTGTGTGTGTGTGTGTGTGTGTGTGTGTGTGTGTGTGTGTGTATGTGTGTGTGTGTGTGTGTGTGTGTGTGGTGTTTGTGTGTGTGCGTGTGTGTTTTCACCTGTCTGCGTCACACAATCTCAATAGAAATCGGACTGTAGCAATATCTATCTGTTTACTGTCACTAAAATCAGGCCACCTGTTCTCCAAATAAAGTAGGAGTCAATCTCTGTTGTCTGCCTCCAGGCTGTATTTGAGCCTAATGATGCACTGATATCAGAATATACATTTCTAATTTATTCAAAGAATAACATGCAAATGAAGCTGCAGTCGTCCCAATGAGTTGGCTCTTGCTTCCTTGTGTCGACGAAGACAGGCTGAAAATAAGGTCAGGCTAGGCAGCAGAGCATCAGGGGAAGCAGTGAAAAGCACAAAGAGTGTTGAGAGAGTACATGAAAGGACTAATGCAGAGAGAGAGAGAGGAAGAAAGAAAAAGCATTTTGTGTAGAGGGCAGAATTCAATGCTTTGACAAGGAATAGAACTGACTCCGGAACATTCTCTGGTGATTGCAAAAAATTTGCCCATTGGCATTGAACAACAACGAGGGCCCAGAGTAGACCTTGTCTAAAGGACTTAACTCACTCTTCCCTCGGTGGTTGAAGACAGGGGCTTTCGAGGACCGAGACAGTCAGTCCTTTATCGCAGGAACACACCACTTAATGCCGTGAAGTTAGAAAGGTTTAACTAAGGCTACTTAGGGCTAGTTTCTAGTGGGGCAAAAGCCGCAACAGTCAAATGCAGAGAGTAGGAGATGTCACTGGGTTCTGTCAGGTTCCATATCAGTCACACCTAAGACATAGAGCTATAATATCATCCCAAGATATGTTCAGCAAAAGGAGAGAGAGAGTCATCTTCAATTTGATTTCTCTCTGTGTTAGTCAAGGTTGGGAATCCACAATTATACCAATATTTTCTCTTAGTATTTTTATGATACTATCAGGGGGATGTAGCCTACCATTCTAATAAGCATGTTGGAGGGAACTCAACGTGTGGATAAACCTATTTGAAAGGTACAGCCTTCACTGAGGATTGTAAGAGTTACCTGTATTGCATCATGGCACACCTTATTCTGGTATGTTTTGAGTGGGAGGAAATACTATGAGATGGGTTGGTATTCTTAGTTATAATCATGTGCAGACAGAGGACAAGCCAACACTAGTTTGGACAACATTTTACAAATCCCAGCTGAAGAGATCATCTAGCCAATACAAAGTTAGCTTACACTTTGAAAACAAGGTGATAAAGTATTGTGTCTCCAGGCCCTTCCCCATACTTCCCCTCCTGTGCATTAGACAGTCAGAACTCTGGCGTACAGTAAGAAAGCCTAAGGGTGTGGGAGAGGGGGGCAGTATAGGGGGATGGCGGGGAGGGACAGGACGGGGTGTGAGAAGGACATTTATGGAGCAGGGCGGCGGCAGGGGTCAGAGGGTTGCTGTGAGTAAAGCCAGTCAAGCTCCCGAGTCAAAAATCAGCTTCAGCTCCCAAGCCCCAGTCACGCAACCAACACCTAAGCCTGCCAAGCAAAAGGTTCACTGTTAAACTAGGTCAGTGTCAGCGGGGGAGAAGGGAGGGAGGGGAGGGAGATAGAAAGGGTGATTCTACCTACTGTTCACCTGCAATGGTAGATGCCATAATGGTGAACCAGCCATTGTTGTGACCAAACGGCCTGAATGGAGATAAAGGAAATGTACAGGTTTTGAGCAGCCTGGCTGGCGGGATGCCACTGCCAGTGAATCAGAGAGTTTAGTGAGGCACTAGTGAGCCAGGACACCAATCAGATCCCTCCCCTGCTCCTGTAGTTTCCCTAGCCAGCACACCGTGTAGTGGAACACTGTGCTGCCTTGTTGTCGTGGGAGGCCACTGCGCTGGTCCCTGAATACTGTTACCAGTAGATTACTAGCCTCTCACATCCCTGTACTGCTGCGCTGAGCCCTTTTCTTCTCCCTGAGTGGAATGTTTTTCACACATGTGCGGGAAGTGGCTTGCAGTGCACCCCTATCACTCCCTCACCTAAACAGTTTCATACTGTTTAACATTTACACAACCCCTACAGTAGCAGCCCTCAGCAACATGTTTACTACCTACCTACCACGGTTTCCATAAGGAAAATGTGGCGCCGGACAGTATGTCTGGGAAGATTTTAATTTACCAGCCATTTGATACATTTACCAGACCCATATGCATTGGGTGCATAACCCATTAGGGCGTCCACCCACCGTGCTCAGAATGACAGAAATCACATTTAGATTATGGTAATGCATCTTAACAGAACATGCAACTAATGTAATGAAGCAGTCAATTAACTGTCATTTTCAAACATTTGCCAAAATGCAATTTGCAGGAAAACACCACTATAAACAGCACACCTGGGAAAACACCATTCTAAACAGCGCACCTGATAGCAGTTCCATTTGTGACAGAGATTAAAATCTGTGTTAGAAACTTAGAAAGAGGGGGAATATAAAGATGCAACAACTATGATGGGTTGCTAACGTGACTAGGTTTGTGCCTTTGGCTTCTGGACAACGAAAGAAAGTTGATATAAAAACCAATAAAACAGGAGAGAAATGGCATAGCGGTGGGTCCAATAGGGAAGTAAATGGAACTATATTTGCAAAATGATATAATTACTCCTGCCTATACAGAATTTTATTTAATCAGAAATTAAATCATTCAAAATACTTCACCAGAATGCATGACTTAGCCAGAGAGGAATCAAGGATCATTAGCGTCTATATTTCTTTTTGCTGTGGATTGTTTCAAATCACAAGCTCAAAGGCCTATGCCTGTTTGGGATGCCCACAATTTGAAAAGCGTCTAAAATATGTGTGAAGATAATGTGTCTTGAGTATAATTTTAAATGTTGAGGCAAGAAAAGGGGAGGGGTGGACATCATGAAAATGATCGGAGAGGTTGAGGGTAGAGGAAGGACAGGAGTAAAAACAAACAAAATAGAACTGTTGTAAAATAGACTGTGTCCATAAATGTATATAGTATGTATAAGCTGGAAGTAGAGGCCTAAGCGTTGTTGTTCACTAGTTTACTCCAATTAGGGGAGGGGTGGTAGGGTTAGAAAGTAAAAGGAAAATATATTTTAAAAAAGGATATGTATAAATATTTGTGTGTGTGTATACAGTGGGGGAAAAAAGTATTTAGTCAGCCACCAATTGTGCAAGTTCTCCCACTTAAAAAGATGAGAGAGGCCTGTAATTTTCATCATAGGTACACGTCAACTATGACAGACAAATTGAGATTTTTTTCTCTCCAGAAAATCACATTGTAGGATTTTTTATGAATTTATTTGCAAATTATGGTGGAAAATAAGTATTTGGTCACCTACAAACAAGCATGATTTCTGGCTCTCACAGACCTGTAACTTCTTCTTTAAGAGGCTCCTCTGTCCTCCACTCGTTACCTGTATTAATGGCACCTGTTTGAACTTGTTATCAGTATAAAAGACACCTGTCCACAACCTCAAACAGTCACACTCCAAACTCCACTATGGTCAAGACCAAAGAGCTGTCAAAGGACACCAGAAACAAAATTGTAGACCTGCACCAGGCTGGGAATACTGAATCTGCAATAGGTAAGCAGCTTGGTTTGAAGAAATCAACTGTGGGAGCAATTATTAGGAAATGGAAGACATACAAGACCACTGATAATCTCCCTCGATCTGGGGCTCCACGCAAGATCTCACCCCGTGGGGTCAAAATTATCACAAGAACGGTGAGCAAAAATCCCAGAACCACACGGGGGACCTAGTGAATGACCTGCAGAGAGCTGGGACCAAAGTAACAAAGCCTACCTTCAGTAACACACTACGCCGCCAGGGACTCAAATCCTGCAGTGCCAGACGTGTCCCCCTGCTTAAGCCAGTACATGTCCAGGCCCGTCTGAAGTTTGCTAGAGTGCATTTGGATGATCCAGAAGAGGATTGGGAGAATGTCATATGGTCAGATGAAACCAAAATAGAACTTTTTGGTAAAAACTCAACTCGTCGTGTTTGGAGGACAAAGAATGCTGAGTTGCATCCAAAGAACACCATACCTACTGTGAAGCATGGGGGTGGAAACATCATGCTTTGGGGCTGTTTTTCTGCAAAGGGACCAGGACGACTGATCCGTGTAAAGGAAAGAATGAATGGGGCCATGTATCGTGAGATTTTGAGTGAAAAACCTCCTTCCATCAGCAAGGGCATTGAAGATGAAACGTGGCTGGGTCTTTCAGCATGACAATGATCCCAAACACACCGCCCGGGCAACGAAGGAGTGGCTTCGTAAGAAGCATTTCAAGGTCCTGGGGTGGCCTAGCCAGTCTCCAGATCTCAACCCCATAGAAAATCTTTGGAGGGAGTTGAAAGTCCGTGTTGCCCAGCAACAGCCCCAAAACATCACTGCTCTAGAGGAGATCTGCATGGAGGAATGGGCCAAAATACCAGCAACAGTGTGTGAAAACCTTGTGAAGACTTACAGAAAACGTTTGACCTGTGTCATTGCCAACAAAGGGTATATAACAAAGTATTGAGAAACTTTTGTTATTGACCAAATACTTATTTTCCACCATAATTTGCAAATAAATTCATTAAAAATCCTACAATGTGATTTTCTGGAGAGAAAAAATCTCATTTTGTCTGTCATAGTTGAAGTGTACCTATGATGAAAATTACAGGCCTCTCTCATCTTTTTAAGTGGGAGAACTTGCACAATTGGTGGCTGACTAAATACTTTTTTTCCCCCACTGTGTATATATATATATATATATATATATATATATATATATATATATTTGCTAAAGAATATATGGGGGATTGGAAGTGATGCAGACAATTACATCGATGGAAGTTACAATCTATCTGCAATATTAAAGCTGATCTACCCACAAAAAAAGAGAAAAAAATAAGATGAAGAAAAGGGGAGGTATAGGCGAGTCTCTCTCCAGAATGGCTCAGCTGTCTCCCGCTAATTCTTGCACATTTATTGTTTCATTTTGTGAATTGTTTGCCCTTTGATATTAATTGTTTATCAATTCCCCATTACATTTTCACAAGGAGTAAATGTACCGTTAATCCCCGTCATTTAGTAACATTAATTTCTGTTAATGCATGTATTAATTACAGTCATTTACCATTCTCATTCTTGGAGTAGAAACATTGTTTGCAAAGTTCACAACCTGTTACACTTGTGAGAAAAAGGTTTTGGTTTATTTCATAACCATTATTTTTGAGATTTATAAATTTTTTAATTGGCTATAGTTTGAAGTGGTCCATGTGAGTTGTGTCTGGTTTCTCTGTCCTGATAATGTTGAGGGAGGGAGCGCGTGAGCCTGAGCACGCATAGAACTACCTAGCCTGCTGCGCAGAAATGTAGGAAAGTGTTTTTTTAACATCCATTGCGAATGATAATGAATTAAAACTATAGTTCCTCACAGTAAGCTATTTTAAAAAATATTTCCAACAATCTCCCCCTCGATAATCACCAATTCTCGGTGTGAAAGATCGATGAAAGTTATACTGTAGGCCTACTGCTGCATTGGCCTATAGGCAATGAGTTCTATGCGCACATTTTTGTAGCCGCCAATGGATAACCCAGTGTATCAATGTGTTGATATGGTAGAGGTTGGTGATCTAGCATTAGTTTACTTTTAACTTTTAGATTTTTATCATTTTAATTCAGACTTTTATGATTAACCATGTGACAATGATTTCAAGAAATGATTGTTCCACGAAAATGCGCATTTGAAAATCATAACTGGCACGCAGAATGGTTGAAATGGTAGGATAAATTGTAAGCTTCTTTATAAAATAATTACTTCCATGCTTCCATGGTCAGATTTTGCCTATAGACTACTTTGAAGCAAGGTAAGACATGCCTCATAATATAATATACCAGTTGAGAAATAAAAATAGTAGCTCTTTTTAATTGTGCACCAAAACTGTTTTTAACACGCAATTGCATTTAGAATTGTTGCGCAATGAATGGGCTTCTAAAAGCATGTTTTACTGCAGCAGCAACCAGCTGAGGAGCTGCAGGAGAAATCCCGCTCAGAATAGGCTCTGGATGCTGTGCATGTGTGATAGCTGTGTTTGATAAACAATATACATGATGACTAATGAAAATACACAAAGGCCAATTTAATTCCCCGAAATTATGCAAATTAACCTATAGACCGATAAGCATGATGGTCAAATGTTTTATTTATCGGAGTTTCATTATTATTTTTTGGGGCCAAAACCCAGCAATTGCTGGCTAACGGAAACCATGCTACCTACATACCTGCTTCCGTCAGGTCCTCAGACCCTGCACCGGCACCATTCCCCAAGGTGTGGCACCACAACACAACACGGGTGAAGTATTTGTTGAAAGTGTGTGTGTGCCAGGCATCCATGAAAGGTCACCATCACGGTTAAAGCGTTATACCACGGCTCATAACTGCGAGGCTAAGTTAACAGTCAGATAATGATTATAGTGATGGCCTGCACTCATAACATTACAAGGGTTCAGATCAATTGTCTGGTCCATTTCCACAGGGCAGTATATACAGGTTCATGTTAACCCTTTCATAACTGGACACTAAATCACTGAGCAGTGAGGGACAGACAGGGCGATCATGTAGAAAGACAACCAGGCAGTAACTCTTACTCGATCTTTAAATGTGACACTGCATCTTGTGTTCAGATTGCAGTAAAGAAAGTAGTTGGAAGGAGTCGTAATCCCCCAGAGAGCTTGATGATGATTAGACAGCATCATGACTTCACACCGTCAGGTCATCTGACCTGATATGCTGACAACACATCATGCAGATGCAGAACTGTGCCACTGCCATGGCAGCTATTTATAAACTGCACCTTCATCTGAGCAGTGGAAATACAAGGAATCGTGCTGATAAGAATAGTAATACCCTAGCCTTAAAAGAATGCAGGATTTCTGTTCACTTCACTTACTGTAGTGTCACACTGACAGTCAGTCGGCCCTAGGCTCTGTATGCCTGGCTGTGTCATTAGTAGTGCTGGGGGGGACATATTGATACAGTTACATATCGCAATATTATTTTGGATGATATTATAGCGATACTTTCTCTCCAAGTATTGATTTGTAAAAATAAAAAATATTTTTAAAAAATGCATTAGCTTGCGCTAGTTGGCTGCACCTGAACCTGTTTTTCATCCTATAGCTTGTTCTCCATCTTAAATAAATAGTGAGCCAACATGTTTTCAGAACTTCTATTTCCATGACTGACAAAAACTTCACTTCACTTCTCTTGTCTCTCTGCAGCAGTCATATAGTGAGCAATATGTTTGGAACATCAAATCGCAATAAAATCGCAGTATCGAATCGCAATACATACAGAATGGTGAGAATCGCAACACATATCGTATCGGCACCTAAGTATTGTGATAATATCATATCATGAGGTCCCTGGCAATTCCCTGACATAGTCATTAGCGATCAATTTTTTTAAGAACAGTGCTATAGCCATAAGCTATGTTTTCAACTTCCAACAGAGGAACAGTACATGAGAGATGTCTGACACAAGGTTATTGGGTTCTCATTGGGCATGTGATATACATAACTAATATCCAGCCTGTAAAATAAATAACAGAGTAGGCTATAGTAGCAGGGCAGGCACTACACTACTGGTCAAAGGTTTTAGAACACCTACTCATTCAAGGGTTTTTCATTATTTTTACTATTTTCTACATCGTAGAATAATAGTGAAGACATCAAAACTATGAAATAACACATATGGAATCATGTAATAACCAAAAAAGTGTTAAACAAATCAAAATATATTTTATATTTGAGATTCTTCAAATAGCCACCCTTTGCCTTTATGACAGCTTTGCACACGCTTGGCATTCTCTCAACCAGCTTCACCTGGAATGCTTTTCCAACAGTCTTGAAGGAGTTCCCACATATGCTGAGCACTTGTTGGCTGCTTTTCCTTCACTCTGTGGTCTGACTCATCCCAAACCATCTCAATTGGGTTGAGGTCGGGGGATTGTGGAAGTCAGGTCATCTGATGTAGCACTCCATCACTCTCCTTATTGGTAAAATAGCCCTTACACAGCCTGGAGGTGTGTTGGGTCATTGTCCTGTTGAAGAACAAATGATAGTCCCACTAAGCCCAAACCAGATGGGATGGCGTATCGCTGCAGAATGCTGTGGTAGCCATGCTGGTTAAGTGTGCCTTGAATTCTAAATAAATCACAGACAGTGTCATCAGCAAAGCACCCCCACACCATAAGACATTTACATTTACATCATTTAACAGACGCTCTTATCCAGAGCGACTTACAAATTGGTGCATTCAACTTATGATAGCCAGTGGGACAACCACTAACACCTCCTCCTCCATGCTTTACGTTGGGAACTACACATGCGGAGATTATCCGTTCACCCTCACCACGTCTCACAAAGACACGGCGGTTGGAACCAAAAATCTCAAATTTCGACTCCAGACCAAAGGACAAATTTCCACTGCTCTAATGTCCATTGCTCGTGTTTCTTGGCCGAAGCAAGTCTCTTCTTCTCATTGGTGTCCTTTATTAGTGGTTTCTTTGCAGCAATTCGACCATGAAGGCCTGATTCAGGTAGCTTAGTGGTTAAGAGCGTTGTGCCAGTAACCGAAAGGTCGCTGGTTCTAATCCCTGAGCCGACTAGGTGAAAATTCTGTCGATGTGCCCTTGAGCAAGGCACTTAACCCTAAATGCTCCTGTAAGTTGCTCTGGATAAGAGCGTCTGCTAAATGACAAATTTTATTCACACAGTCTCCTCTGAAAAGTTGATTTTGAGATGTGTCTGTTACTTGAACTCTGTGAAGCATTTATTTGGGCTGCAATTTCTGAGGCTGGTAACTCTAATGAACTTATCCTCTGCAACAGAGGTAACTCTGGGTCTTCCATTCCTGTGGGGGTCCTCATTAGAGCCAGTTTCATCATAGCGCTTGATGGTTTTGCGACTGCATTTGTAAAAACTTTCAAAGTTCTTGAAATGTTCTGTACTGACTGATCTTCATGTCT